>NC_138875.1:87340757-88040887 GCF_965194805.1 Balaenoptera borealis
TTCCGTGATGGCAGAGTCTTTGGGATTCCCGTCGCAAGCCAGTCCTATTAAGTGGTTCTGGGGGATGTTCCTGGAAGCTCCGTCTAGAATCTCTCCCTCCCTCGCCTTCAGTCATTCTGTGAGACTCTTTATGCCCATCAGTAAATCTCTACTGCTTCAATGAGAGTGAATCTACTTTCCTGCGCTTACGAATGTTGTGTTTTTACCCATTTGTTTTTGAGGGGAAAAAAGCAACAAAACACATATATATATCTTAGAATTTGAAACATGAAGGCTTTGGCCAGCCAAGACGTTTTATTTGAATGTTTTCATTGATTTATTTACTAATATTTAATGGTTGTGAGATTTCATACGGTATTTTGGTGTCTGCCTTTTTTTGAAAACTAAAAGATTTAGTAAATTTAAGAAAAGACAAAAAGGACTTTATGAGGAACACATACTCAGTAATTGATTTATTCTCCCAGAAAACATGTATCAGATGCCCCGGTGTTTCCCAGCCCTGGGCTACAGAGGTGAATAAGGCTCAGGGGGCAGATGGAAAGATGCCCCCTTTCCTGGCCTGAAATTGACATCTACGGGGGATTTCATCTACTCAGGATTTCGACAGATAGTAATAATAGCTCACTAGAGGCTGACTCTTAACAGACATTCTTGCAAGCTCTTGATAATCTTGACTCTCTTATAATCTTTATAAAATAAGTGTTATAACTTCCTTTCAGTCAACTAATTAAGAGAGGCACACAGAATTTAGATAACTTCTCTGATCCACACAGCTGGTAAGGGGAAGAATTGGGATTGAAACCTAAACAGTTTCAGCGCCAGACATGGTCCTAAGTGTTGTGGAGACTGGCCCTCTGTCCTAATACCCATGGGTGTTCAAACCTAACTGTCCATTAATATCACCAGTTAAGTGTTTTAAAACATCATGAGTTGTACGGATAAACCTTGAGAACAGGATGCTAAGTGAAAGACGCTAGACACAAAAGGCCACGTACTGCATGATTCCTTCTATATGAAATGTCCAGAGTATGCAACTTATTTTTAAAAATTATTATCTCATAACTATTCCAGAAGGATATTTCCAGGAATGGGTCAGTGGATCAATGATGTCATCAAGACATAAGATTATTTCATCTTTTTAGCTCATAAGTCTTATAGTCAGATTGTTTCCTCATGGTGTCAAAGTGGCTATTGCTGCTCTAGGGCAACACTCTCTCCCATGATAATAACACCAAAAGGAGGGAGAAGGAGGAGGGGAGGAAACCTCAGAGTGCGTTTCTGTTTTTATTGGACAGAAAAAAATTTCCCAGAAGCACCGAAATGCTCCTCAGCCTCTCACTGGTCAGAATTGAGCCACTCGCTCACCTGCGCCTTCAAAGGAGGGTGCAGATGTGAGTATCTGTGATTTTTAAGCCAAAATTGTAGGAGGTGGGCTCAGCCTACAAGGGCTAGTGTTGGCCAGAGCACCTCAGGTAGAAAAAGTGATGAAAAGCCTCCAGATGAGGCCTGCCAATCTTATGTTTGTGGCGATTTTCACTTTATGATTTTGTTCTGGATCTTCTCAACATATTTAGGAAGGCAGAGGAAAACGACAGAGGAAAAAAAGGTTTCCCTTGTTAATTTAAATAAGTACAGCTCACGTTCAGTGGTGCAGGCCTTGTCAGTGACTTTATGGGAAACATGGAGAAGAGCAACCAACCTCTGCTCTCAATGCCGAGTGGAGGTAGGCTTACACGGGATTTTGTAAGTGTTGCCGTAGGTATAGGATGGGATGGGGGCTCCCACAGTCCTCTATGAGAAAGACGGAATATAGGAGGGGGCTCTGGAAGCATCTTCACGGTTGGTTGGCTAGATTCTGCCTGTTGGAGATGGAAAGAAGAGTGCTCCAGGCGTAGGCAGGAGTGAGGAAAAGCCTGGAGGTGAGGGAAGGCCTTGTCTTATTTACCAAATGTTGACAAATCCAGTTTATTTACCTTTTGTTTTTGTTTTCTTTAACTTTTTATTTTATATTGGAGTATAGTTGATTAACAATGTTGTATTAGTTCCAGCTGCACAACAAAGTGATTCAGTTATACATATACATGTATCTATTCTTTTTCAAATTCTTATCCCAATTAGGTTGTTACATATTATTGAGCAGAGTTCCCTGTGCTATACAGTAGGTCCTTGCTGGTTATCCGTTTTACATAGAGCAGTGTGTACATGTCGATCCCAAACTCCCTAACTATCCCTCCCCCCACCCTTCCCTCCTGGTAACCATAAGTTCCTTCTCTAAGTCTTTGAGTCTGTTTCTGTTTTGTAAATAAGTTCATTTGTATCATTTTTTTTAGATTCCTCATATAAGTGATATCATAAGATATTTCTCTTTGTCCAACTTACATCACTCAGTATGATAATCTCTAGGTCCATCCATTTTGCAGCAAATGACATTATTTCATTCTTTTTAATGGCTAAGTAATATTCCATTGTGTGTGTGTATGCATATATATGTGTGTGTATATATATATATATATATATATATATATATACACACATATATGTATATACCACATCTTCTTTATCCAGTCTTCTGTCAATGGACATTTAGGTTGCTTCCATGTCTTGGCTATTGTAAATAGCCAAGACAAATCCAGTTTAGAGGGAGTAGGAGGGAGAACTCAGAGGTGGGGCAGAAAATGCAGGCTGGGGCCATCTTTAGAAAGTCTTGGAATCCAGTCTCAGAAGAGAGTAGGTATGTAATAGTCTAGGGAATATAGAATATAGAGGTGACAGTAAGGGGCACAGATTTCCACAACTCTGGCTGCTGAACTTTGCTTGTGGACATTGCCAGGGAAACACATCTGTACTCTGTGCCTGTGCATGGGTATATGTTGTGTCTGTGTGATGTGTGTGCATGTACATATATGTAGGTTTGTGCAGGTGTGTGCAGGTGTAAGTGTGTGCACGGGTATATGTTGTGTTTGTGTGACGTGTGTGCATGTGCATATATGTAGGTTTGTGTGCACATGTGTTTCTGTGTGAGTGTATACATGCATGTGTGTGTGACTTTGACCTTGACCTTGAGATCACTCACTATCATTTTTTGAAACTTACCTTCTGGCTGAACCAAAGTCCGTGGTCATAGCAAAGGCACAGACCCCCGTGAATCAGCTGAGCTACCTCACAATTGCTTCTATGGAATCTATAGATTTAGGTCTCAGGATCTTCTGTTCTAAGCCTCATGCTTTGAATATTGGGGGAAATACACTTTTCAGAACATGAGTTTTTATTTGTGGCTGTTTGGACCAACACATGGTCATTTTAAAGTTCCCCAAACTAATCAAAATTTATCAGTCACCCTTAGACATCATTTAAAGACCAAGAGGCCTTCTTCTGTCTTAGAGGTGAAAGTTACCATGCACATAAAGTTACATAATGCAGGTTTTCTAACATATGACAACCAAATAAACGGCAAATGGAGAAGAAAGTGAATCAACACGGCCTCCCCTTCAACAGGCTTCCGTTTTAGGACTACCCTCATTTTGTGGAATCCTATTCTTTTCAATGAAGATGATTAAATAAATATATAATTAAATGTGATTCGGGGCTTCCATCATTGGAAATCTTTTCCTTGTTATCCATTCGCAATGTAGAATATAGATGGCACATGGCCTGTGTTTTGTTTTGGCAAATAAGATCAACTCAGTTCATCCAGGTTGTCTTTTTTTTTTTTTTTTTTTTTTTGCAGTTTTATGCCCTGTTTCTTATACAGGTTGCCCAGGGTTCGGCTGGGATCTGCTGGACCTTGGCATTTGCATAAGATTGTTTGAAAGTCCCTTTTTTCTCTGTGGACGTCTAAAGCCTTCCCCCAGTGTTATGAGGATTCCTGAAGCTTATCATCCTATAGTCACGTCTCCCTTTGGCTTTTATTTCTAAGCTTTTCTCTCATTTGCAAGCTGTAAACCCCAGGTTTAAAACTCAGTGCCTTCCTTCATTTTCACATCATCTTTACTTACACAAAGCATTTATGAGTTGTGTAGAATCTGGTGAAGTGAGGTGGTGGGCAGAGGAGGCAAAGGAAGAGTTTCCATTACAGAAACACACAAATTGAATGTAAGGCATCTCTGTTCATAAACCTACACTTAAAACATTCTCTGGTTACTCACCCATAGGGAAACGCCTTCAGAATCCCTTGTTCCAACTATCTATGGGACTCTTCTCTCTTGGCCATGTCCACTAACCTTGAATATGCAGGGTGTAAGGGCATCAGCAGAAAGGCTAGGCAGGGGCAGAAATTCACCCCATGCTCTGCTTACCAACATCCTGGGGTGGGCTAGCCCGTGTTCGGTGCCTCCCCTGCCCTTCCCTGCCTAACACGCTCTATTCCCACCCTAAATCTTAGACGTAGTGCCACAATTCTTATTTTCTCATGAGGAACAGTCAAACAATGCTTTTTGTTTTGCTTTGGTTTGCTTGTTGCTTTTGTGTTAATACCTATACTCCCAAGATATTCAGCCCAAACACCTAGCCATGTGTGTTCTAACGCAAAAGGGATTGAGAATACAGGAGGGACACGATAAGGAACACAGGTTTCCAAGACTGTAAGTAAACTGTGGGAAACACCAACAGAAACCCTTTGCCTAGATACTCTTTTTTAATGGCGGCCCTACAGCAGGGACTAATTCTACCTACTTTGACCATCTTTACATTTCATAATTCCTAGTACTAAGCGATTTTTTAAAGATTCTTGTGTACTAGAATGAATGTTCTATCAAAAGCAGCTTCCTTTCTGCATGAATATTTTTTATCTGCAGGATGTCTTTGAGTTTCAGCAGTAATACTTTAGCCTTGCATCATCAATTTGATATCTCGATGTTAAACACTTAAATTGTACTCCTTGAAGTTGTTTTGAAATGGATTCTGTCCAATAATGGGATTGAACCAGCTGGCTATGTGCAGCTGTTTTATAATTTCACTTTTTCACCTTTGAGCTGACTGTATTCTGATGAATCTGGACTCGCCTTGGCCATAATCCCACAGAGCAGGGTAAATTCACAGATAAGATTATTTGAACTATGAGAAGTCAGACTCCTTTAAGGCATTATCAAATGATTCAACATGTCACAAGGCGCCTTAACCATTTTTAAATGAAAATCTAAACTTTTGGAAGAAAACTTGGAAAGAAATGGCATGAATCATTGTGTTTAAAAAAAACCAAAGTTAGACATTTACAACCTCACAGAGTCAAATAATTCAGTAAGGCTTATTATTTATATTTTTTACCCCAAACTCTTACTAATTCCTCTACTCAGAGACAACCATTTTCAATACTTCTAAGTGATTTGTTTTTAGAGTAATTTCGACATCCAGTATATTCTGATTACATCCCTATGTCTTTTTTTTTTTTTTTTTTTTCTGCTGCGTTGGGTCTTCGCTGCTACGCGCGGGCTTTCTCTAGTTGCAGCGAGCAGGGGCTACTCTTTGTTGCAGTGCACGGGCTTCTCATTGCAGTGGCTTCTCTTGTTGTAGAGCACGGCTCTAGGCCCGTGGGCTTCAGTAGTTGTGGCACGTGGGCTCAGTAGTTGTGGCTCACGGGCTCTAGAGTGCAGGCTCAGTAGTTGTGGCCCACGGGCCTAGTTGCTCCGCGGCATGTGGGATCTTCCCAGACCAGGGCTCGAACCCATGTCCCCTGCATTGGCAGGCGGATTCTTAACCACTGCGCAACCAGGGAAGCCCCCATCTCTATGTCTTGATCTTTATTTTTTTTTCTTTTATAAATTTTCTTCTCTCTGCAAAGCTGTAATTCCTTCAGGTTGCTTTTTTGTTATGTGCTTGCTTGTTTTGGCGTGTACCTTTGGGCTAGAAGATTTCCTCATGGATGTGAACCCCACTGACTCCCATTTAGGAGTAAGGGACATGGTGGAGAATGTTCAGTGCAGGCTGGGCTGGGCTATTTCATTGAACCGTTGATGCCAGTACCTTGGTGTCTTTCCCCGTTAGCTCCTGCAATTCCTCAGAGGTGGATCTTGTGAACACGGTGTGCAAGGCGTGGTCTGGCAGTCGTCATGCTGGAGCCCAGCTGGTGAGGAGGGCTGTGCATCTCATCAGGGTTCAGAATGCCCTGCTGGTATCGAGTGTAATAGCTCACCTTCAAGTGTACCTGAGCCCCCTCCCTTTTTAGTCATCACAGGAAAGAAATCATGTGTTCTGCCACATTTGGGAAGATGAAAGGAGCTGGAGAAGGGATCCAACTTCTTAAGCAAATGCTCTTGTTGCCAGCCCTGCCTGTCTAGCTGCTTCTGGAAGCTTCTGGTGTCAGGATTCCTGAACCTCTGAGGGGTTCTTTGGAATAAACTGGGTTGAGGCTTAGCTTTTCCCTGTTGGAATATGATTTAGCTTAGCGTCCAGCAGTTTTTCTTCCTGTGGTCTCCTTTGTCTCTCTTAGTCCTTGTTGATTTCCTCCTTAAAAATAAAATCAATTCACAGTTATTGTTACAGCAATTTGGGAGGGAGTGAAAATAATTCACGGAGGCAACCTTCCACTTTGATCAAACACAGATCCCCTGATTTTTAACACATTTTGTCTGCATGAATGAACTTGGCGTAAACAGCATTCTAAAGCAGTGTTAATTTCAAACTTTTCATATGAATTAATTCAACTTAAAGTCTTTTTTAGCCCCTTAAGTTAATTGTCAATCTCGCCTATTCCACGATGTCCTAGTTTCACCTTTTAGTGACTTTTAATCAGAAAAAAAAAAGAACAAAGACATAAGTATTTAATACCATAGCTTCTTTGTTTAATTTTCTTTTTTTTTATTAGTTGGTCAGAGTTTGAATGCAAGCCAAGGTTTCTAAGAGGAAAAAAAGAAAGCAAAGAGCAAGCATAAAAGTAAAGACATATTGTTTTTCTTCTCTGACTTGCTCTCTGTAAGTTTCCCTGTGCCCTTCATTCTGGCAAAAATTAAAATTCATCTCAGTCAAGGAACACACACAGCACAGCACCTGTATAGTCTAGGGGGACCAAGGCAAAAGGCCACTGATAACGTGCATTTTCCATCTAAAAGACACCTTCATTCAATGGGTTTTTTATACTAAATAATGATAATTAATCCTTGGATCTAAGCACACTAATACCACATGCTGATTAATTATCCAGTGACAAATAAGTAACATTTACATTATACTGGACAGAATCAACCTAACAGAAATAGCCTTGGCCGGTGAATAAATGGATCCTTTTTTCTCAACAATTCAAATTATTACTGAACGTCTGTTAACTCCCTTGCCTTTTAAGAATTATTTTAAGCACTCTCCCCATCACTTACCTCATGGAAGAGGATACATGTACAAAGTGATGGATTGTTGATTTGTTTTTACACCTTTTACACTAAAAAAGTTCATAATTTACTGGGAAAATGAAAAAGAAGCATTAGAGGGAAGACTTTTACCCCTCCCTCCCTCCTTCCCCTTCTTCTCTTCTTTTTCTCAGTCTTAGGTTTATGAGAAAGAGAAGAAGAAAAGAGAAAGAGAGCACGAAAACAAAAAGGGAACGTTGTACGTTACAGTTAATTCCCTCTTGTGAATGATAAACCTGCCGTCTTTCACTTTACATCCATGGTTTGCATTTTCTCAAGTCACAGCATTGTTTCACCCCATCCACTTTACCCTTTCTCTAGAGCTATAACCTTACTTTTATTTTCTCCAAAGCTGCCCTTGAAAACTTCCTGAGAAAGTCAGATTTTATCTTAATTTTACAGTGATTGCTATCTTGTTTCCAAAAAAACCAGACTGAGTCAGGAGAAAAACCAGATGACCATGCTGATGGAATCTCACACAAAGAGATTAATTGCAACTCTGGAAGACTTGGGTGAAGTGATGAGCCACACAGAGTGCAGAGGGAACTAGAGTTAGCGTGTGTTTGCAATGTGCAGACTCCTGGGTATTTGAAAATATCCTCACTCTGGGCTGGTACATTGGGAACAGCCATCTGGATGTTCGGCTACATTTTTCATTTTTTTAGGTGGATTTTTAAGACTGCTGGATAGAACTTTCAGCTTGACTTCTTATTCTTTTGGGTTTTGATAGCAGCAAGGCATGATACAATACATTCAACAATATTTTAAAATTCACACAGTACCAGACAACGAAATCCACAGTGTGGTATGAATCGGTATCTGGTAAGTGGTGTAATTGTATGTGGCTAGCACAAGAACCTATGTAAAAATATTGTCATGTGTTAAAAGTATGAATTCAGAGAATATAAAGTTGAAATACATCAGTTTCTGTAATCTGATTTTGGCATCTCACTATTAAAAAATTTAGTTTGTTATGTCAAAATGGAATCACCTAGGCCTCCATCAACCTTTGATGGGACCGATTCCTTAAGAAACCCACTTATATATACACTACTATATATAAAATAGATAATCAATATGGGCCTACTGTATAGCACAGGGAACTCTACTCAATGTTCTATAATAACCTATAATGGAAAAGAACCTGAAAAATAATGGATATATGTATACTATAATTGAACCACTTTGCTGTACACCTGAAACTAACACAACATTGTAAATCAACCATACCCTAATATAAAATAAAAATTAAATTAAAAAAAAAAGAAATCCACAGATAATTCGATGGAATGATGGTGCAAGAAGTCTAGTGCCTAGAAGTGGGCTGAAACTTTTCCTGTTCTGTGTTTGTTCACACATAATCCTGAATTTACATCCACACAACAACACAGGAGAGTCTGCACGCAGAAGCCTGGAGCCCCCAGCACCCTCATCTTCTCTTGAGCAAGAACTTTCTTCCCCATCATGGGGTGAGGATGACAGCCTCCCTCTGCACTGGCTAGAGAGGCTGATGACGAAGAAAGCGCCACTGTGTCTGTGCAGATGAGTGAACAGCACAGCGGATGAAGAGCAGTCGTCACTCGAGAGTGGCGTGGCCTCCACACCCCAGGGCTGCAGCCCTGGTCTCAGGACTTTGAGCTCCGAGGACCAAGTGGAGACAGAGTAGCGCAGAGATGATGCCCAGAGATGCCCTCCAGCACCTTGGCACAGACACAGCTGCCAATGACCCACAGCCGTGGCAGACAGTGCTGATTCCAGCCTCACGTGTATTCCGGAGCACTGTAATAGCTCTTACTTCAAGAGTTCCTATATTTAGTGAAATCTATTTTAATTAGAGAGGGGTGATGCCTCCCGTTCCGATGTTCCTTCAAAATATGTAAAATATTGACCAGAGTAGCTTTCACAGATTGCTCAGAAACAGACTCTTGAGGGGTGATATCCCTTTCATGTGTTTTAAAATTATATTTTTTCCCAGGTCCAAAGAAAAAAATTGGCCAGAGTATACAATAGCTTCTAAAGATGAAAGTGTCGGATGCAGTTATTGCAGAGTGAAAACATTTTCTTCTGAGATTCTATAGATCTCAGTTTCTACAGAGAGTGCTTCTCTATACAAAATGTAAGCAGTCAACATTCGGTTTCCTAAAGAAGAATATTCATTCTAGGATCAAATATTTTCTAATGAAATGTTTATTGCATGCTCCGAGGCTTAAAGAAATGTTGGCCTTTGACAGTCAGGTACAAGGGGATGTTTCCACTTCCCTTCAAGTATGTTAAATGTTCCCTCCAAGAATGGCATGTGAGAGCCCCTCCTCCACGATGCCATATGCCCGTGGTGTTGCTGCCCATCTCCTCACCCCATTTTCTGGATAAGTTAGAAATGAAGGATAAATGCTGATACATCCTATTTATACTCAAGACACCCACAAAAACACGTATTTACTTATACATTTCCCAGAGTTTCCAATTTACCTGCCTGTATATACAAAATAGGTGTATGGATTTTACCCAAACATTATTTTTTATAAGTTCTATTGCCACCAACCACTACAGAACACAAGTTAATATTTTTGCTGAATTAAGCAATGTGAATTCTCCCTGCAGCTTTCTGTGACTTTATCACACATATCAGTCATTTCAACTCTCTCCTCTGCCCCCCATAGAGTATTTTAAATTCTTTTCCCATATCAAGTGCGCTGCCAGCAATACTGTAGGACTGGAAAACAGGGCACAGAAATCACTAAAACCTGTAATTAGAGAAAAAATTCCCACTTTATATTTAAACAAACCTTTTCCTTTGACAGAAACAAGCACTTTGTCACATGTTAAGTTAATATTAATTATGAACACTGAATTATTTGCAAGAAAGCAATGCAAAGGTAGATTCTGTGTTTCTATCTGCGTTAGCGTGAATTCATGACAGATACGATATAGATCATTTTTTAAGTCTCTTAATTTGTCAGTGTTCCTGGTGGCAAATGAAGTATTAGACCAAGTAATTAAAAAGGTAATGAAATAGATTGTCTCTTTATGATATATTAGTATCCATTAGATCTGATAACCCTGAGCCTAAATGTGAAATCTCCCCTTTCTGAATCATCTCACCTGGTATTGAAGGTGATGTGTTCAAAGCCAAGGAGAATTGCAAACTCCTAATTAAAGGAGTCCAAGAGGATGCTTAAAACCAGATTTAGGAGAGTAGTTCCATCAAGGGAAAAAAGAGAGAATAAAATTGGAGAAGGGCACCCAGGAGGCTTCAACAGTATTCATAATATTTTAACCAAATTCTGCCCCGTGTATATGGGCATTGGTTATATTATTCTTGATTCTTGTAACATCTCTATGTGGGAATTCTTTCTGGATCAAGAAAACAATGGGAAACAAGTACACCCACTTTCCGAAGCGAGGTGCTGACTACCATGTGTAAAGTAAACTTGAGAATATAAAAGGATTGAAGTTGAAGAGTTCTGAAAATCAGGCCGAAGAGAGGGCACATCTTTGGAGAAAGTTGTCTGTGTGCTGAAGTTGGCTCTGAGGGTCAGCAAGACCTTCTGATTGCTCTTCTCAAGTTTGCTCAACTTAGGGATGACTTGAGTGAAATTTTAGGTGGAATATTGGGGGAATGATGGAAAAGTTGCTGGATTGTGATCTAGAGCAGAACAAAAGAAGACAGGCTGGGGATTCAGATATGTGAGATGGTGGAGATCACAGCTTCTAGAGTGTGACTATAGAAGAAACCACACAAACATAAATTTACTGAGATTTTGCAAATATCTTAAAGAGAGCACTGGACATCCCAGAGATTGTGGAGAAGAAAAATCATTACTTTTCAATGTCAAGGACTGCATGACCACAGGTACGATTTGAATTGTACAGCCACTGTGATTTTACTTTTAAATGGAATGGCATTTACCGACTAGCCAGTAAACTCCATGTGGGTAGGTGATATCTCTATTTCCACTGTTGTATTCCTAGTTCCCTGCGCGTTTTGTGGATTGAAGGGCAAAGGAAGGCAATGATGTTGTTACTGAACAAAAGGTTCGGTTGCTGGTCACTCAAGAATCCAATACTGAGAGTCAAGTGTTGGGTAAAAGGAAAGATAGCTTTATTGAGGAAGCTGGCAATCCTGGGGAGAAGGTGAACTCATGTCCCAAAGTACCAACTCCCCACTCCTCAGGTTTTACTTGGAGATAATACAGGGAAAAGAGGAAGGGGCTACATGCTGAGGAGAGGGTTGTGGGGTGTGTGATCAGCTTGTGGACATTCTTCTGATTGGTTGGTGGTGAGGTAACTGGGAGTCACCATCATCGACCTTCTGGTTCCAACTGGTCTGGGGTCTACATGCTTGTGGGCATCATATAGTTAACTTCTTCCATCTGGTGGAGGTTTCAATATCTGCAAAGCAGCTCAAAGGACATAGCTCAGAATATTATCTGTAGTCCTTGAGGAGGAACTCAAGGTCCTTGACTTTGTTAATGTAGCCATTAACTATTACTATTTTGTCCCGTTTGACTGCTTTCCTTTGCTTCTGAATTTTCTTACATCTCTGATTAAATTTATTCTTTGGCTAAAGTCTTTCTACTGACAAGAGGCAGGCAGAGGGCATGGGTGTGGGTGGCGTCTGTCCTGGTTACAGAGGGTCCTGCTTAGTTACAGTGTTACTAAATCCCAGCATCACCCAGTGGAGCTAGACCCTCAAAACGCATGTCAAGTGGGAGACAGAGGTTGGAGGGGAGTCGGCCACTGCTGCAAACCTGGCCTGAGGAATAGAACAAAGGGGAGGAACACCCTGGACTCCTTCTTCCTCCTGCCTGCCAGTCTAGCATCAATGCCTCCCATTGGCTAAGTCCAGTCTTTAATTGAGATATAATTCACATACCATTAAATTCACCCTTTTAAAATATACAATTTGGGCTTCCCTGGTGGCACAGTGGTTAAGAATCCGCCTGCCAATGCGGGGGACACGGGTTCGAGCCCTGGTCCGGGAAGATCCCACATGCCGCGGAGCAACTAAGCCTGTGTGCCACAAATACTGAACCCGTGCTCTAGAGGCCGCGAGCCACAACTACTGAGTCCACGCTCTAGAGCCTGTGAGCCACAACTACTGAGCCCATGTGCCACAACTACTGAAACCCGCACACCTAGAGCCCGTGCTCCGCAACGAGAGAAGCCACTGCAATGAGAAGCCCACGCACCGCAACGAAGAGTAGCCCCCACTCGCCACAACTAGAGAAAGCCCGCGCACAGCAACAAAGACCCAACACAGCCATAAATAAATAAATAAATTTATTTTAAAATATATAAAATATACAATTTAAGTCAAAGTTTATTAGTATATTCACAGAATTGAGCAACCCCATCAAACCTGACTTTAGAACATTTTCATCGCCCCAAAGAGAAACCGTGTTCCCATTAGCAGTCATTCCGTTTCACCCCGCACCCCATCCTTATAGAGCCAGAGAGATAGAGCTTTTATTTAAAATGATATTATAAACTATTTGAATTATCCCAAGTTTGGGTTTGATACTGTTTATATTGGTGATCTTTTCTATTTCGGGTTAACAATAGCTGGTTGAAATTTTCTTTTTTTTTTTTTTCCCTCAAGAGCCAAGGGTCAAGGCCTAAGTATTCAAATGTGACACCTCTTTTCCTAAAAATAAATGGTGCTTTGGGTATTCACTGTTATATTCATGCTGTTTTCTTGGCCCTGTAGCCAGACATCCATTACTGAGATAGAAATGGTTGGGGGCTTTTTTTTTTTTAATGAAGCACCAGCTGGAATAGGTACCGATTCACTCACCATCAGAAGTCACCAGGGCATCATTCTAAGTGACCCTCTTCACCTCTTTCTCTAAATATTTCCCCAAGTGTAGGCTTGTAGAGGGAACTCCTGTCACTCTGAATAATAATCAAATCCTGTTCGAAATCCCAGCTATATCGTTATTTTGTCAAATTCCCAGAATGCCCTATTTTAAAGAGTATCAACAGCTCTCAAAATAGCTTCACAGGCTTGTTTTTCAGCCAATGTGTGGACTTTCTCCCGTTGTTCACGAGCTGGACACATGGGCAACTCATGGCCTGGGAAGATGCCAACCTTAGTCACTCCGGAGACCTCTTTTATTTTATTTTATTTTATTTTTTTAAAGATTGATTGATTGATTGATTGGTTGCTATGTTGGGTCTTCATTTCTGTGCTAGGGCTTTCTCTAGTTGCGGCAGGTGGGGGCCACTCTTCATCGCGGTGCGCGGGCCTCTCACTATCGCGGCCTCTCGTTGCAGAGCACAGGCTCCAGACGCGCAGGCTCAGTAATTGTGGCTCACGGGCCCAGTTGCCCCGCGGCATGTGGGATCCTCCCGGACCAGGGCTCGAACCCGTGTCCCCTGCATTAGCAGGCAGATTCTCAACCACTGCGCCACCAGGGAAGACCCCGGAGACCTCTTTTGCTCGCCCTTTTAAAAAAAGTAAGCGACTCACAGCCCACAGAAATTCTAATCAAGAGCTCCAGGCTGCCAAGACAATGGAGACATGAGGCACCTGACACCCAGTGGGTTCGTCCCTCTCATCATCCAGTCATTTTCACGCACCATCAGCATGGCTACTGCAGAGCCGTATTCTTCACCCCCAGAAGGATTCGATTTAGGGAACCAGCAAAGTACCACTCAGCCCAATTATCAAGAAAGCTTTTTTCAAACTTCAAAAGAGAGGAGGAAGTTAAAACCTGAAAAATGATGCACCACAAAGCAAAAGGACTTTTTGTTTTGTTTCCATATCACTTTCCCATCAACTCTGCTTTCTTAAATGACCTGAAAAGCTGCTTTATGGCGGGAAAAAATGTATTTTCTTCAAATAAGTCCACCCTCCTATACGATTCCTAGTCCTTTTTATTTTGACTGTTAATGCAAAATTTGATTTGTTTTCCGTACTATTAATAGTTGCTCCCTAAATTCAGACAAATGATTTTTTAAAAATAAGAGATAATTTCTAGAGTAATGTAACACCATTTAAATGGGCATGGAATCATTCTCGCTCATAAAAATATCTGTAACTAGGTAACTGAATTGCTCATCTGTCAACTACATGTGATGCAGACCTATTTATGCCTATCGTCCTAGCTAATTATTTATAGCACTCTCCTTTCACACTCAGAAATGTCCAAGTGTAGGGAATAAGTTATTTCACCATCCTAATTATAAGGTTCTTTCAGGGCTTTGCTTTCTTGGGGTTTTACTATATCATTTGATTTAAGATGCGTTTTGGAATCCTTTTGGCTGAGAATAAGAGGTACATTCTCTGACCCTGTGTATATGACTTTGTGCTTTGTGAGTAGGAGGAAGTAGGGTGAAGGCTGGGATGCTGGCGCAGTGTGGGCAGCGACATTTAGGTGTGAGGTTCACACACGGGGTTAAAGGCTGGGATGCTTCACGCCAACCAGGCTATCAGGCTTATGGTCCTGGAAACGTGTGACATATAGTGATACGTAAGGGCCAACGTTCACCAACGGAACTTTTTTTTAAAAGAAAACAAACAACAATAGCAACAAAATTAATATTTTTTTCTTTACTCCACCCACCTGAGAAGTAATTAATAGTTTTGAGTGTTCCGTGTTTATGGTGTCCTATCTGTTTTGCCACAGGGAGAAAGAAGGCTCTTGGTCATTATAGTTGAAGGCCATTTCAAAGCAGTCAAGCTTCCCCCCGAAAGGCCAGTGCACCCCACCTTCATCAGTCCTCGGAGAGAACAAACTCCTTCAAAGACCCCAGATGAAACTTGGTTTCACTGACCCTGTTACCAGACTCAGGTTCAGCTGCCCGCTGCTTGAAAGCCAATACTCAAAAGACAGTGTTGGTAGGAAAGGAAAGGTTGCTTTATTCAGGAGGCCAGCAACCTGGGGAGAAGGCAGACTTGTGTCCACAGCCAACTCCCAACTGCCCATCAGGGGGCAAGAACTTTTAAAGGGACGTTTCAGGGGTGCACAGGCGGAGGGAGGGGCTATATGTAGAAACAGCACAGGCAGCTCCGACGGGCATCTTGAACTTGGTTATTGGTGGTCTGACCAGCGTCATCTTGATGGTTTTAGATACAGTTAGTCTTCAGTTCCAGGATCAATTCCCATTTCCTTGAGGCCAGTTCTCAGAATTGTGGCAGCTCATGTCATGGCTACAGTCCGGTCATCATGTAGTTAACTTCTCCACGTGGTAGGGGTTTCAGTGTCTACAAGATAGCTCCTAGGACATGGCTCAGAATATGATCTCTAGCCCTTGAGGAGGAACTAAAGGGCCCTGACTATGCTTAGTGACTAAACTATTATTATTTTGTCTTGTTTGACTGATTTTCCATCGCGTCTGCATTTTTCTCATTTCTCTGATTAAATTTATTCTTTGGCTAAAGTTTTTCTACAGACAAGAGGCAGGCAGAGGACATGGGGGGTTGGGGTCCTATGCCAGGAAAGCCCCATAGGGTCCTGATTGGTCACAACCTGGCTACCTGATCTGAGGGTCCCGAAGTGGCCTGCGGTTGGCACCTCCCCCTGGGCAGGTGGCATCAGGTTCACTTCCTTACAGGGCCCTGAGGCTCACGATCTAGGGTTCTAGCTGGCTGTTCTCCCCTGGCACTCCTTCTTACACTCTGTACAAATTTATTTATATGGTTTTTTTGTTTGTTTTTAAATTTATCTATTATTTAATTTTGGCTGCATTGGGTCTTCGTTGGTGCATGCAGGCTTTCTCTAGTTGCGGCGAGCGGGGGCTACTCTTCGTTGCGGTGAGCGGGCTTCTCATTGCGGTGGCTTCTCTTGTTGCGGAGCATGGGCTCTAGGCGCACGGGCTTCAGTAGTTGTGGCACACGGGCTCAGTAGTTGCGGCTTGTGGGCTCTAGAGTGCAGGCTCAGTAGTTGTGGTGCACGGGCTTAGTTGCTCCGCGGCATGTGGGATCCTCCCGGACCAGGGCTCGAACCCGTGTCCCCTGCATTGGCAGGCTGATTCTTAACCACTGCACCACCAGGGAAGCCTTATTTATGTGTTATGTGTCTGTTTGTTTAAGCTCTGTCTCTCTAGGGTATGAGGGCTGGGATTACTTTGTCCGTTTTTCTTTTTTGCTTATTTTTCACTTTTGTTTTTTTTTGGGGGGGTCATTTGTCATCAAATCACCGAATGCTGGGCACAGAATAGGTGCCCATTGAGGTAGGTGGCCACAAATTTTACCTCCACTTATTCACACTCCTTTGCAAATGACTTTTCCACTGCTCCCATCGAAAGTGGGACTGTTTCTTCACATCTTGTGTCTGGACTTGGCCTTGGGGATTGCTCTGGCTGTTAGTAAATTAGTAAATATTGCTTAAACAGAGGATTAAAGAGCACTTGCCCTTTGAAGCTTGGCCTCTCTTGCTCTGGAAATCCTG
Source organism: Balaenoptera borealis (assembly GCF_965194805.1). Lineage (NCBI taxonomy): Eukaryota > Metazoa > Chordata > Mammalia > Artiodactyla > Balaenopteridae > Balaenoptera > Balaenoptera borealis. The sequence continues at coordinate 87,357,487 of NC_138875.1, forward strand.
TTGACTGCCCCCCACCCCCCAGTAAGCCTGGGTGAGCCCGTGAATGACAACAGCACATGGCCTGTGACCTCCATCACCTTTGCTGAGAGCCGGCACCAGCTGCCAAGCACCTGATGAGGCCACTGGACCCTGGTGACTGTCAACACAGGTTAAGCCCATCTCAGCTGAGGCCAGACCACATCTCCAGCCTGGTGCATCATGTGTAAACAAATAGTTGTATTTAAAGCTACTTTGGTTGTTCATCGTTTGTCATGCAAGAAAAGCTCATTGGCATACCCAATAAATATTTATGGAACGAAAGAATAATGGTCTCAGAACTTACAAAAAACAAGACATCTGTGTATGTATATTTATTCATTTTTGTACATATAAAGAAAGGTGGATATTATACATATTTATTCCCTTCTGGCATGCACAGAGGAAGTACAGGATTCCTATTTGTATTAATCAGGGTTCTCCAGAGGAACAGTCCCAATGGGAGATATACATAGACGTATGGAGATTTATTATGAGAAATTAGCTCACGTGATGATGGAGGCTGAGATGCCCCAAGATTTGCAGGGTTAAGGTTAGGGCTAGGGTTAGGGTAGGATTAGGGCTAGGGCTAGGGTTAGGGTTAGGGTTAGTTTTAGGTCTGCAGGCTGGACACCCAGGAAAGTTGGGGTGATTCAAGTCACAGTTTGATGGCCTGAGAAGCAAAAGAACCAACAGTGTAAGTCCAGTCCAAGGCAGGGGAAAAGGGTGTCTCAGGTGAACCTTAGGCAGGCAGGAAGAGGCCCTTTGCTGTATTCAGGCCCTCAACATTGGCTGATGCCCACCCACACTGGGGAGGGCCATATACAGAGACACTAATTCCATGGCTAATCTGACCCGTGAACACCCTCAGAGAAACACCCAGAAACAATGTTTTATCTGGTCCCCCACCCCGGCCATGGCCCTGTCATGTTGACACATCCAATTAACTCTTGCACAGTTAAAATACTCACTTTACCAGTTGTTTCTCTATAGCTATTGCCTACCAAAAATGACTAGGATAGATATTTCCAGCTGGTATCTGAATATTGTCAACTGCAGGATCCAGAATTTAGAGGTGAAGAAATTGAGAGGTCAAGGGAGGATTGGGGGCAGGCCTGAGGTCATGGGGCCATCAGCAATGGGCAGGTCTCAGATCCAGAGGCTAGAGCTCACAGTCTGGAGGCTGTCAGGTGTTTAAGGACAGTGTGGCTTCCCCAAGTTCCAAGGGAGGCAAAGTCCGCACCCCTCGCCCTCGGGCTTGAGTTCGGGATACGCTAGAAGGCCTTGAAGAATCAGAAGGGCAGGTGTGGTGGAGATGACGGTGGTGGTCAGGGGTAGGATGCTGTGTTTGCTTGTGTGTCCTCCTCCCTTGAAACTTGTGGAAGATTCCAGTGTAGAATGTCCTGTTACTCAGAGAAGAGCAATATGCATCCCTGGTCCCTGTAGGAGTGCAAGCAAAGCTGCTCATTCCATCCCTGTGTTTTCTTAGCAGCTTCTACAAACGGCCACTTGTTGACAAGGTGTAGGTGCAGCGGTATCATTGCAAGAGGAAGAATCTGTGAGAAAAAGAGAAACAAATGTTTACTGAAAGACAGCGGCCTTTGGGGTATGTATTTAGTATTATCAACTCATCTGATGTTTTATTGACTTCTTGCATCGACCTCCATCTTTTTCTCTTTAGAGTTCTGAATTTTGTCTCCATTTGTTCAGGAGAAAGAATTCTGATAATGCATGTAATTTCAGAAGGAAATTCCACAAGCAAACAATATAAAATCATAATTTGTCCATATGCAGAATTCCCACTAGTGCATGACTTAAGATATGCATTTTGCTAATTAAAAATACTTTTTTTCTGGCTCATTAGGTTTCTGGTAAATAATGTGTATATATATTTTGTTTGTTTGTTGTTTTGGGTGTTTTTCAATTTTTTATACAATTTTAAAAATTACTTTCCATTTACACTTGTTACACAATATTGGCTATATTCTCTGCGTTGTACAATACATCCTTTAGCCTATCTTACACCCAGTAGTGTGTGCCTCTCAACAGCCCCCGACCTTTATCTTGCCCCTCCCCCTCACCACTGATAACCACTAGTTTGTTCTCTAGATCTGTGAATCTGATTCTTTTTTTGTTATATTTGCTACTTTGTTGTATTTTTTAGATTCCACATACAGGTGACATTGTACAGTATTTGTCTCTCTCTGTCTTATTTCACTTAGCATAATGCCTTCCAAGTCCATCCATGTTGCTGCAAATGGCAAAATTTTGCATGTATATGTATATTTTATTGTGATGGTCAGATGCAGCCACAAAAGGAGACACAGGGGAGACTCAGGAAAAACAAAGGTTATTATACTCACAAGTCCTAGAGTTGGGAGACACACATAACATGCAGGACCACATGGAAAGACACCAGGGCAGTCAGAAGGCGTAAGACAGTGAGGGGAAGTTTTCCCCAGGAAACTCCCATGACCTTTATGGGTGTTCGCTGGGGAAAGGCAAGGACAGCAGGGTAAACAGTTCAAGGTTGACTCATTGGGAAACTTCTGTGCTACAGGAATGGTCCCCTGCTTAGGGCACCTGGCCCTGGGATGATTAAGGCAGGGGAAGAATGCCTCCTGGGGTGTAGGTCTGGCTGTGGGTTGGTTATTTTGTGTATCAGAGGCATACTCCCATCTGGGCCTTTTATTATCTCTAAGAATTGTCTAGTCCCTGGAGGGGTGGTCCTTTCTCAGCCAGAAAGGATTTTTAATGCGCCAAAATATCATAATGTGCAGAAAGAATTTAAAATATTTATAATACAGTTTTGCATTTCTTATTTAAAAATTTATAATAAAGACAAAAGAGAAGATGACCAAAGAAAAGTCAAATTTATAAATACCCATACGTAATCAGGTTTGTTTAAAACTACTATTAATTTCTGGGTGTCAGAGAGGCTCAAGGATGTATCGTACACCATGGGGAATAGAACCAAGATTTTGTAAAAATTGTAAATGGACAGTAATCTTTTAAAATTATATAAAAATTAAAAATAAAAAATGCTATTAATTTGAAGGAAGAAAGGAATAAATACCTTTTACAAAAAAGTTCACAGTTCAATTGATATAAATTGTTGCCAACTGCTGGCCCAGTACCCCCGACACCCCCTCTCCCAAAGAGAGAGAGAGATTTTTAAATTTCTACACAATAATTTCTTTTTTTTTGGTGTGTATGGGGTCAGGAAGAGGTAGGAAAATTGCTGTGCAGTCTTAGTTGTTAAAGATTTTACTGAAGTCCCCTAACGCCTGCCTGCCTGGTCCACAGCTCTGTCTATAATCAGCATGGGGTCATGTTCAATTGGCCGTTTCTAGGAGTCAGAAGGCATCCAGTCTTACAGTGACAATGCGTCATCCAGATATAAAGCAGCTGGCGATTCTGTGGACAATGGATTATTGATCTCAATAGAGGAGACATATTTAGAAGGTATAGGTTGGCCTCGGGAGGATTTTACAGCGGATTGTAAAATTGTGTCTGAGAAACAGAGCCACAAAGGGCTACAAGCCTAACAGGGCTTCCCCTGGCATGTGACTGAGCTCAGACACAAGAGATGTAAACAGGTGGTCGCAGAGGCCGGGCTGTGGATCACGTGTCCATCCCATGAACTCCTTCGGTCGTCAACCAGGGAAACGTCTGACGCATTGCTTTTCCATATGTGGGTTGAAATTTCATGTTTCTGTGTCTTGGAAGAGTTATGTGAAATTGCATTTACTTGAAAATTGTTGCTGAAAACAAACCAACCTGTATAACACTATATTTTAGGTGTATATTTGAGAAAAGTCACCAAAATATCAACTGTTTTTGCCTCTTGGTGACAGATTATTAGTGACTTTCAATCTTCTTCCTTTTAAAAAATAATCTGCATGTTGTGATGATTCTAAAGCGACGGCATTTCATGTAATTCAGAGTATTTACAAGAAAATGGAATGGTGTTTTTGTTGTTTGTCTTAAAATCTTCTTCAACATGGAACCCTTAGCGAGTGAGTGGCCAGTAACCAGACTGGCTATACTTCCCTGTCCAGGAAGGGCCAGATGGCTTCCGTTCTCGGAGAAGGGCCATGATCTGTAATTCCTTGCAGCCTGCGCTGCTGTTTTATGAAATCTGCTGCTACTTGTTCTGTGTGGGACAGCAAGTGACCTGTCAACGACATAAAATATAAACACAGCAGGTCTCCCTCCCCCCCAGGAGCCCAGCCTCAGTCTCATGTCACAGCTTCCCTTGGGGAACAAAACCGAGCGTATACATGACAGCATCTTTTTTACCCAAGTTCAGATGAATGGCATTTGTTAGCGTCCTTCAGCCTCTGTGACATTAGAGTGTCATTTTCCTGTTTGGAGCATGAGAAACACAGGCAATGTTGAGTTACTGGAGTGTGAGATTTTGACTTTCGGTTCCCATTGATCTCTTCCCCAGTTGCGTTGCCATGCTCCTGCAAAAGTGTCTAGATCGATCTTGGAGAGGAAGGCACAGCAGGTCCTTAATCTGAATGTCTTGGAGCCAATTGGAGGCAGTGTTCTCAGCACCAGTGGCGTGGGCGAGTTTCCAGCAGTGCACTTTGCTCTGCTCCAGCAGATGGGCTACTTTAGCACCAGAGCACAGAGGTTGCCATGCATACAGTTGCCCTCACAGGAGTGTAAACCTCCCCGCTGGTGAGTGACCCAAATGCAGGAGACTCAGGACCATCTCACAGAGGGTATTTAGGGTTCTGATTAAGAAAATTCACAAGGTAGGGCTTCCCTGGTGGCGCAGTGGTTAAGAATTCGCCTGCCAATGCAGGGGACACGGGTTTGAGCCCTGGTCCAGGAAGATCCCACATGCCACGGAGCAACTAAGCCAGTGCGCCACAACTACTGAGCCTGCGTTCTAGAGCCTACGAGCCACAACTACTGAGCTCACGTGCCGCAACTACTGAAGCCCACGTGCCTAGAGCCCGTGCTCCGCAACAAGAGAAGCCACCGCAGTGAGAAGCCCACGCACCGCAACGAAGACCCAATGAAGTCAAAAATAAATAAATAAATACATAAATTTAAAAAAATTCACAAGGTAGAAAAACTGCAAAAGGCAAATATTTGAAACTAGGGGACTGTAGCTTTCATTTACTTTTCCTTTACTCATTTTTTGTTTGAGGGGTTTCCTTCTCTGAGGAGGCAGAGGAAGAGGAGAGGGCTGTCAGGGAGATGCAAAAATAGAAGAGGGGTTCAACATAAAGCGATGGGGAAAGAATAGACTTCTGAAGTATGGTGGCTGGGAATGTCAGTGAAGAGAAAGTGGTGAAGGATGGATGGGACGGTCTCTCCCTTTGACTCCGATCGATGGACAGTATTCAGGGGTACTCAGCAGTCAGTAAGAAAAGGAGAAATGCTGAGCAATACAATACTGGACCAGGTGTAACGTTCTCTGCAGTTTAGCGTAAGGAAAATGATTTCAGTGACACTTCTAACGTAACCGAACCAAGTTCATTTACCCCCATACATAGGAAGCCAAATGCTGAGACACCAAGGTTTTGCAGCAGAGAAAAGGTTTATTCACGAGGCAGCCAAGCAAAGAGACGGATCTCAAACAGATCTCAAATCCACCTCCCCGAAGGTGAGGGGTTCAGGATATTTATGGGATAAAGAAGCAGGGTGGCTATATATAAAATAGATAAACAGCAAGGTCCTACTGTACAGCACAGGGAACTATATTCAGTATTTTGTAATAAACTGTAATGGAAAAGAATATGGAAAAGAATATATGTATAACTGAATCATTTTGCTGTGCACCCGAAACTAACACATGGTAAATTAACTATACTTCAATATAAAAAAAAAGAAGCAGGGTGGGTAGTCTGAGGCATGAGGAGTGTGGGAAAAGGTGATTGGAGATAAGGAAAAGGTGAGGGCACCTGTGCAGGTGCAGCTAAGCTACAGGCCTGCATGTTCAGAAAATGCAGGCATTATCATGTTCTGAGGGCGGGGTTTTGGCCTCTAATGCTGAGGTGGTCTCGACCAATCTTAGCCGGCTCAACTCAAACTGGAACAAGCTGACTCCAAGTTCCTGAATATCAGCTTGGGCAAACATCTTATTGTTTAGGCTACATGATGTTTGGAGGACCCGCAAATTTTTGTAAACACAATTAAAATTAGCTTGATAAGTGAAGGCAGGTTAAAACTCATTATTTATTAAGCAAGTTACAGTTTAATGGGTCTGATGACCACCCTCAGTTTCATTAAGTGAGCTGGAACTGATGCAGTCCCACCACTTTGGAAAACTGTGTGACACAATTAACTCACGTTAAAGAGGTGCCAGAAATTCTCTTCCAAGTTATCTGAGTGCCTATCAAAACATAGTTACAGGGTTGGGTGAGGGATGGATTGGGAGTTTGGGATTAGCAGATGCAAACTAGTATATAGAGGATGTCATGCTGTTCTAGTAAATAAAATCTTAAGTTCCACACACAAACTGTTTTGTCGGGAGTGCATTTAGCTTGGTGACATTGCCTTGGACCAACACCAGGAATCAGTGGTATGTAGACTTGATAAGAACACAGCCGCTAGTCAGAGGGAACTTTATGTGGGACTGCATTCAGTTTTACCACTACATGAAGGGAAAGAAGGTGTCCTGTAGGCTGCAGGCAGACTGGAGAACGTTTATTAGAAAAGGAAGCAGAAAGAATAAAAATATCCTATCATTCCACAGGACAGAAAGAAACATGCCATTGCTATTTTTTATTAAATATAAGTTAATGTCTGCTTAATGAGTCCTATTGCATTTACCTTTTCTTTCTGAAAGTCTAACATTTCTGAATGTCTGACACTTAGGGATCTTAAGAATATTCAAGGGCATAGCCTATAAAATTTAAATCTCGAATAAAGAGTTAGAAAGCCGTTAAAATAAATTGTTTCGGAGAACAGAGACATTACGAAATATCATTACATGTTCTCACACATGTTATTTGTTTAATTAGTCCTATATTAATTACTCTGCCACTTTTATTTATTTATTTAATTTTATTTATTTATTTTCTTTTATTTAAATAATGCCATTTACATAACATAAGAGTAAATGATACAAAATAATATATAATTTATATGATTATTATTTTTAATATACAATGTGCAGATATCCACTTTATATTTAAGTTAAATTTTAAGAAGTATGTGCATAATTATTTATTACGTTTATATTATATAATTTATTTATCAGTTAGCAACACTAATAATGATATTATACTCTTATGTAATTATATATCACATTATATTTATTTCATATTATATTACTATGGTTTCTTTTTAAGTCTGATTGGTTATGTACTGGCTTTCTTAAAAGTCAGTTATCCTAGTCCTATTCCCAGAGACACATAATTAAGTAAAACCTTTTGCTTTGACTCTGGTCATCCAGAAGAGAAAATGTAAATAGTAGAATTTTTCCCTTAAAAGTATTTATGTTGTAAATACTTCATGAACATGTAAGGAAAAAAACTATCATGGTAAGTTGTAATCTTTATGCAACAGTCTAATTGCTCATTCACTGTAGGTAAAAAAGTAGCTTCCATATTGTCTTATTTACTATGGAGAACCTACCTGATGTGAATGAGATCGTTAATGTCTCATTTAAAATAAACACAACTGTAAACAACGTATCACTAAATACTGTTGCATAAAATATCCATAATGAATATATACAATGTAGCTGTAGTTAAAAATCCTTAGGGCTTCCCTGGTAGTGCAGTGGTTGAGAATCTGCCTGCTAATGCAGGGGACACGGGTTCGAGCCCTGGTCTGGGAAGATCCCACATGCCGCGGAGCAACTGGGCCCGTGAGCCACAACTACTGAGCCTGCGCGTCTGGAGCCTGTGCTCCGCAACAAGAGAGGCCGCGACAGTGAGAGGCCCGCGCACCGCGATGAAGAGTGGCCCCCACTCACTGCAACTAGAGAAAGCCCTCGCACAGAAACGAAGACCCAACACAGCCATAAATAAATAAATAAATTTTAAAAAATAAAAATAAAATAAAATAAATAAATAAAAATCCTTAGAATTAAAAATCTCTTTGCATGAAATATATTAGTAGAAGATTTGCTTCCAAACAGGAGCTGTATATTTGAATGAATGGTACAATGTAGAGAGATCAGGTGTTCGTTTATCTTACAGAGGGAAATGCCAAATTTAAAATAATGTTTACACAAAATCTGGAATAGTGCTTTTTGAAGTTAAATTTGCTAATTGCAAATAAAACCAGGTAATCATCAAAAAAAAAAAAAAAGGGAGAAGAGAAAATGTACTTCTGTGTCTACAAGGTCTGCTGGAGAATAACCGATGTTCTCCGAAGCTGCAGATACAGACAGGAAACAGGAGCCGTGGTGAGGACTCCAGCAGGTCGGCCATGCGTGGCTGAACAAGGACGAGAGACACAGCGTCCGTCTGGTTCTGTCAACACCCCCAGCAGGTCATTCCTCTCCACTTCAGAGAACTAGTCAGTCGACAGCTTAAACAGTGTGGCTTTTAAGACCCATGTACCCCAAGACACAGGGAAATGAGAATATGAGATGATTCACAGCAGGTTTGGGTTCAGACTCTGCTGGGGCCAGATAATGCCCTGCTCTGTCCCTCCCACCCCAGAACGGGACACTTGGAAATGGAGAGATCTGAGTTGTCACATTGACTACGGAACCCTTTTGGCATTTAGGGCCTGGGACGGTGAGAGCCTGAAATGACCAGAATTGGACCTCACTATGAAAATGGTGCACCCCAAACACCTGTAGTGTCTCACACAGAAAAGCACCGGAACAGGGACAATGGGATCATTCGCTTTTCTTGCCTGGGAAACTCTCACACAGAAAAGCACCGGAACAGGGACAATGGGATCATTCGCTTTTCTTGCCTGGGAACCTCTCACACCAACAGGTGAACCTACTGACCACCTCCCTGGTGAAGTTCAACTGCATCCATCATCCATCGTGATAATATAAACACAATTACTACATGAATCACTTTGCTGCACACCTGAAACTAACACAATATTGTAAATCAGCTCTACCTCGATAAAAAAGAAAAATTATTACTATAAAAATATCCAGTCTTTCCCATCCCACTCCCACAAAATAAAGAAGATTCCGACATGGCCTGTTAAGTTTCTGACCCTCTCCCTACAGAGGGATCAGCCTGGCCAGACGGCCCCTTTGAGATTTGTAGCAGGAAATAAGAAGGCAAGTGAGAAAAACAGGGAGTATTCGGGCAAGAGCAGACAAGAAAGTTTTCAAGGAGTTAGGGTGACAGAGGAACCACAGCAGCATCTGTGTGTGGAAGAAGAGACCAGCGAGGAAAAAGGGAATTTAGAAAATATCACCATGGTTTACAAGGACCCTGCATTCTTGGTGTCTGTGAAGTATAATATAATACATGTGTTTTGAAATGAAACTTTAGTTTTTTTTTTTAACAGAGGTATAGGTTAGCAATTATGAAAGAACTTTTTAAACTTTTTATGTTTTCTAGGATTGAAAAAATACATAAATATGTTGCAGAGCCAGATTTCTTAATGTTGGAGAAAAAAGTTACATATATGGAAATGGAGAGGATGGGAGTAAATCCTGTGGCATTAGATTGGAATCAGGTACTAGTATAAAGTACTACACACACACAAATATAGATATATGTGTGTGCACAAGTTGGTATACACACACGTATACCAACATTTCCTAGCTCTGTCCTCTAAGAGGACTTAGAAGCAGTGACACCCCAGTAACAATGAGAATATCTAGTGCCCAGATCTTGGTTTCTAATACCATTCTTTAATAATAGGAATCAGGGCTCTTGGGAAAAAAATGCTGACCCCAAGGCTGAGGCAGAAGAATTACTGCATGAACCTAGAGCATCTTGTGGTACAAGGAAGGTACAAGGAAGTACTCAAATGTGACAGAAATACATGGAAAGATTACAAGAACCAACTTGAAGGAACGCAAAATGTTCAAAGCCAGAACAATGTGTACAACAAAATAACTATGACAGTGTTGGATAATAACCCATAGAATAAAATAAGTATCCATGAATGGATATAATATCAATCAATCAATTAATGGTACAGAAGAGTCAGGGTGTCTGAGAGTAGAATCCCAATGAAAAGAGCAAAAACTATGTGTGAAATGGAAAATCCTCATTAGACTAATGTTACAGGAATAAATGTTGTGAGCAAGTACCACCAAGCGATGCTAAAATAACACATGCACCAGACCCCGAAGAGCTACCCATGGGAAACAGTGGAGTCACTAAGGATCACAACGGCTCTATAGACATCTGGGAAATTCAGCAATGAAGCTCCCCTAGAAGGAGTCATTAATATCCAAAAACAGCTTCCCAGCCTCTAGCATTAAACCGTTGGGCTGTTTGAAGGCAGAATGTATCTTATTTGACATACGATGAGCAAAACATCTGGAGAAACAAATTGGGGTGAGGCCTTTCCAAGTGTGCTAATGAAACACGTGTTGTCAGGATAAGGCAGAAGAAAACACAAGGTCAGGAAGCCCTGGGGCTTAATTGATTTGTCTTCTAGGAAAAGATGGCAGTGGGCAGAGCGACTCACCCCCAGGTATCAGGGGGAACATCATTAAAAGCTTATTAGGACACTAGACCCAGGCAGCAGACCAGAGCATAAAGTTGGTCCACCACCAGCTCTGTCAGAATCTTGTTTTCTCATACAAGCATCCTGTTGTGTTTATGTTCTCAAAGTCATTAACATAACAGCTTCAAGTCCAAGAATTTCTGTGCTTGAAGCCGGAAGCTGCTGTATAGGGAAGGGAAAATTAAGTTCTCAGACTCTGGATTTTGAATGCACAAAACTGAAAAGGGAATTTTTCTCCAGGCATGGGGTTTATTCCAAATGGCCTGTTAGGATGCCTTTGATGAATGACATCTCAAATATCTGGGAACGTGTGGCAGAGATGGGAAGTGCCTCACGTATATCGATATACCTCCCTATACATCTTTCCTTGCTTCTCTTGCAGCTGCACTGGGGCTGGTGACTTGCTCTGGAAGGGCAAGTAACATATATGGCTTCTGAGAAGAGGTATCTAAAAGCCAGTGTTTCTTCTATCTATCACTCTTTCCCCTGCTGCGAGGACCTAGTGGACCACTTGCAGTTACTGGGGAGGAGATGCCAGAGCCACATCACACGTGCATGAAGAGTCAACCTTTACAATTTCAAGCCACTGAGATTTCAGAGTGTGTGTGATTCTGGTGATAAACACCCTGACTCTTCCAGAATGCCTCCTCCCAAGCCCACTGCAGCAAATACAGGAATGCCTGTTTTTCAGTCAACACCATCCAGGAATAAAATTTCTGTGCTTCAGCCAGAGGTGACTGCAGAGGTGACAGAAATGTTAGTTACCAGACTCGAAAATAGCCTTTGTCTGGTCACAAGGGCACGATTCCCAAATCTGACAGAGGGTTGGTGCTCCCTGGACTTGGAGTGATGAATTATGTTCACGTGAGCTAAGCAGATTCCATAAATCATAAGAAATTTTTACCGAATCTACTGTGAATACAGCTGGATCCCCAAGTCTGACATTTCACACATCTTAAATTGAGAATAATGGGTCCTTCTTTGACCATTTACCCAATAGGTAGAATAAAATATCAGAGCTGAAAGGGCTTTTAAAAATGATCTTAATGGATCCCTTCAGTTTATTGCAAACGTTTTATTATGTGCCATGGGCTGTAGAAACTGGGAATTCAGGAATAAGTGGGACCCACTCCCTTTCCTCAAGGAGTTTATGTTTTAAGTGAAAACCGAATACAGAAACTACATAATGAGATGCGTACAATAGACATATAAAGGGTATGATGGGGCTTGGTGGAGGGGTAATTAGTGCAGCTTGGGGTAGAGAGAAAGCTTTGTGAAGGGGTGATGCCCCATTGGGTCATAAGAATGTCTGGCAAAAAATATGAGAGATTTGTGCAAGCAGAGGCATGAAAGTGTGAAAGAGCACGGTAGGGAAAGAGATAATAAAATTCCCAAACACTTATGTGGTCAGAGCTTGGTCTGAGTTCTTTGTACCCATGCCTGCCACCACATTTAATTGGCTGTTGCTTGACTATAAGGTGGAGAAATGGCAGTGTGTGAAGCTGGAAAGTATTGAACAGAAGGAAAATCTATTTCTGTGAAGATGCGTTATAATCTAGGTTGTTATTAGTAAACAATAAATGTGTTTAAAGGGATTCAAGGGCACTAGTATGTGACACTACAGGATAGGAAACACTGTATAATTTTAAATAGATTGAATTATACCAGTATTTTTAGAAGGCGGTATCTTGGTTTGTAGTACTTTTTTTTTTAATTGCTCATCAATTTTTACTCCTGCTTTTTTCATCCAGAACATAGTATATTTAAATAAAGATTTTACCCCTTATCCATTTTGTTTGTACATTAAGATAATTTAATTTGCTTCTAAGCCAGACTATAACAATGCATGTATGAAAGCTTGCAGGAAAAACAAGCTGGGGGGAGAGAAGAAAGAACTAAGTATAGTTATTCTTTTTCTGAAATTAACTTCTTTGTGTTGTCGGGTCCCAACCTCCACTTATGCATTTAAAATTGTTACAAAGACTTGTAAAAAAGTTCAATGGAATTTGGCACCTTCTGCAAAATCAAAAGAGAAACTACAATTAAAATGTGCAGAAAGAAAATTCACATTTTTCCCAGGCAAGGGAGTGAAGAGGCAACTGTGCAGAAGCTGCATTCTTCTAATGACAAAAAGTAAGTGATTCGAATAGGTAATTGGACTTGGATCTGGTGAATGCAGACGTCTTGGCTAGAAGGGAAGCATCTCTCTAGAGGGTCCCCCAGTTAAAAGAGCTCCTCCTCATGCTAATGACGTCATGCGCCAAAACCAAGCTGGTGACACAAACAGAAATCAGTGCTGCAATGATGTTGCAGGCTCCCCTTTGGGAGAAGGACTCGGGTAGAGTCTGGGAAGCATTTCAGCTAGAGAGAAAGAGTGGATTCCTATGGGAATGGGCTGGGCAGTTAACACATGAGCTGAACTGAGCCTGTTAGGGTAGAACACTCGCACCAGGTCTCCTCAAATCACATGGGGAGTCAGAGCTATTAACCAAGGACACGAAAGGATAAGGAGACAGAGAAAGAGAAAGTTGAACCCCCTCTCTTAGACGGAGAAGCCCTGAGTGAAGAATGTATCCCAGACTTTAGACAACTTGGTAACAGCTGTTCTGTGAAAAGCATCACAGCCTGGGAATGCGTGTGTGCCGCCATCAGGATGCACATGCTAATTTCAGGATAAAGACTATTGCGCCGTTTCATGGCGGAAGAAAGACCGTAATCTGATTTTGTACTTTCCTAGTGCTTTGTTTTTATGCTTCTCATCTAGCTTTTTCTTATCACTGAGACATGATACATTCACCCTGTGCAAGTAGCAAGATCATATGTGAATAAAACATCCCTGATCGTACGCAGATGGCCCGATTCTCAAATAGTGTCCTTGTGTTTTGGAATGTAATGTCATAAATTTCAAACTGTGGAGCATTTACAATGAGGAGAAAATCATTGTAAGAAATATTATGTCCATATTGTTAAATACGAAATCTGTGTTAAGATGGAATTTTATGTGTTTCCAAATATGGTATAGACTATAAACCCTTGGTTGATGTCTAATAGATAAAGAACTCTAACAAATGGAAAAGGAAAAAACAAAGATATAGATAGAAAATATTACCAAGAAGAAAAAGAATTGAAAAATAAACTTTGACCTTTCCAGTAACAAAACGTATTAAGTATACCATCCCTACTGATAATATTTTAGTTATATATAAAATTATATGCACAAACATGTAACAATCCAACTTTGTAGCTATGTCACAGCAAAAAGAAATGCTCTGAAAACTAATATTTCTGACTAAAAAGAGGGGAAAAAAGAAAGAAAAAAGAAATCAGGTGATGGAATATTGAAGAACTTTCTAAAATAATTTATGGTTGTTTGTCATTGAGTTCAGGTATCCAGACTGGATTCACTGCGCTTCTAACGGCCAATTGTATCCCGCTGGATTGCACTGCAGGTTGACCGCCAAAGCAAACACAAGTCAACATTTTAATTTATGGTCTTTAAAGGAAAATATATATTAAAGTGTCTGTTGTGCTGTACCCCTCAATGGAAGGTATTTGAAACTAATTACTCTAAGTGCTAGAAGAAGTTTGATTAGTACAATGGCTTTATCCACATTAATCAACATCACTCTCCAGAAACTGTGTGCTCTTTCGTGTCACTGGTTGAAGCTTTATTAAATTCAAACTCAAGTTATTAAACCAAGGCTCAGGGGCTCCCACTGTCTGGCCAGTAGAGAACTCAGGTACCACCTATAGCTTTAGGGGTTTCTCTCTGTTATCCTTGTGTTTTCTCATAAAGGTGGGCATTTACAGTCTACAGTGGGAGGGGAGGGGGCAAGGGGGGCTCTGCACCCCAAGACCCAGGCCCAAGGGTGTCAAAACTCATCCGACTGTACTTAACATGGGTGCATCTTATTGTCTATTAATTACACTCCCCAAAGTTGATTTAAAACAGGTAATGGAGAAAACACAAGATTCTTGGCAACTAGTAAATGAAATGAGCTCCAATTTATACAAAACATCTTTTCTATGCTGGGTAACATTCTTTCCAATTTTCTGTAAATGCAGAAGAGGGCTGTCCTGAACATCATTTTGTTAGTTGAAAACTCCCAAGTTTCTCTCCCCAAACCTAGAGCTGTACACTGTTGCCCAAATATATTTACTAATTTTGGAACTTAACGGCTGCTCCTTGGAGTTGCACGTTATTTACTTCATCTGAAGCACAGCAGGGTCCAAGGAAAACAAGGTTATCTTTTCTCCAATCTCTAGAAGCAAGAAGAAGGAGGAAGGAAAATCAATATGTCTGATTATCATTCTTCTCCACATAGAGTATATAGGTTGGGGTGGGTCATTATTCATCTGTGCTGGTGGAAATTGGATTCTAAATATTGGAGAAGCAGAAAACAAATTTTGAGAGCAAAATATGCCGTTAACTTCATGGCTGAACGGCCTGCTGAGGGATCTTTAATTGCATACGCCACAGTTTCAAGATCCGCAGCACATTCCAAGATGATCCTGGGTCTGTGGTTTCTAGGTTGTTATTCCTTTCGAAAAATCAATTATGAAAATTACAGTCTATCATCTTCCCCACACATAAGTATCTTCAGGTGGACTCCCGAGAAGTGTTTGGAGTTAAATATGGGAAGACCTATTTTTCAGTGTAGCTTTTGCCACCGGTGAAACAATGCAAAGAGCCCAAAGGGATGCATTGTTTTTGCTGTGTTTTGTTGTTGTTGTTTGCTTGCTCTAGATCAAGGGTCAGCACATTTTTTTTTCCGTAAAGGGCCAAATAGGAAATCTATTGGTGGGCCAAAAAAGGCAAAATCGAGAACATTATATAATTATTTCTATATTCATTTAAAAGGTAAAAGCATTTTTAGCATGTGGGCTTTGCAGGACTAGGGGCTACCCACAGGCCATAGTTGCTGACCCTGTTTTCGATGGTCTCTAAGGCCTGAACCGACCCTGACCATGGAAATGTATGTGGCTTGCTGCAGACTACCCACAGCTAATTAGAGCAGTTAGACTAACTCAGGTCCCTGTGATTTTCCCCAGTACGCATAGTTCATTAGCTGTCCCTTGGTGCTATAACAAATTATCACACACTTAGTGGTTTAAAACAACAAATTTATTGTCTAACACTTCTGGAAATCAGAAATATGAAAGGGGCATTTTGTGGGTAAAATCAAGGTGTCGGGCAAGGCTAGTTTCTCCCAGAGGCTCCAGGGGAGAATCTGTGTCTCACCTTTTCCAGCATCTAGAGGCTGCCCGCGTTCCTTGGCTCGTGGCCCCTCCTCCATCTCGAAAACAAGTACTGTAGCATTTCAAATTCTTCTGTGACATTGACCCCTCTTCTATTTCCTCTTTCAATTATAAGTGTAACAGAGAAGAGCAAACGTGACTCTGTGTTGGATCTATTCCTTTACCTGTAACCCTTGTGCTCTGTTGCCTGTGCTGAGTCACGCTGGCTCTGCACCTTTTGTAAAAGAATGTTGCCTAGAGCCTGAAATACACATGGTAGCCTAGTACATATTTGTGGATGATATGGACAACAAAAAATACATCAGAAGGGACTTTCAAAGCTAGCAAACATCTGGATTTCCCTGGCAGTCCAGTAGTTAAGACCTCGCGGTTCCACTGCAGGGGGCACGGGTTCGATCCCTGGTCAGGGAACTTAAGATCCCGCATAATGCGCGGCCAAAAAAAAAAAAAAAAAATGCTAGCAAACACCTGCTAACATTTTGCCTTTACATTTCCCATCCCATCCCTAAGATGAGAATGGTGAGCTAACCATTTTGATATTTGGAGCTCAAGCAATCTGCCAGTGTTGGATTCTGGAGCAGTTTTGTGTAATCTTGGAACATTTGAATGTCCCTTCCCTTGCATGCCAATGTTGAGTTTAAAGCTTTGTGTTTGCATGTGCGATGGGGAATCCTCTCATGGCTTATTCAAAATCACAGGTACAAAAAAGCCTTGGAATGAACCGTTTGCCCCTAGTAAGACATTCTTAATGAATGAAATAAGAGTCAGTTTTAAGGAGACAATATAAATAGACCGTTTCACTTCCTCTTGCAAATCTTCTTGGGAAAATGATGGGAGGGCACGTCCTCCTGATCAAAGAGACACTCTGATGGGTCCTGAGGGATTAGAGGTTAGAGAGAAAAATTAAGAGCCTTTGTTTCAATATCCACCCTAACCTTCCCACACCCTGACTGCCGGGTCCCATGCCTCTCCGCCGAATGTTTACAAGTGTAGTTGCTGTTCTGTGATGAATTCATTACACGCACCTCATGTCAAGCTGTCTAGGACAGAAACCATTACAAATGAGCTCCTTTGTTTTAAATTCGACACTCGGAAAGCCCATTTTCAAGTACAAGTAAATAGTGGTGTTTTTACAGCCAAGGAGAATTTGTTTTCCTCGTGCCACCTTGTTCGAGGCACAGTCATCTGTTCACTAATTTTCATTTTTCTGGATGTTCATTTTTCTAAATTGGACCCCCCCTTCTCTATCGCGAAACTTATTCAAGTGGCAAAGCATCGAGAAACCACAGCACTCTTTGCAGAACAAGAAAGAAAGATCCATGATATTGTCAGAAAATAGCCAAGTTAGTGTTCTGTGCTAAATTAGGTGCCATTGGACACTGGGTTTTTAACTCTGCTACGGCAACAAAACCCCTGTCTTTCCTAGAGTCCTTCCCCACTTTGTGTTATATTAGCCAAAATCAATTTTTGTTGCTTTTACTAAAGGTTCGGCTCAACTTCCTTCTCCGTGCCATTGTTTTCTGTCATCCAATCTCCTTTTCATAGATATCTGAGATGAAGCCTTCTCATGTTCTGGAACTTTCCCCAAACAAGCCATCAAAACATAAACAGATAGAGGATCAGGAGGAAATGCACAGAGGCACAGAAAACTGGAGCATGGTTTGAAAGCCATTAATGAGGTTTCATCTCTCTGTGCAGTATATAAAAGTGTCACCTAAAAGTATGGCTAGAAAGACATCCTAGTCAAGATAAAGCCTTTCAGCACAGTTAGGACCGGGGAGAGCATATTAAAGTGTCACCACTAGTAAAGATGGAGTTTGCCAGTCCTGCAAAAAAAAGATTTCCACAAATGCCGTAGGAGATACTACACTTAATCTCCATCTTAGTCTACATTTAAAATACATTTTATTTTTTAAGACAGCCTTTGGTTTATAGAAAAATTGTGCAGAAAATACAGCAAGTTTCCATATGCTCCTTTTCTCTACACAGCTTCTTCTGCTACTAGTGTGATGCATTTCTCACAAAGGATGAACTCGTATCAACGTGTCATTATTAACTGTAGTCCATAGCTTACATTAGGGTTCACTTTTTGTGTTGTACATTTCTGCGGTTTTGACAAATGCAAAATGCCCTGTATCCACCATGACAGTGTAAGTTGCACTGCCCCCAAAATCCTCTGTGCTCTACCTCTTCATCACTCTCCCCCCAACTCCTGGCCACTACCGATCTTCTTACTGTCGCCATAGCTTTGCTTTTCCCAGAATGACAGGGGTTGGAATCATACAGTATGTAGCTTTTCAGATTGGCTTCTTTCACATAACAGTCTAAGGTCCTTCCATGTCTCGCCATAGCTCTGTAGCACATTTCTTTTTAAATCTCTTATTCTAGTCTATGAGTATTTTTTCCAGTTTTATTGAGAAATAATTGACATACATCGCTAAGTTTAAGGCGTACAGTGTGATGGTTTGATTTGCATATACTGTGAAATGATTATTGCAATAGTACATGTATTATTTTAAATGAAAATCTGACTTTTTCTTGTCACCTATTTGTTGGGGAACACTCTTCCATGGATCTCTTACAGGTCATAATGGCTTGCTGCCATTCAATAAGAGTTGAAACCAACATTTTATGTACGTATGTGTATGTGTATTTCTTTATTTATTGAAACCAACATTTTACATGAAGTATAAAACAGGACAGAACAAAATAGAACAGAAAAGAAAGAAGAAAATATTGAAGCTCATTGCATGTAACAAAGAAATGAAAGATTTGTAAAATTTTGCTTCCGTTGTACAAGAGTGTGTGTTTGCATGGGTAGTGAGACATGAAATATATTTCTTACCACAGTTGTCTGTGGATCTGTGTATCTAGGGGATTGATTCCAGGACACCCCTCCGTGGAAAACAAATACAATGGATGCTGGAGTTCCTTATATAAAATAGCATAGTATTTGCACATAACCTATGCAAATTCTGCTTATACTTTAAATCACCTCCAGGTTACTTATAATACCTAATACAATGTAAATGGGACGGCAAATTCAAGTTTTGCTTTTTGGAACTTGCTGATATTTTTTTCTCAAATATTTTTGATCCGTGGTTGGTAGAATCCACAGATATGGAAGCTGTAGATACGGATATGGAGGAGTGACTGTATGTGTTTTTCACTGTGAGTTGTAGTAAACAATCAGATCACTAAGTTTTGGTGGACTGTTACAGAGATACAGTAAAGTAGAACAGGTGATGATATGACGACTTTTATAATTTTCTTATATTGTTATCTACATGGCCATTTTTTTAAATAAAGTGAACATGCTTTGGGTTTTTATGGAGTAGTGAGAAAATACACATAATTGTTAAACATATATATGTGTATTCCTATATAAGTTTATTATGAGTTGTTCTGATGTAAAAGATGTGTAAAACACCATTTATAATTAATAATAAAAATATGATGTTATTTACTGTAAATTCCATATAGCTAATTGATACTCAGTTCATGTTTTTGTTGATTTTTGTGGATCTTGTGTCTCAGTAGACAGAACTTCGTTGCAGCTTAACCATGACTTGACTGATGGCGGAGCATCTCACTCTGTTCTTCCCATTAAGCATATTGTCACTGTATCTGATCTGTGATCTACACGAAATGATTTTTCACCTTCAAATGATTTAGATTCATTAGACTGAAACCTCTTTCAGCTTCAGCACTGCTCATTGCAGTAGTGCTATCTCTATTGCCTTTGGAATAGTTGCGGGGGATTGGATCATTGTTTGGTTTTAAATTAGTTGATAATGGTTGTATTTACGACAAGCTCACAGAACGCTTGGGAATCAGCTCTTGCAAGCTGGCCTGAGCTGGCTTTTAGCACATCACTCTCACCAACTAAGTTGCCTTTATTTTGAAATATGGGAAGGCTTCGGTGTAAAAATGGCTGTGAATTTTTTTATTACCTCCATCAATTTGTGAAGGGGTTTACATAATCCTCTTTCATTATATATAAATCATCCCTGTTCCTGCCTGGTTTTGCATTGTCTGGATAAGAGAAAGTTAGACGCTGCACACTAATTATTCATTCATAAGAGCAGATTGGTTGGTGCACAGCAAAAGCTTTTCTAATGGATTCATTGAAATATCATTGGGTGCTTGGAGAACTCAGCAAATGACTCTGAACAAGCACTTCTCACAGTGAATGGTGATAATGAAAAGTAAATTGTGTAATAAATTCCACCACTGACATTGCAACTGGAAAAATCGCTAGCCTGAGAAGTCCCCATGTCGGACTTTAGAAGTAGAAAACTGCAATTTCCTGAAGCCAAATTGTCCCAGGTCAAATCCCAGATATGATACTTACTTACTTGCTAGACTTTAGGCAAATTACAATCTATATGCCTTAGTCTCCTCATCTGTAAAATGGATGTAGTATCAATAATTCCCAAGCATTTATGACAGCATGGCATGAAGTAAGCAATATGTAAGTGCCAGCTGTAATTATCATTGTGTTACTGGGTCCAAGCTCATCCTGCTCTCTGCATGACAGGCCAATCAATCAAGAAAGGAGGTGCTGGGGCAAGGAATAGCAACTTTATTCAGAAAGCCCTCAGACCTAGGAGATTGTGGACTCGTGTCCCAAAGAACCATCTTGCCCAGGTTTGGATGCTAGTTTCTTTTATAGAACAAAAAGGTGGAAGTGAGGAAGGAAGTAAAGTAAAAAAGGCAATACGTTGCTGCAAATATTGCCTGGTTCTCCTCAGACTCCAGAGGGGATGCATTAATTTCTTCTTTCCTGCAGCCATTCACAGGTGGGTCTGGTCAGGATGTTTCCTGTGAGCTTAAACGAAGATATTTTAGCTTAGCACTCAGGCATGGGAGGCAGGGGACTGGAGATGGGCCATTATGTATACCTTAAGCAATACGCAACATCTCTTTAGTGATTAACTTGTAACGAAAGCAATAGAACACAAAGGTTAAAGTAAAACAAACAGATCCATTATGGAGTCAGATTTGTTCCTCCATATTGCAATTGTACATGAAATGTACCAGTCATGACCCTAGAAAGACCATATGTCACACTCAAGTGGGTGATCAAATATTAATACGCAGGACCCCTTAAACAGGTGTGGACAGGATTAAGGTAACCAATGAAGTATGATGAAGCCCCCAAGACCTAGCAAAAGTGGGAAGCAGTTACTCCTCCAAAGCTTAAAGGGCAAGAGGAAAACGTTATTCCCAGAACGCAATGAGACGCCCGTCGAGAGCTGTGGCCTTTGCAAAAGGAGGCAGACACCTTGAAACTATGCCAGGCACACGGTTGGGTGTAACACTGTTGGGGACTGTTCCATGCTCTCCCTTCCAAGTGGTGACTCAGAGATAAGGCTCTTTCTATTGTGTGGCTCCACCATCTCACCAGCCTTTAGTCCAACCCTGCAAGCAGAAGAGACAGGACAGCACAGGACAGCAGCCCATGCATTTTTGAAGCCTGAAAGTGACATGTATCACTTCAGCCCATATTTCATTGACTAGAATTTAGTCATATGGACCTTAAAGAATCACAGGAGCTACAGAATATAGTCTTCCTGTGCTCGGGAAAAACAATGACTGAATTTGGTGAACATCTGGCATGAAAAATGTAGACCAAAAAATTAATCAAGAGCCAATCTAAGAAAGAAATTGAAAACTTTATTTGAGCCAACCTGAAGATTAAAAGCTGGGAGACAGCCTTTTAGAAAGCTCTGAGGATATTTCCAAAGAGGTAAGGGGTGGGGGGAGATCAGTATAGATGTGATTTTGGCGAAGGGGTACCTCTAATCAAGGGGTATGTGTAATCACATCTTGGTAAAAGGTTACTATGTACATGAGGAACAGATATTTTAGTTCATGGTTTTAGTGCTTTTCCAAGTATGGGAAGATGCAAGAAACTGGGTTCATAACATTTTCTCTTTGAAAATATCTAACTGTCTTATGGCCAATTCTGCATTTTCCCAGAGCACAAAATATCTCATCCTGATCTTCACCCTGAATTCCTTTCAGGGTGTATTGTACGTACGTCAGCAAACACAGCGACTAATGACTTGATTCTTGTCGAACTGGATGGTGGGCAACATTCTTTATTTTGCAATCCCCTCCCTTTTGGTCTTAATTTCAACCAAGGTTTGGGAGGCATTTCAGGACCTATTTGTCTCACGGTGCTAGGAATGCTCATTCCCAGTTCAGGTGAGGATTTCGTTGATCGGCCGTTCAGTGTGCTCTTACTGTACTAGGCCCCTGTTAACAGTAATCAAAGGCCGCTGAGCCACCTGTCATACTGGTCTGTTATGGTCCAGGAAATGGTTCTTTTGTTGCTTCTTCCCATATTTAGAGTTACACTATTACAATCATTGATCTCATAGAAATATATAGTTGGTCAATTGTTCCAAGCTGCATAGACATCATTATTTTTATTGGAGGCTAAATGCCAGAAACAATGATCCTGTAAAATAGACAGAATACAAGGAATATCGCTAGTGACACTAATAATGTCATAAGTAAGTATTTAAGCTAAGAACTTCCATTAGGTGTGGCCCAGTATCTCCCCAGGTCGTCTGACCAGCCTGCTTTGCACCAATCTTTATCTTTTTTTAAAAATTTATTTATTTATTTATTTATTTATTTATGGCTGTGCTGGGTCTTCGTCTCTGTGCGAGGGCTTTCTCCAGTTGCGGCAAGCGGGGGCCACTCTTCATCGCGGTGCGTGGGTCTCTCACTATCGCGGCCTCTCTTGTTGTGGAGCACAGGCTCCAGACGCGCAGGCTCAGTAATTGTGGCTCATGGGCCTAGTTGCTCCGTGGCATGTGGGATCTTCCCAGACCAGGGCTCGAACCCGTGTCCCCTGCGTTGGCAGGCAGATTCTCAACCACTGCGCCACCAGGGAAGCCCCCCAATCTTTATCTTTAAAGGAAATGATACATTGGCCTTGTACATAAAGCTCACCAAAGATGTCTCCACGAACAAGGCGAATGGTGGGTCATCATGAGCCTTTATAGGATTGAAAGAGGAATCTTATCTTCTAACCAGTTACATGGCTGATGCCAGAAGGAGAAAAATTGATCTTTATGGTTGAGCAGGTATTTCTGCCGTTGGGGAGGTCTGGTTAATGCATACTGCAGATGCACAAGGCACACTGGAGGGGAGGGAGGAGGTCAAATCGGGCAGAGAAAAAATTTTGTTTAATTTTTTTTCTCTTGCTTTTGATGAATTTTTTTTTTCATCAGAGCAAAACGGTGAATTGCCTACATGATAAGCAACTGATAAAAATCAGCACTCTCTTCTTGTTTGCAGTCTTTTGACTGAGATGCGCAAGTGTATATTTCAATGACCATAAAATAGAACTATATGCATTAAAGGTAGGATAAACAAGGTATACTTTCACTTCCTGCGTAAATTTAATCTGCTATCCTACTGGGGTTTTATACCACAGGTCATTAGTTCTTACCATGTTTACATCATATACTCTTTAAAAACATGCTACATAAAATCAGTGTCAATGTAGTAGAAAGTTTCCAAGTGAAGGTGCCAGCGGGACAATTAGACTTGCCAATTTCAGATCATTTGAATCAATATCAGAATTTTGTAACATGTGACAGCATTTACGGCCTTTGATTGCCTCAGTCTTCTAATTTTATTTACTTTTTTATTAATTTTTATTAGAGTATGGTTGCTTTACAACTTCTAATTTTAAAATAAGGATAAAGCACCTATCAGGATTATTTTCACGATTTAATGAAATAATTCCACATTTGTGTGTATACATAGATATAAACATTCAACACATTTTAATCACTTGTTTACTTTATCTCCATTCTTAAAATTAGGGAGAGTAGGATATCAGCTACTGCTTGGCAACTGCTATGCAGATCGGTGACCTTTGAAAAACTTTTAAAAACACATTAGTTTTAATTTTTTTTAAAAAATGAAGCAATCAACCATAGAGTTTCACCTTGGGCAGATTTATAATATGTTTTTAAATCTCAAAACTGTGTGTTTATAGTAGCATATTTATGAAAAGGCTGTGGGGTCTTTTTTCTATTTTACCATGCTACCATAGAAATTCTTTTGAAAAATTAAGCAATAGATGAGGCTTCCATTGTACCTCAAGTTCTGTTGAAGGAAATAAATGAGATTAGGAGGATACTGAGAGAGGATATTCTTTAACGCGCTTTCAGCCAATGCCATTCATGGCTAAATAAGGAAAGAAAAACCAATGTGAACAGGCTTAAACCCTCCTACTCTGCCTTCCTGCCTCTCCACGCTTCCTCTGTATGTGTGTGTGCATATGTATATGCGTATATGAATGTGTGTGCATACACACACGTGTATCTATGTGCACACACAAACACGGGTATTGTCACTTGGAGTGTAGAGAATACTTAAATTCTGCAGAAACACAATGGAAATGGACAGCTATGGAAGGACTTTTTTTTACTACATGTTCAAAGGCAGAACTCATGCTGAAAATGTAGTCATGGGTTTAAATGGACAAAGGACACCTCAGT
Organism: Balaenoptera borealis; assembly: GCF_965194805.1. NCBI lineage: Eukaryota > Metazoa > Chordata > Mammalia > Artiodactyla > Balaenopteridae > Balaenoptera > Balaenoptera borealis. Next base: position 87,381,927 of record NC_138875.1, read on the forward strand.
TTTGGAGATTTTACAAGAAGCACACAGCTATCATAGAGATCAGAGTACATTTGAATACGGCATCAAAGAGAATGTTGGAAAGTAGCCGAAGGACCATTGAACAGGGCGGTGATGTATGCTGGTGTGAGGAAGAGCTCTTGAACTGGTCATGTTAAATCGTGTTTAAACTGGGATGACTGATTTTCCAATCAGCCTGTCCAAGCCCTGGTGGCAATATGGCGGCCTTCGCAGCGCCCAGGACACAAGCCAATGGGATATGCATGAGTATTTTAGCAAAATAAATGGAGGCGACCACAATAGTTGACCGGTTTGTGTCTTTTTTGGCAGATCTTACTACGAATGGACTATCTTCCTTTTTGTGATTTCTCCCACTGTGGAAACATGAACTGTGAACACCCTGGAAGGATCTGGAGACTCAGTCCTTGAAATAATATATCTCCACTCTTAGCTAAAGGGACTTGTCTGTTCTTTTTGCCTCATTACCCACTTCTTCAAACTCTATGGAAATTCACGTTCATCATATAGTTTCTGTCTTCCAGAAAGACTCTAGGTTAAAACAGAGAGAAATCTGAGCCTTTGGGAATTCACATTGGGAAGGGGGAGGAAGAATGGGACAATGTTAGTCATGCATTTTGCCTCTGAAGCTACTTGTAAAAGTTCTTCTTCCTCTTCCTTGACACAGCCTAGGTGTAACGGGAAGCAGCCACTGGCAGAGACCTTGAACTTCAAGTACATCTCATGTGGCGTGTCAAATACCACAGAGACAGGGAGGGCTAAATTCACTGCCCCTGAATTACTCCCTCGGGATAGTTCAAGAATATCCTGCGGTACCAGAAATACTATGGGACGGCAAGTTAGGGGACCAGCTGAGTGAGTTTCTAATCCAGCCAATTCAGCTTGCTGGACCTCAGTTTCCTTGTACGTGAAGTGAGAGGTCTCTAAGATCCTATTTAGTACTGAAACTATATTATTAAATTTTAACATCAAAAAAGGCAAATTGTCTCATGTAACTGGAAATTGTCTCATGTAACTGCAAATTGTCTCATGTAATCAAATCTATGAAGTTCCTTCAAATTAGTGGCACTGATGTCTTCAGAGAATTCCAACCTTCATCTTTATAGCTTCTGATCCAAAAGAGATAAAAAGTGTATTTAAAAAATAATCATCTTGGGCTTCCTGGTGGCACAGTGGTTGAGAGTCTGCCTGCCAATGCAGGGGACAGGGGTTCGAGCCCTGGTCTGGGAAGATCCCACATGCCGCGGAGCAACTGGGCCCGTGAGCCACAATTACTGAGCCTGCACGTCTGGAGTCTGTGCTCCGCAACAGGAGAGGCCACGATAGTGAGAGGCCCGCGCACCGCGATGAAGAGTGGCCCCCGCTTGCCACAGCTAGAGAAAGCCCTCGCAGAGAAACGAAGACCCAACACAGCCATAAATAAAATAAAATAAATAAAATTTTTTTAAAAACCCATCATCTTAAGTTCAAAAAGTCCTATGCAGTTGGTTACAGATCATCATTACCAACATCTTTATAGCTTATGATCCAAAAGGAAAGCTACAATAATCCCTAAGAGAAACGATAGACATAGTGCTATGGGGACCAGAAGACTCAATATTGTTAAGATGCCATTTTCCCCCAAATTGATGTATACATTCAGTGAAATCCAATCACAATCCTGGAAGACTTTTGTAAGCTGAGTGTGGTGTCAGGATTCAAGACACCCCCATGACTGTGTCCTCCACATATTCATGCCTCTGTGTATCTTCTCCCCTTGAGCGTGGATCGAATCTGTGACTTGATTCTAACAAAACTGATGGATGCCGCTCTGAATTGCGTATTAGGTAGGACTCCATCTTGCTAGTAGACATTGCTAGATTACTGCTACTTGCTAGTAGTAGTTCCTAGATTAGCTCTACAATCTCTCCTTTGCTGGCTTCGGAAGAGCAAGCTTCTGTGAATTTCTGCAAGGAAATGAATCTGCCAACAATCTGAGGGATCAGGGACGTGGACCCTTTACTAGTCAAGCTTCCAGATGAGGACCCGCCGCTGGCAGCCTCCTGCAATCGCGGTCTGGTGAGACCCTAAGCTGAGGATCCAGGAACCTGTGCCAGATTCCTGACCCACAGAACCTGTCCGACCATAGATGAACTGTTTTAAGTTGCACATCTCTGGTAACGTGCTAGGCAGTAATGGATACCACTATACCAAGTCTAACATTCATGCAGAAATGCAAAGGCTCCAGGATAACCAGGTAGGGTGGAAAAAAATTTCCCTTCTTCTAGGTTCTATGGCTGGTCTAATAGTTAAATTGACATAAGACGGTAACAGGAGAAAAACAAATTTTGTATGTATAGGTGCCCAATAAAAACGTGAAACTCCCTGGCTGTAAGGTGATTGGGGCCTATATACCATCCTGAGCTAAGGTTAAGCAACTGCTCTTAACCACGAACAGCAGTTGCTTTTTAAAATAGAGGGTCGTACATCACGTCATTGAATACGTGATCGAGCTGCAGGGGAACAAAATTTGCCACCCTGCAATGTTTTGGCATGTGGATGATTTCCAGCCGAAAACAATCAAGGCCGAAAAGACTCAGGAAGAAACTTTGACCTTCCCCCTAACTTCTTAAAAGTCTATAGATTGAGGACCTGTTCCAGGAAGGGAGCGTCACCATAGGTAACCACAGTATGAACTAGGTGTGGAGACAGGGGGGAACCCAGCAGTCTGTTTGCTAAAATTCCTCTGTGTCCCACTGTCCCTGCTTGGCTCAGCAAACATCTATTTACCAAACATTTGCTCTTCTATCTCCATGTGAATTGCCTTCCTCCCCTTGGAGGTCCCAAACCCCTACCCTCAACATCTTCTTTGGTCTTTAGCTGAAGATGGTATTTAAGGAGAGGGTCTCGGCCATGTTGGCAACTTACTCAGTTTTCCTGGGTCTCTCCCATGTATACATGGGATTAAACTTGTGTTTGATTTTTCTTCTGTTCATCTGTCTCACGTCAATTTAATTCTTAGATCAGCCAGAAGAACCTAGAAGGGGAGAGGAAAATTTCTTCCTCTCCAACAGGACTCAAATAAGACAGGTGAATATGAAACTCTGCATCTGGGTGGTATATAGAGAATTAAGAACTTTGAACCCACATTCTTGCTAGGACAAGACAAGTAAAAGTAAATTGACCAGACGAAAGAGAAAGCAGTAAGGCCCCTGGGGATGCACATTCCACAGCCGTCTAGACACAGACACTGTCTCTTTACTTCTCAGGTTTGTTGCTCTGCAGATATGAAGTCCCAGGGTTACCAGATAAAATCGTTTCTCCAAGAGAAGCAGAGTTGAATGTGAAATCTCCCAGTTTCAAATTCAGACTATCCAACTCTCTTTTGCTTTTTAACATGGCACAGGTTAACACTGAAGGGGTTATGAGAAAGAGAAAGCAGCCCTTAGAGAAATTACGGCCTGCAGAGATCAGTTTAAAACCTCCAGATTCGGTGTCTGGTTTGGGATGTGGGCTGCAGGGAATAGTTTCAGACGAGTGGTCTGTATGCTGTGAGCACAGCCGGATGGGCCCAGGGGCTGTGGGTTCTGAGTGTTTTTGGTCATCCTCTTGATTCAAAGCCATAGAGAGGGCTCCAGCTGCTTAAGACATGAACTTCACATCTGAGCCCAGAGGCGTGGAAGAATGAACTTGCATAATTGATCATTAGCCACAGAGCACAAAGCCTCCCAGCATATTAAGGGCATTATCAGTTGAAGATGGATGGATGTCTTTCCATCCTCCGCTAATGTCTCAGCTCTGCGAGGAATTTAAACCTCAGCTTTGAATTTAAAATTTAGGAAGAATACCAATGATAGGGGAAAAGTAAGTTTAAGTAAGTACACAAATTTCTCCTGGGTTAGATTCAGGGCAAGCTTCCTTGCCTATGAGTGGGCATAGTTCCTGTTAAACGAGTAAGATTTACAAGTGCCACTGAGGTCCATATGCGAATGAGGTCCATAAGCGAACGAGGTCCATAAACAAATGAGGTCCAAAAGTCTGATGCTGCCCTTCTATGAGGCCACTGATCTCAGCTTGTCCCCATTTAACCTTTCCCCTGCTCTCTTGTAATCCTAAATACAACCATGGCATATGTTTTAGCAAAGCATTGAAAATAAAATCAAGTTTGACTTGAAAATCTATTGATTTTTTTTCCTGTGGAAAGAAATAAAGTAATTTCGTGTTTTTTTAAACTCAAAGAAGTACTGTTCTCTGCCAGTTCCAATTGAATGTCCAAAGAAGAAAAATGATTCCGTATCTCAGTGAAAGACTGAGTCGAATCGAGGGTCATGGTCTTTTTTTTAGGGATTGAAATCCATCAATAAATACCCACAAAAAGAAAAAAAAAATGTCAGTGCAATTTTTTTTTATTTGAAGTAAACTACGTGCTTTTACTTTGATGTGGAATAAGAATTTGTGTTGTGTGGTTGCTGTTATTATTAATCTTGTTTCACTGTACTTTTTAAACAAATCAACCATTAGGTTTTACATTCCACAAGGGCAGGTACCAAAAACCATTTGATAAACCAAAGTCTAATGCAATCACCGTGTAGAATGCTAGGAATGTAGCTGGTTTCCAAACTCAAGTGATGTCGTGCTGTGGTTGCTTGGGGCCTCTTAGCTCGTGTTCTAGGGTCCAAGAGTCATGCATACCTGAACACCTTGACACTCTTAAACACATATTGGGATGTTCATGAATTTAGAGATGTCCGAGATTTAGAAAATACAGAAATTACGGAAATGTGTTACGCCTCCACCCAAATCTTGGATAAATCTCCTTCCCTTCCTGGGCTTCCTTTCCACCTGTTAGAGCAGATCAGTGTTGCCTAGCACGGAGAAGCGTGGCTCAGTCACCATACAAGCTAGTGTTAGGTGGCACTAGGCATGGCATAAAATAACATTAAATCACTTAGAGAGAAATTATCTCCATTTCAATTACCTTTTGATTTTGGTTCCATTAAGAGGAGAGTCTCTTTGGTCCTGGCAGGATTTTTACACTTTTTAATCTCCCTATTTAGCCAAGAGAGACGCAACTTCAGGCTTGGAATCTTTTCTATGTAAGAGTCCCGCAAGAATTTTATATTGTTGCATAGTTTTATTGTATTTTACAATCATCTTCTGTATCCATCAGAATCCCATCAGAGAAGCATAGCTAAAATGAGTATTGTAGAATAAGAATCAATTATAGGAGTAAGAGTCGATACCAGTGTTTCCATCAGGGAAACATCGGCTGCTCCCCGAGGAGACATTTTTGCTTGTGGTACTGGCATTTAGCATCTTATGGTGGAGACCAGGGGTGCTGCTAGACGTCCTACCTTGTCTAGGACAGATCACCACAACAAAGAATATCTGCTCCCAAATATCGATAGTACTGTCAGGAAAACTATGCCTGATAGAGTTGTGAGAGTAGCCGGGAAAGTGTGGAAACATCTGTAAAGGGCTGTGTCTCTGCCCTAGGGGCAAAGCGGTTTTCCATTTACTGTGTAATATAAAGTTCTTTTTGCAAGCAAAATCAAGTTAAACAAATGAGTACATTCAAAGGCAAACACTAAGAAAAGGAAAACAGACGTCGTACTCAAAAAATGTCAAAAATCTGTAAGTCGTGCATAATTAACATGCTTGTGAAATATTAAAATTAACTCTAATATTCCTCCCAGTCTTACCTTAACATTCAGTCTTTTTGAGGCCAACGCTCCAATGTTACCTAAGCAATGTCCATTCATCCTGGGTGTCATAGTTAAGGTGCTCTGACAGGTCGGGGTAGCCATAGGCCAAGGTAAAAATAAAGACTAGTATTCACAGTCTTGCTTACAGACAGAAACGGCCACGTGACTATTTTTGGACAGTGAGATTTAAACGGAAGCTATTGAGTAGGGCTTCTAGGAAAGCTCCATAGAAGAATGCTGACTCCGTTTGGCACTTAGCCTTTTATAGTTTTCCCATTCCTCGGGATGCTGATGCAATGGCTGGTGCAACAGAAGCCTGTTGCCACAATGAGACAACTGTGGGGATAAAAGCAGGTGATAAAGATGGCAAAGTGGAAAGATAGAATGAGTCTAAAAAATAATGGCAATGAAGTTCCTCTGCACTAGCTCTGGACTCCCCACTGCAGGATTCTATGTTAGATAAGAGGAAGAAAAAACAGGTCTGTCTTATTTAAGCCTCTCCTGTTCTATGTTATTAGTATATGCAACTCTAACTCTCATACTCACTGTGTTCTAAGTCTGTGGCTCATAAATCTCCCTCACTTTCCTAATTTAAAGCCTGCACAAACTGTTCACCATTATTGCGTCTCCACCTTTCAGCTTCACCTTTAAACTCTCCATTTCCAGTAAATAATACTGAGAACTTTTGTTTTCCCTTTTTCTTTCACAGTTTGGTGAGAAGTACTATTTATTTGCAGAAAAACCCTGACTGCTTCACTTTGATATTCCAATTGCTAAACCAGAGGGACTTGCCGCCTGAAAAAAAGGTGAACCTTGCTCATTGTCTGTCTCTAAACTTTACAACGACCAGAACCTCAAATCTGTATCTGCTATTGTACCTGAGCAGGACCCTCTGGGATCTTCCTGGGACAGACCCTCCCCCATATCCTGGGCTTTAACTCCTCTTTGAAGTACCCAGATAATAGTATCTGATGCACATTCCTGAGTTATCTTACAGATGCTAAAACCACACCAAATGGAAGACGTTAACCACTTGATGACCACGAGCAGGTAGCCCCCAGATCTACTGGAGCCTGAGGATTGATAACGCGAACCCCTGTGACACCACCCTGTTACCTCACCATCAGTCAATCAGAGAACTGTGCATGAGCTGATCACGCACCCTGGGACCCTCTCCTTCACCCGGCCTTTAAAAATGCTTTGCTGGGCTTCCCTGGTGGCACAGTGGTTGAGAATCTGCCTGCCAATGCAGGGGACACGGGTTCGAGCCCTGGTCTGGGAAGATCCCACATGCCGCGGAGCAACTGGGCCCGTGAGCCACAACTACTGAGCCTGTGTGTCTGGAGTCTGTGCTCCACAACAAGAGAGGCCACGATAGTGAGAGGCCCACACACCGCGATGAAGAGTGGCCCCCGCTTGCCGCAACTAGAGAAAGTCCTAGCACAGAAACGAAGACCCACCACAGCCATAAATAAATAAATAAAACTGCTTTGCTGAAACCCATTGGGGAGTTCGGGTCTTTTGAGCACTAGTGGCCCCGGCCTCCTTGCTTGGCACCTGCAATAAACGCTGCACTTTCCTTCACCACAACCTGGTGTCAGTAGATTGGCTTTACTGTGCACGGGTGAGTGGACCCGAGTTTGGTTCAATAACACTGTTATTTAATGGGAAAAAAAATCAGTGGCATTACATACCACTAAGCATCTAATCCAGTGCTTCTCACCTGGGGGCTGGAAAGTTGGTCCCCTTGAGAAAATCTGGCAACTTGAAGACATTTTTGGTCGTGCCCATGTGGGGTTTGGAGTGGAGGGTAGAGCGCAGGGACACTGACAACATCCTACAATGTACAGGACGGCCCCCAACAGAGAACCATCTGGCCCAGGGTCCATTGCTCACATTGGGAAACCCTAAACGGTCTAAATGTTAGAGATTTTTCACTTGAGGGAGACATGACCACGTGAGAATCAGGAAGCCACTCTCTTTCCATGAGGTGAAAACTATTTTAAAAACACGTTCTTGTCAGTGGTCATTGCTTCTCCAAGTCCTCCCAGGAGACAACGACCAAATTTCGGTTCATTCCCAGAGAGAAAGGTGAAGTGTTCCTCTCTGCAAAGAGTTTAAATTCTCAGCACCTTCTTGGCAGCAAGAATTAGCAGTGGCTGACCGAATTGTACAGGGACTTGTAATCAAAAGCTCCAAGTTACTGTGTAGACAGTGTTGAGATTGGGTTTTAAAGATTAGTCTGGGTAATAAGGAGGGTTCAATAATTGACAGCTTTCCCTAAGGGCTCTCAATTGCAAATCAATGTTCTTTGCTTCCATAAATGTATGTATTAAGGAGAAAAAAAAAAAATCCATATGTGACCCTTGAAAAATTTTGCAAAAACCTAATTCAACTCTTTAAGAAACAAAACCTTGGCATCACGCATACCAGATATTTTCAGAGAACGAAAAGCTAAAGATGATTAAACATTATAAGGAAACCTGTATATTCCTGCCCAAATATTAATTTTTTTTTCAACCATCAGATAGTTTGGTGAAAAATGTCAGTTCATAGAAGTGACCGGCAACTATTGAATTTAGTTCCCTAAATTTTCTATTAGAGTGAAACAGTGAAAGAACATTTCTGACTCTTCTCACGATCATAGTTTAATTTGACCCTCATGGATATTTTGACCATATTCCCAAACAGGCCTACGGTAGGGGGACAGCCCCGTAGTGGTGAATATCCGTGAACTTATCCCCAGAGGCCACATAAGGAGGAGCTTAGGAGGACCCCCGATGATTCCCCCTGAACATAAGGGGGTGGGACGCCTGTAGGGTCTGCTCTGAGACCACCCCCCGTGGCATTTTGTCCCACCTCCGTGAAAATGGAGACGAGGCCTCAGGAACAGGGTGGCAGTCACCTGGCCCCTTGAGGTGTAGGACAAAGCTTATGAGCAACTAGCTCTTACTGTCACCGGAAATGGGATCCAGCTACTCGATGCTTGAAAGCTAATGAAGAGGCCAGGTTGTGGTTCCTATGTATATGGAAGAATCCTGGCTTTTATAAGTTTAGGTTATTTCACATATAAAAAAAATTAAAATAACAGAGATTTGAATTCAAACTGCCTGAAGCAAGAAGGAAATTTGTCTTTTCACATAATAATGAGTCCAGTGTACAACAGGCAAAGGGTTCCATGGCCGGTTGGTTCAGGGGCTGGAGGTTTTAGACAAGGCAATTATGCAAGAAAGTAAAAATGTAAGGTATCCAGTTTAAAAAGGAAGGTGGTGTCATAAAAACATACGCTGTCAGAGGTAAAGAGAACTTTTAGAATGATCTCCTTCCTACTCTGCACTGGGAAAAGGCAATGGCTGAGCCCAGAGAGGGCGCTGAGTCACCAGGACACAGAGCTTGAGCAGAGAGGGCAGATCAGGGAAGAGCATAGATTACGTAGATTGAATTATACATTTAAAACCTTTTCATAAAGTAAAGCCCAGGCCCAGACACAGAGCTTCACTGGTGAATTCCAAATATTTCAGAATAATTAATACTAATTCTTCACAAAATCTTTCCCAAAATTTAAAGCGGAAGGAACACTTCTCTGTTTATTCTTGAGGCCCAGATTACCTGATACCAAATCCTGCAAACACCTCACCAGAAAAGAAAACTACAGACCAATATCTCTTCAGTATAGATGCAAAAATCCTCAACAAAGTAGTAGTAAACTAATCCAGGGACATAGGGAAAATAATATGTACCATGGCCAATTGGGATTTATCTCAGCAATGGAAAGTCATTTTAACATCTGGAAACCAATTAATGTAGTACACTCTACCAATAGAATAAATGTCAGTGACCCAATGATTATCTCAATAGACTCATAAAATATTCTGTGAAATTCAGTACCCTATCATAATAAAAAGCTTAACAAAATAAGAATGTAACAGAGTTTCCTTGAAACTGAAAATATCATCTACAAACATTCCACAGTTAACATCAAACTTGATGGTTCTGAATGTTTCTTCTTAATCATGAAAGACACAGATGTTTCCTCCTGTAGGTTCCTTTCAACACTGTACTGGAGGTTTTAGCCAAGGCAATTAGGCAAGAAAATAAAAATGTAAGGTATCCAGATTAAAAAGGAAGGCGTGAAATGGTGCAATTTGCAGGTGGCATGACTTTGCATTTAGAAACTGCTTAGAAATTCATTTTTAAAAACGTTTTAGAACTAATGAAAGAGTTCAGTAATGCAGCAAGCTTGCAGGAGATAAGATACATATACAAAAAATTCGACTGTATTTCTATACACTAGGAATGAATAATATAAATTAAATCAAGCAAACAATTCAATTTGCAACAGCTTCATAAGAAAAAAAAATGCTTAAGAAAATGTGACAAAAGAATCATGAAACTTGTACTCTGAAAGCTATAAAACAGTGTTGAAACAATAAATACTGGAGAGGGTGTGGAGAAAAGGGAACCCTCTTGCACTGTTGGTGGGAATGTAAATTGATACAGCCACTATGGAGAACAGTATGGAGGTTCCTCAAAAAATGAAAAATAGAACCACCATACAACCCAGCAATCCCACTACTGGGCATATACCCTGAGAAAACCATAATTCAAAAAGAGTCATGTACCACAATGTTCATTGCAGCTCTATTTACAATAGCCAGGATGTGGAAACAACCTAAGTGTCCATCGACAGATGAATGGATAAAGAAGATGTGGCACATATACACAATGGAATATTACTCAGCCATAAAAAGGAACAAAACTGAGTTATTTGTAGTGAGGTGGATGGACCTAGAGTCTGTCATACAGAGTGTAGTAAGTCAGAAAGAGAAAAACAAATACCGTATGCTAACACATATAAATGGAATCTAAAAAAAAAAAAAGAAAGGCTCTGAAGAACCTCGGGGCAGGACAGGAATAAAGATGCAGATGTAGAGAATGGACTTGAGGACACAGGGAGGGGGAAGGGTAAGCTGGGATGAAGTGAGAGAGTGGCATGGACTTATGTACACCACCAAATGTAAACTAGATAGCTAGTGGGAGGCAGCCGCATAGCACAGGGAGATCAGCTTGGTGCTTGGTGACCACCTAGAGGGGTGGGATAGGGAGGGTGGGAGGGAGACGCAAGAGGGAGGGGATATGGGGATATGTGTATACGTATGGCTGATTCACTTTGTTATACAGCAGAAACTAATGCACCACTGTAGAGCAATTATACTCCAATAAAGATGTTGAAAAAAAAAAGTGTTGAAAGAAATTAATTTTCTAGCTCAGGCATACAGTCAAGAAAATACAACACAAGACATCAAAATTGGAAAAGAAAAAGTAAAACTACACCTACATGCAGATGTCATAATCTTATACATAGAAAATAGTAAATGAGTTCAGCAAGGTTTCAAATCAGTTGTATTTCTAGACAGTAGCAATGAGCAAACTGAGAATAAAATTCCAAAAAGCCTATTTATAATGGCAGGAAAAATATGAAATACAAATACATTTTAACAAGAAGTACAAATATATACTCAAAGCTAAAAACATGGTTGAAAGAAATTAAGGACGATTTAAATAAACAGAAAGATAGCCCATGTTTCTGGATCAAAAGATTTAATACTGTTAAGATGATAATACTCCCAAATTGATCTAAAGATTAAACACAACCAAAATTTTAGCTGACTTCTTTGTGGAAATTGACAAGCTCACTGTAAATTTCAGATAGAAACACAAAGGACCCAGAATAGCCAAACAATCTTGAAAATAGGAGAACAAAGTTGGAGGATTCACATTTCTCAATTTCAAGACTTAATACAAAACAACAAGACAGAAGCAAGGGACGAACTTACAGATAAATGGAATAGAAGACCGATAACAGCAAGTGTTGATGAGCAATTGGTAAAATTTCAACACTGGTTCACCGTTGATAGGAATGCAAAGTGGTACGGCTGCTTTGGAAAATAGTTTGGCAATTCTTCAAAATAATAAATATAGCATTACAATATGACCTAGTATTTGCCCAAGAGAAGTGAAGACACTTGCACACAAAGACGTGGGCCTTAATGCTTATAATAGTATTATTAATAATAGCCAAAAATGGAAACAACTCAATGTCCACCAGTGATGAATAGATAATGAAAATACAATGGAATAATATTCAGCCATTAAAAGGAAAGAAGTATGTGCTACACCATGGATGAAACTTAAAAATGTGATGCCAAGCGAAATAAGCTATTCACAGAAGTTCGCATATTGTATGATTTCATTTGTGTGAAATGTCTAGAACAGGTAAATCTACAGAGTCAGAAAGTAGCTTAATGATCACCTAGAAGCTATGCAAGGACACTTTTTAAAATAGGTGATGAGGAGGTGTCACATTTATTCTGTTTTCACAGATTCCATTCACTGGGTGAAACCTGGAGCAAAAGGCATTTTAATGAAATGCTTGCAAACCAAAACTGAAAAAAAAATGATCCGCATCACTAGTCAACATTGTTGAATTGACTAAACCATGATTACTTTTCTGAAAATAAAAATCTTTGCGTGAATACAAAAAATAATTGTAATTAGGACTGGGAAGAGCAAGAACTGATTTAAAAATGCTCATCTTTTATTCATCACATACATTTTTCATCAGGAGACTATTTTTATTAACTCAGGCTAATATAGAAACCATTATTTTATGAAATTGTGGTAACAATTGGCCCATGACAATTTAATACTGTTTTCCAAAACCCTTGTTTTGCAGGAGCTTAGATAAGCCAAGTTCACATGGGTGTTTTCTTAATTTCTTAAGCATAGACCCTCTGTGAGGCAGTTGTCACAAGCCAGTAATTGACATGCAGTCATGGTGTGTTACTATCTCCCACGTAATAATCCTTAATTTCCACTAGGATCCTCTGAGTAGGAAGAGAACAAAAAGCCACGACATGGGGAACTGACCATAGGGCTTCCTGGGATATGTGCCCCCCAACATGAAAGCTCATGTTTTCTGAGCTAAATCACATAAAAAAATGCTTCTCCTTCTTGAATGCCTGCAGATTAGAAGGGCAACACTGAATGCTTAGAGAACTGGAATATTTTAATTATCCATGATCTGTACACTGCGTAAGACTTCACAGACACAGAACAACCGAGAAATAAAGCAATTCGCACAAACTTGGCAGATACTGCAAAGGAGACACAGATAAACTTCAACCTTCGCTTATCGTCCTCTTTCCACTGTACCCCATGCACCTGTGTTGATAGGTAGGAAATGGAGTTTTCTAGTAACCATGGAGAAGGATAATAAGAAAAGGTATGCTTTGGGGAGATTCTTTATTGAGAGAACATAGAGAATTAAGTCCAAGGCTCTTAATGAGGGGGAGGTATGGTAACATTATGTTTTCAGCTCTGGGTAACATAAATACCTGTTACAGTGTATAAATATATAAAGAACTTAGGTTTTCGTGTAATAAGAAGCCTGGATATGGGCAGTTTATAGATGAAGTAGTCGTTCATGTTGTCATCAAGAGTCCAGATCCTTCCTTCATTTCCCCCCCAATTCAGCAGGTGATTCCTGCCACATGGTCACAAAATGACTGCTATATCTCCATCCTTTACATCTATATTCCAGGGAGAGAAAAGTGGGTGGTGCCAACAGACTTCTTCTCACAAGTCTTTGCTTTTTATTTGAATAGGTTTGTTTTCCCTAAAAAATTTCAAGTATGTGACCTTGATTCAAACTGGGTCACATGACACCTAGTTACAAGAGAATCCAGAAAATATTTTTGCTTTCTGGTCTCTGTGGTTAAGAACGGCAGGGAAGGAGCAGGATGGCTGTAAGGTGGCCAGCTCAAAGTGTTTACCACTGAACTGAGTCCTACAGCAAAATAAGGAATGCTCCCAGGACCGTGAAAGAGTGAACAAAAAGTTTAATCTCTACTTTCAGTGAATTTGATTTCATCTTATCTTAGAAATGATCATGAATACCGATGGAACTCGATTTTGACAGTTTCCTTTATAAACATTCCATTAACCAAAAGCAATTGATTGTTTTGGGAGGCACACATCCATTAAAATGAGTGTGTGGGGGGAGAAGACAATCAGAAGACAGAAATGAAGAATGATTGAGAAATGTGAAATCGTTGCCCAAAGAGAAATAGCAAAAAGAATTGCTGGCATTAATTACTAGGTATGTAGCACTTCAACGCCACTCAAAAATAAATGAATAACGTGTGGAGAGCTAATACAGCTAATAGTGGTATGATGGTTTGCCATCCAGTGGAGACCTGAGTGTGTTACAGCATTTAAATAAAATCTGCTTTCTGAGAGAGGCCGTCATTCACCCCAACATGATGGGATGCTTCTTTGGAATGAACTCTGTTTATTTTGCAATCAGATGGTAACTTCTACACTTTTGCTTTTGAAGGTCAACAATCTATCTTTGTTTTGTGGAGGTATTTTTGTGCTCAGTAGAATGGCTTAAAGGAATGATAATTAACAGGAGGTGAGGACCAGGAACAAAAGAATTGTGAGTTTCTGGAAAAGCACCAGCTGTATTCTAAAAGAAGATGTTTGACTCAAATTGGCAGTAAATCAAGGTCTTCTGAAGCTTGAAGTGGTGTGTTCCCATGCTGACCTATCAGGTTCCTTTGAATCTTCTGTCACTGTTGCCTTCATCTTCCCTGGTCAACAGGAGAAGGACATTTGCATTGAAAGAAAAATGGAGCCCCAGGACACGTTAAGAGCAGAAGAATGGGTGCTCTTGATGGAAACTGAAAACCAGTTGAATGTGCTATCTTTTTCCTGGAATGTTCTTCTCAGTCTTCAACTAGTGTCTCCCTCTTACCATTCGGGTCTCCATCCAAATGTCACCTCCTCAGGGAAGCCCTCCCGCCTAGCACACCACTATTCCCAAGCGACCACATTTATATCTTTCCTAAAGTTTTCACAGTTTGTTCTTAGTTTGTTAATGTCCCTGTTTATCTGTTTAGTTTGTCTCTCCCCCTAGTTTTCCAATGAATTGACAGCACGAACCATGCTCATTTATTATTTTAAAATATGCATTTGATCGTCTTCAGTTTCTTTCATCCCTGTCTTATATTTTTCAGAGTCCAGGTCTTTTGCCTCCTTAGGTAGGTTTCTTCCTAGTATTTCATTATTTTTGATGTGACGGTAAATAGGATTGTTTTCTTAATTTCTCCTTCCGATACTCTCTAAGGCTTATATAGGCATCAGTTTACAGCCAAATTTTGTATTGGGTTTGATTCTAAGTGCACCTAACTCCTAGACTGCCACAAACAATTTAAAATCTTATTGGGGCAGTGAACACTTATACCTGAGTGAGAAGCAAGGGGTGAGAGGCATGAGAAACCATCGGGACTGGGGTGAACTGGGGGTCCTTATTTTCAGATCCAGCTGATTGTTGCCACATAGGAATTCAGGCCAAGATTAAGGAAATCTAACAGAAGGAGAGAGGGCTGAAATATGGTTGTTTATCTGAAATCTCACTCTTGAAAAAAAATTGGGAACTAATTAAGATCAAATTTAAACACAGTGCATCTAAAGGGTGCTTTATAGAGCACCTATAGTTTATCTGAAAATTGCCAGTTTTCAATCTCTGACCTCCATATTTTCACTCTTTCAAAAAGCCAAAGTTTCTTTTAGAGACTATGGTATCATTAGATTAAAGCTCCCCTTCCATCCCATGAAGTCGATATAATGATTCCAACGTACTTTGTACTCAACTTTTAAAAATGTTTATATGGCTAGATGTAGTTACATGGGGAAATTCAATTTCTATCAGAAACCACACTTTGTGTTAGAAAATTAAGTAAATCCAGTGTGAGAAATCAGAGCTACAGTATGTACCATGTAAAAGAATTACGCATGTATTTAAATCTGTTCTGCTCATTCAGCCAATAAAATTGTAAAATGCTATTTTGCATTCATGGTTACAATCAGATGTGGGGTGAAGGGCTTTCTGGAAAACTGTGTATAAAATTACTTATTTGGCATATTTAATTTTAATATTGCAAATAGTGCGCTGCTTTTTAAGAGTTTGTACTTACATGAAGCTGGCTTAAAGAATAAGAATTTGAAAATAGGCCTGCTTCCCCTAGACAGGCGTTGCTGCAGTGCATATCTGAATCGAATGAACTTAATTATACGTAGGCATCTTCACTGATTGTTAACTCACCGGCATTTTTATTACATTATCCAGAATTAAGGATGGCTGAATAATCTTTACTATCACAAACAAGGTTGTAAATCATGGTTTTAGAATTTTTTTTTTCACAGTGGAAACTCTCTTGTGCTTCTGGTATAATTCCTAATTTTCTTAGAGTTCCATCACGAGTTGAAGTAACCAAGCAGGGACATAGTTCAGAGAGTGAAATCCTTTCTGCTATAAAATACGGTGGAATAAAGTGCTTGGATGTTACATTTTCAGCTTATTATTTTCTATTTACAAATCTTAATTTCCTTGTGTTGAATTTTATTTATTTATTTATTTATTTTTGGCTGCGTTGGGTCTTCGTTGCTGCGCGCGGCCTTTCTCTAGTTGCGGTGAGCGGGCTTCTCATTGCAGTGGCTTCTCTTGTTGCGGAGCACAGGCTCTAGGTGCCCAGGCTTCCGTAGTTGTGGCACGCGGGCTCAGTAGTTGTGGCTTGTGGGCTCTAGAGCACAGGCTCAGTAGTTGTGGTGCACAGGCCCAGTTGCTCTGCGGCATGTGGGATCTTCCCGGACCAGGGCTCGAACCCGTGTCCCCTGCATTGGCAGGCGGATTCCCAACCACTGCGCTACCAGGGAAGCCCTGGGTTGAATTTTAAAAGTTTTATTTTATATTTTAATAAGGATTGTCATTTCTATCTTTTCCCCCCCTTTTTTGGAGTAATTGATGAAACACTACTGAAATGTTTAACAAGAATGTGGTGAACACTTGTCAGGGTGAAAGATAATGGCCTCATTGTGGTCCTGATGGCCACAGCGGTTTGCCCTGTGTCCTCCCCTTTCTTATGGATTCAAGGAGAGTTGTTGATTTTTCAGTCTGTTCAGGTTTTTACTTGTTAGGAGGGAGGGGCAACTTCTTTACATGCAGAACTCTTGAGTGTAATTGATGCACAAAAGAAGCTGTGTATCAGTCACGCATATGATTTGATGAGTTTGGACATATGTACGGTAAGCCCCCTACATATGAACCTTCAAGTTGCGAACTTTCAAACATGCGAACGTGCGTTCAGGCGTGAGTGAAATTGCAGCTTGCCCTCCGTCCCCTATTGCTGACCATCCTTCAGCTCTACCATCTCCCACCTCCTCTCCCTCCTCCAGTCAGTAACTCTTCTTGCCTGTTCACTCGATGCCAGCCCCTGGATGCCAGCTGCTGTACTGGACTACTGTACTCTTCAAGGGACTGTAATGTAAGATGAAAAATGTTTTCTTTATTTTTGTGTGTTTTTATGTACAGTGTATTATTTGTGTGAAAAGTATTATAAACCTATTAGAGTACAGTACTATGTAGCCGATTGTGTTAGTTGGGCACCTAGGCTAACTTTGTTGCACTTACGAACAAATTGGACCTCCACATGCGCTCTCGGAACAGAACTTGTTCGTATGTAGGAGACTTACTGTATATACCCATGATACTATCACCACCATCAAGGTATTAAATATGTCCATCACCTCCAAAAGTTTCCTCTTGTCCCTTTTATTTGGTTTGGTTTGGTTTTGTGTTAGCATGAGATCTACCCCCTTAAAAATATTTTAAGTATACAACATCGTATTGTTAACCATAGAACCTACATTGTACAGCAGCTTTCTAGAATTTATTCCTCTTGTATAACTGTGACTTTATGCCCATTGGACAATAAGTCACCATTTTTCCCTCCCCTCTCCCCACTTCCATCTATGAGCTTGTCTATTTTAGATACATCATATAAATGGGATTATGCAGTATTCGTCCTTCTGTGTCTGGCTTATTTCACTTAGAATAATGTCCTCCAGGTCCATCCCATGTTGTCACATATGGCAGAACTTCCTTCTTTTCAAATACTGAATAATATTCCATTGTATGTATGTATCATGTTTTCTTTACCCATTCATCTGTCAATGGACATTTGGGCCTGTTCCATGTCTTGACTATTGTGAATAATCCTGCAATGAAAATAGGTGTAAAATATCTCTTTGAGATCCCCTTCAGTTCTTTTGAATATATACCCAGAAGTGGAATTGCTGGGTCATACAGTAACTCTATTTTTAATTTTTTGAGGAACCTCCACACTGTTTTCTATAGTGGATACACCATTTGACATTGCCACCAACAGAGCACAAGGGTTACAATTTCTCCACCTCCTCACCAACACTTGTTATCTTTGTTTTTTTGATAATAGCCAGCCTAACAGGTGCGAGGTGATATCTCATTTTGGTTTTGATTTGCTTTTCCCTAGTGTTTAGTGATGTTGAGAACCTTTTCATATACCTGGTGGCCATTTGTATATCGTCTTTGGAGAAACATTTATTCAGGTCCTTTGCCCATTTTTTAATTGTCATTTTTAATTGTGTATTTGTTTATTTTTTCTGTTACTGAGTTGTAGGAGTTCCTTAGAAGCTGTTTTATCAGGTTAAACTTGAAGGCTGTAAGCTGGACTCAGCTGGTGGGCCCCAGTATAAATTATGAAATATAACACATCTGTAAATGTTGGTATGTCAAAAAGTCTATAGGCACACAAATATGGGAGACATTAACTCTGCCTGTGTGTGTATATCCACAAGGAGACAGGAAAGGTTACATAGCGAAGATGCTCTTGGGAGTAAGTCTTGTAGGTTGGCCAACAATTTGCAGAGGAAGGAGAATCTGGAGCTCCTGGAGGCCCAGTCACCCTCTAAGAGGGCTGGAGATGTTTCCATTGCCGTGCCCTTATCAGTTCACTTCAGAACAGTGGAAAGAAGGAAAAGACTTGTCAGGAATGATTTGCAGAAGTGATGGAGAAGTGCCTTAGTACAAATATTAACCTGGAAAAAACAAACACATGCATTTCAAGGGTGAAAAGATACACAGCTTTTTCTGATGTTTTCCCCTCTCCTCTTAATGAAGGTGAATTATTTAACGCAGTCAATAATTCTCCAGTTTCCAATTTAATGAGACTTACCAGCCCTACGTTTGGCACCTTCTTTTCTATTAAGCTTTCAACTAAACCCCAGAGATAAAAGGTGTTTTACTTCAAAGAAATCTGATATTTTTTTCGTCTAGTAAATTCAACTGGCATAAATTCAAGCATGCCATATCAGACCTCAGTGAAATCCACGTTAGCTGTTTCCCTGTTTTCAAAGTCCTTAGGAACAGTTCTCTTCTGGGCTATAATTGGCCTTTGTGAATGAAATCAGTAACATTTGAGTGTGTAGATAAACACATTTGTAGAAGTCTACAGATTGAGGGCCTGGACTATTAAGGCAGATCTGGGAAATATAAGAGAAGAGCTTAGAGAATTAACAAAATATTGGAGAATATAATAGGATTAAAAAAACCCAGAAAGTCAAATTTATCTAGATTGGTAACCGTGAAAAGTCTAGTCGCAGTTGCTGGATTGAAAGGTCGCTGTATGCTTTGGGGGTTCTGTTTCCAGGGTCCCCCCCAGTGCTGCCTACAGCAGACACAGCTCGGGGTGGAGGACAGGAGACAGAGGGGAGGCAGGGACCACCTTTGTCACTGACCCACCGGCGTCCCACTCGTGCCAGCAGAGTGGGAACCCCACAGGCTTGAACTATTTGTGCTGGGAGATGTGATGGAATTTCCTTTCCCTGATCTTTGCTGGAATGGAATGTGCGTCCTGTACCTTCATGCCCTGGGGTCGAAGTTCAGTTCGAAATTAGACGATAGAGCTGCTCACTGACCCCACTGCCCGTGATCCCTTGTTCAGAGTCAGAACACAAGCACGATCTTTGGCATGGAGAAGATTTGATTCAGACTTGGCCTTGGCAAGCACCGTTAAATGTCTGTGATCACGATACTTCTCTCCTCTCCTCTCAACTTTCTCCTTAATAAATACAGGTGGAAGGAAAAAGTGGGGGGGCTTGGGAAAGTTGGAGGAGAACCAAGGTGAAAAAGAAATGTGACAACAGACAGGATGCCCTCAAGACTGTCACACACTAAGAGACATCAAATGTAACGACTGTATTTATATTCTTGTGGGAGAATAGATGGCGAAAGGGCAGAATTTAAAACCCATACTTTTGATTCATAAAGACTGAACAGCAAGAAAGAAGGAGACCACAGGTTGAGTCCATCATAATTTACATCCCAAGACGTCAAAATTGCAGACTTTCTTTTCCACCTGAATTTGCCCCAAATGTCTCCCATTCCTTGACTCATTCCAAAGATTCTTTGTGATCTTCAGGGGAGAAAGAGCTTTTCATTCATCAGCAAGCTGGCTTTGAAATGAAATTTAATATGCATTTGAAAGGAGGTCAATATATATTTTTTAAAGAGATCAAATATACCTTTGAAAATAAAAGGAGTCCCAGTATTTGTGCAGAAGAAGAAAAAGGACTGACTTTTGAAGATCTATAAAGGAGCCATAATGGCTGTTTGATGGAGAGCAAGAGTAAAGATATTTTTTTTAATTAATTGGGTTTTTAAACAAATTAATGACAGGAAATTCTTTTGACTTATGGAACCAGTTGCCCACGTCAGTATTCCCAGGGGCTAAGTGTTCGATAAAGAAATCTTGGCTAGAACCATCAAAGCCAAGAATTCAATATTCGCATCAACCTCATGACCTGTGTTACTGCTTATTATCAACTATTTCCAGGATGAGCTAACTGGGGCACTGAGACAATAAATAATTTGCCCAAAGTCCCCAGGTGAGAAAATAGTAGAGCTGGGATTTGAACCCAAGAAGTCTGATCTCAGAGTCTGAGCCCTCAACGTCTCAAAGTGACGTGTCTGGAGGGGAGCGAGAAAGGAATCAGAATAAAGCAGGAGCAAGATATGTGAGAAGAGAGAAAAGAAGGGCACATTGCTTTGGCCACCAGAAGGTCATCAGTGATCTTCTAGGGGCAATTTCAGAAGAATGTCTGGATGGGAAGCATGAGAATGAGAATGGGAAGAATGAGAAATAAATGAGAAGACAGGATGTTGAGGTGAGACCTGGTCCATTGAAACCAACAAGGTGATAATTTCCCAATAAGGACAAGGAGTGAGTCAGGAGATGAAGGGCCAACCCACCTGATAGTCTCTGTTGCTTCAAAGAATTGAGAGGCAGGAGTTTCCCTGAGAGCTGGAGTGTGGGAAATGATTCAGAGAATGGGAAAGGGACTTGGTGAGGAAGATGCCTGGATTCATGTCCTAGGAGAATTGAGTGGCCTTGGGGGTCAGCTCAGGGCTGGAGACCAGGAACTAGTAGAGAAATCAAGAATATCTTGAGAGATTCTTCTCTAGCCCCTGATGGCCTGGGCATGGGTATGGCCTAGGTAGATGTTTGAAGTCCTCAGGAGTTTTTATTTGGCTGGGTAAGCATAGTGGAAAGACGAGAGGACCAGGTCGTGGACGGTCTTTGTACAAGGATAATTAAGAGGATTGCTTGTGAGATCCACACAGGACAGAAAGTTCATCAAGAAGGGATGTAACGCACAGGAAAAACAGGGAAGGGTTGAAAGAGAATGGGGCTTTGTGAGGTTTAAGGGCAGATATAATGAAGGAGGGCACGAGAGTGGTGCTGCCTATAGGGGGTGTGACTTGGGATGAGGGTTCACTGTTACAGCATGTCAGTGGGGGTCTGCGTGGGTGGGACAGGGCTTAAGTCTGACGTGCAATCCGTAGGATTCTGTAGGCTTCCCAGGGACACGCCAGGCTGGGGTGAGGTTCTCAGTTCATCTCCGCATCTTGCCTAAGGGGTTCCTTGTCTCTCTCCCGAGGCTAAATGTGTCAGCGAGGTGCCCATTTAGCCAGTAAAAAGAAAAAATGCCAGTCATTCCTGGATGACTTTGGATTTACTCACGTCCTGAATTGTAGGTTTTTGGGTTTTTTTTCAGGAATGATCCTCTCAGGTGAAATATTTTCTTTTTACATGTTTATATATTTTTAACTATTTAATTTTATATAGATGAGATCATATGAACTGATTTAGAAACTGTGATTTTACTACTCTGAGTTTGGGTTAAATGGTCTGTAAAATAAAGATCATCATAACACCCACACCACCGAGTAGCATAAAGATAAACTGAGATCATATTTGTTAAAAAGACTCATACATAATGTCTCCCCTCTCTGGTTCAGTTCCCAAGCCCTGACGTCAGAGAGAGTTAGTTGAAAATTGCTGGTGTTTTTATTTTCCTGGCGAAATTGGTACCATAAAGGAGCAGTATCATTAGCTAAGTTTACAATCTATTCAGCCAATCAGCTGTGAAATAACTTGGTTCTTGAAGACTTATTACTAATTTGGGTGATACCCATTATTTCCAATTATTCAAATACAGTCCTATTGAATTAGCATTTCCTATCACACGCTGGGTAAACTATGTTTCAAATTTGAATAAAATATAACTTCCATATGTATTTGCAAAGCTGGAAGTTTTCTGCTCCCTTACTGGTTTACATGAAACCTTTTCCAGGGAAATGTCTTGGCAAGTCCCCTTGGGCTGGGGACGTCTCTGTGGGACCAGTTACTAAGCGACCGGCTATAAAGATTCAGGGAGGGCAAGGTGATGCCCAGTGGGGAGGGAGCTCTGGCAAAGAGCCCATGTGTCCTGAGGTCAAGGGGAGTGGAGAGCTCTGAGGGCAGAGGGATGTGAGGGTGGAGAGAGGCGGGGTGGGAACCAGGGGGTTGGCAGGAGGCAGAGTGATGCGCCTTTTCCCCACAGCCCTGGATGCTGTGGGAAAGGGACTAAATAAGAGTGTGTCCACTTTGGCACTATTGACATCTGGGGTCGGACAACTCTTTGTTGTGGGAAGGCTGCCCTGTGCATTGTAGGCTGTTTAACAGCATCCCTGGCCTCTATCTACCTGCCGTCATCCCCTTCCAGGACACGACAACCAAAAATGTCTTCAGAGAGTGCCAAATATCCCCTGGACAAGGGTGCAGAATCTACCCCGTTTGGGAACCACTGAACTAAACCTCTGAAATCCTTGTTGGGATGGGACATTATTGAACCAGAAAAACAGGCTCAGTCTGGTGTCTGGATTGACACAGGGAAAAGAGAAAGAAACACTGGACAGAAGAATTGCACAGAAGTGACCATGGGGAAGTGAGGCCCTCAGGTATTTGCAGACGGGGTGTGTGAGTGGGGGAGGAGTGTTTGTGGGTGCAGGGAGGGGAGTATCACATGTTCTGGCCGAGGGTCGCCACGTACAGTTGTGCAGGTTGCAAGCAACTCTGGGGGGGTCAGAGTTCATATTCACAGTGATCTTAGATTTTCAGAATACTCAGGACGATAGTCTGGCAGACCATGGCAAACTTTCTTGAGAAAGGCGTTTTTCTATTTGTCTGTCTTTTTTTTTTTTCCTAATCCACCCTTTAAAAGTACCACTTGGGTGAGCTATGGAGCTGTATATGAGAAATCAAATTACATTGATGTAAATATTTAGGGAAAGGGAGCTTTATTAGAAATGGCCAGGTGGGCTGCAGAGTGAGTGAAAGAGTGAGATTTGGAAGAACGTGTAAGAAATTCTTAACAGTACTTCCAACTAGAGTATGAGCTCTGGGCCCAATGATCCTTGGGCCACTTTCTCCTTATATATCTATGAATCAACTGGGTATGACTTCTGCAATTAAAAGCAATAAAAATCAGTTAAAAATGCAATAAATTTGAAAAGTACCTTTATAATTAAAATCACGCGAATTATCTATGTGTTTCAAAGAAGCCACAAGCACGTTGGAGGCTTTGAGTGGCATAAATGACTTCAGAGAATTAGAATTTTCCCCAAACGACTGCTTCTGCAGGACAATTTTGAACATTTCCAGACCCCCATCACAGGCTTGCTATGACTTGTTTCTGCAAAGCCAAATGGAAGCTCTTTTACGCGGAAACTGACTGAGGATTTCCTTCTGGTCCACGTGTAACAAGGAGATGCTGCCTTTCCGCACCTGCTCCCAGTTTCCAGGTGATGGATGTGCTGGTTTCATCCCATTCATTTGCAGTTGTATTTAGGGAATGCGATCGAGTAAACGGAAGGGTGTTTGATGATGACAATGATCCACTTCTCACATCCACAGACTCTATGAACTCGCATTTTATTAGGTGTCAAAAGTTAGTCCATCGTAGGTCAAACTCACCCTCAGATTTCCCATTAGCTCCTAAGAAGTTAAGATCCAGCTAAGGGATCCAGGCTTCTTGAAGGAAAGGGATGGCCAAATATTGCAATTTTATCCACATACTCATCAAGAACCTTGTTATAAGACAAAAAGAATGGAAATTACTTCCTATACCTCCAACTCAATGGTGCAACGGGGGTGGCCTGGTGCCTTCCTGCCCCCTTATGTACAGCTCAGAAGAACATTTTTCAAGCGTTTTAAATTGGTTCCTGAGTTTGTACATCCCTTTCAAAGGAACCTCTTATTTAGATTCTTTGTCTTTTAAATCAGACTCCAACGTTTATCAGGCAACCCAGCAGGATGGGTGGAATGTTCCTTATTCCATGGGACTTCATAGGCTTTGAAAACTTGTCTGTTGTTTTTTTTAGTCGTTTTTGATGCCTGTGCTTTGAGCTCCTGCCCACACATCTCTCACATAAACAGAAGCCACTACTGAAATCTTTCTGCTATTAAAATATATATATATGGAAGAATAAAATGTTTGGGGTATTACTTGGAAAAACAATACACCCAAGAGTTGCCTAACTGTGGTCTTGAACTAAGGGTAGGAAAGAGACTCACAGATCATCCATTCTTTTTTTAAAGATTTTTATTGGAGTATAGTTGATTTACAATGTTGTGTTTGTTTCAGGTGTACAGCAAAGTGAATCAGTTATACATATACATATATCTACTCTTTTTTAGATTATTTTATGGCTAAAAAGCACATGAAAAGATGCTCAACATCACTAATTATCAGAGAAATGCAAATCAAAATTACAGTATCACCTCACACTGGTCAGAATGGCCATCATCAAAAAATCTACAAACAATAAATGCTGGAGAGGGTGTGGAGAAAAGGGAACCCTCTTGCACTGTTGGTGGGAATGTAAATTGATACAGCCACTATGGAGAACAGTATGGAGGTTCCTTAAAAAGCTAAAACTAGAGCTACCATCCATCTTTAAAACAAAATTATGTCTTTGCTCAGAACAAAGAATTTAAACAATCTCATGCAATCATTCATTCTCTAAGCATTTATTGGGTGTCTAATACTACCCCCTGGTTAGGTTTCCTGATTCATAAGCTCCTGGGGACAAAGACTAGTGAAGAGACGGTTCTATTACACGATGAGTACTTTATCCGGACCCTGAACATGGTATCTCAGGAATCCCTAGGAATGTAATTTGGAGGCTTCTCAGGAAAATCTCAGTTCCCAAATTGGACTCCCATCTGCCGTTTATTTATGTTTTTTTACCCCTCCAAGGGAAGAGATGAGGGTCATAGATGGTGTCAAACTCATCACACTCATTCCTATAAAATATCTGTATTGCAACACACAGGGCACATGGATAAGATGCGATTCGTTTCTTAAATCTCCTTTGATGTGTTCCAGCACTTTTGGCAGAAAAGTGGCCCTGAATAAATCAGAGAGGGACATAGCCCTTTGTGTCTCAAATGATGCAAAAGAAAGTTGGAACTGGATTTTATGGATGCAGGAAATAATGGATTTGGGCTTAGATGGGGGATGTTGACAAATATCAGTGATGTACAGCTTCTTCCCTGGAGGAAGTTATTAAGGGTACGAAGTTCCTTTGATTTCCAAGAGGGCAGAGGGTCTCCCACGGCACTTAGGTAGTGGGCTGCAGTGTCCCCCCTGTCTCCCACCCACAGCTGTAAGAAAAGCCAGCTCAGAGACTCAGGACTGACAACCGGAAGTTTCTCCTTCCATGGAGAAGGTAGCCGTCTGGGTCCTGCATGTGACAGCAAATGAGTGGAGGGTAACCCCGTTGGACCACATTCTGTCTCCATCTCCTTGGGATCAAACAAATGAAATTATTCAGGCCAGAAGCATTTTTAACTTTGACATCTCTTTAAAAAAAATTTAGGAAGGGTCAAGGGACAATTCCTCTAAGGAAGATGCCTCTAGGTTGAATAATAGAAAATTAAGGTTGGAGGAGAAACAGACGGGGATGTATTTGAATCGTGAAGGGTGGACCAGGCAGAAGGAAAAGGACATGTTCATTCTTCAAAGATGGGAGTTGCTTAGCTCAGGACCTGCGGAGATTTCAATGTGGCTTGAGGCTGGACCCCAAAGGAAACAGTTGTGTATCACCAGACAGGACGGGAAAGAGGGGCTGGATCTTTCAGGGACCTATAAACAATGAAGGCATTTGGACTCTAGCCGAGAGCGATGAGGAGCCTTCAAAGATTTTTTAAAAAATAGATGGTCAAGGTCAGAATTCAACTTTGAAGCATCACTCTGGAGACTGTGAAAAGAAGGAATTAAGATGAATCAACAGAGGAAGCCAGGAGAAGTGCTAGTCTGTCCTGAGTCTCCCCAGCTGCACGTGTGTCTTCTCCCAACTTCTGGCCAAACTCAAGCAGCAGGGGCTGAATCCTTACATAGGATTCTTAGGCAGTTCCCAGGACTCATGTGATCTCATCCCTACAATCCATCTTATATTTTGTTTGTATCATTTGCTTTATCTCTTCTTCTCTGATAAAACCCTGACTTCTACAGACATGCATAAACTTAAAAGAATATTTAGCCCAGTGTGACATTTATACCACTAGGTGTGAGAGATATTAAGATATATGGATAAACACTTGATTTCATCATTATGGTGACGTTCATTCTTGTTCTATATAAAAAGAAGCATAATTGGGACATCAGATGCATAATTGTATAGATGTTTTGGCCTATTACAAAGGGAAAATAAGTATTAAAGTTTAAAAAAGTCAATTTATAGTAAAAAAAATATAAGAACAAGGTAAATAATAGAACATGTGGTCCTTGTCCAGAGCAGAGTATGACACATGAATGACCTCAGTGTGGGAAACCGAGTCTCAGAAAACTAAGAACCGTAAACAGAGGGTATTTCACCAAAGCTTTGAGTTTCTCAAATTTTCCACGTGATGCAATATTATCCTATAAACAGAAGCTCTTCAAAATTAAAATGAATGCTCTATGCACTTGCACTACACTTCAGAAAACGTTAAAATTATTTATTTTGTAGATTTAGATGTTCTTTCCTAGTGGTTTTTCTGGAGCAGGTGAATTTCAGCAGGACCTAGCATCCAACGACACACAGGAAGTGCTCATTTGGAAGCAAGAGTACCCACAAATCTGACCACGTGGCCCCCTTGTCACTGATGGGGGGACGGGGTCTGTGTTCTGGGGGGCAGGGACTGGGGTAACTATTCCGACGTTCTCAGGAATTTCAAGAGCCTGGGTGTAATCGAGGCCCTGACTCAGCCCAGGCAGCTGGGTGGGGACCCCCTCACCTCCTGCTGTGCTTTGTTCCTGACGCTTGGAAGTGGTGTCACATAATAAACCTTGTCACCAAAATCACAGGCAACAAAGGCAGAAATAGAGAAGTGGGACGCCATAAAATGAAAAGGTTTCCGCACAACCGAGGAAACCATCAACAGAATGAAAAGGCAACCTGCAGGATGGGAAAATATATTTGCAAACCATCTATCTGATAAAGGAGCTAGCATCCAAACTAGATAAGAAAACAACTGGGTTTTTTTAAGGTAATTCCACAAATGTTCATGGAACGGCCGTTGCATTCCCAATACACCCCCAGATACTTAGAAGGATTCAATACGATGTTTTCAGACTCTTGATGCACTAGGAGCTGGCAGTAGGGAGATGTCTGGGGGCTTGGTGTGATTGGGAGGTATAGGACATATAGGATGGAGAGACATAGGCTGGAGATAGAAGGAGCCTCCTTTCTCCACAAGGCCTTGGAACAAGCATTTCTGTCCTTGTTACAAGGCAGCAGGGAGGAGCTTACAAGCATCTCAACAAGAGAAGTTATCTGCAGATCTAAAGCAAGGGAAAGGCAGGAGGCATGAGCTTTCGAGACTATGACCCTTCCTCTTTCATTTTGCCTGGAGTAGGGTCCTGGGGAGTGGAGTTGGCTTGTATCAAAAGATAGTTTTCATTTCTGGATGTGCACGTACTGTTGTGGAGGTTCTGTGGTTAAGAACAGGCTTGAGAATGCTCATTACGCCTTTCTTAGCCATGCTAATTTAACTTCCCTGAGGGCACTTATAGAAATGACTGCGAGTACATGACAGGGTAGAAAACCCAGAAAATAAATGTACTTGAATGTACTTGAGAAAACTCCAGTGTAGAAATCACATATTAGGCATGTTGGTTATTTGTGGTTTTAGCTTTAATTTCTGCAAAGTGGATATCTTCTCAATCACCTCAAGATCCTAGGACTTTCTGGTCAGTGAGGGCTTCATTCTCATCTAAGTCATAGCAGTTATTTTTATTGTCATCTGGTGCAAGTCGTTAATATTAACATTTATTTGCCCAGACAGATTTCGGGAGCTTGTTACATCGAATGGTGAGTAAACTTCCCAATTTGAATGAAGAGGTGTTTACAGAAAATGAAGAATCTAAGGAAAGAATCTATTATAATTACTCAATGTCATCTCTCTGTTTGCAATCAAAGTGCATGATTAATTTTGGACCCACGCAATCAGGCTTGAGTAGGCTAGATGCGTAAATGCACCTGCTAACAAATGTCTCACACACACACACACACACACACACAAATGAATGGAAGTTGAAAGCATATTTATAATAGCAACTGCTTGGGAACCATAACCCAGACCCACCCTGATGGGACGTGGATCTGGAAGACCGGTGGTTGCTTCATCCGTAAATCCTTACAGATCCCACGGGAAAGGGACATTGATTTACATGAACTCTGGAGAGGCAGGGAGCTACAAGAGTCTTGGGATGTTAAGGAGACCCAGATTCAAATCCTCACATTAACTCATTAGCTGAGACCTTGAGCGATTTGACATCACGGAGTAACCTCTTACCAATCTCTGAAATCCAGATGATTGTTATCTCCTTCGCACAGGGATGAGAAAATTAAATGATATTGTCCATGAAAATAGTAGAAATGTGCTTTTCACGTGCCGCTCAAGTAACACTGGCTACTGTTACTATTTTTGTCCATATTATAACCATTCTTTCTAGAGTATAAAACCCCCATGGACTCTTAACACAGAAGCAGATTTACATTGGAGAGGGAAGTGTTTTCTCTGAAAGTGTTTTGTAACATTTTATGTGGTTTGTGCCAATATTCACGGGCTTCATTTGTTCCATTTCTTATCAACTGCAGAAAGTTTGCTGTTTCCCGACAGGCTCAACCCCCATCGGGGCCTCACAGGAGACCTCCATGAATAGTTTATTTTCCTAAAGTTTCCGGAGGTTAATTTACTTCATAAGGCTTTTTAATTGATATAATTTTTTTCTGTTCTCTTAGGTACCAAGAAGCTGGGGTCTGGGAATATCGTCCTCCATTGATGATCCTCTAAGTGAGCTTGTTTCCGGAAAAAGAAAAAAAAAAAGCAGCAATATTTCTAAGGCTGCCCAGCCAGCTTTTCCCTTAATAAGAGTGAGCTCCCCGACAAGTTATGGTGGTTAGGGATAGAAATGCATTAGCAAAATAAACAAGCTGATAAACTTCTACTAGACCCCGTGGAGAACTTTTTCCCCCCGTGTGTTCAAAATTGAAAGCTGATTGCCATATCATCTGTACTTACAGGACCCTCTTACACAGGCAGGCACTTAAAGAACTTGTGCAATTGCTGAAATTGAGAGGATTACCCTGATAGCCCTGGTCAGAGCTTAGTGGAAAATGCACTTTCTTAAATGCACTATTCTTAAAATAGATGAGGCAGACTCTTCTTGGGCCAGGAGGTGAAGCGAGAGTGTATATAATTTGAAGGTGGCAGGTGGCAGAGGGGAAATGGTTTTTGCTTTTTCCTAATTTTCGGTCATCATTGTCTTGAATGTACAGGGTGGTTTTAGTCTCAGCCCTAATGGCATACATTGAACCATCAACAGTACCACCAAACAAAGGATGGTGAATTCTACACATCGTCCATGGGAAGTGTTCACAGAAACTCATTTCATGTGGTTTTCCAAAGCGGAATGGAATCCAGTTATTTTGAGTGGCTTAAGCAAATATCTGCTATGTTTCTCAGGCAGACAAACATGGCAAATATCTGCAGAGGACAGACGTCTGTCCTCTTTCCGAGGGACATCCAAGGAGACACAGTAGCTGGGCAGCCGACCCAAGGCCACACTTCCTGGGGACACAGGGCAGAAATTAGAAGGCAGGGCTGCTTCAGGGGACAAGGAAGGCAACCTGGAACATTTGTCTTCCTGTGGAACAGAATCCATAGATAATTTGGGGCAAAAATAACACTCCTGATATTCATCAACTGAGTCAAAAAGCAGAGCTATCTAGAATGGGGTGAATTAGGGTGAATTAGGATATCCTCAACATCCTTGTGAAGTTGCAAGCACAGCCTTTCTTTCTCAACTCTTTTTTTTTTTTTTTAAACCGGGTTGTCCTGTTCTAATAAATTTATTTACTCATTTATTTATTTATGGCTGTGTTGCGTCTTCATTGCCTCATGCGGGCTTTCTCTAGCTGTGGCGAGCGGGGGCTACCCTTTGTTGCGGTGCGCGGGCTTCTCATTGCAGTGGCTTCTCTTGTTGCAGAACACAGGCTCTAGGCGTGCAGGCTTCAGTAGTTGTGGCCCACGGGCTCAGTAGTTGTGGCTCGCGGGCTCTAGGCGTGCAGGCTTCAGCAGTTGTGGTGCAGGGGCTTAGTTGCTCTGTGCATTTGGGATCTTCCCGGACCAGGGCTCAAACCCGTGTCCCCTGCATTGGCAGGTGGATTCTTAACCACTGGACCACCAGGGAAGTCCTCTTTTTCAACTCTTAATGGAAAACGTCTTCTGCCATAAGGTGATGGAGAGAGGTTACCCGTAGTCTGGATCTAATGGGCAGGGTAAAATATTTTTAAATTAGTTAATAAAAATAAGGGTGGGAGGTGTCACATAAAAATCGAGGTTTCTAGATTCTGTTGAAATCATAGGATCTGGTGCCCCAAGTCCATCTTCTCGCATGACAGTGGGGCCCAGGACTGGGTCTCAAGTCTCCCTCCCCTTTAGATGGTGCATGGTCCCTACTTGATAAACTTGTAACCTGGTGAGGCCGGTAAGGAACCCAAGTTTAGATGCTCGCTGCTTGAAAGGCCAATACTTGAGAGGCAAGTGTTGGTAGAAAAGGGAAAGTTGCTTTATCCAGGAGGCCAGCAACCCGGGAAGATGTTGGACTAGTGTCCTAAGACCATCTCCAAGTTA
This sequence comes from Balaenoptera borealis, assembly GCF_965194805.1. NCBI lineage: Eukaryota > Metazoa > Chordata > Mammalia > Artiodactyla > Balaenopteridae > Balaenoptera > Balaenoptera borealis. The sequence continues at coordinate 87,413,071 of NC_138875.1, forward strand.
CCGGTTGGGAGACAAAGGTTTTAAAGGCAGTGGGAGGGAGGGGGAGGGGGCTGCAGGTGGCATGATCAGCTTGTGCTCAGTTCTCGGATGGGCTGGCATCAAGGTGAAGCTTTGAGCATCGTCAATTTTCTGGTTTCAGCTGGTCTGGGGTCTACGTGCTTGCGGTCAGAAGTTTTCAGCTGATGGGGGTAAAAAAAAAAACAACTTAGGAATGTGTGTTAGATCTTTATCTCCATCTTTTAGGAAACTGGGAGCTCAGTGACTCTACTATGGGGCTGGTTTGTAGTCTGAATTGTTACCAGTTTCCCGGCGCAACAGGCATTCTTTGTTTTCCCATCTTCACATTTCCTAATCACTCACTCTTGAGCCAGTGTTTTGAGACTCAGGGGAGGCCTGGGAGACTAAAGCAAAAGCCTTTACTTTAAACACAGGGACACAGGGGCTTGTGTGCAATTTCCATCCCCTCTTTTCTCTGATACTCCTCAGTCTTGAGGGGAACAGTGCTGGATGAGAAAGGGAATGACATTTTGGGTAGAGAGGTTAATCATAAGCTCAGCAGAGGAACTCAGTTTTAGGGAGACTTGGTTTCACACTCATCACTTAGTGGGGATCATTTACTTATATTTTGGGTCTGGATCCTCCAGGCATTTGAGTCCCCAGAGAAAAAGGGATGTATAAAATGGCTTGTTACATTTACTTGGTCCTTCCGATTCTGGAGGCTCTTGTAATTCTCATTCCATGTGGTTTTTCCCAGACCCAGAGCATGGCCGGGGCTTCAGCGGGGTAAAAAGACAGCTTCTCTTGGAAGCGGCTATTTTATGACTGTGCTCTGTGTGCTTGTTGGTTGTATTCTGTCAGATCAATGCTTTTTGGGGGAACACCGTTGCCTAGAATGTTATCACTTTTCTTAATAACCGCTTGTATGTTACCTGGGGAAAACTAACACAATTTCCTTGCACATCTGGCAAGTTAATCCATTGGCTGTCACCTTGTATTTTGAGTCAAAACAAATACATAGACTAATCTTTAATTTATAGCAGGAATTTCTTTAAATCATATGGGGCTAAAGGAGATGCTTTATTTTTTTTATCCCAAGATGCATTCTGTGAGCACCACTTAAGATCACATTTGTTCAACAGGTTGAATAAATCCGACTGCTCTGTTTGCTGCCAGGGTGATTAAATTTACTCTTTTAATTCTCCTAGTTCTTCCCAAATTGTTTGCTGAGAAAAAAATTCTCCTCTGTCAAAAAGAAATATTTAGGTCACTTACTGAAGTCATCTTTGCCCTGAAAACTTAATTACAGAACGGTTCAGATTTTCTTGTATGTTATTAAATGATGGCATGCCTTTTTTGGACTTAATAGGTCTGTTCCACAATCAAATGAAAGCCAGTTAATAGGAAGTATAATTATTGCTATTATGCTGTAGTTATCACATCATGAGACAGCTACTCTCCCAAATGCGATCCATTTCATGAACAAGTGGCTCTTTTTATTTAAAAAATAAATAAATTTGGAGCCTGAACTGCAGAGGGATCTAAGTTTTGTGAATTTCCCTAGTTTGGGGATATTATTTCTAACCCATTAGCACACACACAGACAGTGTTTGGTGCCATGATAGATGGGTCCCCGCATTTCTGCATGCACCCACTTTCCCTGGGCCATGAGTTTCTGTGCATGTGTCCACTAAAAGGCAGCAGAAGTGGGTATCATGAAAGGAGGCACTTTTTGCACTGAGTGCATTTTTTTTTTTTTAAGTCTACTGTGAGTAGACCTTTTTTGTTGTTTTTAATTAATTAATTTATTTATTTATTTTTGGCTGTGTTGGGTCTTCGTTTCTGTGCGAGGGCTTTCTCTAGTTCGGCGAGCGGAGGCCACTCTTCATCGTGGTGCGCGGGCCTCTCACTATCGCGGCCTCTCTTGTTGCGGAGCACAGGCTCCAGACGCGCAGGCTCAGTAATTGTGGCTCACGGGCCCAGTTGCTCCGCGGCATGTGGGATCTTCCCAGACCTGGGCTCGAACCCGTGTCCCCTGCATTGGCAGGCAGACTCTCAACCACTGCGCCACCAGGGAAGCCCAGGAATTGCTCTCTTTTACTAAAGAATGCGAAGACCATAACGGGGCGGGGAGGGTGGCACTTGTCTAAACCTCCAAGGTCCACCCACAGGTATTCAGGTGGCAGAGACATAACAGAGAGTTCAGCGGGACACAGGAGTCACAGCTGATGGCCCGTCTATCCAAGCCACTGTGAGGGGGACCGGGAGCATTGGTGTGGCGTGGCAAAGCTAAGCCAACGGACTCAAGACCAAGGGCTTCATATGCCATGTGGATGCAGCACACACGTAAGACAGAGCCACGGGCTGGACTCAGGGAGTGGCGGTCTTCTCAGGTCTCTGGGTGAAGGGAGGGTGAAGACGGAGCTGACCCTGGGTGGTCACCCCATCCATTATCTCCCTTTTTAACTCTCTCTGAGCAACGACGTGTCCAGCCTCAGGGTGTGGATTCTGATTGGCTGTGGTTAGTCATGGCGCTCCAGATGGCTTTGCTGGACATTTCCTTGCCCTTCCTTGCAGCGGTCAGGTGACCTGAGAAGATACAGCAGGAAGTGGCCGAGACCCAGCCCCTACCTGATAAAGCTGACGCCACGCTTTGTCTTCAGGTTTCCTTCTCCAGGAGACACAAATGTCAGGAAGTTACGTTTGGACCTGCTTCCAGCATCTTGTTTCTGTGAGGCGACAGCATGAGGATGAAAAGCCAACTGGGAAAGTATGACAGCAAGAAAGGAAGGAAACAGGCCAAGTGACATCAAGGAGAGGCTGAACGGTCACAAAACCACCACCCTCTGCAGTCCCTGCAGAGGGAACATTTCTTGGTCTATGGCTTAATCACCACTGCTTGAGTTGTTTTGTTGTTATAGGTGAAACATCCTACAGGATACAGATGGGATTTTGTTTTTCTTTTTTTCTTAACCTTGGATGTGTCGACTTAAAAAAAAAAAAGCACAACGTGAGAGCTGTGAGTTAAGTTTTATTTGGGGCAAAATGAGGACTGTAGCCCGGGAGACAGCATCCCAGATAGCTCTGGGAACCTGCTTCGAGGAGGCGGGGAGAAGGTCAGAATATATGTGATTTTGGTGAAGGGGGTGTACATGCAACTGAGCATATATTTTTTGCAGAAGGTTTCTCCTAGTTACAAGGAGCAGTCGTCACCATGAAGGATTTTAGTGCTTTTCTAGATATGAGGAGATACAAGAATTGGGCTCATAAAATCGGCTCCTGAAAATATCTAACATCTGAAGACCTATTCTGTCAGTTTTTCCCAGAGCACAGAGGGCCTCCTTCCTGACCTCCACCCTGAACTCCTTTCAGGGGGTGTTGAAGGTCAGCGGCTGCAGAAGCTCCTGATTTAATCCTTGTAGAGGCAGATGGCAAGTGCCAATGGTGAGTGCCAATTTGTAGTTGACAGAGGTAAAACATCTTTATTCCTGAAAATTTAAGAAAAACAACAAAGTAGGAAAGGAAAACAATCACCTATGGCCTCGAGATGATAAGGCTTCCCATGCTTGTATGCCTGATATTCACATCTCTCTAATTTCCCTTTCTCTGGATCAAAGCAAGAAACACACATCATCGTGCTGTCTCTCCCCTCAGGCTTCCCCTTGATCCTTCAAATTCCAAAGGAGAAAAATGGAAACATTAAATAAATGCAAAATCTTAGCTTTAAAATTCCTCTTTCCTGAGTAGCCTTCTCCAAGGACCCTTGTCCCGTAGTTCCTGGCACGTAAAAGTCACCCAGTAGCTGTTCTCTGGATGAATAAGGACCATACTGGATTCCCCATCTTCCTCAGCTGAGAAGCTGGCACTTGCTAATTGACACATAAAGAAAGTCACTCATTGGCCTTCTTTCAGGCGCAAGTCACTTTGGAAGATTAGCATGCTTAGGTGATCCCATTTTAACAGCGAGATAATCTTGTACAATGACAGGCAGCTCTTCAGAAAGGCAAAAATCACCAGACACTAAAGATTTGGTTCTGAATAGCAATTGATGAACAAGGCACAGCTCTTTCAGGAACCCTCACTGGCCACACAAAGGAAACAGTCTTGGTGCCATGAGGGAGGACTCTCAAATAAATGAGGGTGATAATTAAGTGGCCTTTTCAGAAAGTTCGTGTGTTCACTGATGCAGTTTTGAATATTTGACTTTAAAAAGAAAAATAATCTAGAATGCGAAAATACAGACGCTGATTCTATGACCACTGTTAATGTCAACTGCTTGGAAACCCAAGGCTAAAATAAGCCACGCAAACCTTTGATTTAAGCGCTATTATAAAAATGTGGCTGTGCTTGACAAAAGCTTGAAAGGTACTTTTGTTGAGTTTTGTGATGCTTATGTATGTGCCTTGCTGAATTTTTAGGTATGTAAATCTGTCCTCCATAAGGATGGAGGCTATTTATTTTTTAAAATGCCCTGACAGGCATTTTAGAAAATAGAGTTAGAATGGAGAGAAGCACATTGGCCAGGATACACCCACGCCAGAGGTAGAAATTGCTTCATCTCTAGACTATACCAGGGCAGTGACAATGTTAAAAATCGTCACCTTAACTACTTCAAAACACACGAGGCTTCTAAACTCTGCAATTAGTTCATTACACTATTATAGGTAACATGGCTCTATTAATAACATTTATTTCTGCACATTCTAATTATTTCACAGCAAACTTATTATTCTATATAATAGCTGAGTAATTGCTTGAATCTAAGTAGCTGCAAAGGTTAGTTATGTTTACTTTATGTGGTTAAGTGAGTTTAGGGAGTGTAGCAGTCAGCAAAGGCTAGCATATACAGAGTAACAAATAACCCACAAATCACTGCAGCCTAACACACACCAGAGAAGGCCAATTTCTCACATATTGTGGATGTCCCTCTAACTAATCTCAACTCTGTGGCTCTGATTACCAGGAGGTAAGAAGTAAACAGATTCATATACAGCAGCCAGACTTTGTAGAGTGTGGTCTCATTTGAAGTGATCTCCAAATTCTGTAAGTGAAACTGTAAGGCTCCTTTGATTATGGAGAGGACCACACTTTGGGAAAGGAGGGGTACAAATATGAATCTAAAGACCAAGATGTACAGAAAATAGAATCTTAAAAAAAGAAATGGAATCTACTTTAATCCCATTGACTTTCTCATTTAAGTCTTGAGAGTATACAATTTTAGGGACCATCTCTAAGAAAAAAAAATTAAAATTACAAATAAAAATCAGGAATGGATGTGCGTATTTACTTAGGAAGAGAACCTAAATCACAACAGGTTAAATATTTTTAAAAGTTGATCAATGCCACAAATATCACAAAATTTCAGGAAATGAATGCAATATCGTTAAGTAATGGCCTGACGCACCTCTATAATACTGTTCTTACACATATTTTGTTGAGTACTCCTTGAGAGCTTCTTTACATGACAATGATTTTGAAATACAATTTTTGTATAATGATATACAAATCAAGCATTCCTCTACATTTTTTAACATTGATATTTATGATGTCTGATACATGTGACATGTCTGCTATTTGCTGTATGGCTTCGCATTTTCTGATAAAGTTTATTTTGTGCAATTTTCATAAAAGAAGAAAAAATATATGATGTGTTATCCTCGTACATACTGCGTAGTCAGGTAAACTCTTTTTTATTTATTTATTTATTTTGGCTCTGTTGGGTCTTCGTTTCTGTGCAAGGGCTTTCTCCAGTTGTGGTGAGCGGGGGCCACTCTTCATCGCGGTGCACGGGCCTCTCACTGTCGCAGCCTCTCCCGTTGCGGAGCATAGGCTCCAGACACGCAGGCTCAGTAGTTGTGGCTCACGGGCCTAGCCGCTCCACGGCATGTGGGATCTTCCTGGACCGGGGCATGAACCCGTGTCCCCTGCATTGGCAGGCGGATTCTTAACCACTGCGCCACCAGGGAAGCCCAGGTAAACTCTTATAATAGAGAATTTCCATTTTGAGTAGATGTCAAAGAGGATTGAATTCTCTACTTGTTTAATATTTTAATTTTTTTAACTGAAATATAGTTGATTTACAATGCTGTGTTAATTACCACTGTACAGCAAAGTGATTCAGTTATATACATTCTTTTTTTTATATTCTTTTCCATTATTGTGTATTGTAGGATATTGAATATAGTTCTCTGTGCTATATAATAGGACCTTGTTGTTTATCCATTCTCTATATAAAAGCTCACATCCGCTAACCTCAACCTCCCACTCAATCCCTCCCCCAACCCCCTCCCCCTTGGCAACCATGAATCTGTTCTCTATGTCCGTGTGAATCCTCTACTTTCAATATTCCTTGCCTGATAATTGGGAAGGACAACCACCCCTCGCCCATGGTGCTGGACCCAGTCCCAGCGAGGAGACCCAGGCCTCTCTTCCAGCTCTTGCTAATGCATGTGGGCAAATCTCAGCCACACAAGAGAGTATTTAGTGCCTTCTTTTGGGTGGGAAACAAGAGGGCTGGAGGGTTACACCAGGCCCCTCTGCCAGAGACCCACATGTGGCCATTACTACCCTTCAGTACCAAGGAGGCATGAGGGACTCCACGTGGGAATGGAAAACAAACAGGATGGGTAACAGGCTGCTTCTGTTTTCAGACTCCCAAACTATTTAGGGGATGCATCACCCAACCACCATCCGCTTAGAACACCTCCTAATCTTGCTTGCTTTTCTCTCAGACTCTCTCTCACCGTCCCCCAGGCATGTGGATTGTTTATTCCAGGTGAACAAGAGAAACTCATTCTGACAAATCACATTTTCTTCTTTCCCTACTGCTTAGATCAGAACCTAAAATCTGAAATTCAAGAGAACAAGATTCTTCTAACTCAACGCCCACCCCTCTCCCCATCCTCTGACTTTGTGCTGTCTGGAGAGCATTGGCTCTGTCTTGAGTTTAAAATTTCTGTGATGAATCTCAAAAGTTGGCCATAGACTTGTTTGCCTTTTATTTGCATCTCTTTCATAACTGTTGTCATTTGGGCAATAAGCCAGAAATGCCCCAGCTGCCTGGCTGTAAACAAAAGTACAAAGGAATGTGGGGAAAATGCATACCCGGTTTAATATTTCATATCATCCAGACGCAGATGTAGTTGTGTGACGACAGAAGGACCACAAACGCTTGGAAGGCAGCCAGTTCCAACAAAGTTCTGTATCCCAAACCCAGATGCTCTCTATCTGGGTGGGCCTGGTTAATTTCAGTGTGGCTCCCCCAGGGCGGGAGATGCTGTGGTTAATAGAAAAATCAGCCTATAAAGGGAAAACCAAGATTACTCCCAGAGAGAAGATAGACGGGATTAAACAAGCCTCTTCCTTCCCTAGTGTGTGTTATATTCATTTAAATATTTACTTAGAGCAAATACATTTTAATGAATTTTCAGTTAAAGTTAAATCGACTCATTAAACCACATTTAAGAGATGAGCAATGTACAATCAGCCCTGGGAGTGACTTTGCTAATTTCTGAGTCTGTTTGACTTGAACCCAGGGGAAAACGGTCCGTGTGAGGGTGCTGATCTTCTTAGAACAGACAGCCCTTTTTAGTATATAAGGCATTTCACACCCATCACTGAGCAAGGGGTGAGCATCCCCAGTATTCAGGACCTCAGAGAAGTTGAATAACGGTGGGGATTCTCAGCCAGCAAATACCAGAAAGCAGACAGAAGTGACTCAGAAGCTTTTCAGAACCAGCCTCCCTGCCCCCAAGTGGGAAAAGCCCCGTGGAAAACTCAGTCTCCATTTCCTAAACATTCTCAACAAGATCTATTTTCTGGCCTTTTTTTTTTTGTATGTCAGATTTGTAATCCTGATTATTTAGCATTTACCAATCCAGATGTACTCTATTACATTGCAACTATGACATACTTTTTTTTTTTTATTGGAGTATAATTGCTTTACAATGTTGTGCTAGGTTCTGCTGTACGATGAAGTGTACAGCCCTTCTGAACCTTAGAGAGTTGACCTTTATCTTCTGACTTCCAGTTGGGTTTGGCCAATGGGAAGCACCAACCAGACCGCAGACAGCAGGAGGAGAGACATATCAGGGTATTTCTTTCCTGATTCTTCTCTGATTTGGTGACAAGACTCTGACAGTAATCCCACCACTCCAAGATTACAGCCCCTAGAAGAAGATTATCCCTCCTCCAAGGCTCCAGCCCTGAGTTCTGGTGACACTGGCTTCTCCTCTTGCCCTTTCAAAAATAAATGAAATATATCATATGAAAAATGCTAACAATAAAAATGCTTATCATAAAAAGCTATAGAAATTTTTTTAAATGTAGCTGGTGTTTCACCAGACTCAAATGTATTTACAGAGTTGTAAAAAAATATCATCACCATATATATTGAGTTTCAAAGATATGACCAATGTATGAGGATAAAAATAATTTCTCTCCAATTCCTTGCTCTGAACTCAAGAAGACATAGTTCTGTCTCAAAGAAGATTTTGCAGAAGCTGGACTAATAAAGCAGGTCACCTCAAAGATCATTGGAAGAGCCTCAACGTATAACACGAGGCAGCCTTCCCAAGGTTTGTATTTTAGAACATTTACCTCTGGTTATGAGAGCTATTCTCCTAATAGTGTTGTATATGTCTGCACATGTGAGAAAACCGGTGTTGCTGCTTTATTTCTCCAACAAGAGAATGTAATCATTCCATCTGTAATCTATGTTTGTATTTTAAAATCACTGGATAAAAGACCCTATAGAAGAGAAGAGCAAGCAGTGTGTGGTCAGACCTAGCCCTGGGAGTGAGTGCCGGCTGTGTCACTCGCCAGCTGGGGGATTCGAGTTGAATTTCATGTCTCTGTACCTTGGTTTCCTTGTCTGTAAAATAAGGATTAAAAATACTGGTTTTACGGAACGCTCCTACACTGTTGAGGGGAATGTAAATTGGTGCAGCCACTGTGGAAAACAGTATGGAGGTCCCTTTAAAAACTGAAAATAGAGCTACCATGTGATCCAGGAATTCCTCTCCTGGGTATACATCTGGAAAAGATGAAAACTCTAGTTTGAAAACATACATGCACCCCAGTGTTCATAGTAGCACTATTTACAATAGCCAAGACATGGAAACAACCTAAATGTCCATCAAGAGATGAATGGATAAAGAAGATGTGGTACATATATACAGTGGAATATTACTCAGCCATAAAAAAGAATGAAATAATGCCAATTGCAGCAAAATGGATGGACCTAGAGATTATCATACTAAGTGAAGTAAGTCAGACAAAGACAAATACCATATAATATCACTTATATGTGGAATCTAAAAACTAATACAAATGAATCTATATACAAAACAGAAATAGACTCACAGACATATAAAACAAACTTATGGTGACCAAAGGGGAAAGGGGGGCGGATAAATTAGGAGGGATTAACAGATACACATGACTATATATAAAATAAACAGCAAGGACCTACTGTATGGCACAGGAGGTTATATTCAATACCTTGAAATAACCTATAAGGGAAATGAATCTGAAAAAGAATATATATATGTATAACTGAATCACTTTGCTGTACACCTGAAGCATTGTAAATCAACTACAATCTTTTCTTAAAAAAGTAAATTCAGCTCAATTACAAAAGCGTTTTATTTTTCATTAGAAAATTGTGAGAGATTCATAAAAGAATAAAATAAGGAAGTAATGCTGGTCCCCATGTGTTTCAGGGGTTCCCAAGACCAGCCCCATGTTCAGAGATCCTCTAGAAAGACTCACAGGAATCGGCAGAGAGATGTTCACACAGCTGAGGTGTATCTCAGTGGCGCAGATATGATATCCCGGGGGGTTGTAAGGGACAGTGGCGGGTCTGGGGGTGTCCACGTGCAGCCCCCTTGTGCTGTCCCTCCAGTGAGGGTCACACAGACACACTCACTCCTTGCTGTAAGAACGCAGCAGCAGGCACGCTGGGTTTCTGCCCAGACTCAAGACTCAGGGCTTTTATTGGGGGCTGGTGACTTAGGGCACCGTCTGCCTGGCTTGGACCAAAATTCCAGACAATGACAAGGAAAGCAGGTGTCCAGCACGAACCATACCGTTTGCACAGATAGCCTAGGTACAGTGAGCCCCTTTTATTCACTATCGGCTGGGAGGCATTCGACATTGAGAGTCAGCTTAGCTCTCTGATGCCAGCCAACCTCGCAAGCGGTTATCCTGTTCCAAGGCTAACAGTCTCGGGCCCCCTATGATAACTTCCGTCTGCACACGATGTATTCAGAGCCCACCTTGAAGGAGACCCCTCCCCTGTGCCATATCATTAAATGTAATCCTCGCACACTTATAGACTAGGAGCTGGTACTGTTCCCATTTTACTGACAAGGCACAGGGGAGTCAAGCACCGTAAGCAAGATCACACAGCCAGCAGGAGGCGGAGATGGGATTCAAAGGAGGGGGTCTCACTCTTGATGAGACCCCCCTCTTCATGCCCCACCAAGAAGCCTGATGGAAAAGGCAGGGTAAGAGCCTCCCATTGCCTTTCAGTTGGCCCTTGTGGCAAAGCCCTCCTTTCCTTTGACTTCTCCCAAAATGAAAATACAAGGTGTCTTGCCAGCTGTGTGATTATGGGTCGTTTCCCATAGGTACACCCCTGCAGGGGTTAATCGTAAACCGAGGGACCACCTGTCTCATGGCGTTCTTCTGAGTGTTGAAAGCCAGTGTGTGATAAGGATGGTTCTCTTTCTTTGGCAGTACTGGAGGGTAGACAAAGGCCAGGAATCTGCAAAGTACCCACCTCTGCATAGGAGGTGGACGGGAAGGCAGGAGAAGGGCAGGCTAAGGTTCCAGCGCTGGGGCTACTCCACTCTCTCACCCAGCGTCCAGGATCCAGACACCTTCGTCCAAAAGACAAAGTTCCATCGAAGTCTTTCTAACTGAGAAAGACTTGCTCCCCCAAGACTCCTCTCCTTCCAGACCTGGTCTCATGACCGATCAAGTGTAATCAGACCCAGATCAATACAGCCTTGTTCGTATTCTTCCTTACCTACTTTGGTTTTCAATAATATATGTTCTTATGTTTTTCTCATGTAGCGTTGATTCTCATTGCATGTGTTATTTTGTGCACTTGAGATGTGAATTTTACTTCGTTAGACTTTTAAAAGGCAGAAATCAGGCCGTTCCCATTTTTGTCTTCTCATTTTCCCATGCGTTGCTTAAGAACTTAAATTACTCTGATATTTTGCATTTACCACAGAAATAAATGGAATGTGGCAGATAAAGTTTAGGTTATATCAAGTTCTTATGGCCCATAAAAAGCGCAAGACGTCTAAAAAACCTTTCCAGGTAATTATAAAAATGTGCGAATAACTGTGAGGCATTTGAGATGGAGTCCCGGTAATCCCGTTAAAGCAGTTGTAAATGCATTAATTTATGATTAAGTGTACACCATCCTCGGTGCTGCCTGGAGCTGATGAAGCCAAATCCAATTGTGAAAACCCGTTAGAGAAGAAAAGCATTGCTTGCGAAGCAAGGGTTTGGGGAAATCAGTGAATTTTTAAATAAATACATGTTGATAATTTAAATCTAAATGAGTTCTGGGCAGAGATGGTGGCGGGCCGGCCCTTCCAGTCAGTAATCCTGAGATTAGAGGATCTGTCAGTCTGCATTACGTTGCACGTATTTAATATTAATATTTCCTTCCCAGTGTACTGGAGCACAATTTAGTCAAACTCTCTAGGCAAAACTAGGAAGATCATGGAATAATATTTTCAGGTATTAAAATATACAATGCACATCTTCCAAAACGGATGTGTTTTGTATTCCACTCTTCCTAGCACAAAAATTGCCAGAACCTCTATGTATAAATATGGGGTCAATTTGCTTATGTTTGAGATCTACTGATGCTCCATCATGGAGGCAATAAACTCATTTCCCTGTTCTACAGAAAATGAGTACAGGGACCTGTAATTTGTCAAACCTTTTCCCCGAGTTAGAAATAACAAGGCCAAATAAACTGCATTTTCTAAGACATTAAACGAGGCTACCTTTATGAATAAATCGTGGCTTACCAGTGGATTGGCAGAGAGAGAGAGAGAAGAAGAAGAAGGAGAAGGGGAAGGGGAAAGGGAAGGAGAAGGGGAAGGGGAAAGGGAAGGAGAAGGGGAAGGGGAAAGGGAAGGAGAAGGGGAAGGGGAAAGGGAAGGAGAAGGGGAAGGGGAAAGGGAAGGAGAAGGGGAAGGGGAAAGGGAAGGAGAAGGGGAAGGGGAAAGGGAAGGAGGAGGAGGAGGAGGAGGAGGGAGAGAGGGAGGGGAGGGGAGGGGGAGGGGGGAGGGGGGGAGGGATTTTTGCCTTCTTTGGCCTAAAAGATAGTCATATTGTTCATATCCATTTTGTGCTTCAAATTAGAGTATTCATTCATTTTATTTTTAGATTCAGTTGATTTTGTAGGTAGTGCATATTGTAGAACACAAGTCATCAGCTCAGAGGAAACAAATTTAATTCATTCTCTCCTAGCGCTACTCCTAATACACAGGACAGCCCGTGCAGCCGGGGGCCTGGGAAGCAGGTGTGAGATATCAGTGCAGTCCCGCTCCGTCACATATTTCATTTCAGTGGTTTCATTGGTTTTCAAATGTATCTTTTTCTCCTTGTATTGAGGGGCCTAGTTTGATGGCTTTGCACTGCATTGCTTGGTCGAGTACAGTACCCGATATTGACATTTCCACGTGTCAGAGAGGAGGAGCCGGGCTTATTCCACATGTGCTGTGGTGTCTGTGCTACTTACTCATGGCACAAAGTGTTTAGAGTGATGATGCCAGTTTCCGGGTCTGCTGACCATCTCCTGTACCTGATCGCCACGAGCTGGAGCCTCTGACAGACAGGGAATTGGACCCTCAGAGCCACCTGAGTCGGGTTCCGGCAGGAGCCCTTCCTTGTCCGTACAGCAGTCCCAGCCAGCCGCCTGCCCAGAATCAGACACATAAACATTAAACACGACCCCAAGTGGAAAACTTCCCACCACCTCCGGGAGGCATGCTCCGAAGATCCCGAGAAGGACCCCATGGAAAGTCTAGACTGCCACACCCAGAGGCCTCCGCAGCCCCTCGTATGATACTTGGAGAAATACCCAGAGGTTGCATTTAATACCTTTTCTCTTGAGGAAAAAGTACCAGTCTGTGTGCTTCTTCCCCATCATTTAATAGAATCTCAGTAGAATGTCAAGAACAGGGAAATCTGTAACAGAACAAAGCAAGGAGCCAACAGTGTGTATTCAGGCACATGTCATTTTCAGCAGGTTCTAAGGTCACAAGCCTAACGCCGGTACCAGGGGCTCCTTAAATGTCTGTGCGATAAATGATACCAGTGGTGCCCTCTTTTTATAGTTAACTATGTCCTATGATTAGAAAATATGAATTCCCATTACCAAAAACTGTTGTCTCTCAATATCATATGATAGTGCTTATATGTGGAATCTAAAAAAAGGGTACAAACGAACTTATCTACAAAACAAATAGAGTTACAGATGTAGAAAACAAACTTATGGTTACTAGGGGGTGAGGGAAGGGAGGGGTAAATTGGGAGATTGGGATTAACATTTACACACTGCTATACATAAAATTGATAACTAATAAGGACCTACTGTATAGCACAGGGAACTCTACTCAATACTCTGTAATGACTATATGGGAAAAGAATCTAAAAGAGTGGATATAGTTATATGTATAACAGATTCACTTTGTTGTACAGCAGAAACTAATTTAGAGGGTAGGAGTTGGAATTTGAGTTTAGCAGATGCAAACTATTATAAATAGAATGGATAAACAACAAGGTCCTACTATATAGCACAGGGAACTATATTCAATATCCTGTGATAAACCATCATGGAAAAGAATATGAAAAAGAATATATATATATATATGTATGTATAACTGAGTCACTTTCCTGTATAGCAGTAATTAACACAACATTGTAATTCAACTGTACTTCAATAAAAAATAAAGAAATGAACAAACAAACAAAAAAGAGCTAGGGCTTTGAAACCAGCTCCAGCCAGGTTCGGATTCTGTCCCCCACTACTCAGCGACCCCATGACTTTGGATGAAGGACAAATGCCTCCATAAGCAGAATTTCTTGGCATTTGACACGTAGTACCTGTTATACTTATTATTAATTATGCTTATGTACTAATAAAATATACAGTGAAATCTTAAAAAAAGAAATGTATGAATTTGAGTCAAAAGTAGTGAAATGAAGTGAAGAGAAAATACATACTTTATAGATTTTGTCTGGGTTTGTTTAAAACATGGCAAACCCAAAGATGTTCTCCTGGGGTTCAATCACATCGTGTAGCAGTTTCCTGGAGAAAGCAATTTCATTTTTATTTTTTACATGATAAGCTAAGAGAGAATCAATCTACATATTTAAATAACATGACAGTGACATTCCTAAATGATAATTTACTGAAAATTAGCTGGAAATATTGAAAATCATTATTTTACACTAGTCATCTGAAGCTGAATTCTTTTCTATCTATATGCAAATGTTGGATTCCTTTGTCTACTTTTTTTTTTTTTTTTTACAATACTGTAATATTGCCTATTTCATTAAGTTAAAATTAATAAAGTTCTGTTATGGATCGTGAGACTTTTTGATAGCAGGTTTGAAAGATTCATACCTGAATGTAAATGTTGCTATCATATGCTACTTTTGCTAGCATGAAGCTATAATTTCCATTTTGATATTTAAATATAATGAATTATTTTAATATGTTCCCGTCACTACAAGGATTTATTGATTCTTTAAAAAAAATCAGACTTACGTTTTAAAATGAACATCAGCTTCTTAGAAGTAAAGCCAAGCAGTCAAATCTCCGAGTTTATCTCTAATTATCTGAAACCTGCTCTCCGTGCCAGGATCTTTGGAGATTTCTCTTTGTTCCTTGTTATTTCCCTGGGTGTTACTTGACTGTCTAATTTTTAACTGTAATGTAAGCCCTCTTTGGGAGGGCAGCATATAATTAAAATTGGTCCTAATTGCGTGTTTTTATTTCACTGCTACTTAATAAGAAATTATAAAACAATTTGGCACACACTGGGAGATCTGAGCCCAGAGAGAGGTTGCAGTTCGGGGAAGCTTTCTGCGTTTTTAAACCCCAAGATGCAGACTAAAGCCCAGGTGGTCCCAGCATGTTTACAGGGCTCAGCGCTATGGAAATGCACCAGAGGACACAGGGCTGTCAGCTTTTGCCTGGGTTACTCACCAGCATTCAGATTCACAAAAGGACTGGAAAATTGGAGACTTCATGCGACTTCAGTGTATGACCAGATGCAGTTACTGCAGCCAAAATTTCTGCTGACCCTCTAGCTGTTCAACCCAGTTGGCTTTTAAGATGTTACGTACACCGTGCATTTTCGTTTATTTCTTTATTCCATTCATTGCCTCCTTTTCAGCCCCATGCCTCATTAACCAGGATCCTTCCTATAAAATTATTAATGAGAGGAGAATACCATCAGCGTAAACAATATCACAGCTTGCGTGTGTAACGACTTGGCTGAAAAAAATCTTTGTATCTGTGCTGCATTCATTATAGCCCTCATTTTAATATAGTGTAATCAAGACAGGAAAAGTGCCTCACGGCAAAGCCAAAATAAATAAATAAGAGTGAGGGAGGGAGAGAGAGAAGGTGGGAGGGGGAGAAAAAGTAACAGGTGGAGGATATATTGTGTCTGTGATCATCAACCTGCCAGAGTTTGCAGAGACTTCTATGGGTATAAGTTGTGGAAGCTTTTGTACAGAAGTAATGACACAGGCTAGCATTCTGTTACAATATCTTTCTATGTCATTAATTTTAACTCTTTACTGATGATACCGTAGCTGTTAATGAGGTTCTGGTAATTGTGAGTGGATCCATCTAGCCAAAAAAAAAAAGGAAGTTCAAGTTTTTCACTGTGATTACTGCCACTGCCCCAGTTTTCAAGGGTTCGCTATGGTCCAGGATTGTGGCTGGGACATACACAAGCAATTCGGGCGAAAAAAAGGTGGTGAGCATTTCCTGAATGTTTTCCAAATTAGTTCCTAAAAAATTATGACAGCAAATAGAGACAAGGACAGGATGCTACAGAACATAGAGAAGGGATATCAAGGCCTGGGCAACGCAATTCAGCCCATAACAAAAGGGTTCAATTATTGTATGCCTCTTCTCACCTCCAAAAATGTATTCAGGATTCTGCTCCCTGTTGGACCCATGCCCTGCCAAGTCTCACTTATATTCTCAAGTCACTTGGCCTAATGTATCTATGCAACATCTGTATCCCTGGCCAGGACTTTGGCATAAATTCCTATGTCCTCTACCTAGATAGCTGGTCTAAATGTAGGGGAAAATGTATCCTGCTTCTTAATTTAATCTGGTTTCCCCAAGGCTACTCTGGAAGTGCCAAAGAAGGAAGACACAGTGCCCCTCACTTTTCCTTCACCAGCCTTGGTTTTCTCTCACCAGGCCCCAGCCCACCCAGCACTCACGGGGCAAGTGACACCATTGTGAGTATTCACTGGAGAGAGAAACTTTTCTGTTGGGAGTGACATAGGAAAAGACCTATGGCCAACAGAACACAGGGACATAGCCGCTTCATTATGGACATTATATTCCTGCTTTCTTTTTATTAAAGTATAGTTGATTTATTTTTTAATTTAATTTAATTTTATTTTTGGCCACACTACGTGGCATATGGGAGCTCAGTTCCCCAACTGGGGATTGAACCCACGCCTCCTGCATTGGAAAGGCAGAGTCTTAACCACTGGACCACTGGGGAAGTCCGTGAAGCATAGCTGATTTACAATGTTGTGTTATATTCTTTCTTTTGAGAGACATTTAGGCAAATAACTAGCAAGTATTAATTACCAATTAAGTAATAATTAATAATTAAGCTCTAGATTAATCAATCCAGTCTTTGGAGTCAAGGAGCCTCTGAATTCTGACTCCTGGCCTTCATGATCATGTTGGAACCACCACTGAAAAACTCTGACATCTAACTGCTGAGTACAGGAGTCAAAAGCCTCCAACAGAGACTTACCTGTTATAAACCAAAAGGAGGTAGAAAACTCAGGGAAGTGTGGAATCAAGAAAATCAGGGGATGAGAGTGTTTCAAGAAGGAGTAGGTAGATGGGAACAAATGCTTTGAAATACACCTATTAGATTTAGGAAAACGACAGGTGTGGAGTACTATGAAGAGAGATTTTGAGTGAGCGATGAAGGAATAGGGGAGTCAGATGGCAAGAGGTCAAAAACCATTTGCTGAGTCAGAAAAATGTAGACAGATTATTTCATCACACCAAGAAGTGTTATGCTGAAAAGTAAGTGATGGAGGGGGATATGGAGTTGAAGAAAGTCTGCTTTGCTTGTAGTTGATTTGAACAGAGAAAACTACACACATTAGTAAGGAGATGGGAAGAATCTAGCTGAGAGGTTGATTATGAGAAAGAAGAATGACCATGTAAGGCCCTAGAGAGGATGTCTGGAATGGGCACCAGCCAACAGGTGAAGGAATTGACCCTAGAAAGGAAGATAGTCCCTTCATTTTAACAGGAGGAAGGACGGATGGGAGCATTTATAAGTAGAACTCTAAGTTCAGTAAAAGGAAGCTGGGAGAGCATTTTGAAGTGCTTAATTACCTCTGTGAAATAAGAGACACACTCCGCTGCTGAAAATAAGATGGTATGTGGGACAGAAGGGAATAGAGGGGGATGTAGAAATGTATTTTGAGCATGAGAGGGAGCAGAAAACGTGGCGGGCTTTCTGCACCTCATTGAGGACGTTGATTGCAAATGATGAAGATGTGCCCTCTTGCATGACTTTACCCAGTGGAGTTTGGCCACTTAGATCCAGGCAGAGAAATTAGATCATAATTTTTATTCAAGGTTGTAAACAGAAGGGCCAGGGAGTCTGGAGTATTGTCAAGAATGTTTTACATGTACATATGTAAGGTGCAGACTTAAGCCTTGTTACTGGGCCGATAGTAAGCTAGTCCACATGACAAGCTTCAGGCTGAGATGTTTTTATGTTTTGTATTTTAAAATGAGAAAATTCCTTTCTTTTTTTAATAGGGGCACGTGGCATCTTTAGGAGACTATTATAGTACAAACCAGGATGTCTCTTAAGACTGAGATTATCGGGGGTTCTCCTGACAGGGTATTTAAAATGATACTGGCCCTACTTCATCCAGCCATGGAAATGAAGACTCAACAAGGGTCACTCAACCATCCCTCTTAGTTATGTAAATATCTGTTTGCTTAAAATCCTCATATAACAAATGTCTAAGTCGCTTCATTCATTGTCCATTTATTTCATCAAAAGGTTGGGCTTCTACTCGAATCAGTAAATGGGGTTATGAAAGGACAGAGTGTATTCCCTCACAAAGCTTCTATTCCAATGGCTGAGCAAAAATGGCATCACTCTCTTGGTTTACAAAATTAATTCTGGAAAGTAAAGGGCTCAGTTTTCATAAGGAATCCAGGACCTCCTGGTCAGGTAGAAGTGAATACCCTAATTCCTCTACTCTGAGGGGTACATTTACCCAAAATAAAATCATCTCATGGAAAATGCAAGTCTCAGCCAGTGACCCGGCTCAGCTAAATGTCATGCAGATCCATTCAGAGAGTTGTTTTCCAAATAACACACAGCTGATTCTGGGAGTATTCATCAGAGGTAGTATAACCTAGCAGGACCCTATGAGGCCTTCCCAGAAGAGACTCCCACCCATGTCCTCCACCTGCCTTTTGCCTGTAGAAAAACTTTAGTCAAAGAAGAAATTTAATCAGAGAAGTGAGAACATGCAGAAAGGAAAATAGTCAAGCAAGACAAGAGAATAATACTTTAGCTATTAAACAAAGTCAAGGACCTTTAGTTCCTCCTCAAGGGCTATAGATGATATTCTGAGCCATATCCTTGAGCTGTTCTGCAGATACTTGAAAGCCCCACCAGGGGGGAGGAGTTACCTGTATGCTGATCACAAGCATGTAGATGCCAGACAGGTTGGAACCAGAAGGTTGATGATGCCGACTCCCGATTACCTCACCACCAACCAATCAGAAGACTGTTCACAAGCTGATCGCACCCTCCTCTTTGAACCATTGCTATAAAACTCCTCGCTACCCCCTCCAGGGACGGGGAACACACAGTTTTGAGGGCATTCGCCTGCTGTGGCCCCCTATGCCTGGCAAAACCATAAAAGCTACTCTTTTCTGCTTCACCCAAAACTCTGTCTCTGCGTTTCTGTTTGGCACCGGTGAACAGAGGCCGAGTTTCAACAACAATGGTGATCTAGAGAAGAATGGCTAAAAGTGCACATGAACTAGGAAGACCAGTACCGTGGCACCCAGCCGTGGCCTAAACCTTGGTGTCCGAGCAGCAGCTAATTAGTTTGCAGATCCTCACAGAACCACTCTTCAACACTGCCCCCTGTGGCCCTGTGCAGTAATGACAGCAGTTCCTTTTCTGCTTGATACGTAAAAGAAGACGATTGTTTCTGAACTATAAAAGCAACCATGGATACTGAAGGCTTTAGTATGGGAGGAAATCAAGATGGGAATTGTTACCTTTACTAATGAAGCTTGTATTTCTTGAGGAATTACTTGGTGCTGGCAGTGGTGAGGTATGGCAACCTATGTTTCTCATCTGTATGAGAAGAGTCAGACTGCTTGCTTCTTTCATCCTAGCAATGTCCAAACTTTATTCAAAAACCAACTGAGGGACTTCCCTGGTGGCTCAGTGGTTAAGAATCCGCCTGCCAATGCAGGGGACACGGGTTCGAGCCCTGGTCCGGGAAGATCCCACATGCTGCGGAGCAACTAAGCCCATGCACCACAACTACTGAGTCCACGTGCCACAACTATTGAAGCCAGCGCGTCTAGAGCCCGTGCTCTGCAACAAGAGAAGCCACTGCAATGAGAAGCCTGCGCACCGCAACGAAGAGTAGCCCCCGCTCGCCGCAAATAGAGAAAGCCAGCGTGCAGCCACGAAGACCCAACACAGCCAAAAATAAATAAATTAATTAAAGAAAAAAGCATCATGCACTTCTAGTTGATGTCTTATCTCAAATGTAATTAAATGATTAATTTTGAAATTCATTGTTTCATATCTGGCTTTTTACTTGATAGCAGATTTCACCAAGGGGGCAGGACTCAAGTGTTTTGCTCATCCCCTGACACATAATGGAGGGCCTGATAAAATTGTTGATACTCAAAAATATCTGTCAAATAAAAGTTGGATGAGCCAAAGAAATGTTATTTCACACTTCTATTAAACATTGAACATTGTTACCAAATTCTAGGGCAGGCAGCATTTCAACTCAAAGGTACAGGGCACCTTCCAAGGGAAAAAGCTACGGAAAGTACATCTTGGAATTGAAATTATTCCTCCAAACTTTTGATGTGTAAGAAACCGGTGCCCAGTTCAGACTTCAGCAATTGCTCGTGTTTGATTGATTGTGTGTCTTCAGAGGTAAAAGTTACAAATTGGCTCTAAAGGAGAAACTTACCAAGGAGGTATTGATTTTCTCTAAGTGTCCCAGGGGCAAGGCTGGCCCCTAAGACAGGCAGCACTCTGCAGTCTGCCATCTCCTCTAAAGCGTTCAGAAAACCAGCATCATTAGTGCCATTGTTGGTGTTTTCCACTGAAATCTTATGACTATTTGCACTGAATTGGCCAGCATCTTTCCAATCATGGATTGAGTATCCCAAACCATATTGGCTCCTCCAAGTATATCATTTGTCCCAAGACTGTTTGCACAGAATGAATAGATTTGCAAGAGCTGAAACCCTCAAACTTGGATTGCAGAGAGTTATAGCCACTTGATCATAGGCTGGGGTTTGTTTGGCTACAGTTTCCAAAAGAGAGTCCCACTCAGTGCAGACAGGACCTCTTAGAGAGAGGCAAGGGAAAGTAGCTTGCATTTTAGCACTGCATGGGTTATGAACGTGGCTATTTATATTCATTTAATCTTGAAAGATTTATTTTCCCTATTTTCCAAAGGACAAAATTGAGACTTACAAGAGTTGTACTGTGTACATTCACCTGGATAGCAGGTGACAGGTGGAGCTGGTATTTGAACTCAGAACCACTGAACTCTCAAGTTCCAATCCTTCCCACAAAGAATGACAATGACACTTCAGTTCATATATCAAATCCAAAAGCATGGTTCACTGCCCAGAGATGTACTGAGATTTTTCTGAAGGGGCATCTGGAGTTCAAAGGAAAAGTATCAAGATTGACTAATAATGAGGCCCAGCTTAATAAGAACTACTTATTTGTTATTCCAGTGCCAAAGCATAATTAGTTTCCAAATGTGGTTTCACTCATGATGTTTGTTCTGTTATTCTAGATTCAGGCTTTTTTTTTTTTTTTTTACATTCACTAATTTTAGTAGATTTTAAAAAAATCACTCAGTAACCAAAAATATCTAATTATATTACAGAGAATAACCTCGTTCTTTTCTGGAAGTAAACATGTGCCTTATATTAAGGCAGTCAAAGCACCTTATTGGCATGGCCCCAGAAGGCCAGGGGTGGGCTTTGACCCCATGAGATGAGGAAGCAAGCAATCTATTTTGTTTTGTTTTATTTATTTATTGACTGGCTATTTTTGAGAAGGAAGACATGCTTTTAACAGGACTTGAGCTGAGAAACAGAGCCCTTCCCTGTTGCATCTTGCTGCCCTGTGAAGCTTGACAATTACATCAACATGGAGGAAAGAAGAGCCAGGAGGAGAAGATGAGTGCTGGTGTCATTGTTTGAGCCACCAGTCCCTGCCCTGTCTAAATTCAATGCTCCTCACAGACAGTTACACCAATAAACTCCCTTTTGTACCTATGCTATTTTGAATTAGATGTTCTGTGTTGCTCAAATAGTCAGGCGAGTAGCCTGAAGAATCTGCAGCATGGGGGGCACCCTTCTCGTACTCAGGATGCTGACCACCTTGGGTGTGTCTTCAAAGGTAGACTAAGTGTTGTATTTAGCCATTTTCATCCATCCATCCATCCATCCATCCATTCATTCATTCAACAAATATTTACTGAGCGTGCCTTTGTTGGCTTGTCCTTCTCACCTGAGGCTTCATACTGTCTGAGTTCCATCTTGGTCTGAACCCCTCACCTCAACTGGCTCACCTTCTGGCATTTCAAATTTCCATAAACAAAAACACCATGCCCAGGTCTGAAATCAAGTCTGTCAAGGATCCCCTCCACGGGGACACATTTGCTGGTGCTGTCACTGTCACTATGCTGTGCATTTAGGATGTGCTGTCAGAGATACTCCCTTTCTGGGCTACAAGAATGATGCTGACATCCCTCTGGGTGTGCTCACGTTGACCCTGATAATAATCCCACCTCTGTCTCACGGATACAGTATCTCTCCTGTGATATTCACTCCCAGGGATCCTTCTCCATTAGCACCGCTGATGCGCAGATCAGACACTTCTTATTTTTATCAGCACAAATAACGTGCAGGGTTTACTGATACTCCCACTGTGTGATGTTCAGTCACTAGTCATGTGCTTTGATCCTGGATGTTCCAATCAGGTATCCAAATGCAGTGTCACCACCCAAGCAGACTTCTTCAATAGCTTAGATCCTCAGCCCCTAATTAGCGAAGAGGATGAAAATTTCCCCCCAACCATGAATTTTTGCAAGAGTCAGTACATTAGGCAACGGGCGGGGGCACTCAACAGTCTCTTCCCTTTGACTGTTAAACTATTTTGGGGGGAGGTTTTACCATATATTTTGCAGTCACTTTGACCTACAAGTAGCTACAAAACAAATGGCCAAAACAGAGAGCATTCCGTTATTTGTCCATCTGAATGGGTTGGAATTTATGTTATGGTTGATTTCTTTGATCTACATGTTGCCACACCACTCAATCAAATGATTTCCTCTTTCCTTGCAGGGGATTGGTGGAATCAACCTTCTTCATGTTAGCATGTGATGTAGAGAGAATTGCCAGTGGCACTCAGGGGGGACTAGTGACTCTCAATCTTTCCCAAGCCTAGCTTCCACCCAAGTAAGCAGTGCTCCCCAAACGAGTCCCGCATCCCCATGCCCACCACAGCAGCCATGGCTGACAGCCGTTCCCAGATGTACCCTCTCCTCCCTCACATTCCCCACCTCTGCATTCAACCTCCCATAAGGATACGTTTTTTGGATCGTCCACTGTATCGCGAGCACTCTCCTTGGTGCTGAAGATACATCAGTGGAAAAAAATAGAAGCAACTTGCTCAGAGATCTTACATTTCATAAAAGGGTAAACAACAAAATATTAACCTCAGAAGTAATTAAGTTGTGTTAAATTCTGAAAGGTCCTAAGTACAGTGGGGAATAAAAAGGGAACAGATAATGGCGATCGGGGTTGCTAGCGATGGGAGTGGGTGACAATTTGAAACAGGAGGTGAGTTAAGAGTCTTTTAGAATATATTTGAGCAAAAACCTGAAGAAAAGGAGAGATTTAGCCATGTGAATATCTGTGTCTCAAAGTACCACCATTGAAACGGTGACAGTAATACCCTTCACCTCACAGGCTTGTTGTGAAGGTCAGAATGACTCATGCACATGAAATGTTTAGAAAAATACCTGGCTCATGGGAAAGATCAAAAAGTATTAGTACTTAATTATCTGTAACATCATACGCAGGGGTGGGGTGAGGTTTACAGCATTCATGTTATATGTCCACACAATATGCAGTCTACAAATGGTGGCTGTTATCAGTATTGTTGTACTAGCTGTTACAGATCATGAGCAGAAAATGCCAGCATTTCAGTGCTTGATGTCTAGCTGGATAGAATGTTTCATTCCCCCCCTTGAGCTAAGAGAGGTCACCGCATGGGATGCAAGTATCAGCTCCATCAGGAAATTAATGAGAAATGCAGCCTCTCAGGTCCCAACGCAGACCTACCAAATCAGAATCTACATGTTATTAACACTCCCAGGAAAGGCACATGCATGCTAAATATTGAGCTGTGCTTTTCTGAGTAGCGAGGATGGTGGTAGTAAATTGGGATGGGCTGGCTGTCTTCTGAGCTGTCTCAGGCATGTGGCTGGGATAGAGGCTGTTTCCACGTCTGTAGCCTCTATCCGTGTCTGCTCTTTGTATCCCTGATCCATGAAGGAGACTCTAAGCTCTCAGCTGGATCACAATCACCTAAAGAAAGTTGGTAGAGGATGACAGTGAAGGGTGGAAGCATCTTAAATGAGGAATCATCCCAAGTCCACGCGTGAGAGGAAACTGGCTTGAAGTCAAGATCACTTTGCTTTTTACATGTGGAGATGCAGCCGCTCAGAAAAAGGCCACAAGAAGGCACAGCAAATCACTGTAATACACTTCGTGTTACAAAACCCATTCTCTCTTTAAAATTTTGCATTTCTCACTGTTTCCCTATAAATCCTCCAGGCTCAAACAAAAAGTTGTTCATCAGGAATCAAGAGCCCTGAACGTTTTAAACTCCTGCGACTGGTGTTGTTTTATCTATCCCTCAATTTGCTAATTATCAATCCAAAGAATAGCACGCTTGAAAACATTGTGGCAATAGCTTCTTGGAGTTGTCTCCAAGGTTGCTACTCAAGAAACACCAAAACAAAACAAAATAAACAAAAATTTGAGCCGCTGGTATTATATTTAATGTTCAACCCAGACTGAAAGAAATTTGGGTGAGTTTACAACAATCTATTTTTATTTTTTTAATTTAGTTTTTGTATTGAAGTATGGTTGATTTACAATGTCATGCCAATCTCTGCTGTACAGCAAAGTGACTCAGTTATACACACGTAGACCTTCTTTTTTTTCATATTCTTTTTTTTTTAACATCTTTATTGGAGTATAATTGCTTTACAATGGTGTGTTAGTTTCTGCTTTATAACAAAGTGAATCAGTTATACATACACATATGTTCCCATATCTCTTCCCTCTTGCGTCTCCCTCCCTCCCACCCTCCCTATCCCACCCCTCTAGGTGGTCACAAAGCACCGAGCTGATCTCCCTGTGCTATGCGGTTGCTTCCCACTAACTATCTATTTTACGTTTGGTAGCGTATATATGTCCATGCCACTCTCTCACTTTGTCACAGCTTACCCTTCCCCCTCCCCATATCCTCAAGTCCATTCTCTAGTAGGTCTGTGTCTTTATTCCCATCTTGCCACTAGGTGCTTCATGACCTTTTTTTTTTTTTCCCTTAGATTCCATATATATGTGTTAGCATACTGTATTTGTTTTTCTCTTTCTGACTTACTTCACTCTGTATGACAGACTCTAACTCCATCCACCTCACTACAAATAACTCAATTTTTGTTTCTTTTTATGGCTGAGTAATATTCCATTGTATATATGTGCCACATCTTCTTTATCCATTCATCCGATGATGGACACTTAGGTTGCTTCCATGACCTGGCTATTGTAAATAGAGCTGCAATGAACATTTTGGTACATGACTCTTTTTGAATTATGGTTTTCTCAGGGTATATGCCCAGTAGTGGGATTGCTGGGTCGTATGGTAGTTCTAGTTTTAGTTTTTTAAGGAACCTCCATACTGTTCTCCATAGTGGCTGTATCAATTTACATTCCCACCAACAGTGCAAGAGGGTTCCCTTTTCTCCACACCCTCTCCAGCATTTATTGTTTCTAGATTTTTTGATGATGGCCATTCTGACCAGTGTGAGATGATATCTCATTGTAGTTTTGATTTGCATTTCTCTAATGATTAATGATGTTGAGCATTCTTTCACGTGTTTGTTGGCAATCTGTATATCTTCTCTGGAGAAATGTCTATTTAGGTCTTCTGCCCATTTTTGGATTGGGTTGTTTGTTTTTTTGTTATTGAGCTGCATGAGCTGCTTGTAAATTTTGGAGATTAATCCTTTGTCAGTTGCTTCATTTGCAAATATTTTCTCCCATTCTGAGGGTTGTCTTTTGGTCTTGTTTATGGTTTCCTTTGCTGTGCAAAAGCTTTTTTCACTAGGTCCCATTTGTTTATTTTTGTTTTTATTTCCATTTCTCTAGGAGCTGGGTCAAAAAGGATCTTGCTGTGATTTATGTCATAGAGTGTTCTGCCTATGTTTTCCTCTAAGAGTTTGATAGTGTCTGGCCTTAAATTTAGGTCTTTAATCCATTTTGATATTCTTTTCCATTATGATTTATCACAGGATATTGAATAGAGTTCCATGTGCTATACAGTAGGACCATGTCATTTATCCATCCTATATATAACAGTTTACCTCTGCTAATCCCAAACTCCCAGTCCTACCCTCCCCTACCTTCCACCCCCTTGGCAACCACAAGTCTGCTCTCTATGTCTGTGAGTCTGTTTCTGTTTTGTAGATAGGTTCATCTGTGCCATATTTTAAATTCCACATATAAATGATATCATATGATATTTGTCTTTCTCTGTCAGACTTACTTCACTTAGTTTGATAATCTCCAGGTGCATCCATTTTGCTGCAAATGGCATTATTTCATTCTTTTTTTATTGCTGCGTAGTATTCCATTGTATATATGTACCACAACTTCTTTATCCATTCATCTGTCGATGGACATTTAGGTTGTTTCCATGTCTTGGCTATTGTGAACAGTGCTGCAATGAACATAGGTATGCATGTATCTTTTTGAATTATAGTTTTGTCCGGGTATAGGCCCAGGAGTGGGATTGCTGGATCATATGGTAGTTCTATTTTTAGTTTTCTGAGGAACCTCCATACTGTTTTCCATAGTAGCTGCACCAACTTACATTCCCACCAACAGTGTAGGAGGGTTCCCTTTTCTCCACACCCTCTCCAGCATTTGTTATTTGTAGACTTTTCAATGATGCCCATTCTGACTGGTGTGAGGTGGTACTTCATTGTAGTTTTGATTTGCATTTCATATTTGCATAATAATTAGCAAGGTCCAACAATCTGTTGACTACCTGCTTACGCTGTCTCTGATCACCCTTTTCAATGGAGTGTATGCATCACTCATTTTGTAAAGAGCTACTCTACTTGCCAGCAAGCAAGATCCATCTTTATCCAAAAGCAACATCTTTACCCCATGTCTAGTGAACCAAGATAGCATGTTGAAAACCCAGCAGGGAAGGAGACAGGAATAGTGGCTCTACAGACTATGGTAACATCGTTACCTCTAGTGGCAAAAAATGGAAACACAAACGTCACAGAAAAGACTGGAGACAGATTCCCATCCTAGCATGATTTTCTACATAAGTAACACCCCGTTACCCACCCAACGAATCAGAGCTAGAATTCGGGGTATTTCCTTACGAGATTTATATTTAAGTTTCTCACTACCACAAGCCAAGGCTCCAAGAGGAATGGAATTTCTAGGATGTTCTTGAAGCTAGGTTTCAAGCTAGTTTCTATTAGAATTCTTTTTTCTCCCCTGCCACTTGTTAGTGTGTGAATAATAGCCAAACAAATATTGGCTTTTACTGCATGCATAAGAATGACCTTGGGTTTTCTTCAACTCGATTTTTTACTGTATATCTTGCACTGATTTATACAGAAATATTGGCTTGCCAACATTTCCTCCAGCAAACCCTGTGTGGGAATTCAGTCCAACGTATGTTTTCATTTTGCTTAATTTCTTCGCTTGCCAACAGAGCCATTCATTTTTATTCCATCCAATTTTATATTGTGACTTGCTTTTCAGGCACCCATATTTTCTGAATCACAGTGCTGCCGTTTGCTTTTATAATACCACAAATAAAATATAAGAATCCATTTACCAGCATTTTTTTGTGCCATTTCTTCCCCTGATTTGTACCCATATCCACTTAAGCCAACATATTTCTTTTATTTTTGTAATTTTACACCTTTCTTAAATCAGAGCTAATGGACTGTTATTTTATATTCCAATCAGTTCCCTGCTACATTCCAGTATAGATTATGATGTATTTACATGGGCAGAAGAATATGTTTTCTCTACAAAATTCTTTAATATCTCGTTCAGCGAATTCACCGTAAAAATCACTCAGCTCCTCCTACAAATATTTCACATTAAATCAGAATGTTTTACACTCTGGTATGCTTTAAATGGTGGAAAATAAAGTACTTGCGACTTCTTCTTAAAGGGGCCCTCAGTGAGTGACATGGAACCAGAGTTTGCTGGACACACACGCCTCTTTGCATGAAATATTTAATTTCCCAAACACCTGAGGTTATGTTGGTACCTACGAGTGTGGACCTCAGAAGAAAGACCACAACCCGGGGGCTGGTGCTGCCTCCGGAGGGTGCAAGACGGACCCCCCTCTGGGGCTGAGACCCAGACTTCCGAGGAGGTGGCCCTGCCCAGGGTGGGCCGGTGTCTCCTAAGCTTGTGATGAGGCTGGTTCTAGGAGTGAGAAAAGAAGCAGAAGTTACCAAAACAAAGTTTTGTTTGATGTAGAAAGTTCTAGCAAGTAAGATCTGAGCCAGAGATGAGCAAGGAAATAGGAGCCAACAGAACCTGAGACAGGCTGGGACCTGGGACCCTTTATTGGAGGGCTTGCACCTGGACAAACTGCCTCTGCAAGCAACAGATACAAAGAAGCTGTAAGGGGCTAAAAGTAACCGCACACAGGTGCAGTTGGGGCAAATTATGAACAACAAGATACAAAAAGGCCAAAACCCAGCTGCCACTTCTGAGGTGCCTGGAACAAAAGCAGGATACCGCACATGCCCCCTGCACACAGCTTCACCAAGGGGGTGCACAGACCACCTAAGCTGCCCCCCAGCCCGACTCCTGGACCCACCCTCACCCGCACTGCATTTTAAGGGACCAGCTCGCCCTTCTCAGGGAGCGCTCCAAGGGAGGCTGCTACTTGTTTTCACTCCCTCCTGCTGCAGCAGGAGCCCAATAAAGCCTTGCCTGAATTTCTCTTCTGTCCTCTTATCAATTTCTAGTTATTAAAGAGTCCAAGGACCCTGGTCGGTAACAAAGTCATCGGTGTGTCATGCAGTAAGGGTGGGGACACAACTTCTGGAAACACCCGGGCACCAAGCTGCCTGGTGAATGTGAACTCAGAAGCCTACTGCCTGGGATGGATTCAGCTCCACCCCCCGCCCTCTGTGTGACCCTGGACAAATGACTGGACATCTTGAAGCGTTTGTTTCCTTGCCTGTAAAATGACTCTAAGGAGAGCATATACTTGTAGGGTTTTCATAAAGATTCAATGAGTCAACTCACTCATTATTCTCAGAACAGCATCTAACTTATGTGCTCCAAAATGCTATTGTCATTGCAAGCTAGGCCATTTTAATTTCATATTTCTGAATCCCAGTTTCTTCAGTGGTAAAATGGATAATATGCAGAGCTTTACAAGATTAATTCACCCAACAAATGGTCATGAGTTACACACTATGCCCGGCACGGCTCCAGGAGCTGGGAAAGCAGGGTTGAATCAAGCCATGCTCCATGGAGTTTTCACTGAGGGCTGGACGGGTGGCCCTGGGGACAGATAATAAGCAAGTAAACAAATAAATGAACAACATAATGAAGCAAGGAAGGCCCATAACAAGTGCTCAGTAAATCGTACTTACAACTGGATGGGGCATAGGATGGACTAAATCTTTATCCAGAAAGGGAGAGAGACAGAAACAGAGGGTGTGAGGATATGGAAGGAGGAAGATAAACGTGGGCATCAGACAGTCAGAAAGGGGTTTTGTTATTTTCCCCGTGGTATTTTGGACTGGGACCTGCATTAATTCTACAACTTGGAGAGAGTAATATTCAGCGCTGGAAGGTTAGAGATGATGCGGAAGCAGGAACTGCAGACTGTAAGCCTACAAAGAAGAGGGAAAGGCAGGGGGGAAAGCTGGGTACATTTTTAGGGCTATTTTTACGGTTTTGTTGTTCATATGATCTTATAGGAGGAGGGAAAGGTGAACAGCCTGATTCATCAGCCAGGTATTACACACTCCTGGATGAATTCGGAAGGTGAGAAACGTGTGTGTGTGTGTGTTTGGGATGGAGGGAGAGAGAGAGAGAGAGAGGGAGAGAGAGGGAGAGAGAGAGAGAGAGAGAGCGAGAGAAAGGAGTAGCAGAAGCTGATACAGAAGAAGGTAGCCCGGCTGTTTTACGAGCGCCAGACAGCCCGCATGTGCTTTATAACTGCATCTGCTTCTGAGGTCACATCTAGGCTAGCCAAATGGAAGGAATCTTGGGAAATTATCAGCAAGAGTTTTCTTTCTTTTTTTTTTTTAAACAAAGACAAGCAAACAATAAAAGCCACAACTCTGTGCTCCCCAGACCTATTAGAGCTGGCATTTAACTCTGACCCCCTCTGGCCTGTGTCCTGTTTTCCAGGCTGTCTTCTCCCCACCGCCGACAAGTGGAATCAACGTGGAAACCCAGTGAGCTGGCTTCACCCCAGCCTGGGTCCAGATTTCCGAAGGTGATCTCCTGGGGGACCTGCTCCACGCTGAGTGCACTCCCCAGCCCACCCCCAGCTCCTCCGAGGCCTGGCACCTCCGCGTGCCTGCGTCTGGGGACACAAATGGATTTTCAGTAGCTCATTCTTTCTATCTCTAATTCTCATTCACTCACGGGATTTTAAGTTTTCTTTTCTTTTGAAAAGCTTTCTAGGCTCAGGATGCCCTCGGTTGCAGAAAGATGGTGACACAGGGCACAGTCAGCTTGGCTTCCTTTCTGAGGCTGGACTGGGCCTCCCGGGAGAGAGGAGGGCGGCCTGAGCCCTGTGCTAGAAGAGGAGACGGAGGTGGCTGTCCCGGGCGCTGGGACAGGGGCGCGGGGAAGGGGCGGCAGCAGGGGTCTGAGGGCTGTCTGTGCGCTGGTGTATTGTCGGGAGAGGGGTCGCTCTGGCTCGCTCTCCCCCCCACACCGACAGGAACAGGCAGAACCTGATCGGGGGGCACCTGAGGCAACCGCGAGGGGAGAAGCTCGGGGCGCTGGTGAAAATCTGGGGGAAAGAGGAGGGATGAGGGGCGGTGGGAAGCTGGGCTGAAAACGCTCTTGCGGGAACAGTTCTGCAGGAGAGGGGGCTCTTCCCTCCTGAGTAGTTAACTGAAGCACATTGCGTTAAAACTCCATGAGTAAATACGGGTCACTAGTGAACGGTTAACCTTTCTTCCACCAGCAGTTAACGGTGTATTTCTACACGTATGTTTTGAGTCTTTACACACGCGCCCCTAAACTACAGGTAAATGTCCATCTATATGAGCATAGATCCCTTGTTCACTATTGTGTATTTATTCTCTCAGTGGGCCGAAGATGGTTACGCATCAGATGAATGGGACTTTTAATTCCTGAAATCGCGAGCTCCCAAGACAACAGAGCAGTTTACAAGTGGGAGGCGCCCACCGCCTGCCCCAGGGGACGGCCGGCGGGTGGGGAAAGGGTCCGCGTCACAGTAGCAGGGACCCGGCGCAGAATTCCGGCGCCGCAGGGGCGAAGGACCGAGTGTGCGAACTCGCCGTTTCCTCGCGGGTGGAGCCGGTGTGCGCGGACGAGCTGTGCGGGTCACCGGTGGGAGCCGCCCCGGCACGTCCATCTGCCCCCGGCGGCGCCACTTCCCCAGCGCACCAGGCACCCTGCATCCCCGCCCGCGCGCTTCTCCCCCTGCGCCCCGCTCACCTCCAGCCCAGCCTCCGCGCGGGATGGTGCGGGCGCTGGGCCCCGCCCCTGGGCCGGGGATAGTCCTGGAGGCCCCGGGCGGGGACAGAAACGAGGGTGGGACCGGGCGGCGGCGGCAGTAGAAAAGTTGCTGGTGGCGGAGCGCGGGCAGCGGCGAGGGCACCGCGGGACCGGGGCGCAGGCATCCGAGACGCTGCCGGGCTTGGGGCTCAGCCGCGGGGTCCTCCACTCGCGCGGGTCAGCGGCGGGATGCGAACGGCGGGACCTCGGGATGCGCCCCGAGGGTGCGCCCCGGGGCTGTGCCGGCCGCTGAGCTGGATGCTGGCGCGCCGGGAAAGGCAAGGCAGGAGCGCGGCTGTCTCTCCCCTCCCCTCCCCCCCACCCGGCGCTGGGCAATGTCCTCCAGGCTTCCAGGGGCACCGGAGAGAACCTGAACTTGAGTTCAGTCTCCGGGCTCTGGCAAGGGCGTTGGTCCCATTTGGAGCCCCTCGGCGGGGGGCCCCATCCCTGGAATAGCGGGCTCCACTGGGCTCTGCGTACCCGGTCTCCCCTACCTGAGACCACCTGCAGACCGGTTCCCGATCCATGGGTGTACAAGGCAGCGAAGAGCCGGCCTAGGCCCTCGGAGATGACTCGCGCTCCCAGCGCAGCTCGCGGGGAGCCCCCTCTTGGCCGAGGTGTGGGATCATCCCCGCGGGCAACTCCCCGGGTCCAAGGCGGTTGGGAGGGTGATCATCGGGGTTGTGGGGCTCAGTGACGCTGGCGTCTGGGAGCAGTGGGTGCATCTCCAGGTCAGAGGCGAGCTTATTACCTTTGCTGTTTTTATGATGCACACGTGGCACCGGGGTGGAGCCGAGCAGACCCAGATCAGTAGGGAAGGAGGCGGCTTCCACGCCCAGGAGCAGCCGACCACCACGTGTGCCCTCCGCGCCCCGGCTCAGGTTCGGGTGAGCGCGGGGCTGGGGAGGAGAGAGGCTCCCCTCCATCCGGATTGAGGCTGCGCTCACAGTGGGTCTTCAGGGGTCCCGGGACGCCTGGGCGCGGGCATGAGGTGAGAAAAACACTTCCCTCGCCACCGGGCGAAAGGTCTGCAGGTTCCTGGCTCTGATCTTGGTGGGACCTGTAGGTTAAACTCATTCGCAGCAGGGCGCAAGGTCTGCTTTCAGCGCCCAGGGTTCTACCCCAGCCCGGACAGAAAGATACACACTACTATATATAAAAAAGATAACCAACAAGGACCTACTGTATAGCACAGGGAATTATATTCAGTATCTTGTAATAACCTATAATAGAAAAGAATCTGAAAAAAAATCTATATATCTATCTCTCTCTATATGACTGAATCACTTTGCTGTACACCTGAAACTAACACAACATTGTAAATCAACTATACTTCAATACAAATAAGTAAACAAATAAATTTTTAAAAAATTAAAAAAAAAAAGCTTATGGCAATAGGGGAGAAAGACTGAAATCAATACTGAACACACCAAGGGCAAGTGGGGATTTATAGCCGAAGGGCAGGCTGAGGGGGATCAGTGGGTGGGAAATCGGAAGTCAAGGGAAGGCGGCTTCTTGCTAAACTGTCTTAACAAGATTCTTGCTAAAGATAAGCCAAAGGCCTAGATGTCAAAGATGGGGGAAGAGGAACGTGATCAGAAAATGACTGAATGTTTGTCTCTCCCACCACCTAAAAAAAGTTGTATGTTGAAATCCTAACCCCCAATGTGATGGTGTAGGAGGTGGTGTTGGTGGGAGGTCATTAGGTCATGGGGGTGGAGTCCTTGTGAATGGGATTAGTGCCCTTATAAAAAGAGACCCTCAAAAGCCCCCTCACCTCTTTCCTCCATGTGAGAACACAGTGAGGAGATGGCCATCTGTGACCCAGAAAGCAGACCCTCACTAGGTGCCAAATCTGCCAGAGCCTTGATCTTGGATCTTGGACTTTCCAGCCCCAGAACTGTGAGAGACATATTTCTGTCCCCCAGTCTACTGTATTTTCATTATGGCAACCCTAACAGACTAAGACAGAAATCAAGGGTGTGAAGATCCTTGACGAACTGATTTAGCAGCCTCAGGACATGGAAGGCCAACGTTCAGAACTTGTAGAGAAGAAGACTCCTTTTCAAAGTAGTCTGGCTGAAGTTTGATCAAGGAGGGAGTCTTTGTCAGTATTAAAATGGAAAAGCCAGAAGTCAGGCCCCATCAGAAACCTCTTCTCTTGTTCCCCTAACCTCATGGTTTTGAATTCTTAAGAACCCATGTATTTTCAGCTCGTGTGGACACAGAAGTTCTGTTGTGGTATAGGAGAGTGTCCCGGCCATAAAGCTGGGAGAACAATTAGAAAACCAGTAAGGGATGATTTAACATAAATGAGAATATTACAAGTTGTCGGCTTGACATGCCTCCATTAAGCATTATTAGTCAGAAATTGCACCGCATATGGTGCCACAATCTATTTTGCTGAGAAAAAAATATATATATAGACTCTAGATATGCCAGTGTAATGAAAAGCATCCTTCTAGCGAAATTTAAAGCATCCAATTTACTCAGATTGTACTTTGCAGCTCCCTACACTTACTAATCAGCCTGTCAAGCATAATAGCCATTTGGCGCTAGAAGTATTTAATCTTGTGTGAATAGGCTTATCAGAATGTCTTAGGAAAACAATATATGACTTCCTGGCAAAGAAATGGCTGTAATTAGGTGGTAATTATGCAATGTCTTGTTACTATAGTTTTAAAAATTTACCAGGCTAATTCTGTGGTAGAGGAATTCAGAAGTTACCACCGAGGGTTCAGAGTATGATTATGCTGGGGATGGGAGAGTTCTTGGAAGACATTTGTTCAAGACCCATGGGGCTCTTAACTGTAGAGTTTAGTTCTGAAATCTCTGAGTCCATCTGTGCTGAGAAAGTATTTGCTTTGACACCTGACTCCACGGATGCTGAATTGTACAGCTGACGTGGTACCCAAAGTCCTGGGAAGAGCTGATGCTCCTGTTGGCTTTACAGGGCCCTGGTATGTATGACCTGCACCCTCTGGCTATTTGGGGACTGGATTCCTTGTGTTCTGCATGAGCAAAGGCACATATATTTAGGGTGGAATGAGGTCATTTAGCATCTTGCGTTATGAGTTCTGTTTTCTCTCCATTTATTAAGGGGACACCAGTTATAACAATCCTTTTGAATAGGGGCAGAATGTCTACAGCACCTGATCTCCTGGCACAGAACAGTTGACCCTTTCCAGAGGGTCAGGATGGTGGGCTTAGGAATTGACAGCAGCAGTGGCCTGGCCTGGACCCCATGGGATAGGAGGCAGGTGAATTGTCTGATGATTGAACCAACTGTTATGCATTTTTCATCAGATAACATTCATGGACATGCATCCTTGCTTTGAAAAGCATGTGTCATAACAATAATTCTTTTGCCTTCTTTTATTATTAAAAGAAACATGAAATCTTTTATAGTTCCTATTTCCCAAGTAGGTGATGCAACTTTTCTAAACGAGAAAGATACATTCCAATAGCATTGCATTTACCACTTACGCCATGAGTACTCTTTGGAAACCATACAGCTCTTCAGTTTAAATCCTTTTTCATTTGTAGATGTTACAGAACTGGCTCCTGTAGAGAACCTATTGTTTATGACCTTCATCTTCATGTACATCAAGACGAAGGTCTACAATTACTGAAGATGGTTTCATTGAAAGGTATTCCGGACACAGGGTGGACACAGCGGTTTTGTAAGTCAAGAAACCAGCCCCTTGGCGATCAGCTCTGCTATGAGAATCTCCTAGCCTCTCAGGGACTGGAAAAGTCTGAAATGCAAATGCAGTTAAAAGAGCCTTGTGGAGAGCTGACCAGCTGAGTAAGGAGAGGATCCCAGAGTTCATCTTGTGTTTCTGTTTCATTGGCCTGGATGTGACCAGATTTCTTCTCCCAAGCATGGTTGAAGTTCCATATACAACAAGGCTCAGAGGCCACATCTGAAAAGAAAGTGATGCATGAGGTTCCAGAACCTGAAACCTAAGGGGCTGATGGGTCACAAAGATGATAAACCCATGGGAATACCCCATGCTCAATGCCTTTTGTGACTTTTAAAAGTGTCCAAATGTATTCTAGCCTGTCTTGCCCTGCCTGGCTGAGACCAAAGAATGAGGTCACAAACCTAAATGATCATAACGGAATCAGCAAGAATATTTACTACTCAGAGTTAATAGTGTCCCCCCAGATTCACATCCATCTGGAAGTTCCGACGTGACTTTATTTGGACATAGGATCTTTGCTGATATCATTCGTTCACGATCTTGAGATGAAATTGTTCTGGATTTAAGGAGGTACCTAAATCAGATAACTGATGTCCTTACAGGAAGAGGCGAGAACAGTTAGAGACACACAGGGAGGAGAAGGCGTGTGACCACCAGGGCAGAGATTGGAGGGCTGCTGCCACAGCTGAGGCTGCCTGGGGCCACCAGAAGCTGGAAGAGGCAGGAAGGATTCTTTCTTGGAAAGCACGGTCTTGCTGACCCCTCGATTTGAAGCTCCTGGCCTCCAGGTGGTGGGAAAGTACATTTTGTTTGTTTTAAGCCACCAAGTTGGTGGCACCTTGTTATGACAGCTCTAGGAAACTAATACG
The DNA here is from genome assembly GCF_965194805.1 of Balaenoptera borealis. Lineage (NCBI taxonomy): Eukaryota > Metazoa > Chordata > Mammalia > Artiodactyla > Balaenopteridae > Balaenoptera > Balaenoptera borealis. The sequence goes on from NC_138875.1 coordinate 87,449,283, forward strand.
CCATCACTCAGGTGTCATGCCAGAATCGAGATCCGTTTTGCATTCTAATCAAAACCGATCAAGTAACGTTTCAAGACTTGCCTCTGCAGGGAATTCCCTTGTCCAGGGGTTAGGACTCTGTGCTTTCACTGCCGAGGGGGCGGGTTCAGTCGCTGGTCAGGGGAACTAAGATCTCACAAGCCATACAGCACGGCCAAAAATAAAAATAAATTAATTAATTAAAAAAAAAAAAAAAAAAAGACTTGCTTCTGCAAAAGCGATTCTCGGGCTGTTGCACTTGGTTCTTTTCTCTTCCAGAGACTTTGCTTCCTGAAATTTCCCCAGACTTGACTCCTTGTCTTTAGTAAGCTCTCAGCAGAAATGCCCTCTCCTTAGAGATGCCGTCCCCAACCTGCTCAGCTAAAATCGCTCCGTCTGCCCCTCCTCACTCATCGCTCTATTCAGTTTATTACACTGTTTCATTTTCTGCATGGTTATGACTTTTTAAGAGATTTGTTCCTGGTGTGTCCTCATCCCAGACGTAAAATCAATTAGGGAAGGGACTTGGCTGTTTTGTACCCACAGAGGGGCGCTGTCCCCATTGTCTCAGCACCTCCGACAATACCTGGCACAGGTAGGCATGCTGTAAATATTCGTTGAATGAATGAATGAACGAATGAGAGGACCTCATGCTTTAACTCAAGCTTCCAGGGACACCTAGTTCTTGGAGACTGAGGGAAGATGTCCCCATCAGCAGGATCTGTGTTTTGATTTTGTTGACTTCATGGCACGGCAGGAAACGAACTTGGTAAAGGGCAGAGATGGATGGTTGTGGATTTTAGGGCAGAATGATGCTGTCCTGCATTTTTGCCCCTTGGAGCTCTTCTGTAAATTCTCTGGAAGAACGTGGTTTGGACTGAGACACGTGTCATCTCCTTAAGCTAAACTCCCACGAATGAATCCTAAGTAGATGGAAGAATTTTCCATGCTTCACCTGTAGCCTCCACTCACTGTGGGTCCTGAAGCCCCCCCAATATTGCTGAGGGGGAATTTTAAAGGAGAGCATTGTGCCTCTCGACTGGCAGTTATGAGCCCCCAGAGGAAATGGGAAGTATGCGAGCTTACGGCCAGGGCTGTGGGACCAGGACCTAAGGGCGGACCTTGGGCTCTCAACACAACCCAGTTCTAATTGTGCCTTGACCATTGACAAGCTGAGGGATCTTGTCCTGTGACTTCCCTTCTCTGGGTGCATTTTTGCGTATGCATTCCTCCAACGGATTTTTTTAAAAAAAATATTTACTTATTTATTTGGTTGTGCGGGGTCTTAGTTGCAGCAGGCAGGCTCCTTAGTTGCGGCATGAATGTGGGATCTATTTCCCTGACCAGGGATCGAACCCGGGCCCCCTGCATTGAGAGTGCAGAGTCTTAACCACTGCGCCACCAGGGAAGTCCCTCAACCGATGTTTATGAGCACTTACTATGTACCAGGAAGCATTCTAGGTGCTAAGGAGTTAAAGATGAACAAAACAAAGTCCCTACTCTCATGGAGAGGGTCTTCTTTTAGGGCGTGAACCATCAACAGATGAATGGATAGAAAATGTGGTTCTCATAGTGGTAAGAGCTCTGGAACAAATAGCACAGAGAGAGAGGCTTGAGAGGGAAGGGGTTGGATTTACTGCTGTAAATAAGGGACAGCAAAGCCCTCTCTGAGGAGTGAAATGTCTGTGTAGAGGCTGGAAATAATATATTATGTATATTATTTAAAATATACATTTTAAAATAATGTACATTTTAAAAATAAGTCACTCTATGTGAGTTACTCTTTGCATACAATGATATGATTTTTTTTGCTTTACTTTCCCCTTTTTAATTTAAAAAATTTTTTGTCTTTTTTTTGTCTTGGTACAATGATATGTTTCTGATGAATTTCCTTACTAGTATAAATAGATCTGTCTCTTTTTTTTTTTTTTCACCTGCTGCATATTATTTTAGAGTATAGTTGTACCAACATGTATTTGGATTTCTCCTACTGATAATCATTTAGGTTGTTTCTGCTTTCAATTTTTTGGCTGCTACAGTGGAGTCTTGTTAAGCCCTATCTGATGGGGGCAGAAAATTGGCTGAAGGGCGGCACTTTGACACTTGGGCTGGAAGGATTCTGAGGTCTACTCTGGGTTCAACGGAAAGCACTCTAGGATTGATAAGCAATCCTGACCTCGTCCGCAGGAAGTGAGCAAGGATGCTTCTGGCACCGTGTGTCTGCCATGCTGTTTCTGCCTCCGCTTCTGGGATCGACCCACTTCCCTGTCCCTCAATGAACTCTCAGAACCATGACTCCAAAGGCAGCCAATGATCATCAACAACCGTAAGAAAGTCTTACCTTTAGTGGTGTGGCTGAATTCTGTGTGTCAAACAAGAAATAGTTTTTTATATATCTGGAATTTATTTTACTTTAACTCTCACTCCATAAGACCACTGAGATACTGCCTGCATCTCTCTTTGCTGCAAAGCGAGCTGGTCAGTGATTTTTTTGAGGCCGTCTAGCATCTAGCGGTCTATCTGCTGTTTGGGGGAGGGTTTCCAGAATAAACTTGAAGCAGTCGGTGCTTTTATGTTCTCCTATAAACCAGAAGGAGTGAGGTGTTCTGCAAACAGCGGTTATCTCAGTTATATAAAAATGATTTCACAGCTGAAAGGAGCAATTGTAAAATGTCAAGGAGAGTGGATGTCCGCTGGGTACACCGAGCACATGACCAGAAATAACCACCTTTGTCCGATGAGATTAAACACCGTGTACTTTCTAAGTGTTCTTTTATGCGCATGCTCAATAGTGGGTGGCCACACATCAAATCTTCCAATGGTATCCAACTCTCTACAGCTAAGTATTGCCTCAGTATATGAGCCCTAATGATTGTATTCAGTAAACTTATTATGTCAGTGTGCACATAATAAGGTTTAGATGTTTTGTCATTTCCTAGCGCACATCAAAATATAAAAGCATAAAAGGATTTTTTCCCAGAGAATGAACTGGATTCAGCAAAGTGGAGAAGACAGACAAAAACCATGAAGGTGTGGGTCATATTGATCTGCCTGTATTCAGACAAACCTTTGCTAACACATATTTTTTCAAGGTGCAAGAGGGAAAACAAAGCCAGTTTCAAACGTTGAGGAAAGAAATTGGTCGTTGTTGGTCTGTGTTAGTCAGTGATAGATTCTGGGTATTTCTATGGCAGGAGTGTGACGTGACACATTTTTAGAGCTTTTATTGATACTATATATTAATACTGATGGGGAACTCTATTCAATATCCTGAGATAAAACATCATGGAAAAGAATATAAAAAACAAGGTATGTATATGTATAACTGAATCACTTTGCTGGACTGCAGAAACTAACACAACACTGTAAATTGACTACATTCCAATAAAAAATATTTATATGTTCAAAAAATCGCTATTGGGTGGCACATCCTTTCAACATTTGTGTTTGTAAATGGAGTTTTATTGACATACAGCCACGACAATTTATTCTCTATGCTACTTTTACACTACAACACAGAGTAGTTGGGAGAGAGATGGTGGGGCCCCAAGTCTAAATTATTTTCTAACTGGCTCATTATGGAGAAAAGTTTGCTGACCTCTGATACCCTGTACAGTAAGTCCCTACATCCGAACCTTCAAGTTGTGAACTTTCAACAATGCGTACATGCGTGTGCAGGTCCAATCACTTAAGCTAGTTCACGTGTCTGGCGTACATTGTCACATGCGTGCATCCTCTACAAGTGGTTGTGCTTTTGTGTACTTTATGATGCAGTGCTGTATAGAGTACAGTAGTACAGTACCTTTATTTCAAGCCCAGGATGTCTGGAAGGAAGTATAAAAGCAGTGGTGATGTAGCTTGTACTACTGTACATTTCAACGTCCTGTACTGTAAGATTAAAAATGTTGTCTTTATTTCTTGTATTTGTTTTTTATGTATTATTTGTGTGAAAAGTATTATAAACCTATTACAGTACAGTACTATGTAGCGGATTGTGTTAGTTGGGTACCTAGGCTAACTCTGTTGGACTTACGAACTAATTGGACTTATGAATGTCCTCTCAGAATGGAACTTGTTTGTGTGTAGGGGACTTACTGTACTCAGCTGCCTAGATTCAATCCCAGCTCTCCATTTACTAGCTCCATGACCTTAGGGAATCTACACAAGCTCTGGAGTCTTGGTTTCTAAACAGGGTAAAATAATTCCTACTAGAATATCCCCACTGGTGTATTTGGGGGATTAAACGTGGTAATTCAGGCATAGCTCTTGGCAAAACGCCCAATATGCAGGGAGGACACGGCTAATTAATAATGAAATTACTTTCATTATTAATTCTGTGTGCTCATAAAAGAGGGGGACCTGTCAAGATATTTATCAGCAAAGATACCAGAGCTTGGACCAATCAGAAAGGGCCCCAGCCCACAGCCTGTGGCACAGCTGTGACCACGGCTGCTGGTTTGTGCATCAGCCCTGCCCAGGAGAGATGCAGAGAAAGACTGCAAAACACTTTCAATCACAGTGCACTCCAGAGCCTGGTAAACTTCTTTCATAGTCTTAATTTTGAAACTGAGCAGGACCCTATGGGGCCTTCCTGGGACAGCCCCCTATGTCTCCTGTCTGCCTATTGCTTGTAGAAAACCTTTAGCCTCCTTTAGGCTTCCCCTAGTTCTAAAGAACAAATTTAATCTGAGAAATGAGAAGGTGCAGAAATGAAGGAAAACAGTCAAGCAAGACAAAATAATAATGGTTTAGCCATAAAACAAAGTCAAGGACCTTTAGTTCCTCCTCAAGGGCTATAGATACTATTCTGAGCTGTATCCTTGAGTTGTTTTGCAGGTACTGAAACCCGCACCAGGTGGAAGAAGTTAACTGCATGCTGCCCACAAGCATGGAGACCCCAGACCGGGTGGAACCAGAAGGTTGATGATGTTGACTCCTGATGACCTCACCACTGACCAATCAGAAGAGTGTCTATGAGCTGACCAGGTACCTGGCAACCCTCTTCCTCACACTGTCTTTAAAAACCTTTCCCTAGATAAACAACAAGGACCTACTGTACAGCACAGGGCACTGTATTCAATATCTTGTAATAACCTATAATGGAAAAGAATCTGAAAAAGCATGTATATATGTATATGTATAACTGAATCACTTTGCTGAACATCTGAAACATTGTAAATCAACTATACTTCAATTTAAGAAAGAAAAAAAGAAGCAATTTAAAAACAAAAACCTTCCCTGAAAGCCATCGGGCATTTGGGTCTTTTGAGGATGAGCTGCCTGTGCTCCTTGCTTGGCCTCATGTTGGACACCCTGAAATAATCGCTGTGCTTTCCTTCACCAAAACCCTGTGACGGTAGATTGGCTTTACTGTGTGTGGGTGAGCGGACCCTAGCTTGGTTCCCTAACAATTTTACAAACTGTCCAGATGACAGTTGTAATTGTGCTTTCTTTATCCCATTTTTAGCTTGTGGATAGATGGGGACTTATGCATTTTTCACTGGCGTGCTAGCACTTATATTAAAATAATGCTTTATTATAAAAAATTCTAAATAACATTGCAAGGTGAGACCAAAAATTCTCTCAGATGAAAGCACCCTAAAACCATTAGTAGTATCAGCAAGTTATCATTTCCATAATTTAACTACATAGGGCTACAAGGAGATAGATATGACTGCATAGAGGGAAGGACATAATACATGTTTTAAAAATTATATTCTGCGTGTGTTTGATAAAATGTGCTAAATTCAGCATTGCTTGTATCTCGCAGAAGACAAAGTATCCAAAATGAAATTGCTGGACTTCAAGTAAATGTTAGTTGACCCCAGAGATACTGGTGTTGAAAACATTCTGGTAAGACTGAGGTGGGGAAAGCTTATGGTGAAATTAATGTTTAGAGCCATCATTGAAAGTGCTGGTTCTGTTATTGTCTTCAACGTCTTGAGCTCATTGTAGCTAATAAACTGAGTCCCGTTTTTAGAAGGTGAAGGGATGACCAGCCTCTTATTTCTTCCCTCTATTACTAATCATTATGATCTGTGCTACTTGTTAAAGTTTATAACATTTATATACCGTATTGTATTTCCAATCGCCCCATTCCTGAAATCTTAGTCCTATATGAAGATTATCCTGCCTCTTCCATCACTGACCTTGGCTTCATCTGCTTTCCATCTGCCAGAGGTATTTTAGGTGTTTTCTTTATCTACTGTGGCTCCTCAGCAAGTCCCCTCAAATAACTTGCCGAGGGGGATTTCATCATTTCTTCCTTTCACCATCATTTTTATGTGGCAAAAAGGAGATCAAACCATGGGTTCAATCCACTGTCTTGGATTGGAAATCTCAAAAGGTTTCTAAAAAGTAAGATGCTATATAATGATAAGGTATTTCCATTCAATCATCTGTTCACTAACCATTGCTTAGTGGCCTGTGTGCCAGGCTGAGCCTAGGGCAATGTTTATTACTCAGTTGTCAGCATCCATGAGTGCACTGAGAAGTGTTTCCTGCCCAATAACAGACTTCTCCTCCTATCTGGAGGAAATTTCTCTAATCAGAAATGAAGGATAATCCCATAATTAAAGTCTGAGCCTAAAACACTGATCCCCCCAGGGGAAGTAACTGTGCCTTCATTTATTCAGAATCTGGTGGAGAAGTGCTGGGTTCTTTCCAGAGTACAGAAGAAGGAAGGATGAGGGATATTTAGGAAAAAAGAATAAGAAGAGGGAGGAGGAGGAGGGGGAGAGGGGAGGGGGAGGAGGAGGAGAAGAAACAAGTATTGCTGTGGACCTCAGGGCTGATCTGCCAATCTTTTCAATCTCCCCAGAAACACCTCTTCTTCTGAAAAATAGCTACCTTTGGCTGATGAGGCAGCCTATTTATAGATGATGATTATAAACTTCTGTTCTCATTGGTGGTTGCCAAGGGGGAGGGGGTTGGGAGAGGGATGGTGTGGGAGTTTGGGGTTAGCAGATGTAAGCTTTTATATGTAGAATGGATGAACAACAAAGTCCTACTGTAGAGCACAGGGAACTATATTCAATATCCTGTGATAAGCCATAATGGAAAAGAATATAAAAAAGAGAAACTAATGTATATATATGTATAACTGAATCACTTTGCTGTACAGCAGTAATTAACATGACATTGTAAATCAGCTATACTTGAATAAAAACACACAAGTAAAGTTCTCTTCTCTCTCTTGGGGAGGGGAGCTTGGAGAGAGAGGCAGTAACTCAGCACAATGAAACCTAATGGAACAGAACACAGTCTGATTCCTGGGACATCTGTGCAGCCACTCTGGGACTTTACAGCCACGTTTGACTTGCCCTGTGGGGTCCCCTCTAGGGCTGCTCAAAATTCCCAGTTGAGAGACAGTCACGTAAAACCAGGCTGGCGTCTGCAGGGAGGTGAGTTGGGTCTGGTTAGAAGAGACTCCTGTTTCCTGTTAGCTTGGTCTCTGCTGGGGACATGAGGGGCGGGTGCTCAGAACAGTGTCCCTCAGGGTGTCCTGAAATGCATCCATCTTTGCTACAAGGTGTGGACTGCACTGTATAACGAGATGTCAAAGTTCAAATGCATCATTTACCAAGGAGAACGACATCAGTCTGATTTCTTAAAGTATAAAGGAACAGGAAAACTCAAAGAGGCAAGCACGTGGGCTGGCTAGCTCCTCTGGTTCACTGGCGTTTCCATTTTGCCTTCCGTGCTGAGAGTGCCATAGGTCAGGGTTTAAAATAACATTTCTCCAGGCAACCAGGCTTGTAATCTCAGTGAAGGACAAGTATGGGTGTGAGAGGAAACAGGAAGTAAGGAGACAGAGACCTGGAGAACATAACCACTTGTTTCCATGTGTGACCCAAGATTGTTGGTTCCTCCAAGGGTTTTCAAAACAAACCTGAAATCTATTATTGAGCTATTGTTTTTATTTTTATTTTTTTAATAATCCTTTTCTTTCTTTTTAAAAATATTTATTTATTTTATTTATTAATTTTATTTATTTATTTATTTTGGGGGCTGCATCGGGTCTTAGTTGCGGCACGCTGTCCCTTTGTTGTGGCATGCGGGCTTCTCTCTAGTTGTGGCACGCGGTCTCCAAAGGGCATGGGTGCTGTAGTTTGAGGCACGTGGGCTCTCTTGTTGAGGCCCACGAGCTCAGTAGTTACGGCACGTGGGCTTAGTTGCCCTGTGGCACATGGGATCTTAATCCTAGACCAGGGATCAAACCCGCGTCCCCTGCATTAAAAGGCGGATTCTTTACCACTGGACCACCAGGGATGTCCCGAGCTATTGTTTTTAACGTGAAACGTTCCCATTATTAAATGTGATTTCAACCAACAAACAAACCCAAACATCCATGAGTGGCCAGTTTTGCAAACTGTTATGTGTGGTTGTGTTTTCCATTTCTGTACCATGCACATCACCCATCATGACACTTCGTGTGAGGGACCATGTTGATATCACTGTGATTTTCTGGCAAAGCCCTTGGGCCATTGCTGCATCGCCCTGCTAAGTTATTTATAAAATCATGTACAACAAAAAGCCAAGGATGGCTGAGATAGTTAGGTCCTCTAGTGCATTAGTTTTTAAACTCTACCACATTTACTGAAACTTAGTGGCTTAAAACAACATGACTATATCATTTTGCTGTTTTTCAGGTCAAAGATTTGAAAATGGGTCTTAGGCTAAAACCAAGGTGTTGACAAGGTTGTGTTTCTGGAGGTTCTAGGGGAGCATCTGCTTCCCTTTCATTCAGGTAGCTGCAGAATTCAGCTCGTGGAGGTTGTAAGAAAGGCTTCTTTTATACTTAGAGGAGCAGAGCTGTGGCTAGTTATTGCAGACTTCTTGGTGCCGGAATCCTTTGTTCTTGCGGCTGTGCACGTAGGTCAGGTCAAGATAGGTGTTCTTGTAAACCTCCAACAAGACAAATGTTATTCTCTGTTCTGCAACTTTTACCTCTATATGAATGGAAAAATGTTATGCCTTTAAAGGTCAGAGCCTTGAGAATGGGCTATCCTGAGTATTTCAGGCTCTAGGCAACATTCTTGTAGCAAAAGCAATAGAATACAAAGGTTAAAGTAAAAGAAATGAATCCAATATGGAGTCAGATTTGTTTTTCCCTATTACAAGACCCCTTCTCAAGGGGAGACCCTGACCACTAGCTCAGGTGTCTCTGTGACCTGAGTTGACACGAAAGTCAAGCACCTGTGTGTTCTGGACTGGACTATGTAGAAATAAAGCACCAATGGTCAGTCACGTTTATGTTCAGGGCATCCCCTTTAAAGTTGCCTTCAACCAACAGGAAATGAAGAGCCCCGTGGAAGATTCTAAGAAGAAACCCTTCTGAGACGTGCACAGAAAGTCACTACATGAGAGTCACTTTGGCAGCTGTTGTGACATATTGGGTATCATTGTGGATCTTTAAAAAAATGCTCGCTGTGATAACAAGCAGTCTGTTGGAACAGCTGCCAGGAAATGTTAAGGTTACTCTCCTTTATTAATGAAGATGAATGCCTCTCTGAGTGCCTGCCTCCCTGGCTCTATGGCACTAGAGATGAGGAAGTTCAGTGTCCTGTGCCCACCTGAACTTGAGATCAGTCTTCCTTTCAGACCCTGCTGTGTGAGTTAAGGATTTCTTGGTCAAGTTGCTTATTCACAGTGTTTAGGAGGGAGGGTTAGGGTTTTTTGCCCCATTGAAGAGAGAAGTTGGGAAAGGATGCTAGCAGCCCCCTCCTTGCCCCATACTCCACACTCCATGCTCTGGAGAAAAGCGGCACAAAGCTTCTGAATCTTCCAGAGTCACTGATCACTCATCACCCTCATCTAAAGGATCATGGGAAAGGCAGACAGGATGGAGGATGGTAAGCACTGTACTGGGAGACACATTTTATGTTTCTCTCCTTGGCTGAATTGGTCTATGATTGGGGGCACTTTCCTCAACCTCAGTTTTCATTTCCTCTGTGAGAAACTGAATTTCTACCAAGTTTATCAACTAACCATTTAGCAAATCCTCTCACACAGAGCAGAGTTCTATCAATTATAGGGTAAGAATCCGCAGAACAGGAAGTAGCCCACAGACCTACTGGTGCCTAAAGATTGATAATGTTAACCCGTTACCTCGCCATCACCCAATCAGAGAACTGTGCACGAGCCGATCACGTACCCTGGGACTCCCCCTCCGTCACCTAGCCTTTAAAAATGCTTCCTGAAACCCATCAGGGAGTTTGGCTCTTTTGAGCACTAGCTGCCTAAACTCCTTATTTCATACCTGCCTTAAACGCTGCCCCTTCCTTCACGACAACCAGGTGTCAGCAGTTTGGCTTTACTGCACTTGAGCAAGCAGACCCAAGTTTGGTTCCGTAACATCAACACTGCCTGATATTGCAATCTGAATTTTTTAAAATTTGATGGCTTAAAAACAAAACAACTGCAATCTTAGACCCTTAGCAGCTCCAGTTTTCATTGGCTTGCTATGAAAAATTTAGACTTTACAATTCCAAATTAGGGTTCATTGTTTGCATTACAGAAGGACTGTTTCCTTTGAAAAAAAGAGATTCAGCCTTAGATCCTTAAATAACAGCAGGAGACAGTCCTTGTGCATTCAACTCTTTAAGGACAGAGTTTGAAGTGTTTAGTATTTGATCAGAATGAAAGAAGAAGGGGCAAGGGAACATGCATTTAAAATGTGAGAAGCTTATAAGAAGTGAAGAGGAGACCAGCAGTACTTTCATTAAGAAAATAAGAGCTTCTTAATGAACACGCATACATCAAACCAGTCTTACATGCCAGGCGCTGCACATTTTGTATTAAAAGGTTTGATGCTGAGGATATTGGGGGGTTTTCTTGCTGTACTTTGAAAGAGAATTAGATCCTTAGTTGAAACTAGTGCCTAAAACCTGAGGACAGTGGAGACATCAGATACTGATAGATACGCTGAAAAAGCAAAAAGAAACGAATTATGTCTAGGAAAATGATAGTTTGCCAAGGGAAGTCAGGTGAGTGGTCAGGAACAGCTTCTCTGGCAGGTGGCCTTGGAATCAAGACTAAAATGAAGACAGTCATGCTATAACCTGGGGGAGAATCTTGCAGAAAGTGGAAACAGCCAAGGCAAATACCCTGCCTCATGTACACTCCCATTACATGAGGACAACGGAAAGCCAAGGTGGCTGAAGCAGAGGGAGGGAGGGCATGAGTGTGGACCGTGTGGTGGGCAGGGAGCAGATGAGAGAGACCTTGTGGGCTGTGGTCATGAATCTAGATTTACTCTAAGCAAAAGGAGCATCTGGGGAGCAGCCTTATGGAGAGCCTAAAAATTCCTTCACCCTTTTCTACAAGATACTGTTGTCCAGCAGAACAAATAGTGGCATGAGAGTGTGTACACATGTGCACATACTGTTGTTGCCTAGAACGAGGGCAGTGACGCCAGTACTAATTTGCAGGGGTACAAGCAAACATACTCAATGAGTGCACATTCCAACCCTGAATATAAAACCTGTTCTTCTTATGAAAATCTATGATGTTTTCAAATACTATCAGTTTAGCCCTGGCTGGGACCACAGAACACAGGCGGTCTCTGTTGTGATCATCATGACCGGCCCTGGATAAGCCCATCTTCAAAGGGAAAGGTGCTGCAGAAACTCATTTCTTGAGTCAGAGGAAACATGAGGACAAATTTGACCTCAGGGCTCTGCATTCCATGTTTCAGATGCTAACACGGATGCCTGCCCACAGTAGCTATGGTGGGAGAGGACATGTGGACTTATCCAGGGTAGATCCAAGGATGAGCAAGTGACAGTGTCTTTCCAGAAGCAAACGATGGGATAAAGAGTCCCAGGTGGTTGCAGAGGTATGATTGTATGTAGATAGGGATGCTCTTGCCTTGGCAGGATTGCACTTAACAAGCTGTGTGACTTTGAATAAACCAGGCAACGTCTCTGATCCTCAATGTGCTCACCTAGTAATTACAATAGCACTTTCCCTACCTGCCTCCAAGGGTTGTTGTGGGACCCATAGATGTGAAGGTGGTTTGACATGTGGAAACGAAGGCATGGTTCTTATTAGAAGGCGGGAGGTGAGTGGAGGTATAAATAGGCCAGGGAATGGGCGGTAGCTGTTTGTGCACGCAGGTCCAGTGGTGTGGACTCACAGAAAACCAAGAGGAGTGCTCTTGCCTCTAAATGGAACTGACTTTCTAAATGAAGATTCCATTTTAAATTAGGCAGCGACTGAATTGGTGCCAGTACTTGTTAAGAGGGTTTCCCTGTGTTTGCTGGCAAATTGGATCAGAGGCTGACGTATTTGGTTCTGCTGATATTTGGAACAATTGACAACACTTTGGAGCCAGTCAGAAGCTCGGAGGGTGAATTCCAGCCCTGCCACTCTCTGACTTTGTGGCTTTGGGCAGCACACCCAGCAGATCTATCTTCAGCACCCCCATAGGAAATCAGATAGTGAGATCTCTGGTGGGGCATGGTGGGGGGGGTGATGCAGTGTCTGTTAAAGGCCTGTCCTTGGGCAGCAAGGTTTGGGTGGCAAATGATGGTATTACCGAGTCCAAGCTCATACTGTTCACCACACAACAGGCCAATAAATCAAGAGATGAGGTGTTGGGGGCAAGGAATAGTGACTTTGTTTGGAAAGCCTGCAGACAGAGAAGATGGTGGACTAATGTCCCAAAGAACCGTCTTCAATGACTTCTTAGAATTCAGGCTTCTTTTATACTAAAAGGGGAAGGGTGTGCCGTGTTGTTGCTAACTTCCCAGTGCGGCCAGACCTGGAGGGGATGTGATAATCCTTCGTTCTTGCAGCTGTCCATGTAGGTCAGGTCAAGATAGATGTTCTTGTAAATCTCCAACAAGACAAGTGGTATTCTCTATTCTGCAACTTTTTATCTCTATGTGAATGGAAAGTGCTATACTTTTACCAGTCAAGCCTGGGAGGCAGAGCCTTGAGAGTGGGTTATCCTGTATATTTCAGGCTAAAGGCAACATTCTTTGACAAAAGGTGCAGAGCCAGCGTGACTCAGCACAGGCAACAGAGCACAAGGGTTAGAGCTAAAGGAATAGATCCCATGTGGGTCAGGTTTTCTCTTCTCTGTTACAATAAGAAACCCATTCTGATTGGATACATGGAGCCACGTGCTGTTCTTGAACCAATCACAAAGGGCCGGAATAATTCCAGCCTCTGATTGATGGGGGATCTGGACCCCAAACCCCACTTTTGGAGCTGGGTCCATGGTGACCAAGTCCTTGAGGCTGAAGGAAATCAGGGTAAATTGGGGGACAGTGCTTCTCTGACCTGCCCACACTCATCTAAATGTGGACATTGCCCTTTCTCCTGAAATAATGTCACCTGCCTTCTTCCTCTCTGTGGAGTTTACAACGCAACACTTTTAGCAGCACTGTTGAAATCCATTTCCAATTTCCATCTTCGCAAATGAAAATAGAGACTATATTCACTAAGGGAGTCTGTGAGATTCCAGAACGTCACACGGTCTAAATTACTTGACACGGTATCTTCATTTCTTTTCTTTGGTCACGGCCCACATGCCTTCTCAGTGCGCAAACCAACTCCTTAAACTGAAGTATTAAGTGAGGGCATGGATTTTTTTCTTCCTTTCTGGTAGCCAGATAAGCTTAGATCAGGTATCTATATCTGCTTTTCTGCCCCTCCCCTGCCAAATGGAATTTGGAGGCGTTCATGTCTGTGAGCCTCAAACCTTGCCTTAGAAAAGTACCTCATTTATATTTAAAGCAGAATTAATGGACAGGGAATTGCTGAGCTGCATTTGGTGACCTGCCCTCGTGTAACCATAAATATTTTCATTTTCCTTTTCCCCAGGAGTTTAGCAGAGTTAATATTCCTATTATTAAATACAGTTTAGTAATCGTCTCCCTCTGTATGGCACTGAGAGGATGTTATAAAACAGGTTTCTCCAACTGGCAGTTCTTTCTGACCTCTGAATCCCAGGTGTGATTTTTTTTCAGGGAAGTGTGTGTAATTGACAGCATTTGAGAGAACAGTGCTATTCTGTGGAGACAGAGAAGTTAAGAGTCCTCTCCTTTCATGCAAATAGACAAGCATCATTACCCGGGATATACCCTTTGGAAGCGAAATTGAAACACTTCAGATTGCCCTGAGTTTTTAGGTCATTGAATATTATAATCCCTAGTATAGATGAGGAAGCACAGATCATGGGATAATTATTCCCCACCATTGAGGCAAGAAACTTCTGAGTTTTCTATCAAATGCCCCATGAATCAGTCATTAACTTGAATTGTAGGTAATGATCATTAATATAGCTTCTCTTGGATGGAGACTTTTATTTGGAAAAAAAATCAATGTTTATATCTTTCTGTTTCCTGATACCTAGCATGATACTTTCACATAGCTTTCATTAGGCTGGATACTTTTAGTAGCAAATGACGGAAAATTTAATTCAGACCGACTTATGCAAGGCAGCTCACACAGCTGACATTCCAGAGATAAGGACTTCAGACTCAGCTTGATCCAGCATCTCAGACATTGTTCCCAAGAATATGACTCTCTCCACCCCTTGAATATGACTTCCTTCATTTGGATAGGCTCCTAGCATCTCCCAACCTGTACCCTTATAGTTTAGAAAGCCTCATTGAAAGATAACTGCTTATTTGTTTTTCTCCAAAATAGTTCCAGCCCAAATCACAGGACTTAATGTCGTTAATCTGACTCAGGTCACATGATCACACCTGACCCCATCAATCAGGGAATAGAATACCGTGATTCTTTAGACTTGAGTTATGTGTCCAAACTCAAATCCGTGAGTGTATGCCCTGGGCTCTGTCTTACCCAGGATATGTGCACAGATAATGGGAGAAGATGGCATCTGAGGGATTGCCACAATGCTGGTATTGAAAGCTATGGGATTGAGTCTTCATAGACATAATCATTGCCACTAAGAACTGATTTATAAAAACAAAACTAAGTTTGTAATTGCAAATTGTGGAAATACTATGCTGGGAAATCCTGGGTGCTATGAGAGGATAATTCTTGGGGTGCTCAGAGAAAAATAGTTGGGCGTCCAACTTTTTCCTGGCTGCAGTCAGCATTACTATGCCTCTTTGTCAAGCGTTTCTGACCTGCTCCCTTAAAAGCCTCTCTTCGGTAGAAGTGTGAAAACACGAAACCTGCAGATCTTTCTCTCTTTTTCCTGTGATAAATTTATGTGCAAACTCTGAACCCTAAGATTGTGGTTTCAGCACATGTGCAAACAGCACGTAATTAAAAGTGTTTCTATAAACAGGTTTAATGTTTACAGCGATATGAGTGATGCAAGAAGCTTCATGGTACCATATGCTGGGTTTTAACCAAGCAAACGGGTCTTAATCCCTTTTGGGGATATCATTTGATGAATAAGAAGTGCTTGGATCCTTTCCTAAACTAACACGTGTTGATGGTGTTTTAATGTCCAAATCCAGGGATAAAATGCTATAACTATAAGAGCAATGGGATAGGTCCATTTCTGGCCAAGATGCAATAACAGGAACCGAATTAGACCTCCTACTTGAAACAATGAAAAAGTGGGAAAAATACAGGTAACAATGGTTTTCAGACATTGGTGACAAGGCAACACAGGGTTTTGATCTCTGATATAGGGATGCAAATTAATTGGGTCCTGTGATGGCCCTACCTTGTTGCTGTGTTTCCAGAGCAGAGAGGGAACTCCAAGCAGAGGCTGGTAGTTTCCAGAGATGAGGAGTTAGAGATAGAGGTCTGAGGAGGCGAAAGCAGCTAGAGCTCATAGAACAGAGTACAGGAGGAGAGAACTCCCCAGGGATCTGCAGGGGGTCCTCTTCAAACTTTCAGCAAAGTCCTGAACAGTGCATAAATGTGAGGAAAAAGCCTCACATTATGGGAAAATGCAGAAAAAGAGTAGACTAACGGATAATTGGGTCCTGACTAACAAAGCTAAAAAGCAAGCATTGAAAGGATCACATTGTTTTGAATAAGCTTAAGTGTGTCTCATAACACAACTCAAGAATAATTATAGAAAAAATCTATTTTAAAGTATGTAAATTTCAGTATCTGTCAAAAAAGAATGCAATGGATGATAGGATTAGTAGACTAAGATATTAAAACATTATTAATATAGTCCATATGTTTAAGGTAAAGATTGAGTAGAGGCATGAAAAATGTAAAAAAGAATCAAGTTGAACTATCAGAGATGAATACTACATTAACAGAAATGAAAATGACACTGGGTGGGATTAACAGCAGAACAGATAATACAGAATAGCAAAGACCAGTGAACTTGAAGATGTGGCAGTAAAAGTAATTCAAGATGAAACACAGAGAGAAAAAAGACTGGGAAAAAAGAACAGAGTGTAAAACCTATAACTTTAGTCTCACTATCTACTCCATGCTGGAAATTTCCAAAGAGGGACTGAAGATTCCTACACCCAAGAAAGTGGTCAGGTTTAGCTGACTGGACTTTCTTTTGGTGCATCTTACCTGAGAGATCTTCAGAATCAGCAGCTGGACCAAGAATAGCTTTGGTGAACCTGAAGCCTGGGAAATAGCTCTTTATTACCTCTAACATGATTCTGTTTTAAATTCCTAATAAAATCTTAGCGGTGTTGTGGCAGTCATCACTGACTGCTTGGGAGAGGAGACTGGGAGTCGAGGTTAGAAAGGGCACACGGGAGTTTTCCACGTATCTGTAATGTTCTGTCTCTTGACCTTTGTAGGGTATACATGTGCCTGTTTTTATATTATTTTACTCCACTTCTCTCTTGCCCACCAAATTCTGATTTTGCTTAGGAAGGAAACATCCCTCCCTGGTCCAATCCTCAGATGTTTTTTTTTTTAATAAAATAAAAGGTATTTCAAAAAACATAATTCCAATGTCTTCTAGACTCCATAGTTTCTGGGGTTTTTTTTCTAATTTTTTAATTGAAGTATAGTTGATTTACAATGTTGTGTTAGTTTCAGTTATACAGCAAAGTGATTCAGTTATACATATATGGACTCCATAGTTTCTGATAAGAAAGCTACAATAATTAAAATCCCCCTTCACCCTTCTCCCACCTCCAGGATGTAATGTGATTTTTCCCTAGCTACTTTCAAGATTTAAAAAGTTTATCTCTGGTGTTCAGCATTTTCATTATGATATGTCTGGGTGTGGTTTTCTTTAAGTTTATCTTGTTTGGTTCACTGAGGTTCTTGGATCTACACATTTAACTGGTCCTAATCATTCCTTTCTCCATGGGTCTGGAGATTGGCATGCAATCTATTTCTAGCCCATGAAACACAAGGGGAAGCTCTGGGAGGCTTCTGGGAAGTATCTTCTTCCTGGATAGGAAGAATCTTGGTCAGGAAGAGCCCCTTATCCATCTGCTGAGATCAGTATCATGGGACTGCAGCAGGAGCTTACAACCACAAGGCAACAAGCTCCATATCACAAAGACATTTTCTGAAAATGGCAGAATGCAAAGGCAGGAAGTGACATCACAGAGCTGCTGAACCCATCGGAACCACGTATCTCCACACTTCCTGCCATATGAGATAATTGGACGCCATCACTGCAGACTCCACAGTCAGTCAGAGCACAGAGGAAAGGTGGATGGGAAAGCTTCTAAGTAGACAACAGGAGAAGTCTTGATTCTTAAAGGCCAACTGTGGAATAACATCATACCTAAGAAGTCCTTGGAGCCCCAGATACAAGGGAAGTTTGCATGTACTGACCATCTCTTTCTCACGGTCTCCAACTGGTGCTCATGAAAAAGACTGGGGACCAGGC
Organism: Balaenoptera borealis; assembly: GCF_965194805.1. Lineage (NCBI taxonomy): Eukaryota > Metazoa > Chordata > Mammalia > Artiodactyla > Balaenopteridae > Balaenoptera > Balaenoptera borealis. Next base: position 87,467,071 of record NC_138875.1, read on the forward strand.
AGGGTGCCTGGGAGACCGCGTGGTGGTTCAGGTACCAAGGCTTAAGAATGGAGAAGTAGCACCTGGAGCAGCTGACTCACGTTCCAGAATGTCCATGGAGACAGGTGGTGAACAGATGCTGCTGGGTGACAGGCACAGAACTCACGCACACCTTGGATCCTTATCCAGTACAAAGCAAAAACCATCTGCCACTGGGCGAAGGCCAGAAACACACCCAAATCCCTCGTACACTGTGGATGGGAATGTGAATTGGTGCAGCCAATGTGGAAAACAGTATGGACATTTCTCAAAAAACTAAAAATAAAACTACCATATAACCCAGCAATCCCATTCCTATCTGAAAAAACAAAAACAAAACAAAACTCTGACTCAAAAAGACACATGCACCCTAATGGTCATAGCAGCACTATTTACAATAGCCAAGTCATGGAAGCAACCTAAATGTCCATCCACAGATGAACAGATAAAGAAGATGTTTTATACACACACACACACACACACACACACACACACACACACGCATAATACATACAATGGAATATTACTCAGCCACAAAAAAGAATGAAAGTTTGCCATTTGCAAAAACATGGATGGACTTGGAAGATATTATGCTAAGTGAAATAAGTCAGACAGAGACAAACAGATACTATATCACTTATACGTGGGATCTAAAAAAAGACAACAGACTCGTGAATATAACAAAAGAAGAAACAGACTCACAAATATAGAGAACAAACTAGGGGTTACCAGTGGGGAGAGGGAAGTGGGGTTTAAGAGGTACAAACCATTATGTATAAAATAAATTACAAGGATATATTGTGCAACATGGGAGATATAATCAATATTTTATAATGACTATAAATGAAGTATAACCATTAAAAATTGTGAATCACTGTATTGTACACCTGGAACATATAATATTGTACATCAAATATACTTCAGTTGAAAAAGAAATTAAGAAAAAAAAAAAAAAGAAATGCACCCAAGCATGGTCCCCAATGCTCCTTTGACCTGAAGGCTGGTGTGGTACACGATCACCTTGGCTATAAAACTACAATACAGCCCGGCTGCTTATATAGCAGCGTTTGCTCATCGCTTTGAAGTGCATTTGTGATTTCTTGCTTCCTAACTTTATCATAAAATTTTTTTCCAGTAGCAGCAATTCACTTCGCTCATAGTATTTCCTTAGCTATTATTTCAGGGAGCCTATTAAAGATAGGTAGGTCCATGTCAACACACTGGAGGGGAAAAAAGAAAAGGAAAAGAAAACTTCCCCAAGTTCCATAAAGAAATATGTGATTAGTGGTTTTTTGTTGTCGTTTCTTGCGTTGGCTTTAGAAATAGTTATTGGCTCGAGAAATCAAACAGTTTTGTGTCAATGGATTCCCCAGCAGGTGAGTGAGATGAGAGATATGGAGACAATGATTGCTGGGGCTGAATATCTACTTTTAAGGCAGGAGAAAAGCTTAAGTGAAGGCATGAATGTATCTACCTTTTGGGGAAACAGAGAGTGGGTGAGCGGAAAAGAAACCTGTGTCAGAGAAGGTCTTTAGCTCCTGATGTGGGTGATATGGTCTAAGAATGCCTGGCTTGCTGTTGATGGCTGGCCCGCTCATCTCCCTTCAAGCAGCTGGTCAGATTAAAAATAGTAATAACAATAAAAAGGATAGGGCTTCCCTGGTGGCACAGTGGTTGAGAGTCTGCCTGCCAATGCAGGGGACACGGGTTCGAGCCCTGGTCTGGGAAGATCCCACATGCCGCAGAGCAACTGGGCCCGTGAGCCACAACTACTGAGCCTGCGCGTCTGGAGCCTGTGCTCCGCAACAGGAGAGGCCGCGACAGTGAGAGGCCCGCGCACCGCGATGAAGAGTGGCCCCCGCTCGCCGCAACTAGAGAAAGCCCTCGCATAGAAACGAAGACCCAACACAGCCAAAAATAAATTAAAAAAAAAAAAGGATAGAAGAGAACAGACACATGCTTTGTGATCAGTCCAGTCATTGGGGATGTTTAGGTGATAACTTTGATAAAACGAATACATTACTGAGCTCTGAAGATGTGTCAGCTCTAACTTGGTTGTTCTAAGCAGCATTTTGCATGAATTAGCTCAGTTAATCTTCCCAATAATCTCCTCAGTTGAGGTTCTGGCATTATCACCATTTCTCAGGTGTGGAAACGGAGGCCCAGGAAGCCTAGGTGCACTGCTGCCCTATTCCAGGTCCCCAGGTGGCAACAGGAAAGGCCGGGATTTGCAACCGTGAACCTGTGGTCCAGATCTCACACTCTGAGCATCTCAACTCATCAGTCTCTTAGTAACTATCCTTTCCAGGGGAGCAGAGGCTTCTTTGGGGGTTCATGGATTGAGATTAACTAGTGACCCCTCCTAGGTCTGGTTTAAATGTCTTTCTTTCCAATGCTTTGCCTCTGACCTTGATTTCCAAAATCCAGAGGGAAAATAATATTTGCATCTTTTACCTAAGTTTTTCCTCAGGATTGTGAGTGGGAAGGATTTCATGTCTATCTCCCCCTCTTAGAAGATCACAGAATCCCCTATTGAGACCTGTTTTGCCTTCACGCCTCAGGCCAGCATTTCTCCAACTCTTTCTAGGAACCCTGATGTTCCTCAAGAAATAATCTTGGCATTCTGTCTGGGTTTCTCAGGACTCTGGTAGCAAAGGAGGAAAGCTTAGACTAGGTCAGCTTAAGCAAAACTGGGTAATTTCTTGCCTCATAAAGTTGTTCTATGCGGAGGTGAGCTGGCCTTGATAACATTCCCTCGGATTCTGGGACTTAAACACTGCTAGAAACTGTTCTTCTCATCTCTCCCTCTTGTCTTTCTTCCCTTCCTCGTTTCTACAAACTGGTTTCATTCTCTGTGCTGCAAACATGCCCTTTCCAACCTAAAGAAAATGTGATTGCATGAAGCCCTTTGTTCAAATAGTAGCAGAACCTTCAGGGTTCGGGGGGTGGGGGGCAAGGGGGTCATTTCTATCAGCTTCAGGTTGGAAAATCCTAGAGAAGGGCAGTGAGTGAGCCAGTGTGGGTCCCCTGCCCATCCTTCTGAAACAGAGCAGGACCCTACGGTCCTTCCCCCTCATGACTTCCGCTTGCCTTTTGTCTGTAGAAAAACTTTAGCCAAAGAATATGTTTAATCAGAGAAGTTAGAAAATGCAGAAGGCAAGGTAAACAGTCAAACAAGACCAAGTAATAATAGTTTAGTCATTAAGCACAGTCAAGGCCCTTTAGTTCCTCCTCAAGGGCTATAGATCATATTCTGAGCCGTGTCCTGTGAGCTGTCTTATAGATGCTGAAACCCCCATCAGGTGGGGAAGTTAACTACACGATGACCAGACTGTAGCCATGACATAAGCTGCCACAATTCCGAGAACTGTCCTCAAATGGACCCTGGAACTGAAGATTAACTGTATTCAAAACAATCAAGATGACACTGATCAGACCACCGCATGACCAAGTTCAAGATGCCTGTCAGAGCTGCCTGTGCTGTTTCTGCATGTAGGCCCCTCCTCTGCCTGTGCACCCCTGAAACTCCCCTTTAAAAGCTCTTGCCCCCTGATTGTCAGAGGGGGAAGTCAGCCCTTGGACACAGGTCCATCCTCTCCTCCAGTCGCCAGCCTCCAAGATAAAGCAAACTTTCCTTTCCACCAGGCTTGCCTCTCGAGTATTGGCTTTTGAATGGTGGTACCCCACTTTTGGTAACACTTCCACCAAACACGGTGGCTAGGGGGGTGGACACGATGATTGGTCTGCCCTGTGCCCACTCCTCTCAGTATGCAGAGCCTGTTACTGGATGACAGAAGAGGGGCTGGGGCCCTAGGTCAAATGAGCAGCACCCACTGCTGTCTCAGCCAAATGAGATGACTTATCCAAAGTTTTAGTTCCCTCCTTGGTAGGCAGAATAATAGCCCCCAAAGACGCCCATGTCCCAACTCGGAGAACCTGTGACTATGTTACCTTACATGGCAAAGGGGAATTAAGGCTGCAGATGGGATTAAGGTTGCTAATAAGCTGATGTTAAAGTCAGGAGAGTATCCTGGATTATCCAGGGGAGACCAGTCTAGTCACAAGGGCCCTTAAAATCAGAACAGGGAGGCAGAAGTGGAGAGTCAAAGAAAGAGATGTGATGGCGGGTCCAGCTGTAGAGATGAGACATTGCTGGCTTTAAAATGTGTAGGAAGTGGTCTCTATGGAGGAATGCGGGGGCCTCTGGGTACCGGAACCAGCAAACAAACAGATTGTCCTCTACAGACATCATAAAGGAACGCAGCCTGCTGACACCTTGATTTTAGCCCAGTGAGACCCATGACAGACTTGTGATTTCCAGAACTCTAGGGGAATAAACTGGGGTTAATGTATGCCACCTACTTTTTGGAAATTTGTTACAGCAGGAATAGAAAACTGATTCACCGCCTATCTTGTCATGGGTGCGTTTTACGTTGGTGATATAAGTAGGCTTACTGCACAGTTAGAGATTGATTAGAGAGACTTCTCTTTGCAGCAGAGAAGCAAAAGTAGCAACTCTGTGTCCTGGGGTCTTGAGCCTTTCTAGTGAGGGAAACCATTTATTTGAGAAAGAGACAGGGTATCTTGAATGCAGCTGTCAGTATAAGACATGGGTTGCACTTGGCTGCTCAGAAAATGTGGATTGTGTCCTTCAGTCAGGTTCACAGTTTAGGCTTGTTATTGACTCAAAGGAATCCACTGACTTTCATGAAATAGGCAGCTTTAAGGAACCCGATTCATAATATGGCCACGTGGAGACATAGGCAGACTTAAGATTTGGGCTCAAAAAATTGGGGAGTTTATGTTGCTCCAAGGTCATGGGTCAGATGGGTGATTTAGGCAAAACCCTTAATGTCTCTGAGCCCTTCATCAACAATGAAATGAGAGTGATAACACGGGCCAGTACCATCCCACTGGATTGCGGTTAGAAACAGTAAACTAACACTGGTGATGTGACCTCATTTTGCAGGAAAAACTAAGTTACAACACAGATGAAACCAGCACGTTCCCACCAATATGACTCTCTACTCTCTGTGTATTACGAATAAAGATAGGGAACCCCTGAATGTTTTTACTGTCTAACCTTGAAGCTGAACCATTTTGCTGTACTTGGACTTGGGCACTGGAGCCCACTTTTTGAAAGTTTAAGATTCCATTTTTCACACAAAATATAAAATTACCAGAGTCTTCACAGACACAGAGCACAGACTTGTGGTTGACAAGGGGCAGGGGTGTGGCGGAGGGATGGGGTGGGAGTTTGGGATTAGCAGATGCAAACTAGTATATATAGAATGGATAAACAACAAGGTCCTACTGTAGAGCGCAGGGAACTCTATTCAGTATCCTGTGATAAACCATCATGGAAAAGAGTATGAAAAATAATATATATGTATAACTGAATCACTTTGCTGTACAGCAGAAATTAACACAACATTGTAAATCAACTATACGTCAATAAAATAAATTTTTAAAAAATTACCAGAGTCTTATGTTCTATCTTTCCTGTTACACTACTGAAAATCTTTTCTGGCTAATATTGATAGGATAATAGTTTGGAGATTGAATATTAGATATTCTTAATAAAACTGTAAAAAGTTACTGTAAAATATTAGTCCACAATTGAACTGTTTTCTAATGTCTGTTTTACACAAAGCTGGTTTAGTGGTGATGCCTTCTTCTCCAGAATTAATTTGCAAATAGATGTTTAACTGAAAGGACCGATGTCTTTAGGTGATTAAGATTTCGTCCCCACTGTGATCTCCCGGGGCACTCAAGAATGTCATCAGGGCTTGCCCATCATTGTTTCATAAATATCTAAGCCAAACAGAAGTAGAAGGCAATGGCTAAACACCATCCTTTAAGCAGACTTATTACACTTGTATCATTCTCTGAGCATACATATTCATTTTTTAATGTAATGATTCATGTACTTTGAATACCCTGTGCCAAGATGTGTATTATTTTTGAATTTTTAAATTACTGCCACTAAAATAATCCAAAACTTTTATAAAGAAGACACCATTATTATAGTTTGAATCAAAGACCAAAAATGAAGTAGGTTGTTCTTTTTAGAAATCCTTTATTTGGCAGGTGAAATCAGATAATTATGAAATGCTTTAACAAACCAGTTCAGCAAATGTGTTCTTTTGGCAGTCAGTTAGGAAACTGTTTTGGTATAAACATCAATTACAAAGTTGGAAATGGTTATAATAAAGCTGTGATTAAAAATAAAACATCCATGGGATTATAATGGTTGATTTTCTTACACGTTGAATTTCAGCTTCAGGAGTTTCTGTTTGTAGGACGATGTGAAGCAGACACTTGAGCTTTCCTCCTCAACCTTGAATGTTCTCCCTCCCTCTCCAGCTCCATCGTGGCTGAGATGCAGTGATTTTCCTGGCAAACCTGTAACCATCACAGACCTGGGTGCATAGCTGGAAGCTGGTTTACCTCTCTCCTTGAATCTCCACCAAGCCGTCTGAAATCAAGCAGGACCCCGTGGGGCTCCTGGGCACAAAAGTCTTTCTGTGTCCCGCATTCTCTGATTACAGGAAATAGGCTTCATTCAGCCTCCAAGACCTTCCCTGAGTTCCAAAGGGCACGTTCAAACAGTTGCTAATCAGGGGAGGGAGGGGATGCAGAAACAAAGGAGGAACAGTCAAGAGACAATAGTGCAGCCTTGGGGCAGGGTCCTGGTTCCCCCTCAGGGGATACACAGAACAATATCTCTGAGCTGTTTTGCAGATACTGAAACCCCCATCAGGTGGGAGAAGTTAACTGCATGCTGCCCACAAGCACATAGACCCCAGACCAATACGAACCAGAAGGTTGATGATGCCAGCTCCCAATTACCTCCCCACCAACCAATCAGAAGAATGTCCATGAACTGACCACGTCCTCCTCTTTGAACCATTGCTATAAAACTCCTCACTACCCCCCGCGGGGGGGAACACACAGTTCTGAGGGCATTAGCCCACCATGGCCCCCTTTGCCTGGCAAAGCAATAAAGCCATTCTTTTCTACTTCACCCAAAAATCTGTCTCTGAGATTCAATTCGGGGTACAGAGACCGAGTTTTGGCTAGAAGGCAACAGTGGTTTCCTGGGATTATCTTCAAGTTTCTAAAGAGGTGTGATTCCCAGACATCCTGAGACCTTGGATAATGGGTAACTAATCCTTCAACTCTAACATCCCACAAGGTCGGGGGGTCAGCAGAGACTCGCAGCTGAGACTGGCAATTCTTGAAGCTCCTCCCACTTCTCATCCAGTTTTCCACGTCTTTGAGAGCAGCATTCCAGGACGTGGTGATGCTTCCTCTTATATGCTTTTTACATGTTTATCACAGGTCCATATGCCATATAGGCAGAATATTTGGGAAATCGAGAACATCAACACAGGGAGAAAGATGTATTTTTTGTCTTGTTACCACATCTTTAGACTATGTACATTTAAAAAAATTTTTAACCTTTATTTGAAAACCAGCTATTGCAGATTCTTATCATAATTCTTATTTAACCCTTTATAAAGGTGTTGTTCTGTTTTATGTGCAGATTTCGGGAATTCCAGGGTAAGCTGTAGCCGTTAGAACTACTCTGCATGCACGTGTGCACACACGCACCTCCACACACACACACACACACACACATGCACCTCCACACACACACACGCACCTCCACACACACACACGCACCTACACACACACACACACGCACCTACACACACACACACACACACACACACCTCACACAGTTTTGAACCAGTAAGGTTATTTTTTTTCTTCATTTCAGCCACTTCAATAATTTCATCACATCCCCGCCTTCAATCTCTGTGTTGACACAGGGTAAAAGGTTTTTAAACTAAGTGACGATTCCTCTGGGAAAATCACCTTGCAGAATGAAATACATGTCATTCCTTGTACAGAAGAGCAGCGCATTAAATGGGTGGTGGAAAAGTTAGGGCAAAATGTGGATGATGGAATTGCTTGTATGCAGTAAACTGAAACACTGAAAGGTGTATGTCTTGGAATAATTACATTTTTGTATTATATCATGCAAAGCTATACGTTTTATTTTTAATTAATTTTTATTAGAGTATATTTGCTTTACAGTGTGGTGTTAGTTTCTGCTGCACAGCAAAGTGAATCAGTTATACGTATAAATATATCCCCTCTTCTTTGGATTTCCCTCCCATTTAGGTCACCACAGAGCATTGAGTAGAGTTCCCTGTGCTATACAGTAGGTTCTCATTAGTTATCTGTTTCCTACATAGTAGTGTATAATGTCAGTCCTAATCTCCCAATTCATCCCACTGCCCATCCCTTCTCCCCCTGGTATCCATAAAGCTATGTGTTTTAAACCTTCAACATCCCACTCTGCAGTATTTCAACTGATGGGGGAAAGACATGTACTGGATGAGGACATCACAAAATGCACCGATTCCAGGGATTCTCACCTGGAAAGGGTGTGCCCTGTGTCGGGATTGTAGATGGAACTGGAAAGTGACTTCATTTCCCAGGATAAATGTTTCTTCTCACCACAGGGTAAATCATCATTTTTAACATGAAAATGAACATTTCAACATTCTTCTATTGAATTCCATCCACATATATTTTTGCTTTTCAAATGCAGCCATTCACAAGCACATCACGACAGGGAGAAGCCCCTCTGATCTCCCAACGCCTGAGGCACACACAGGCTTGGGACACAGGGGAGAGGCTCAGAAGTTCAGACAAAAAGGAACCGTCCCTGCTGTGGTGACTGCTGGGGTCTACATCGAACATTGAACATCCCACAAGACGTCACTGAAATACACGTAACACGTGGATACTCACGGCTCCGTTCAAGGTTTGGGAAACAGGAGGGGACCTTTGCTTCATCCAGACGCTCAGAGATCACGAAGCTGGACTTTTGCTCCTAGTTCTCCAGCTGCCTGAAATGAGGAAAAGCAAATCTCCATATGATTGGACACTAGTTTTCTAGGCATGCATTTCTTTCTTTCCAGAGAGTTCAATGCCTGTGTTTCAGAACTTGAGGTAATAGACGCAGATTTTAAAAAGAAGGCACCAAGAAATGTCACCTCTAAAAATTGATCTTTCATTTTTTTCCCTAGCAGCCTGGGTAAAAATGTTTCCAGCATATACCCAGAGAAAACCGTAATTCAAAAAGACACATGCACCCCAATGTTCATTGCAGCACTATTTACAAGAGCCAGGTCATGGAAGCAACCTAAATGCCCATCGACAGACGAACGGATAAAGAAGATGTGGTACATATATACAATGGAATATTACTCAGCCATAAAAAGGAACGAAATTGAGTCATTTGTTGAGACGTGGATGGATCTAGAGACTGTCATACAGAGTGAAGTAAGTCAGAAAGAGAAAAACAAATATCGTATATTAACGCATGTATGTGGAACCTAGAAAAATGGTACAGATGAACCGGTTTGCAGGGCAGAAGTTGAGACACAGATGTAGAGAACAAACGTATGGACACCAAGCGGGGAAAACCGTGGTGGGGTGGGGATGGTGGTGTGCTGAATTGGGCGATTGGGATTGACATGTATACACTGATGTGTATAAAATTGATGACTGATTAAAAAAAGAAAAAAAGAACTAGAGGTTTTAGATACTGTTCTTTTTGAAGATAAACACGATTAAATTTGAGTGAGAATGTTTTAAGATTTTGACACTTCAAAGGAAGTGGTAAGTCAGAACGCCTATTTGAAGGAACACTCTTAGTCAAAGCTTGTACTTGCTCCAGCTTTGTCTTTAAAAGCACACAGAATCACAGTGAAAAATAAATGAATACATATAAGTGTTTATAATGGTGTCTGGTACACACAACTGTTATCTCTTTGAGAGAACTAATAACATTCAGTATAACTTTTCTTTCCAAATATAATCTATATTGCACACAGGGAGAGATTAAAAGCAATCCTGAAAACAAAAGCTAAAAAAAAAAATGTTTCCAGATGCTCCAACGTGGCGATAAGAGAAAGAGGCCCAATGTTTCTCCCTTTCCAGTCCGGGGACCAAACTACCTTACCACTCAGGTGTAGTGATAGACGAGGCCATGGCCCCCTTTTCCCTCTTGCTTTGAGTTACTGGTTTGGTTTTGTCTGTCTGTGGGAAGAGGAGGGCGGGGGAATTCGTATGGGGCCGGGAGTGACAAGGTGCTGGTGGCTCAGACACGCAGAGCTCTGGAGGGGTAAGAAAAGCTCAAGACCACTGGGGATTCTGCTTGGATCCCCGAAGATTGCTGCAGACGTTTCAACTGAAAGATGATGGTACGTTACTGAGCAAATTCTTCTCGGGCTATTTTTGTCCATGTGTGCGCTTCACGGGCCTGGCACCATCACAGTATCATCTTTGCCACGTGCTCAGTGCCGTCCCTTGTCGTTGTTCTGGAAAGGGAGCTCTCTCTGGCAATCCAGCGTTTGGATAGCTTCATACGCCTTCATTATCGCTGCTTACCAAGCTCGGCTCTTTCCCCAGACCTTGCAAGTATCCTATAATAATGGAGACGTTACAACATAAAAATTGCCTTTGTGACACTAATCTGTGAAGCAGCATGCTTTCATGCTTCTAAAAAGCTGGCAGGAAAGGAACCAAATTGCTCTCCCAAATTTGCAAATCCACTCTCTCTCCCATCCACCTTTTTGCTCAGCACTTTATTTATTTATTTAAATATTTTTGGCTACGTTGGGTCTTCTTGCGGTGCGCGGGCTTCTCATTGCAGCGGCTTCTCTTGTTGTGGAGCACAGGTTCTAGGCACACAGGCTTCAGTAGTTGTGGCCCATGGGCTTAGTTGCTCCGTGGCATGTGGGATCTTCCCGGGCCAGGGCTCGAACCCGCGTCCCCTGCATTGGCAGGCGGATTCTCAACCACGGCGCCACCAGGGAAGCCCTCAGCACTTTATATAACTGTCTCCTACTAACAGCTTTATCCCGTCCTTTTGGTCCTGGGATACTGGAGGCCTGAGCCACAGACATCGGTGTGTTCTCACCAGGTGTCTCTATGCTTGTAAGTAAATGTGGATCCAAAAAGAGAAGGGAAAGTGGAATTTTGAAGATGGCATTCAGGAAAAAGTGAACACCTTTTATTTTGAGGGTTTCTTGTTTACAAAATGCAAACACTACATTTTAGGTTTCTTGTGGACGAATTGTTAGTACCCACCAATGATCTCTATGAATTTATAAAATTTAAGTTATGCTGGTATATTTACGGTTTAGATTTTTTAAATAGAAGAGAAAGTTCACAGAAGAATATGACCTGGGCTTTGGTGTTTTTATAGGGTTACTCTGACTCAAGATGGTCAGGTCACTACTATTTTCCAGGCAGAAAATAAAGATCCAAGGGCTTTGTAGTTCATTAGGGAAATTATCCTCCCGGTCCGAGAAAGCAATAGCGTTTTCAATTCATAATACTGGACCATCTTCATGTTCTATGAGATGCCTTCAAAATGTCATTGCTACACTAGGTCAGTTTTTCAGATGAAATATATATGTGTGTGTTTATATATAAATATTTATACATGTACATACATATTTAAAAATTTTTTTTTTTCAAAATACGAGGCTGTCTCTTTAGGTCCTGCAAAGGCTGAGAGGAAAAAAAAAAAACCTTCTTATACATTTGCATTACCCATAGGAATAAAGCACTTTGCAAACAGTAAAATGGACAATGCTTTTTATTTTGTTGTCCATGTGATTATGACTTTTTGCTTCATTAGATGGTTTAAGTCACTTTTTACACGATACATTTCCCTTTGCTTTCTTTGCACAAAGATAATGTGAAAATATAGGGAGAGAGGTAATTTTCAGCTTTCTACTTTTTATTGTTAAAGTTGGAACTGAAATGACCCACTACTTCTTTTGAGAGATGTCATAGACCCAAATGTTAAAATTAAAAGAATAAAGCTTCTAAGAGAAAACAGAAGAGAAAATCTTTGTTACCTTGGGTTTAGCAAAAGTTTCCTAATCAGGACTCAAAATTGCTAATGATAAAAGAATAGAATTGTTGACCTTTAAAAAAATTAAAAATTTCTGCTGATTAAAGATGTAATCATAGCAATGAATAGGCAAACCTCAAACTGGGAGAAAATATTTGCAATACATCTATCAGACAAATTTCATACAGATCCTCTTAAATATTCCTACAGGTCAATAATCAAAGACAAGCCAATATAAAAATGAGCAAAAGACTTGAACAGATTTTTCATCAAGAAAGTTATGTAAGTGGCCACAAAGCACAAGAAAGAAGAGTTTAACATCAGTCATCAAGGGAATTCAGATTAAAACTACAAAAAGATACCCCAACATATCTTCTAGAATAACCGAAGTTTAAAAGCCTGGCAACAAATGTTAGTGAAAATGTGGATCAAAGGAAGCTCTCTTTTATTGCTAGTGAAAATTAGTTGGCAGTTTCTTTTTAAGTTAATCATATACTCCGGAGTGTTTCCAACACCACCAACCAATTCTCTGATGCTCGAGAGCCCAACTGGGTGTCTTGCTATTTAACTCAATTCTGACAATATTTACCTAGGGGCAGCATCAGATCCCACAAGTCAAGGTCTCCCCCCACTTTCAGACTCCATTGCAAGTCCAAGTTGTCACCTGTACTTCTCACCCACTGACTATAAATCTCAGAATCCCCTTCTCGGGTTTGATAATTTCTACAGTGGCTCACAGAACTCAAGGAACATTTCCTTATGTTTACTGATTTGTTATAAAAGAACACCCCTCAGGAGTATTCAGATGGAAGAGATGCAGAGGGTAAGGTATGGGGGAAGGAGCACGGAACTTCCATGCCCCATCTCGACTTACCATCCTCCCAGCATCTCCACACGTTCACCAACCAGGAAGCTCATCAAACCTCATTGTTCAAGAGTTTTCATAGAGTTAAATCAGCTCTCCAACCTTCCCCTTCCCAGAGGTCAGTGGATGGAGCTGAAAGCTCTAACCCTCTAATCACTTGGTCTTTCTGGTGATCAGCTCCAACCTGAGGTTACCTAGGTGCTCCACCCTAAGTCACCTCATTAGCAAAGTCTCAGATGTGCTCAAAAGGAGCTCCTTATGAATTACCAAAAATACTTCTATCACTCAGGAAATTCCTAGGTTTTGGGGAGCTCTGTGCCAGGACCTGGGCACAAAGACCAAACATATTTCTTATTATACCACATACACATATTCTATGACTTAGCAATTTAACTTCTGGTATTTTCCCAACAGAAATCACCATCAATTTGAAGAAATCCCCAGTTATCTTCTTACTACCTGAAAAACCCTTGTCATTTATTTATCTGTGCTCTTTAAGAGCAAGGACTGTCTTATTCACAGCTGTGTCTCTGATTACCGAAACGGTGTTTGGAACATGGCAGTTTCTGAATAAATATTTGCAGAATATAGGAAGGCATATAATCTCATATTAACACTGTGAAGTAGACTCTCACTCCTATTTTACAGATAGGCATACTGAGACACAGGGCAATGATTAACTTGCCCATGATCACGTAACCAGTAAGTGGCAGAGTTGGGATTTGAACCAATGGTGATATTTTCATCAAAACAACCCTCGAAAGTCAGCCTGGAGATTTGCTCAACTTCTTTGAGGTTCTTAAAGATGTAGCTCTGTGTCCAAAGTCAACCTGCTGTCTCTTTAGTCATTGTGACTTAGTAGAATATTTTTGTTTGTGGTCACCCACTAACTGCTTTCTCAAGCCAGCCCCCTCAACCCTTCTTCCTCATGGAAGCTGCAATTTCTTTAGTCTGCATCAAAGCTTTTCACCAGCGGGCTGGAAAATGTAACAGAATTCACAGGAAGAAATAAACACCGAATTGGGACCTTTTTGGAAGCAGGAGAGAGAAGGGGAGGGCAAATCTCCCAAACTGCAGGTGAGTTGGGTTTCTGAGGTAGATATTTATGTGTCCGATGATAAATGCTTATTGAACACCTGCTCTGTGACTGTCATTGCTTAGGTGCCAGGGATATAAAGTAAACAGAGCAGACAGAAAAGATGTCTGGTCTCTGGGAGCTTGTATTCTTGTAGAGGAAAAAAACACATAAAAATTCGCAAGTAAATATGTATGGATAGGGCAGATAGTAGAATGTGCTTTTGAGAAAATTACCCAAGAAAAAGGCATATGTGCTTTTGAGAGGTCAAGTCTCATTCCCCTTTCTATTCCTGAGCTGGCAGAAAGCAGGAAGGGAATTGCTGGCCTCTTCTGACCCCTTCAAAGAGAAGCAGATCCCTGTCCTTATCAACACTCATGCGGCGGGATTCACCCTGCAAAGAAAGTCTGATGAGAAGCAAGGCAGTCTTCCTTCCCAAACTGGCCAAACATCCCTGAAAGGGAGAGATATTACGGAAAGGACTTCTGAATTGGATACTTTATAGAATAGATAATCTTCAAAATGTCTTCCTAAGTTTATAAGCAAAATGTATTTAAAGCTAGAATCTATGGGAGAAGTGTGTACAATCTCTCTAATTTTCAAGGAAAAGCAAACTATACTGATCTATGGCAAATTATTATGACTCTGGTTTTAATTGACCAGGCTATCTGGTTTTAGCCATTACCAATCCAAGACCCACTGGCCACTTAAAGTTCTGTATTTGCATGTAAAAGAGACCATAACGAGTTAGCAAAGCTCAGAAGGAGAATGAGTTATAAGAAACAGGGTGTCCCATGGGATACGCAGGTGAAGCTGAAACGTGGCCCCAGAAGCAGGGAACTGGGAAGCTCTCAGGAACCCCAGGAGTTTTTGTCTCCGCCTCTTCCCTCTTGGCACTGCCCTGTGAGGCTGTAGATGTGCTGTCTCTTCATGGCAGGCAGAAGAGGACCTCTCCGATTCTCAAGTGTGAATGCTATGGTCTGGCTAGGTCAGATCTTTGGGGAGCGGCCCAATTTTCCGTTGTTTATATGTAAATGACATCAACCATACAACATGTTTTCCCAGACCTGCAGAAGAACTCCGCCCACGTGAGGAGCTTGACATTCAGGTACCTCTTCTAGGACACAGTGCCTCCCAGGACATGACATTTCATTTTTAAGCCACAATCAAACTTGATATCCAATTTCAGTCACTGTTGGCTCCGAATACAATTTTACAATAATTAAGGTGCCAAAGTACCACTAACAAATCCAGTTAAGCCACATTCATTTCACCTTGTTATGCATAACTATGATGTGTGAAGGACAGTGGGGGACACTTTTAGATCAGTTTTTGTATTTCTAACAGTAATTATTCTCCCCTGGGGAAGGAAACAGCATCTTCTTGTAAATGGGATGCTTTTGTTGGAGAAGAAGGAAACTTTTATTATTTTTCAGCTTTACTGATGTATAATCGACAAATAAAAATTGTCTCATTGCAGGTACAACTTGACGTTTTGGAATACATTTAAATATATATATTGTGAAATAATCACGACAATCAAGATAATTAACATCCATCAGCTCTTGTAGTTTGAGTGTGCGTGCGTGTGTGTGTTTGTGTGTGTGTGTGTGTGTGCGTGTGTGTGTGTGTGTGTGTGTATGGTAAGAACACTTAAGATCTGCACTCCTAGCAAGTTTCAAGTACGCAGTACAGTACTGTTAACTATAGTCATCGTGCTGTACATGAGATCTCTGAAATTTATTCAACTTGCATCACTGAAATTTTATACCCTTTGAGGAACATCACCCCATTTCCTCCCAGCCCCTGGTAGCATGATTTTACTCTCTCCTTCTATGAGTTTGACTATTTTAGATTCCACACACAAGTGAGATCATGCAGTAATTGAAATGAGTCCTCTTTACTATCTCAGTCTATTGGGTCTGTTAGTTACCCTGGAATATAGAAATGTCTATTAGCCTCTCTCTCTATCTGTCTAATATCTATTTATATATACATTAGCTCTACGTGAAGAATTTTGGGCTTTGAGGAAAATAGAAAATCTTGGCTCTGGGATCTGTTAAATGATCAGAGAACAGGCATTACGATAAAGGAAGAGCCTTCATTGCAATGAAATATTTCTTTATCTGTGTTAAATAATCTCTCTAGAAAATAATAATATCAAACTACTTAGCATCAAAGTATTTCAGAAAGCAAGGGATAGAGAGAGAGAGGGAGGAAGGAAGGATGGATGGAAGGAAGGAAGGAAAGAAGGAAGGAAGGAAGGAAGGGAGGAAGGAAGGGAGAAAGGGGTTTATTCTTGCTACTTATGGTTTCCTGACCCTGAAGGAAGTGGTTTATATAAAAAGTTTCTGAATCAGACATGGTGTAAATACAGCAACAGTGGGTCTATAGCAACCACAACAACAACATAATAATTAATACTGATAAGCATCGTCTTTTATTATAAGTCTTCCTACGAAGATTTTCAAATCTAATTCTCACACTTAAAGACTATAATAGTATCTATTAGGCTATATGCCAGCCACAGTGCTAAGCACGTCACCTTCATAGGTGGTTCTCAACTGAGGTCAAGTTTGCCCCCAAGGGGATATTTGCAAAAGTCTGGAGACAGTTGTGGTCGTTACAACCGGAGAGATGCTTCTGGCATCAAGTGGGTAGAGTCCAGGGATGCTGTTAAATATGGTACAATGCATAGCGTATCTCTTCTCAATAAAGAACTATCTGGTCCCAAATGCCAATAGTGCTGTGGTTAAGAAACCCTGACCTGCATTCTCTCCTTTTAATCTTCTCAAACCCCACTCCCATGGGGCAGTTAATATTATTGTGGCTCAGGCTGGTTTCAAGGTCACCAAACCATTTCCCTTTTCCTCCTGGGCCACAACCAGAGAATATTTCTCAGAAGCCATAGGACTGATTTCTGACCAATGAAATGCAGGTGCAAGTGATGTCACCTCCATTTTGGATTAATAAAACCTCCTGCTCAGTCCATCCTGAGTTCTCTCTCTTCCCCTATTGATTGGCCAGCTGCAACTGACCCAGTGGAGGACTCTGAGAAGCCCGTAAGAGACAGAGGAGCCAAAACATGGAAGGAGTCTGGGCCCCTGAATGACGGCCTGGAATAGAACCCCCTCGCCGATTCACACTGGACCATGAGTAAGAAGTGAATCTTTCTTGCATAAAGCCATTGAGAGTCTGTGGTTGTTTGTTGACTCAGTCATCCTATTTTAATGGACATAATTATGATGCCCATTTTCCAGATGAGGAAAAATAAAGGCTGCCAGAGGTGATGCTTGATCAGAGGTTTGGTTCAATTTCTCTGTTATTCTCTTAGCTCTGCTGCCTTGGTCCACATTACTGCTTCAATTCCAGGCATCACTGAACCACATTGCCCTGAATGTCCCTCCCTCAGTACAGGAGAAGTATTGACATCATTGACTGACCCAGTTTGGTTTACTTGCCTATCCTAGTCCCATGGCCGGGGCAGTGCTATGCAATGATGACCTTGGGTTATCTGCCTCAACCAGCCATGGAGACCAGGCGAGAGTGGAGTCATGTTGATTGACATTCCAACCTTGATATTGGGGCTGCACTCCACCCACTCAAGCAT
Source organism: Balaenoptera borealis (assembly GCF_965194805.1). NCBI lineage: Eukaryota > Metazoa > Chordata > Mammalia > Artiodactyla > Balaenopteridae > Balaenoptera > Balaenoptera borealis. The sequence continues at coordinate 87,484,589 of NC_138875.1, forward strand.
TATGGCTCCTGTACTGTTTGCTATGGGGCTCTAATCCATTGGGATATGCCTTTGGTTTCTCAGGTCACAAAGAACCCTTGAGAGAGTTACCCTGTACTCTGAAGCAATAGGGACCAAGCTTTGCCGAAAGTTTCACTCATCTTGGTGAGAACGTGATGTCTAAATGGATGTTTATACTCAGAGATGTGACCACCAAATTGTATGTATCAGATACAATTAAAAGGACTCTATCCATGGCCCTGACCATCTCCACTGTGGTTGTCACCAAAAGGCATTAATTCTAAGGCAATTTCTCAATGCTTGTATGTCAGAAATCTAACATGTTGATCATTGCCTGGTGAAAAAACATTGGCTTCCATTGTAGGTAAACAGAGAATACCAAGAATTATAAAACCCCAGAAATTCTGAGTGAGCCAACAGAGACCAGACCATCTAGGGTCCACCCAGAAGAAGCATACATACACGCTCTCTTTCTGACTGGTATTGGATTTCTATTCTTGAACTTTTTAGCACAGACATAACATATTTTCTATTGTATAATTTTATCTATGTGGAAGTTTCTCATTAGTTTCATTCAGCTGATTTAAAGTAAAAATTGGTCTTAAACCAGGGGGAAAGATGGATTGGGATGGCCAGCAACTGGGACTTCATTATTCCATCAAGTTCATTAGATGCCATTACCCGAAATGATTTTCTGGAAGCCAAATGATGTTCTCTGTATAAATCTATTTAGATAATAACAAATGTCTCTTGACCTTGCCACACCTGAGATTAGAATATTGTGATTTTCAGCTCTCCTTCCTGATCAGTCAGGGGGAAATCACTTGCAAAGAATAAATATTTTGAGAAGCATAGGAGATGTTCACTCATGGGATTTTTCATGGACAGGGCTGTAATGTACAGTTGTTCAGGTTGATCACTGAATAAAGGCACCCCGGAGAAGGAGTAAGTGGGTGATGATGGTATTTAGCGCTCACACTCTGTGTTAGATTAAAGACGGTCACATAATCTTTGCCACTCTTCCCAGAGATGGGGGTGGGTCCATATTACATCCTCTGGAGTGTGAACCAGTTCTATGATTAGTTGACAAAGGTCACAGAGTAAGCAAGTGTTGGAACCCCAAGTCACATCCAAGCCCTCTAAATCCAGAACTTGACTGTTAACTACTCAGCTATGTCAAAGATAGATATCCATTAACATACTGTAAATCCAACTTGCCACCTTGCATCAACCTTACCACAAATACAAATAGATCAAGGACTCAAAGTTTAGGGGCATTCAGATTTAATGGTTTTGTTGTAGAGGTTTATATTCCAGGAAAGTCATTATCATCTGCATGGGTGACATTTTACAGTTTTGCAACCTCCTGTGACATTTCTTTAATGAATAAAAGGTGGTGAGTGATTAGTATCTAGAGAACAATAGAACAATTGAACTAGGATGTCAATCACATGAAAAGGTCAATAATCATGATATCCCAAGAACCTTTTCTGAAATCTGAAGGAGAGACACATTTTGGAATTCACGCCTACTTCACCAAACCACTGCAGCTCCTGCATATTTGTATCAGGTGACATATTAGGGTGAATGGCATCTTAGACATTTGTTTCACTCCTTAGTTTAACACAGTAAAGTAAATGACCCATACAAAAAAAAAAGGAAATATTATTTTTCAATAAAATGTTATAAATATGCAAACGATATAATATCTAGTAGAGCATGCAAAAAAAAAAGAAGCTTATGGCATTTTGTTAATGGAAATTGTACGAAGCTTTTAGAGGCAGTTGGGTTACTGAGAATGCTTAAGGCTTTGTTGTATTATATTCTGTAATCTGCGTTTCTGATGATTCTTACCACTGCAGTATGAACAATATCATGAATGTTACGGGGTGTTAAGACAAAGACCGAACCCCACCGACTTTATGAAACTTTAGTGATTAAACTTGAGGGATGATGGAGATTGTCTTTTCAGTGATGTCATAGTTTATCTAATTCTTTCGAGGTTTAATTGTGTATTACTAGATTAAATCATTGTACTCTGTATTAATTAAAGCAATCTAGCAGCAGTAACAGATAAATTCATTGTCAACCCAAGGAAGCATACTTCGACTCTAATTAGCTGCTGGGGTGTGAGGGGCTCTGCGCCACATGGTCCCTTGGGGATCTAGGCTTCTGCCATCTTTTGACTACAGCATCTTCTCTGATCTCAAAGACATTGGCTGCTTTCCTTGCCTTTGGCCAATGGGTGAGGAAAGAGAGCGGTAAGATGATTACTTGGGAGGCTACTAGGGATTCTGCCACGTACGGATTCTGCTCACATTTAGCTAACTAGAACCAGGTCGCAAACTCCACTTACTGCAATGGAGGCTGGGAAATGTAGTTTACCTGTGTACCCAGGAAGAAAAAAATCAGATATTGTAGACATGTAGGATACACATTCATTGTACATTTTGATGGACCCGTTCATTGTGAATCCAGCTTCCTAAAATAGAAAAACAAAACAAAACAAAACACCCTGTTTTTTCCAGCCTCACTGTCCAGAATGTGTAGGCATGTGACCTGGGCTTTGTTAATTAGACACTTTTCTGTGAGATTCTGATATGAGACGTACATTAGGGTAGACAGGTGTGATGCAGGAATGGTGAATGTGCAGCACATTTCTTGGGTCAATGGTGGTGGTGGCTTTCCAAGTGTCATAGCTGTGATGGTTCCCTCCTATTTGGAGGGTCCGCCCATCCCATGGTTTCTCCCATCTTATGGCTCCTCCAATAAGATGGCTCCTCTGTTCCATGGCTCCTCCAATAAGATGGCTCCCCTATCCCATGGTCCCTCCAATAGGATGGCTCCCCCTATCCCATTGTCCCTTCCATCTTATGGCTCCTCCAATAAGGTGGCTCCCCTATCCCATGGTCCCTCCCATCTCATGGCTTGGCCCATCTTCGTTCTTTCTTTGCCATTCTGGCTCTATGGAGTGTCTCTGAAAGTTGTTGCTGGAAGCTTAAACAAGAACCTCGTCTTGTTTACCCTTGCTTGGAACCATTCTTAAGCCTCCTAGTATTTCTTAATAAGTCCTTTCCTGATTAAATTAAGTAGAGTGACTCTTCTCTGCAACTAATGATGCTGAAGTATAATAGTCCTTTGTTTTGAGGAAAATAAATACAAACATAGCAAACACACATGCCTTAATACTGGTGGGTCCCTCTGTCTTTGACCACCAGAAGAATTTGGGATTTTTTTAAGCCACGCAATATAGTATTGCTAAATAATTTATTTAATTATAATTTTTAAATCATAAAGTTTCATCTCTAAACACTGGTATCTGGCTTCACTTTTAAAAAATGGAAATATTTGCCATATTGGAGAATAAATATAGGGGACACTTCATTCCTTTATTCATCAATCATGTATTTAATGCCTATAATTTACCAAATGTTGGCAAAAGAAATCAAATTTCAAGTCATTTTCTTGTGGTCAAATTGTGTCATCTGATGCAGATGTATGTATTATCTCTTGTGTGATAGTCAATAATGTCTCAAAGGACCTATTTCCATTTTCTTTAATGAAGATGGAGCTCAATGAATGGATTCCTGATCCTTATTGCCCAGATAGATTTCAAAATGCGAGACTGTGTTTTGCAGGCACAGGTGCACATTTCCACAATCACATGAGTTGTTATCCTTCCTGAAACTGAATCAGCAGCAGTCAGATTTGTGTTTCATTCCTGGTCATTTTCAGTGGACCAAAGTATGGACCTCCACGAAATGGCTTTATGGCGATTGGATTGCTCTTGTCCTTTGGGAATTATTGGGGTCCCAAAGATCTTAATCACTGGGGCAGGTAGAAGGGGGGGTGTACTTGGTTATTAAAGTTCTTGATGACACAAGCCTTATTTTGCTCTTATTTTTAAAAAACTTTTATTGGCGTATAGTTGATTTACAATGTCGTGTTACTTTCTGCTGTACAGCAAAGTGAATCAGTTATACATATACATATATTCACTCTTTTTTAGATTGTTTTCCCATTTAGATCATTACAGAGTATTGATTAGAGTTCCCTGTGCTATATACAGTAGGTCCTTATTAGTTATCTATTTTACATATAGTAGTGTGTATATGTCCAGTCCAATCTCCCATTTATCCCTCCCCCCCTTCTCTCCTGCTAACCATAAAATTGTTTTCTACATCTTTGACTCTATTTCTGTTTTGTAAATAAGTTCATTTGTACCACTTTTTTTAGATTCCACATATAAGTGATATCATATGATATATATCTTTCTGTCTGATGTACTTCACTCAGTATGACAGTTTCTAGGTCCATCCATGTTGCTGCAAATGGCATTATTTTGTTCTTTTTTATGGCTGAGTTGAAGGGGAATTTCCTGAGGCTAAGTAAATGTGTTTAATACAAAGCACAAAAATATTAATGTTCAGAGGGCTCTGGGTTGTGCATTTCTGGTATAAAGCCAGGTTTCTCAATCTTGAGAAGATTGGCTTTCGGGAAGGATTCTTGCGGTAGGGACTGCCCTGTGCACTGTAGGAGGCTTACAAGTAGCCCTAACCTCTACTCACCAGATGCCACAAACACTCTCCATTCAGTTATAACAACCCAAATTTCTCCAGACATTACCAAATTCTCCTGTGAGGAAAAGCACTCTCTCGTTAAGAACCTCTGGTTTAAGAACTAAGTTTTTTTGAGGGGAGGGCTACTTCTATGATGAAGCCATAGGACCAAGATTTGAAATCACACATTCCTCAAATTCTCTAGAGGCATTTTGCTGTCTTCACACACATTCCCTGTTCCCACACTACAGGGCCATCAAGAGTTCTTGGTTTTACCCTTTTCCTCTCCCCCTCCTACCCTCTTCTGTGGTGGGCATTGCAGATGGAGAAGGAAAGGAAAGACACATCAAATTCTGTGGAAAAGCCTGGATCTAGGGTCCTGGGCTCCAGTCTCCTCTCCTCCCCATTCAGCTACACGATCTGGGTAAGACAGTCACCTATCTCAGCCCCACTTCCCTCGTCTGTGAAAACAGATGGTGATGATCAAGTTTAACTCATAAAGCAGTTTGTGAGGATTTGAAGGCAATCAAGCTAGTTTACTCCAATTGTTCAAAAGAAAAAATAAATGAATTCCACATTTGAAAAACTGAATACAGATTATAAAGTACATTGTATAAGCAACTCATGAAAGGTGAACGGCACATGGCCAGTAAAATTAATTTTAAAAATTTAAATTCACTAGTAATTGATGAAATGGAAATTAAAGTAATAGTGTGATAACAAATTATATCACCTTTGGGGTAATAGAGCTGAGTCTATTCCATATTCTTTCCCTTTCCCTTTATTCTTTCCATCAGTTGGTTACAAAGGAAGATGAAGCCCAAGATACGACAGAGCCACAAGAGGGAAGCAACCTGGGTCCCTGAGTGACTGCGTGGAGCAGAAATGCCCACCATCCCACACTGAGCTATAGTGTAGGCAAAAACCCAACCTCACTGATTGAATCCAGTGAGATCATACCGTCCCCAATAACTGAATAATCCCATGTGACCTCAATGTCCCAACTGGCATTTTATTTGGAGTCACATTAGTACCAAATATGCCCTAAAATAAATTTTGCAACCTCTCAGAAGCAGGTTGGACCTCAGAGGTGTTCTCTTCAGTCAGCACAATGTTGAATTAGTTACAAATTTTTTAAAGTCCAGAGATTTTATACATAATATGGATTTCTAGTATTCTGTGGAAAGTTTGGCGCTATCAGGATCATATAATGATGGGAGGTGAGTAGCAAGTGCCTTGTAATACACTAAATTTCCCATTCACCCACTCAGGGTCACCCTCACGCAATTCCGTTCCCTGTTCTCTCTCCTGACTTTGTGACACCTGCCACAGACTGACAGCGAATAACTAGTAATTCAGGTTTTTCTCTACTTGTAATTAGAGAATTATTCCTGCGATATCAGAATTCTATTCTACCCTTTAAAAGGAGTTTAAATGCTTCTTAACTTAAGGACATAGAAGCTTCATTCATCTCTTTTCCACGTCTGCACTTCTAAAAGTTGGCTCACTCAAAAGCAAGGGATGACTTAACCATTTGATTTCTTTCCTAAAAGAAGTTTTGTTGAAATCCAGACCCATAACTCTTCTCTCTTTTTTCTCTTGTGTGGCAAGACCAAAAAAAAGGCGGGGGGGGGGGGGCTTTCCTGGTGGCACAGTGGTTAAGAATCTGTCTGCCAATGCAGGGGACATGGGTTCGAGCCCTGGTCTGGGAAGATCCCACATGCCGGGGAGCAACTAAGCCCGTGCACCACAACTACTGAGCCTGCACTCTAGGCCCCGTGAGCCACAACTGCTGAGCCCGCGCACCACAAATACTGAAGCCCGCACGCCTAGAGCCCGTGCTCCACAACAAGAGAAGCCACTGCAATGAGAAGCCCGGGCACCGCAACGAAGTGTAGTCCCTGCTCGCCGCAACTAGAGAAAGCCCGCGCATAGCAACGAAGACCCAACGCAGCCAAAACTAAAATAATTAAAATAAATAAATTTTAAAAAAAATCCAGGACCAATGTCTAATGAATAGGTCATTTGTATTAAGGTTATAAATATCCGCCATGTCAGATTCAATATGAGACTTTGATTAAGGGTTCTCCTGAAGCATGAAATCTAATTCATTATTGTTTTTAGAAATTATTTCCCTAGGGTATCAGCCTAGAACAAGCTTCTTTACCAAAACCTACTGCTTTGTATTATTCATAATCCAATTAAAATTTACTTTTTCATAATAGTGATGCTTTAAGGGTGGTGTTTTAGTTTCAGATATATTAATGTATTTGACTGTGCATTTTATTTAATGGGTGGTGTCTTTTGGGGCAGAAGAATAAGATTTCTATGGAGAATTTCAGGCTTCCTCTTTAAACCCTCCTGGTTGTCAGATTGGCTATTCAGCTAAAACTTAAGCTTTATTCTCACTCTCATCTCTCCCAGTCATCTTATTCCTCCCTCCTTTCCTTCAAACCTTTCTTCAATGTCTTCTCCTGTTTTCTAAGAAAACAGTATCCCATGATTAATCGTAATAGGTCCTGACTCGATGGGATAAATAAATTATGTCTCATTTGCAAGTGAAAAAAAAATTCATTTGGTCTAGACAAAACAAGGGAATATATAGGCTTGCAAAACAAGTATCCAGGGAAGCTTTGAGGTGCAGGTATGGCTGTATCTAGTGGCTTAGCAGAATGTGGTTTCTCTTTTTCCCTCTCTCAATTTTTTCTTCTTTTGTGTCAATTCCAAGGAGAGATACACTTTCTGGTGAAGGCAATATGGGCTGCCTAAAGTTCCAGGCTCACACTCCTCCAGCCGTAATGTCTAGCGGAAATGAAAGTTATTTTTCTTCCCTGAGCTTGGACATATCTTGGGTGAAGTAAAAAATAACATCGCAGTCTTGAGAGTGCTGTCCTTTGAAAGGCCAGTTTACAAGGTTAGCCCTTGGCTGGTATGTTGAAAGTTGGATTTCAGGAGGGTTCCCCCCATTCCCTGATAAGAATGGCTCACTTTGTCAAAATGATTTATGTAGACAATACAATTTATGCTGACAACCTGCTTTCCTTACGGGAGTCTGGGATTTTGGTATGTGCCAAGCAGAGGATGCCTACATGACCAGCTCCCCGATAAAAACACCTGGGCAATGAGTCACTAATGAGCTTCCCTGGTAGATAACATTTCAGTTGTGTTGTTACATGTTGCTGGAGGAATTAGGTACACCTTTTGTGACTCCACCCGGATGACTCCACAAGCAGATGCCCAAGCTTGTGTTCCCTATGGGATGCTCACGGTGCCCAAGACTCTATTTGACTGTCTGCAGTGAAAATCCCAGCATCAGGGAGGGGCAAGTACCCAGATGCATGGGACCTGGAAGGAGGTAGAACTCTGTGGAATAAATCAGATTTCTGTGTGGCTCCCTTCTCTTTCCCCATTAGGATAGGATTCTGCTTTCTTACTATCATCAACTTTCAATAATTGTTGCCGTTTTTTCTATTACATCTTCTCCCTTTCCATTTGTCCCTTGGATTTATGCCTTAAAGGTGAAACCAATACTCTTATTTTAGTGGTGTTTGGGAAGGCATGGGAGAAAAAAAAACTGTTAACTTTCACGTTTTACTGAAAGCTGATTCACTGAGTATTAAGCATTTTTATCTGAATGATTTAATATTGTGCAGACCACATTATAATGGTTTGCACAATGCAACTTTTAATGTATTTTCTGCCCCCTATGATTACTATCAATTTCTTGATTATTCCATTATGGCGCATTCTCAGCTTTTAGTGCCTTTTAATTGCCAATAAAAAACATAAAAATTAAGCACTGAGGGTTCATGATGACAAAATCAATTTTTTTCTCCTAGTAGGTACAATTTGTTTGTAAAACAAGCTTTTATGGAGAGGGAGGGAGAAAAAGAACAAGAATGTAAAAACATATTAACGTATTTTTCCTGCCTACACTTGCTTGATTCATAATTCCTTGTGCCCCTCAATGCTCTGAACCCCTAAAAAATCCATTTTAATCAAGGTACCTCCATAACTTTACTCCCTGAAGTCCTGTGGAGCACAGGCAAAAGGTCAAAATATATTCATAATGTATTCATAATGCACATTTTCATTCTAAAGATATATTTCTTGAATGGATTTTATGCCAAGTAATGATATAACTAGACCTAATCCCTAAGTCTTATCATGTTAACACTACACCATGATTAATGAGCTTGCAAAGAATAAGTAACGTTTTCATTTTCTATATACCACCAACCCAACAGGGAAATAAGAGAATGCTTTTGATATTCAGCTCACCCAGTGAATGAAAGCACCACTGTAGCTTGTAAATTAAAATAATGTCTGTATACTTGACTCTTTTCACATTTTTCTCTTTATTACTATTTTCATCCTATTAGCTGTCACTAGCTTCAAAGAAAGTGATACATTCTCTACAGGATAAAGACATTTTATTATGATTTGCAAGATTCATATTAAATGATTAAAGACTTATACGCTTTTTATTGGCAAAATCCCCTATGAGTGCGATGTCATAGGGAAGGTTCTTCCTTCCTTCTTTCCAACCTTAGTTCTTTCCTTCCTCCATTTCTTCCTTCCTTCTTTCCTTCCTCTCCCTCCCCCACACCCTTTTCTCTTTCTCTCTTTCTTCACATACACCTTAGTATTTTTTTTTAATGAACAAAGAGAGAGAAAAAAGAAATGACCAAAGGAAAAACTACTCAATTAGCTCAAATTAACTCATTCTTGTGTTTTATGAATCAGCCATGATTTTAATTTTGTATCCAGTATTTGAAATTCTTAGCCACACTTTGTTTTCCTCCATCGACTTTATCCTTTCCCTAAAGCCTTCCTTTCCTTTACTGTCTTAGGAGTCACCTTTTATAATTTACTGGGAAGTGAAATCTCTATTTTAATTTTACAATGATTGCTATATACCTCCCTAATTAAAAAGGAGTTAAGAGAAGCTGATGAAATCCCACACACAGGAGACTAATTTCATCTACCTGAAGGCGCTGGGCTAAGGACAGCAATCCTCAGAGCCAGAGAGAACCTGGGCAGGAAGCATCTGAGCTGTTAAACATCTGAGCGTTTATCCTCACATTGGGATGGGAAAATGTTCTCCTCATATGGATTTCTAAGAGTCTCATGAAGAGAGTAGCTAACTCAGCTCACCTTTCTTGATTTTAGGAGCATCAATAAATGATATAGAGAATTAGATGTATTTTGTAATTTGCAGTGGTGGGAAGGGGAACCCTTACTAGCATCTTCAGATTCCAAATGGCATCTCTCTACCATAGACTCATAAAAAATGTCCAATTCACTCTTTTTTGGAAGTTTATTTCTGTAAATGCATCCTTCAGTTACCAGAATTCATTTTACATCTAAAACTATGTTCTGAGAAGACATTAGCCCTTTCATGCCATCCTTCCAGATGCATTTCCTCTGGTCCTAGGAGAACCTAGGGAACATCAAGGCAGACCTTGCGTGATGGAGCCAAGAACCAACGGCTGGATTACGGTTTCTTGGCATTGATGGCACTGTATCCTGCCCAGGGATTTGCAGTTTTATTTCCTAAATCCACCCTAACAGTGAAGTTGATTTCATGTGTTAGCCCTCCTGCCAAACTCCCCTCTGGATCTTATTTCTGACATGCCAACCAGCCTGCACGGTGAGCCCTATTCGATACCTTTGTACACCTGAGTCAGATAGGAATGCCATATGTGGAATGCCATAGCAGCCAAGAGAGCAAAACAGAGGTCAGATTAAAGGCAGGACAACCCATGCATCCATCATTATTAAAAACACATGATTCATTAAACCTCAGCGATTCATACACTCTTTAAGCAACCAAACTTTATTTCAATCACTTTCATGGGCATCCTTCCAAAATGTGTTCTGCTTTCATGCTCTTTAAGCAGAATGTTATGACTATAGGGTCATGTGTGTGTGCATGTCACTGTCATCACTATACACACTGGCTGTCTGGGTAATCACTTGGATGCAGCGATTCTCTCTGGAGCTAATTCTCTAATTCTGCCTGGTCCTTTATTCCATTGTCCTGGACAAACAAGCCTTATAGATTCTTCTCTTTGATTTTTATAGTTTCACCTCCCAGTCTTACTACCATGTGCTGTCACTTTTCATTGCTTTTAGCATGCTTTCTTAAAAGTTCGACCCATGCAAATTTGCTTCTTGTAAACGACTTTGGCCTGAGAACATTTATTTTCTGCAAGTTCCAAAGAAGAAGGATCTCTTTTCTCTTGCTCATCCAGGACCTGACACATAGCTAGGCTATACTGAGAGCCCTTTAATATTCCTTTCACAGATAACCAATTCCATTGTAGTTGTGTGCAAAGTAAGAATAAATAGTTCCGAGAGTCCAAGTGGCTTTACTTTGCTCACAGTTTAGGAGTTTAAACACAAACCTGGTGGGTCGATATTGGCTTCTAAGGGGTTTTTGAAAAATCTCAGCTTTTGGTTATGCCATTGGGAAGTGTGTTTTCTTGTCACAAATTCTCCTAACATTATCATCATTGTTATTATTATTTTATGTATTTGCTTTTATCCAAATATCCTTGCCCACTTCTGGGGAATTCTCCTTCCTCCTCTCCATCCAAGTGGTTCTAGAAAAGTCTGTAATGATTGACCTGTGAGAGATCCCCAGTCAGCGACTTCACTGGGGGAGCGATCCTCCAAGAGATCTGAACACTCATTCCCTCTTGCATCTGTTTCCTACTCCACTTGACTTTAATTCCCTTGCACTTCTCCAAACTCTTTGAGTGCCCTCCTGGCTTATTTACAGCTGTTTAATTCCATTTAAATCTCTCCACATCAACAAAGCTGCTTATTTTGTCCGGGTAATTTACTGGCCCAGATGTTACTGCTTGCAGATTTTTTGCAAGTTAATCCAAGGTCTGGCATTTTTTCTTGTCTACCCTGTGCATCAATTCTTCTATAGAAAACATGGGGAGCTCACATTATGGGGGGACAGTTGATAGGTTCTTTTGCCAACCCTTTCCATTTTACTGGAGAATTCTCCTTTCATATTACTAATGGAGATTTCTCACCTTGAATGCAATGATGTAACGAGATGATGATTCTTATTGTTAAAAGGAAGATTATCTTTCAATCGTTTTGTCCAATCCAATTATAATTATCTACTTTGTTCAATTTAATTTTTCAATTTCAGAAGTCTTCTTAAAGTTCTATTAGACTGAAGATGATCCCAACTCCATGCCTTCTATAAAGTTATTTGTCCCTTTAAAAATGTACAGTAAGCATCTTAATATATTTTATTTGATAATGAGCTTTACTAACAATTGCTATTGCTAAGATAGTTCCCCTAAATATGTTATATTTGTCTTACCCCATGAGAAATTCACTTCAAAAATGGTAAAAGTCAAATAATTCAGTGTTATCATTTTTAAAATATTGTCTCATAAATTATAGTTTTCTAAACCATTTCTTGTCAAAGGAAATGCATTTGCCTTGGGTTATGGATTATGTGTTTGCTTTCTGTTCGGTTTTTTTATTCTTTGAGAATAAAGCTGGCAGACAACAGATATGGAAGTAGGTTATTTAAATTATCTTTCCTGGGCATCTCATTCTCTGTAGGCTGACATTTCTAAGACGCCAGAAAGGCATAAGCTAAGATGGAAATAATTTTGCAGGACCTGTTCGCATATTTGCTAGAAAAAGTGCTAGGAAGAGGCAAGTGTTTCATGGGTAGGTGATGCTTTGGGCTACAGGGGTAGGAATGACAGACTAGGAAAATTTTGAAATATTTTATAATATTTTACCACTTGAAATATTTTACAATTTGAGAGACTGTGAATTAGCTCTGAGAGAAGTTAGAAAAGGAATGAGGGGTTTATTCAAGTCAGGTAAAAAGAGAACTCATATCTAACTTTTCTGTTTGCATTTTTATGTGTGCTTTAGTATGTTTAGCTGGCTCTTCCTGTGATACTTCGGTTCTGATTTTGAGATTCTGACATCATGTACACACATGTGGCATCTATCATGGATGTGATAAATGTTGCAAAGAGAACTCTGAAACTTGGGAGCTTTGTCTTGGAAGAGAGACTTACTAGGCAAACTTGGGCAAGTTTTGGGACCTCACTTTTCACACCTAGAAACTGGTTTATGATCTCTGCCTTACCTATTTACAGGAATACAGGAATAGCGTGAGAAGCAAATAAGTTATCGGATGTGACAAAACATGGACAGAAATCATATGAATGGAAGGAAGCATTTTTAATTATTCAAACCCTCTAAACTCTACGTGCTGGGACACTACTTCTCCAAATGCGATTAGGGAAACCCTTGAGGGTCTCAGAAAACCACTTTAGGAAGATAGTGAGATCAGAAACATGTTTATAATAATACAGTGGAATTTTCTAGAGGCTACGTGATGTGTGATGACATCACCACGGTGAAGACTAATGGGATGTCTCTGTGTGTTCCTGTGCTTTCTAAAATGTTCTAAAGTAGAAAATTCGGAGCAAAGGTATGCACATTTCCAGAGAACAACTCAGTTTACTTTCAGTACTTCCACTGGGCTTGTACTATGTATCTTTAGCTCTACCAGCTAAATCTTTGCAACTTCCCTTTCATTCAATAAAACATTATTGTGAAAACACAAACTTTTCCTGGAACCTGTAAGAAAACACGAGAAATGCACTGCTGCCTTATTTTGAAACAATGTATTAATTCTTTCCAAAAAGTCTTTTCTGAAAAGTGATTTTATGATTCAATAATATTTTCTTTTAACATGTCAGAATATTATTTATAATATAGTTTTCTTATATTTAAAGTTGAATAGTTGGATTTCGAAATGGAGATTTGAAGATTTGCTTTTTTCAATCTAAAGCTTTAAAAAATCTGCATAAAAATGCTGAAAAACTTGAAACTGACTTAGGAGCTAGTCTTCTATCTCATGAAAGGGACAAATCTACTAAAAAAAAAATCTAGCTTGACCTTTAAATGAGAAACAAAACATGACAAAAATCTATCTTTCCCTTAGCTTTATAAGAGTTAATTTGTTGTCTTATTCCCTAGAAAATCTCAAATAATAATATGGTGGCAGATTTTGTCATCTTTCAGACTGTAAAGAAGACGGAATTGAACCTTTTTAATGTAGATGCTGTGTGCTTATTAAAAGTCAAAACTTAACTGGTGCTTTTTTTCATATTAGAAGAAAAAAAGACATGGCTGCATCTTAAGGATAAATCACCATATTGCATTTACTGAAGAGGTGCACACAATAGGTGAAACGAATATAATACTTTGCAGAGCTGACATTACCAAATTTCTGATGGAAGAAAAAGTAGTACAACCGATTACAGAACTGCAGCTTTCTGTGACTCTGATTTACATTTCAGTTGTTTCTCTGAACTTGGATTTTTCCCCCCCATAGAGTATCTTTCATTAAAATCATTCTTAGCAAAGTCCTGCCACGGGGGGCTAGAGGACACTGAAATTAGCATTCTCCAGACCTAACATTATAGGGAATTTAACTGGTTTTTTGCACTTAAGCAAAGCTCGCCGTTTGACAGCATCAAGTAGCTGTCACATTTTAAACCAGAGTTAATTGTGAATTATGGCTTGTTTGCAAGAATACAGCATAAAAGTAGTTACTGGGACTCTTTCCAAAGTTGGGGTGAATTTATGACACATTTGGTATTGGCTAATTATTTATAAAGTCTATTAAATTTGTCAGGACTGCTGGTGGGAAAAGATTTATTAGAACCAATGTAAAATGTAATGAAATAGATTGACTCCTTATGAAATATTAATATTCATTAACTCTGGTCATTGTAAGTCTACATTTGTAATCTCTCCGTGGATGCTTTTAGGTCAAGCTGCAGATGGTGCTTTAAGCTCTTATGACCAGGAGCACCCAAACTGCTAAATAAAAAGCTTCTGAGAATGACAAACATCAAATTCAGGATAGTGGTTATCTTACAGCCAAAGATCACAGCTGGGGGAGAGAAAATGGTAAACTTCAACTCTCTATATAAATATAACGTAGATATATATATATATATATATATATATATATATAAAAGCTTTACTTTATATACATATATAAAGTAGATGTATATATGTATGTATGTGTATATATATATACATATATATATATATATATATACACACACACATACATACACAGGTAGATTGATATCAACTACATCCATCTGCCAACTGTACCGTATCTCTTGCTTAGTCTCTACTAGGCATTTTAATTGGGTGTTAACACCTTTAGGGTGGAGCCTGTCTTGTTTATGGCATCTAATATAACGTTTAGCAGAGAGCAGAGCTCCTATCAGTCAGGGTGAACCAGATTGTGCCCCCCAAATCAAAATCTCACCAGCTGATAACAACCAAAGAATACTTATCCAATGTGTTGAATGACTAACATGGATCAACGGGGTGAGAGGTTCTGTCACTGTAGTTGCTCATGGACCCAGGATGGTGAAGGCTCAATTAAAAAACAAGATTTCACAAAAATAGAGTTGCCATATCATCCAGCAATCCCACTCCTGGGCATATATCTGGACAAAACTATAATTTGAAAAGATACATGCACCCCTATATTCATAGCAGCACTATTTATAGCCAAGACATGGAAGCAACCTAAGTGTCCATCGACAGATGAATGGATAAAGAAGATGTGGTACATATATACAATGGAATACTACTCAGCCATAAAAAAGAATGAAACAATGCCATTTGAAGCAACATGGATGGACCTAGAAATTGTCATACTGAGTGAAGTAAGTCAGAAAGAGAAAGACAAACGCCATATGATATCGCTTATATGTGGAACCTAAAAAAAAAAAAGGTACAAATGAATTTATTTACAAAACAGAAATAGAGTCACAGATGCAGAACACAAACTTATGTTTACCAGGGTGGAAAGGGGGCCAGGGATAAATTGGGAGATTAGGACTGACATCTACACACTACTATATATAAAACAGATAACAAATAATGACCTACTGTATAGCACAGGGAACTCTACTCAATACTCTGTAATGACCTATATGGGAAAAGAATCTAAAAAAGAGTGCTTATATGCGTATGTTTAATTGAGTCACTTTGCTGTACACCTGAAACTAACACAACATTGTAAATCAACTACACTCCAATAAAAGTTGTTAAAAAAAGAAAGAGGAAATGATATCACTATATGTGAAATCTAAAATATGACACAAATGAACTTATCTGTGAAACAGAAACAGACTCAGGGACATAGAGAACAGACTGGTAGTTGCCAAGGGAGAAGGGGGTGGGGGAGGGATTGATTAGGAACTTGGGATTAGCAGATGCAAACTATTATGTATAGAGTAGATAAACAAGGTCCTACCGTAGAGCACAGGGAACTATATTCAGTATCCTGTGATGAACCATAATGGAAAAGAACATGAAAAAGAATGTATATATATGTATAACTGAGACACTTTGCTGCACGGTAGAAATTAACACAACATTGTAAATCAACTATACTTCAATAAATTTTAAAAAACCCCAAGATTTCATAATCATGGAGGCAAAGAAGTGAGGTGGAAAGTCAAGACCAAGCAAGTAAGTGCTTCCATTTTTCCTTTTCCATTTTCCATCAGCTCAAACAATTCACATGGTCCCACCTCCCTGCAAAAAGGGCAATCAGATGACCAGCTGTGTTCTTAGAAGGACACGGGAAATGGTACCTGTGATTAGTTCTAAGGTTTGCTTATATACTCAACAAATATATACTTGCTGAATGAACAAATTGATCAGATACTGAGTGCTGTTTCTGAACTTGATTCGCTTACTGAGAAATACTTATCAACAATTTACTCTGTACCAGATAGCACACAGGGCACTAGGGAATGAACACTGAACAAAACTGTGAAACACTGAAATAGAGGGAAACTGTTCTTAGTCTATCTGCTTATACATGAACTCTATTTATTCACTGTTTTACATTGAACCTTGCAAATTTCAGTACCAGGGGATGGCTTTATTTTGAAAATGTGGAATCAATATGTGGACCAGCGATTTTCTTTACGTGCAAACATTTTTTTAACGATACACTACTGTGGGTCTTTCCTGTTCATCATTGACAATAAGCAAATACATTCGACGTGCCTTAAAGTCAGCAGTTTTCTGCCCATCAAAATATGATGAAAAGCTCTGCTGTCAATGACATTTTTTAAAAGCAGGGCTGGCGGAAACTCGGCATATTTTTAACTGGCACCCTCCCACTCCTGTCCACGTTGCACTGGCCAAAGTAAATCTATGGTCAAGCCGGACATCACTAGGGCAGAAAGCATACCTAGCCCATGTGTTTGGGGGAGGCACGGAGAGCTCTCTGCTGGACAGTCTTCCTCATGAATGACATCATCATTATTATCACAATCTCTATCACTGTCTGTCACTATTATTTTCTGCTCTCATTAGTAATAGTATCCCTCCTTCCCATCTGAACACCCTCATTATCTGCTTCATGCTCCTCACTTGCCCCTCAAAATCCCATTGCACTAAATCGTCAGTGACTGCAAGTGACATAAGGGATGGGCTTTTGCCTTTTTTATAACACCTCACAGCATGTGACAATGTGGCCAGCAGAGAGAGAGTCCCCAGGAAATATTTGTTGTCTGAGTGGATGAACATAAGTCTTAGAACTTTCAAAGAAAGTACAAAGATATGTTGTGTATGCATATTATTGCGTGTCTATTTATAACATGTATTATATACTTAAAATATGAATATTACATGTGCATACAGGTATATGTTTGTATATATACGTGCATGTTATATGTGTGTAAGTACATACGTGTGTACATGTATATACAGTTGTTAAAATGCTTTCGGGAATTGTATTAGTGATAGAGTCAGGCTACCTTTGTTTGTCTGGTGGTTTTTGAAGATTTAGGCAGGACTTGAGGAAAAAGAAGTCGTGTTGATGGCGAAGATGCTAATGGTGGAGTTGACTGAAAATGAAAACTGCGAAACTGTTAGATGCAAAATGGAGTGTTGCATGGCTGAGAGGAGGGCGATATGAATCCCAGATGCCTACAAAACTGCAAGTCAAGCTTTTCATTCCACCCTCCTGTTGCCTTAATGACTTCCACAAACTAAGTTGTTGCCCAGGGTACTGGGACACATCAGTATAACTACAGCAGGAAAAATCAAATAAAATAAAATCATGGAAAATTAGTTCCTAACAAAAACAACTCGCATCATTATTTGTAACTAGTCCCTCATCAACTCACCCAATTTTGCGTTAACTCCTTGCATTAGCTGCTATCTAACTTGCCTTATGCTCTATTTCAAGTTTTGAAATTTTTTTCAAGAAAAATAAATTGATTTGTAATAATCACTCAGACAAAACTTTTTCAAGGCCAACATGCAGAATCATAATTTCCATATTCATCATTTCCAAAAGTGCTCTACTTGGCTTTGCAATTTTTTTAATCAAAAGAAAATGCATTAGTCTTTCATTCATTAAGTTTCAATTGGAGCGTGGTTATATTTCTTATTAAAACTTTTCTAAGTAGTGCAAAAAAGAAGACAGACATAGAAAAATCAAACCTCATAAGTGCTTATCCATCAGCAGTTTTGATAAAAAGCTATCATTAAGAAAGAAAAAATGCAAATTACAGAAACAAGGTCACAATTTAATTGATATAAATTGCAGCCACCTGCTTATCTTATTTCCGAGGGAAAGGATTTTGTGTGTGCAATGAAGTAATTTCTTTGTAAGGAAGAAAAGTCGCTTGGCCATCTTTGTCGCTTAGGCATTTATTTAAATCGCCTGAATCCAGCCCACTTGGCTCCTGCCCCATCTGACCAGCACGTGAGCATCTGTGACTGACTTAGAAGTCAAAACAGCAATCCCATTTCAAATGGCAATCCACTCCCCAGACCATGAGGAGCTAGGGAAGCCACTGGGTAATTAGTTATTGACTTTAAATAGGAGGACAGATTCAAAGGGTCTTGGATTGAAAACAAACGTACAGTTACCAAAGGGAAAAAGTGGGGGGTGGGGAGGAGAGATAAATTGGGAATGTAGGTTTAACAGATACACACTACTATATATAAACAAGATAAACAACAAGGACCAACTGTATAGCACAGGGAAGTATATTCAGTGTCTTGTAATAACCTATAATGGAAAAGAATCTGAAAAAGCAAAGCGAATATATACATGTATTCACTTTGCTCTCCATCTGAAACACTGTAAATCAACTATACTTCAATAAAAAATAAAGAATGATAAAAAAAAACAGACTCAAAAGGTCTTAGACTGGCTTGTGAAAACTACAATATGACTTATAATAGAGCTGGGTTAAGAGGGATACAGGTTCAGAGAGCTACAAGTTTTAAATCTGGGTATGATTTCATGCAGGTACATAAGGAATAGCAAACCATGCTGTAGTCATGTTATACACATACACATATATGTATATATAGACATCTATCCTGTAAACTCAGGTCCAGTACTCATCAGTAATAAGTCCGAGAAATGTCTGACTTTTTTATTTTCCCTGAAAGTGTACCTTTTTGTATGCATGCCATTATTTTGCAAATGCTATTTGAAACCAAATTATTTAGAAACTGAAGCCAACATTCATGTTCATAAAACCCTAGATAACCATTTACTACTGAACAGGAAGATTTGCCAATTACTAATAGATTTTCCCCTTTGGGAGGTAGGATCCTTTTAATTTTGTTTTTATTTTCTAATTTTCATTTTCAATTTCTTTCTAAAATTTGTTATCTAATTGAAATGCTTTAAATTTCAAAAATATTTCAAAGCATTTTTTTTTTCTAAAAGAGAGAGGCTTTTCATTAATTTGGAAAGGAGAAAACTGCAGGCTTGTCAAACAGCAATGACATATTTACTATGTATCTTCCTTGCTGTTGCATTTTAGTCTAATCGAAAATGACTGTTTACATGGCTACAATTAGTTTCCAACAATTTATATTCACCCTTGCTGAGGCTCTTACTTCACTCATCTGTTTAATTCCTTTCAAAGCATGAAAGAGGTTTTGCTTCACTGGAAAGAGCACTGCTTTCAACTTAGCAATGAAAAAGGTCAACTACACCAAAAATCACGACTTTTATCTAACCTATCAGAGAACTGATATTGTTGGGTAGATACATCCTAAAGTCCGCTCAGGGTCAGCCCTTCAGCTAAGGACAATTGGATGGCATGATCTGTTTCTATTGTAGCAGAGCACGAGGGGGAGGGATGGCTACCTGAACTGGGTAACAGCAATTTTAACAATCTGCTCAAAGCTGGGAGTGGGCTACTGTGAAGTTATGGAACCTCTAACTGCCCTGGATACGGGGGAATTTGCACACACCTGCAGAATCTTTTGTACAGACCCTCCTCTTCATGCTCATGAGAAAGGTTGAAGGCAGGAGTGAAAATAGAGCAAACCCATACAAAGAATTCATACAACTCAACAGCAAAAAAAAAAAAAAAGAATTTTAGAGATGGACAGAGGATCAGAACAGACATTTTTCCAAAGAAGACATACAGATGGCCAACGCGTGAATGAAAAGATGCTCAACGTCACTAATCATCAGAGAAATGCAAATCCAGAGTAAAATGAGATATCACCTCACACCTGTCAGAATAGTCATCATCAAAAGATGACAGGGCTTCCCTGGTGGCACAGTGGTTGAGAATCCGCCTGCCAATGCAGGGGACATGGGTTAGAGCCCTGGTCTGGGAAGATCCCACATGCCGCGGAGCAACTAAGCCTGTGAGCCACAACTACTGAGCCTTCATGTCTGGAGCTTGTGCTCCGAAACAAGAGAGGCTGCAACAGTGAGAGGCCCGCACACCGTGATGAAGAGTGGCCCCCGCTTGCCACAACTAGAGAAAGCCCTCGCACAGAAACGAAGACCCAACACAGCCAAAAATAAATAAATAAATAAATAAATATTTTTTTAAAAATGACAAAACTGTTGGTGAGGGTATGGAGAAAAGGCAGCCCTTGTGCACTGTTGATGGGAATGTAAATTGGCGCAGCCACTGTGGAAAACAGTATGGAGGTTCCTCAAAAAATTAAAAATAGAACTATCATATGATCTAGGAAACCCACTCCTGGGTATTTATCTGAAGATTAAAAAAAACACTAATTAGAAAAGATATATACACCCCTATGTTAATTGCAGCATTATTTACAATTGACAAGATGGACAACCTAAGTGCCCATCAATAGATGAATGGATAAAGAAGGTGTGGTATATATATATATATATATATACACACACACATACAATGGAATATTACTCAGCCATAAAAAAGAATGACATCTTGCCATTTGTGGCAACATGGATGGATCTAAAGGGTATTATGCTAAGTGAAATAAGTCAGAGAGAGAAAGACAAATACTGTATGATATCACTTACATGCGGAATCTACAAAACAAAGCAAATGAACAAACATAACCAAACAGAAACAGAGTTATAGATACAGAGAACAAGCAGGTGGTTGCTCAAGAGGGGAGAGGTGTGGTGCAGGGAGGGACATAGGTGAGGGAGAGTATGAGGTACAAACTTCCAGTTGCAAAATAAATGAGTTACGGTGATGAAATATACTGTGTGGGGAATATAGTCAATAACTGTGTAATACCTTCGTATGGTGACATATTTAATGTAACTAGACTTAATCATGGTGATCCTTTGAAATGTACAGAAATATAGAATCACTAGGATGTGTAATAGGAACTAACATAGTATCATAATTACTCAGCCATAAAAAGAAACGAAATTGAGTTATTTGTAGTGAGGTGGATGGAGTTAGAGTCTGTCATACAGAGTGAAGTAAGTCAGAAAGAGAAAAACAAATACAGTATGCTAACACATATATATGGAATCTAAGGAAAAAAAAAAAAGGTCATGAAGAACCTAGTGGCAAGATGGGAATAGAAACACAGACCTACTAGAGAATGGACTTGAGGATATGGGGAGGGGGAAGGGTAAGATGTGACAAAGTGAGAGAGTGGCATGGACATATACACACTACCAAACGTAAAATAGATAGCTAGTGGGAAGCAGCTGCATAGCACAGGGAGATCAGCTCTGTGCTTTGTGACCACCTAGAGGGGTGGGATAGGGAGGGTGGGAGGGAGGGAGAGGGAAGAGGGAAGAGATATGGGAACATATGTATATGTATAACTGATTCACTTTGTTATAAAGCAGAAACTAACACACCATTGTAAAGCAATTATACTCCAATAAAGATGTTAAAAAAAGTCAATTATACTTCAAAAACAAACCCACTCATAGAAAAAGAGATCAGAATTGTGGTTACCAGAGGAGGGGTGGGGGAAGGGGAATTGGGTGAAGGTGGTCAAGTACACCCCCAATACTTATTTATCTTATAACTCAGAGATTGCTCCTCCCAGTTCTAAGATAAATAAGTACTGAGGATGTGATGTACAATGTGATAGATATAATTAGTGCTGCTGTAAGTTAGATATGAAAGTTAAGAGAGTAAATCCTAAGAGATCTCATCACAAGGAAAATTTTTTTGTTTTTAATTTTTTTTTGGCTGTGTTGGGTCTTCGTTGATGAGTGCAGGCTTTCTCTAGTTGCGGCGAGCGGGGGTTACTCTTCGTTGTGGTGGCTTCTCTTGTTGCGGAGCACGGGCTCTAGGCGTGTGGGCTTCAGTATTTGTGGCACATGGGCTCAGTAGTTGTGGCTCGCGGGCTCTAGAGCGCAGGCTCAGTAGTTGTGGCGCATGGGCTTAGCTGCTCCGCGGCATGTGGGATCTTCCCGGACCAGGGCTCGAACCCATGTCCCCTGCATTGGCAGGCGGACTCTTAACAACTGCGCCACCAGAGAAGCCAGAAAAAAATTTTTTTTATTACTTTAATTTTGGGTCTATGGAAGATGATGGACGTTTGTTAAACATATTGCGATAATCATTTCATGATGTAAGTCAAATAATTATGCTGTACACCTTAAACTTATATAGTGCTGTATGTCAATTATATCTTAGTAAAAATGGAAGAAATAAAGAACAGAAAATGGAGCACACCTTTCCTGCTGCTGCAGGAAAAGCCTGAAGCCCTACACCTGCCCCTCTCTGCACCCTTTCCTCATAGGAAGCAAAAGCCTTGAGGTTAATGGCCTTCCCATCATCATGCATGACTTCGCACTGGGGAGTTCTTTCGGGCATGGGGAAGGTGTGTGTAAGTACCACAGTGCAGGGAAAACCAGACTGAAGGCTGGGCCAGCTTGCTGAAGGAGAGACATTTCCTTCTCCAGAGCTTCCTGAATTCCTCAGTAGAGCTTTTGACTAAGTTGGGACAATAGCTAATGGTAACCGTCACCACCTTGTTTAGATTCAGTGTCTGAGGCTGCTCTCCAACAGTTTACTCTACCCCTGGTCCTGCATCAAACAGCAGCGTGCATGAAACAGTCCTGTGTTGTTGTTCCCAATAATAGCAGTCACCTCTGTTTGACAGCACATTATGGCAAAAACTTTTTACCTAACCAAGTGTGAAAGAGAAAAGTCATTATGTGTCTATTGATTGTTGTCATACACTATTTTATTTAACAGCAACCTATTTTCCACTAGTGATTAACACAAGGAGACATAAAATATGCATATATTTGGAAACCCAATTATTCAGCTGAAAACCCCTATTACAGCTTCATTGTCTTGGCTGTGCTACAGTTTCCATTTGGAGGTCCTGAAAGGTGATTTTTGCCCTTGACAGAGAGGGGATGCTCTTCCCAAGTTCACGTGTGTTGAATGCCATATCACTGAGAAGACGTAGATTATTTGTTCAGGATCCAATGGGAATCAAACTCAGGTTTATACAGTGAGGTTTAAATTTGAATTTAAAGACATGGTTAAAGGCTCTTTAAAATACACCAAGTGTTTATCGAATGTGTATTATGTCCCAGGCACTGTGGAACTCAATGGTCGACAAAATCCCAGCCTTCGAACAGCTTGTGCCTGAGTAGGGAATAGAGTCAATGAGCCATTAAATGACGAGGTGATGAATTCTATGATGGGAGGTGCAAGCAATCCTGGGACATTGCAGAGGGGCACAAATCAGGACGTCAAGGCTGAGGAAAGGCTTTTTTAGAGAAGTATGTCCATGTTGAAGAACAAGGCTGATTGGAAGTAGGCTCAGCTAAAGAAGAAAGGGAGGTCTTTGGGCAGACAAAACTGTAGGTGTAGCAGATGCCGCCAGGGCCACACCCACAGACCTGCCTCATCATTCCTGACACCTTCCAACTGGTCCTTTATGCATCTCCTGTGCTTGAAGGCTCTCCCCCATCTCTCTAGCTGCTGAAAGCTGCACAGCAGGACAAAGGAAAGAACACTCCTCCTTCCTAGAAGCCCTCAATCTATAAATATTTTCCAACCCTTTCCAAACTTGAATCTTGTGTAGCCACGTGACTTATTTCAGTCAGGTGTGGCGATGTGCCATTTCTGAGTCTAGCTGCAAGAGGGCTTGCATGCTTCTGCTTTTTTCTTGTACCTCTGCCTCTAGCATGAGAATAAGCCTGGGCTCACCTGCTCAGGGTGAGAGACCAGGTAAAGCATAGCCACTTTATCCTAAATTTGCCCACAGTCAGCTGACAGCCAGGCATGTAAATGAATGTCAGGCAAAACTGGGGAAACAAACAAACAAACAAACAAAACGCTAAGGTAATACCAGTCAAGATCAGCACAACTGCTCAGTTTACCCATAGTCTTATGAATAATAATAAGTGGTTATTGTTTAAAGTTACTGAATTTGGGGATTACTTAGTACACAGCATTATTATGGCAACAGCTAACTGGTACAAAACATATCATGACTTTAATTGGGCTTATTGAAGATTTGGAGCCAAATGAAAATGAAAACACAGTTTATCAAAATTTGTGGGATACAGCAAAAGCAGTGCCTAAAGGGAGATTTATAGCACTGAATGCATATAGTAAGAAAGAAAATATACTGAAAATCAGGATTCTAAGTTCTCACCTTAGGAAACTAGAAAGAGAAGAGCAAACTAAATCCAAAGTAAGAAGAAAATAAATACTTAAGAATTGGAGCAGAAGTCAGTGAAATTGAAAACAGGAAATCGGTAGAGAAAATCATTGAAATGCAAATCTGGTTCTTTGAAAAGGTCCATAAAATTGATACGCTTCTAGGCAGGCTAAGAAAGAAAGAGAAAGGACACAAATTACTGATATCAGAAATGAATGAGGGGACATCATTACAGATTCCATGGACATTAAAAGATATTAAAGAATTACTATGAACAATTCTATACTGACAAATTTTATAACCTAGATGAAATGGACCAATTCCTGGAAAGACACAATTTGCCAAAACTCAACAAGAAGAAATAGACACTCCGACTAAGCTTATAGCTATTAAAGAAATTGAATCAAAATTCATAACCTTCCAAAACAGAAAGCTCCAGACCCAGAAGCAACATGAATGGATAAATAAACTGTGGTACACCCCGATGATGGAATATTATTCGGTGCTAAAAAGAAGTGAGCTATCAAGGCACGAAAATACACGGAGGAAACTGACATGCAGATTACTAAGTGAAAGAAGCCAATCCGAAAAGACTACTTTTCAGGCTACATACTGTGCAATTCCAATTATATGATATCCTGGAAAAGGCAAAACTAATCATGGTCTGCGATTTGTCAGGGTTTGGAGGTAAGAGGGTTGGATAAGCAGAACACAGAGGTTTCTTAGGGTGGTGAAAATGTTCTGTATGATACCATAATGACAGAAAAAAAAAGTCATTATACATTTGTCCAAATTTATAGAATGGACAATACCAAGTTGACCCTAATGCAGACTGTGGACTCTTGGTGATTATGAAGTGTCAATGTAGGTTTATCGTTTGTTACAAATGTTCTTCTCTGGTTCTTCTATATGGGAATCTTTGCACTTTCCCCTCAATTTTGCTGTGAACCTAAAAGTACTCTAAAACAAAATCTTAACTGAAAAAAAAAAAAAAGAAAGAAAGAAACTGAAGTTTAGGGAGGTTAACAAGTAAAGGAAGCAGGAATTCAATGTAGATTTGTGAGTTTTCCTTCCAGAATCCGGGAGCTTAGTGACTCAGCTACACAGATCTGCTTCCCATTTAGCTACCTGCTGATTTGCTGCCAGGCTGGTGTCCCCATCTGACTGGCACATGGTCAGCTCAGCCCTTCCCTTGTCTACTTCAGACGGTCTTGCTCTATGTCTGGTCACCCTAAGGAAATTTTACCAGTTCTGATCTCTACCAGAATAACTTTGGCTAGCCAAGGGCCTGCTACTGAGAATGAATCAGTGGCAGGCACAGAATTCATTAGAAGATGCATCTCACATTTATGCAAGGAGATTGCAAAGTGGTAAACAGGGCTCTTTCTGCTTTTCTGTTCAATGTTTTATTATGGTCCTCCTCAACTTCATGCGTGAAGACTGCAGAGAGCTTTGAAAATTAATATCTGTACCGTATCAATACCGCCTTCTCTTCCCCCTAAAAACCACGGGAAGGTTTAGATGTAAAAATAGCTGTTAAATCTTTTATTCTTTCCACTACTTTGAAAAGGAGTTCACAAAATCCTCTCTGGTTGTGGATAAATCATCCCTGTTCCTACTTAGTTGTACTGTTTGGAAAAGAGAAAATTGGACACTACCCACTAATCATCGCCCATCAGCAAGCACATATTTGTTGTGGTACAAAGAGCTCTTTTAGTGCATTAATTGAAAGCATCACTGAGTGAGCTGGAGGATCTCAGCTAACGACTTTGGAAAAGCACTCTAAACAATTAATGGTGACTAATGAAACGAAAGAGTATAATAAATACTGGGGCTGACACTTTGATAGGCAAAGTCACCAGCCACAGCTGAGAAGCTGTGCTTACCTCCTAGGGTCTCTGCATTTCCCTGGAGTCAGGCCTGGGGTTCATTATTAATGTCTTAGTGCCCTATTGCATTCACGGAAATTTTTCAATTATTCCTTTGTTTACTTTTGTTCATCCATTTCTAACTGTCCTCACTGAGATCACTGGCCTTCCCAGAATCATAAAGACAGAGTACATGCTGCTTTTTTATTTAGCGTATCTTGATTTCTTATAAAATTGATAATTATCCATAGGCTTAGTAGCCATTTAATCTATTTCCTGATAATTATATTTTTGAATATCCTACCAATGGGAATTAATCAATCCAGAAGTATTTCTAATGACCTCTATTCTCACCACTGGGACAGATAAAGATGCTGTCTTTTGGCCATGACAGTTAAGTGATGATTGTTAAATCTAAAGCCAAGCTCATTTTAGAAATTCTATGAATAATGATCAGATCTTCCAGCCCTCCGTCTTAAACATATTGTTCCTGGGTCCCTACAGATGCTACCTATTTCCAGAGTGGACTGGCTAATTACCAGCAGAACAGATATTTCTCAGTTGTTGCTACGGTTGGACCATTGACATAGGGAGGGTAATTAAAATCCACAGATTAACAATACAAATAGACTGTTCTTTCAATCTGATGTCAAGTATATCTTCAAAGCATCATCAGAAAGTTTCTTTTCTTAAGTAGGTCATTCATTTCTCCTTCCCCTTATACCATGAAATAACATGAAGCATTAAAAATGGTTAAATGCTTTGGTACTAAGGAGACTTGGGTTTGAATTTCAAAGGTACCAGAATAAGAGTGGCTTTGAACAAGTTTCTTAACCTGAATCTCATTTTTGTTTTCTGATTGTTTGTGTTTTGTTTTCTATTTGTGAACAGGATATTACAATACAAATCTTGCTGAGGTGTTCTAAATATCGGAAGTAAATTTTGGCCAGAAGGAGATTCTGGTCTAGGATGGATACTCAAAATGGTAGTTAATATTAATATAATTCAATTTTTAGAAAGAACTGATTGTCTTGCTTAGTATATTTAATAAAGGTGATTATTTTATGTGAGTTTATTGTGGCTTGGTATTTAGTGGATTAGAGATGTTTTCAAAAATATTCTTTTTTTTTCATGGCTATTAGTATACTCATGATTTTCTTACCTCTGCAGCTTTGCATAGACTGTTCCTTACCTCTGGGATGCCATTCCCTATCTTTGATTTTCAGAGCCCTGTACATTTTTTTTCCTACTTCGTGGCACTTTCATTGAAGGTTCCAACTTAACAGGGAGTCTTCCATTATTTATGCTCCTGGATAATTTTATTAAGACTTTTTATAGCAACTTCTTTCCCTTGTAGTAGAATTACCTACTTCCCCTCTCCTAGGTAGTAAATTCCTGAAAAATATAGGCATTTCTTTGTACCATTGTTTACTAAGGTAGGATATATTGAGTTACTGGTACCTTATTTAAATATATGAATAATTACAAATAAGTAACAAATATGTATTTTAATGGGTATGAATACATGGTATCAGAATTTCATAGATAGCCTTGCTTATTAGGTGGCTAAGTAGGTAGAGAATGTTGAAGCTCCTTTAGCTGTCTAATGGGGTATAGGTATGGCATGCCATGAGTATTTATACCTTGAAATATGTTTTCTACTTTAGGAAATTACCAACTACGATTTAAGATAGAGATTTGCTTGACAGAGCATACATGTGAAATATGGTATTAATAT
The DNA here is from genome assembly GCF_965194805.1 of Balaenoptera borealis. Lineage (NCBI taxonomy): Eukaryota > Metazoa > Chordata > Mammalia > Artiodactyla > Balaenopteridae > Balaenoptera > Balaenoptera borealis. The sequence continues at coordinate 87,512,737 of NC_138875.1, forward strand.
TCTGAGAGTAGGAGTTATTCTTTCTGGAGCTTCTATTTATCTATAAAACAGGCACATGTCACATCTTCAAGTGATGTTTATAAGCCATCTTGTATTGTTTGCACAATCTTCCAGTTGACTGCAGTCTACCTGCTTCATTCATTCACTGAAGTCACTTCTTGGCTGATGGGGACCCTTAGAAAATTCCACAAATAGTGTATTATTTGCACCCATGATCCGTGCTACAAAGGGAAAAACAAAAACAAAAACAAAAAACAACAGGGAGTTTGCACAGCATGTTATATAACAGATGGACTTTACCTGGTCTCAGTTTCAAGCCCTGGTAATTCCACAAAGTCAGGTTGAAGGCATAAACAATGGACACAGCTGGCAGGTGAAACTTCCTGCTGTGTTTGACACAGCGAAGGAATTTCAAGCCCCATTAAATTGGGATTCATCTTTGCTTGGTGATGTACATATTATTCTGTCTAAATACATTTATTTCCATGAGCTGATATGCATCAGAAGTTGTGTGCACCAGGGCTGATAGGGCCGTTCTAGTTATTCTGAAGCGTTTTAAAGCAGTTGAAACAATGTGCCTGTGGCTGAGAATGATGTAAATCCTGATATTTCAACTTTAAGATGCTAAGCCATTACAGTATTTGATTATTTAGCTGTTGTAAGGCAGTTGTTCCCAGGCCTGCCATATTAGTTGACTTGACATTCCAAAATTTATGCTAAAAATAGAACCATCACAGGACCCAGCAATTCCACTCCTGGGTATATATCCAAACAAAACAAAACAAAAACAAAAATACTAATTTGAAAAGATACATGCACCCTAATATTCATAGCAGCACTATTTACAATTGCCAAGATATGGAAACAATCTAAGTGTCTATCAACAGATGAATGGATAAACAAGATGTGGTATATTTGTTTTTCTCTTTCTGGCTTACTTCACTCTGTATGACAGTCTCTAGGTCCATCCACATCTCTGCATATGGCACAATTTCTTTCCATTTTATGGCTGAGTAATATTCCATTGTATATATGTACCACATCTTCTTTATCCATTCCTCGGTTGATGGGCATTTAGGTTGCTTCCATGTCCTGGCAATTGTAAATAGTGCTGCAATGAACATTGGGGTGCCTGCATCTTTTGGAATTATGGTTTTCTCCGGGTATATGCCCAGGAGTGGGATTGCTGGGTTGTATGGTAGTTCTATTTTTAGTTGGAAGGGGAATGGGGAGTTAGTGTTTAATGGGGACAGAGTTTCAGTTTAGAAAGGTGAAAAATTCAGGAGATGGATGATGGTGAGAGTTGCACAACAATGTGAATGTACTTAGTGCCACTGAACTGTACAGTTAAATATAGTTAAAATAGTATGTTTTATATGATATGACTTTTACCACAATAAAAAACAATGTTAAAAAAAAGATGTGGTCTATATATCTACCTAACCATTTCCTGCAGTCCCCTGCAATACGGGCAGGGCTCAGAAGAGAAGCTTTGTATCTGCTCACTTGGCGCCAGCTGGGGCTCAGATCAGCTGAGGCTGAGGGCAGCTCCCTCACACGCTGGTGGTTGATGTTGGGGATCACCAGGGATGGGGCTGGACCACAGACAAGAGGCTACTTGGCTTCCTCGCACCATGAGGTCTGTGTCCCAAGGGTGAGCAAGCAAGCTAATCAAGAGCCGAGGGGAAGCCATGTCTCCTTTCCCAACCCAGCCTTGGAAGTCACACAGAGTCATGTGCCCTGCTTTCTCTTCCTTGAGATAATCACAAATTCAGCCCAGTTTCAGGGGAAAGGAAAAGAGAGTCCACCTCTGGATGCAGGAGTCAGGAGGTTCTGGAGAGAATGGGAAACTGGAAACATCAGTACGGCAAATTTTTGGAAAACGGAATTTGAAAACCTTTTGATACATGTTGATAATTACCTTATTTTTAAAAATGGACCTTATCAATTAAAACAAATTTAAAAAGTTAGTTTCGATTTGAGTTCAGTTTAAATTTAGATTTAAAGAAAACTGAGAGGATAGTAAGCGATTCTATATATACCCTACACCAAGCTTCCTTTATTCTAGATTTTAATGGTTTAATAATGCAAATTTATTTTACCTCTACCCCTGTATCATTTCTTTTAAAATGGAGAAGATAAAAGATCTAAAAATAATTTTAAAAGGAATTTAAATATAAAATAGATAATGAATATCGATTTGAGTCCCTAATACTTAAAGACCTTTTATTATGTGAATTAACCTACAAGTGCCTATGAGTTCAGATTTCAATCATCACTAAAATTATACCCATGCATTAGCTCCTCTTTTTTGGAGTAGATTTAACACTTTGATGCTACGTAATCAGACTGCTCCACTCTCTCATTCTAGCATTCTGAAGCATTATTAACTATCCCTGAAAATGATGACACTCCTCTCTTTAACGGGTGGAAAGATCAATATCAATTTTTAGAAGCAATGATAGACTGAAATAGAAAAATGATCCTAGAAGCAGACAGAACAATCAACAGAGATTGGCTCTATGGCAGATTTACCAAAATGATATGTGATTCAAAGTTCTTGTTATCAGAATACCAAAGTCTCCAGTCTGTATGGATTTCCCAGGAAACACAGTTCCACCCAGAGTCATCTGTGCTTTTTAACAGCCCTGTTTATGAGGACTGTGGTCGCGTAATGTCGACTCTGGACTAAGCTCCCTCATGCACCGTGTCTTCTTTGAACTTGAGTCCAAAGGAGAAAATATGGGTTCTTCTGGATGGATTCTCATCCTCTGATTTGCAGCTGTTAACTCAGAATTTCTGATGCTTAAATGAGGCTTCACCTGGCACCTCCTCCAAAGTGATGGACAAAATCCTTACACCTGAGGACCCGGTCTGCAAGCATCATTTGTGCCAGTCCATTTGCTATCTGTCTTATTTCTCTTATCTCAGCCCTTAGAGCTTTTGCACGTCTACTGAATCTGCATGTGTTTCCATGGCAACTGCATCAGAAGATCAGGGCCAGGGAGCAAGGAATTCAGGGTATAATAATTTTACACAGGTCACTGAAATGTGGGAACACAAGTATTTGAGTTGGCAAACAATCAATAGCTTCCTTTCCTTAAAAAAAAAAAAAAATTGCCTGGAGGCTTTCCTATTGGTCATAGGAAAACTAGTCAGGCAAATATCTGTTCGTCCAATCTCAAGACCAATTGCATTAAGTCTGAGGTAGAGTGTATGTGATGCATAAGTAAAGTAAGTAATTTAATGTTTTTATTATAGAGTCTGATGTGATTTTTGGAAAAGATTCTAACAATTTTGAAATGCACAGTAAGTAAAGAAAATAAAAGAAGTTCCTCTTGCCCGCACCATCTTATCCCCCCAAAATAACTACTGCTGGCATTCCAGTGTCCAGCCTTGCAGCCCAAATTAACTCAGACAAAAGCAGATGATTAACAGAGCTAGGTAAGTTTTACTTATATGGTGTTATGCCAGATACTCTAAAGATATTTGTGATTGATCTTCCCTCTGCCTGAAATATATTACTCTCCCACGCCTGCATTTCATTCAAGTCTTTGCTAAAATACTGTAATAGTGAAGAACAAATCTGACTCCATATTGGATCTGTTTCTTTTACTTTGACCTTTGTATTCTAATGCTTTTGCTATAAGTTAAGAATGTTGCCTATAGCCTGAAATACACAGGAGAGCCCATTCTCAAGGCTCTGACCTTTAAAGGTATAACACGTTCCCATTCACATAGAGATAAAAAGTTGCAGAACAGAGAATAACATTTGTCTTGTTGGAGGTTTATAGGAACATGGTGACCAGACCTACGTGCACAGCCGCAAGAACAAAGGATTCTGACACCATAAGTTTTCAACAACCAGCCGCACCCTCTCCCCTTTTAGTATAAAAGAAGCCTGAATTCTAACTCGGGGAAGATGGGCCATTGGGTCACGAGTCCACCATCTTCTCGGTCTGCTGGTTTTCTGAATAAAGTCGCAATTCCTTGCCTCAACACATCATATCTCGATTTATTGGCCTGTCATGTGGAGAGCAGTACGTGCTTGGACTCGATAACAATATCGCATTCACAAAGACTTTGCTGACCACCCTAACTGAAATAGCGACCACTCCCTCTCCAGGCATCTCTACCTTTCCTCTGCTTTATGTTTCTTTACAGCACGATCACCCTCTGGGGGTTATTACATATTTGTGTATTTGTTTTATTGACCATCTTCTACTTGAACATTAAGCCTTATGAGGACAGAGGCTTTGTCCCTCTGGGTCACCGTGTATCACAGCATCACTACGCCAGACACAGGCTGGGACCCTGATACACACGTTTGTTAAATCAATGAAAAATGGAAGAATGCTATGTGTATCTCTTCTCTCCTGCCTGTGCTCAGAGCAGACATGTCTAATCACTTGCATGATTCCATTTTCCCATTAGGTCTGCTTATCATTTGAAAACTCTTCCCCACCCAGTGCTCCTAGAAGCCACCAAGAAGGCACTGGAAGTGCTAATGACTAGAAAACACTGTCCTTGCTGGTCTCAGGTCTAATATCTGTGGCTTTGAGAACTGCAGAACACCAATGGATCAGATGCTAGTATGATTGTTAAAGTCATTCCTAGTCTTTCCTCATCACTACTTTCAAAAGTGAAAAATGATGTGTGTATGTCAATCTCAATCTCCCAATTTATCCCTCCCTCCCCTTACCCCCTGGTAACCATAAGTTTGTTTTCTTCATCTGTAACTCTATTTCTGTTTTGTAGAGAAGTTCATTTGTACCCCCCCTTTTTTTTTACATTCCACATATAAGCGATATCATATGATATTTGTCTTTCTCTGTCTGAATTACTTCACTCAGTATGACAATCTCTGGGTCCATCCATGTTGCTGCAAATGGCATTATTTCATTCTTTTTTATGGTATGACATATACACACTATTATATATAAAATAGATAACTAATAAGGACCTACAGTATAGCACAGGAAACTCTACTCAATACTCTGTAATGACCTATATGGGAAAAGAATCTGAAAAAAAGTGGATTAATGTATAACTGATTCACTTTGCTGTATACCTGAAACTAACACAACATTGTAAATCAACTACACTCCAATAAAAGTTCAAAAAATAAACAAACGAGACCTAAAAAAAGTGAGTGAACCTTCAGTCTCCATTGGGTCAGAAGGAAACACTGCCAAGGAGACAGCACAAACAGCCACATTTACAAGAAAAACAGACCCTCTACCTGTTTTTGAATTCTCTTTTCCCAACTTGCTACCTTCTTTTTACTGATTTTTTTCACCCTAAAATTGGGATAGTAATAGACTTACCCCTCACAGTTGAGTTGTAGAATTTAATGCTAATATATGTAGAGCACTTAGAAATCTGGTACATGAGAATTTTATGTATTTGCTATTATCATTATAGGTTGTTATTATTATTATTTTAACATTCAGTAAGAACCTGTGTTATCACCATCACTCAACACATAGTTTTTCTTTGCTTTTAGTATGAATATTCCTGATTATAAGTTCTAAAGAGGTGGTTCTAAAGAAATACATTTTATACTTTGAGCAATACATGTGTGCACAAAAATGTATACACACACATACTAAAACAAAATCTCGCAAAACTATTTTTATCCTTACGAGTTGCAGTGCTGTCAAGTACATCCTATTCTATTCAGTTCTATTCTAACCTAGGATATTCTGATTTGAAAAATAAATGTTGGTCCCAATGCATTAACTTATTTTACACCACTAGTGTGTTGTGCACTGTGGTTTGAAAGACACTACCCTAGAAGAAGATCTGGGCTCTTAGAGCTACAAAGCTTATTGTATATTTACTTTTCCTTATTCTCTGATTTCTAATGGCTTCATCACATCTTCTGTATTCAATTTTATTTTTCCCACTGGTTTCAAGTTATGTTTTATTTATATTAGCTTAGTGGTTAATCTTAAATTTTTAAACACAATTTAGGTTTCACCTAGGCAATTTTAATAGCAAAATGCATATTCCTTTTTTAAAAACTTGTGTTCTTGGGTCTGTGCATATTCCTCCTGATATATTCTAATATTCAAATTGTCTTTTTTACACGTTTACAGAAAATTTTCAATTCTTGGGCATGGATAATATATTTTCTTCAAAACTAGAACAAATGGTAATTAGAACTCCCCACCAGGGAGATGTATCAGACACTGACTCAGGCACAATTTGCCTCAAATATCCTCAGGTTTAATTAGACAAAAGTCACAGCTGTGGATATTGTTTCTGATTTGGGAAATGTATCAGAAGGCATGAAAAATTAGCAAGACGAAAGTGCAAACTAATCCACCAAATTAAAAGGATTCTTTTTGAGTGCCTGTTCAGCAGATACTGGCCAAATGATTTTGGACACTTCTTTTAATTTTTTGATATGTCAGATGCATTATGTGTAAAATAGAGGTGCTCACTGCTACCAAGTAATATTGTTACAGAGATTAATAGAATTTCCTCCCCTATGTTGTAGAGAAACATAGTGTACTTCAGACAAAGAAGATATTCAAATAAAATAGTTACGGCTCCAAACAAACAAACACAAAGGGACAAAGGAAACTCATCAAGGTGTTGATTATGTCTGTTACCTTGATTGTGGTGATGGTATCACAGGTGTTTGCATATGTTTACATTCATCAAATTGCACACATTAAATATGTGCAGTTCTGTCTATGTCAATTATACCTCAATAAATCCATTTTTTAAAATAAAAAAGTATGGATCGTTCGATTATTTTTTTTAAACTGGAGGTTTCCAAATAACTCGTTACCACAAAAATTGTTTATCGAGGACCTCAAAAAGTTTTGAACTGTTTTGTGTAGCTTACAAAATGAGTTGGTAAACAAAACGTCTGCTTTCCGAAATTTTTTGTCTGATAAAATTGATTCAATTATTTTATATAAGACCTCACTTTTATCTGACGTTTTCCATAAATTATTATCATTATTTTATAACACAAAATAACTAAGTTGTTTTAGAAGTATATTAGTCAATGAAGTTATTCCCCATCGCAACAATTTAGGATGCGGGTAAGGCTTTAAGAATAAAGAGACTGACTCTTCTCATATTGCCTTGAAAGGGACTCGTTATATGCACCATAATCTGGGTTCCAGGAATAAACCTTCACTGGGGCTATGTTTATATCCCTGTATTGTTGTCGGCGCTGAAGAAAAGAGCCCTTTGTAATCCTTCTGTCCTTATAAAGGGGCACTCAATGGGGAAACAGAATTTAACATAAGGAATTTCACTTTATAACCAAACTTACTATAACTCATTAATTTGTATTGCAAAAGCCAAAGGGATCCTTATATGTAAATGTAAAAAGGAAAAACTAAAAAGCAGAGATTATACCATCTTCACGAGACCTTCACAAAAGACGTTGTGTTTAGAGTGCTTTAAAAGGAATTATTTTTATAGCAGTAAAACTCTAAGACCATTAATTTCCAATGGTGAAGATTCCATGATTAGTTTGAAAGGTCAGGGGCTGTTTTGCAAATACAAAGTGTGCAAACACAAAAACATATTTTTAAATAGTCATAGAAAAACCTCCACTGCTTTTTTTTTTTTTTTTTGGCTGCATTGGGTCTTCATTGCTGCATGCCGGCTTTCTCTAGTTGCAGTGTGCGGGCTTCTCACTGCGGTGTGCAGGCTTCGGTAGTTGTGGCACGCAGGCTCAGTAGTTGTGGCTTGCGGGCTCTAGAGCACAGGCTCAGTACTTGTGGCGCACGGGCTTAGTTGCTCTGTGGCATGTGGGATCTTCCTGGATCAGGGCTCGAACCCATGTCCCCTGCATTGGCAGGCAGATTCTTAATCACTGCGCCACCAGGGAAGTCCCATCCTCCACTGCTTTTAACTATGGCAATGATTTCTGCTCTACTTCAATTATAGGGTCTGGGGAAACTTCTTACTATTTGTAGCAAGAGCTAATATTCAACAGAGGAGCTGAGAAATACAAATTGTATTGTTTTAGAGATGCAAAAAGAGAGTGTGGTTGACAAAATAATGACCCCTCCCCAAAGAGGTCCATGTGTAAATCCCCAGAACCTGCATACACGTGTTATGTTACACGACGAGGGGGGATTAAGGGAGTAGATGGAATTAAGGTTGTCAATTAGCTGACCTTAAAATAGGAAGCTTGTCCAGAATTATTTGGGTGGGTCCCGTGTAATCATAAGGATAAAGGAATTTAAGTAATGTGGACAAGAGAGGCAATATGATAAAGTTTCAACTGGCCGTGGCTTCAAAGATGGAAGAAGGGACCATGAGCCCAGGAATGCGGGAAACTTCTAACACCTGGAAGAGGCAAGAAAACAGATTCTCCCCTAGAACCTCCAGAAGTGATGCAGGCTTCTGGCACCTTGCTTTTAACCCAGAGAGGCCTGTGTAGGACCTGTTACCCACAGAGCCATAAGATCATAAACTTGTGTTATTTTAAGCCACTAAGATTGTGGCCGTTTGCTACAGCACCAGAAAACCAGTACAGGATGCGTGATCTAAGAATCTGTAAAGATTAAATCACATTGGAAATAAACATATTTTCCTAAATTGGGGAGTGAGATTTTGATCCAGTTTAACAGTGACATCAAGTACCTTATTTCTTTGTATGAGAAGTCTGCACCAAGTTATGGGTACTACCTAATGCACGCTACACTACTTTGTAAGGCTGGCGTGCCACAAACATGCAATACCCATGACCCAGTGAAGAGAGCTGTGGCCCCAAATTCTGTTCATAAAATCGTGCGGAAATCACTCTTTCCAGAATGAAAATCTCAGGTCTGGAACAGTCAAAGCCAAAACTGACATCAAGATCACGGTGGGGAAAAAAACAAAAAAACAAAATGACAGAAATTGTAGTGGTTATGTGCGCTCTCCTAGGATGCAGGTACTGCAAGGGGATGAGTAATTATAACCACGAAAATGCACTGGTTGAACTTTAAATTACTCATTTCTTTATATGAAAATCCTATAAGGAGGGGTCGGCAGCGACCTCCACCCACTCAAGCTCTAAGCCCCTGGTGCTGCATTTAAACCCCGGACTTTTAAAAACAGAAGTAAATAAGAGAAAAACAAAATCATAGAAAAGATTTTGGGAAATTCATTTTCCTAAATATTTCTCTATGTCTGTCTCTCTGCCTTGGTCTTCCTACCCCTTAATCTCTCTCTATAACACACACACACACACACACACACACACACACACACACACATTTTACCTAACCATGTATTTTGCCTCTGTTTCTCTAGATCTCGCCCAAGTTCCCGGTACTCTAATGAAATACCTTGAGCTGCAAGGCATGGGTTAGAACTGCCAGGCGGAGGGAATTTGAGCTCTAATCTGTCTTAAAAACCCCGTCCCTGATCTCCCCCCCAACCCCCACTCCAGTAAATGTGCTTGCAAGTGGGAAGCAACAGGGCAGAGATGTGGTTCTGGGGGCTTGGAGTGCCGTGCTATGGAGATGTTCAGAGAGCTGGCACTTCCCACATCGCTTGCCCATTTTCACCCTCATGACCATCTGATCCAGCTTATCAATTGTAGATAGTTTGGAATGAGGTGTGGCAGAGGGTAAAGCTGGTATAATTCCACCCGCCACGTGATTGCAGGAGACTCAGTGTATCTCCCTGCCTTCTCCAGGTAAAAGTGACCAAGAAGGTCTCTTCACAGTAATGGACTTTCTTGGCCATTTCCCACCTGCTGTCTGGTGAGAAGCCCGGACAGTGGTTAATCTCTCCCTTTTACCTCTGCAAGAGGACACACGCAGATCGGGGAAGTGGCTAATTTAATCATTTATCTATTATACGAGTTCCCCGCAATTGAAACAAGCATAGTGCATATGAATCAGTGTACAAGATTCACACCATGTCCTATAATATCTGCTTCTACCTGGATGGGGTGAGAACACACTTTTGGGGTACCCTTCTACCATGCATCCCACCGTCACACCACACGTGCCCGCTTCTCATCAATCCACGTTCCCCAGGATCTCTATGAGCGAAGAGCTACAGCTCATACAAAACGGGCTTCTATCACAGAAACAGATGAGCGTCCTCATAAAGGGCATGAAAAGTGAAGCCATTATGAGCTACTGTGTCATAAATGAGCGCAAATTACATTGTCAGTGCTACTTACAGTTTCACATGGCACAGAGCCCTGGAATTGTGTCGATTCAGTTATTTCATTCAGAGGACTTTTCTGTAAGGGGTCTCACGATGGCCGAAAACCCATTTGGAAGCTGGACATGGGAGTCTGAGCCTGTTGTAAATGTTAGGCTGCTGTGTATTCAGAAACCAAATGGTGGCTCAAGGCTTTAAGGAGGAACCAGTTTCTGGAGAAGAGAAGCTCAGAGTTTTAGACTCAACACTGAAAGGTTGTGGTCTGGGTGGTAGCAGAATTGAAATATTGCGTTAAACTCCCAGTGTAGTTGTCAGGTCAGCATAAGTCTTCCCAGAGAAAGTAAAACCTTGTGATAAGCTGAGACCATGGGTTCTTATGAGCTTTGAAAATCTTCTGAATAGTTATTTGATATATCATAAGTATATGGCTCAGGTTATGACTAAGGATACGCATAAGCATACTTTCAAGGACTTATAAGTTAAGGACACCTGAAAATAACCACAAATTATCTCACTTAAAATGAATTCTTCTCAAAGTGAAAGACAAATACCATATGATATCACTTATATGTGGAATCTAAAATGTGACACAAATGAACTTATCTACGAAACAGACACAGACTCACAGACATAGACAACAGACTTGTGGTTGCCAAGGGATTGGGAGAGGGATGGAGTGGGAGTTTGGGATTAGCAGATGCAAACTATTCTATACAGAATGGATAAACAACAAGGTCCTACTGTAGAGCAAGGGAACTATATTCAATATCCTGTGATAGATAAACCATCATGGAAAAGAATATTTAAAAAGAATGTATATATACATATATATATATATATATATATATATGTAACTGAATCACTTTGCCGTACAGCAGAAATTAACACAATATTGTAAATCAACCGTACTTCAATAAAAAAAGAAAACGAATACTTCTTAGTATTACAAATTTCGTGTAAATACAAAAAATACCCCAAATTTAGTTATATCGCAAGTTGATAATATGGGTTTTGCCCCCCCACCCAAATTAACGTCAGGCTTGTTTTCTTTACACTCAACAAATCTTGGGATTAGATTATGTTTCTCTAAACTGCCCATGGCTGCTTGTTCTGACAGAGCTGAGTTTGTAGCTGGAGTTAATCTAAATCGCTCAACAGAGAAAACAACGCTTGGTTTTGTCTAAAAGCTTTTTGTCATCATCCTTAGGGAAAATTCAAGTATCGACTGGAAGAAGTAAAATCAACTTTCATCATGATAGAACTGAACACGAAGTTACCAGCTACTCCAGCAAAGGTAAGAATTACAACCACAGGGGGGAAAATGGACAATAATTTTGTCTTGGTCTATGGAATTTCCAGGGCAAAGTCCCACAACCCCAGATGTCACGGGACGACGTGGAGCTATTATCACCCCCATTTTACAGACGAGAACACTGAGGTCAGAGAGGCTGAGGGGGGTCCACGGGGCCGGGAGGAGCAAGACCTGGGATCAGACCCCGGGAGTCTGGCTCTGGAGTCTGAACTCCTGTCCACATTCTGACTTGGGGGCCTGCTGGGCTATACAGCACCCAGGTGACCTTGAATCTGGTTTTTTTGGCCTTGCCACGCGGCTTGTGGGATCTTAGTACCTCAACCAGGGATCAAACCCGTGTCCCAGGCAGTGAAAGTGCAGAGTCCTAACCACTGGACCACCAGGGAATTCCCAAGTGACCTTGAATCTTAAAAGTACCCTTATGTATCATGGGATAACGCTGTTTAACTTGTGAATATCATTGAGATAGTATATAGGTTGTCAAGTTGTAATAGCCTGGGCACTAGAGGGTAAGCCTCTTACTCATGCCAGACTGGGCAGCCCTGTGTGCCTGACTCCACCTGGGCCGCCCTGCCTCTCTGCCCCTCTCTCTGTGCCCAGCACACACTACCCACCTGGGTGAGCTGCTTCCTCATGCTGCCCTCCACACCAATGCATCTCCATGCCTCCCCTCTTGTCACTTCTTCCACCTGAAATGTTCGCTCTAGGAATCTATGGATTGTCCACTCTTAAAGGACCCCATTAACCTTGTGACTCCAAATGGCACACACCGTCTACACTGGTCTTGTTTCTGAGTTCTGTCTACACTATCTATGTGCTGTGTCTTGTCTTCCCAACCAAAGTGCAAGGTCTCCAAGTGGCAACCAGGAGGTTGATTACTATATCTAAGGCACCCAGCGTAGAATAGATTTTGCTTCCCAGTGGGTGAAGGTACTAGATACTGAATTCGGATTGATCTGACTGTGTCACTGATGGATGTCCCAGCCACCTGGACCACTGTTATTGATCACTTTATTCCAAAGCGAATGTAGATATTGTTCCACATTTTATTCACTGTTACCAGCTCATTACTCTTAATTCCTTAACAAGAGTGTGGTGGGATCCCCAAGACCTTTGGGGGCCAGGCAAACCCAAATATAACCAGGGGGACTCTGCATTTTGCAAACGGATGACAAATATATATCTTTCCATTCATTTAATGCAAATTTCTTCTTCAAGGGGTTTCCATTCAGGCTGAAGAGATGTACCTGTGAGAAAGATGATGTTAAGTATTTTGGGGGTGTATTTAATTTAATTTATTTTTTTAGTTGAAGTATAGTTGACTTAAGGTATTTTTAAATGAAAGTTTAGGTAATTATGGAAACAACTGAAAACTCAGAAATGTAAGAACACAGTAGCCCAGCTTAGAATTACAACCCCATCTCTAAAAACTGTGGCACATGTGGTTACAAATCCTCTGTAGGTCATCCAGCTGTAAAGGGAGGAATGGACTTGGCTTTTAAAATTATCTTTTGGCTTCAGCAACACTTAGAATCCAATTTCCACCAGCAGGGATGAGTCATGTCTCTCCCTGGCACTCTCATAGGTGGTTGGGAAGAGCAATCAAGTATATTGATGTCTCTGACTTCCTGCCTATTCATGTTTTCAAGAGATGTGCGGGGAACACATTTCCTTTGACAGCGCTGTGCTTCCGATCAAGTGAAAACCGCTGAGAAAAATCAGAAGCATCCATTAAGTTCCAACCCTACTCAAAACTCCTGAATACGTGGGGAGTAGAGTAAAGGATGTGTTTCCAGAGACTGAAGGATTTTGCTCTAATAAAATTATGTTCATCAGAAACACCTTATTCATTTAATGGAAACTGCAAAGATCATCCATCTAAAAATATTGTTTTACTACTTAGCCAAACAAAGTTTCTCTCTTTGTTCCCCAAATTACTTTCTAAGAAGTTACTGTGAAAAATGTCCAGTGTACAAAAAGACATAAAGAATAATAGAAGATGGAGGGGAGGGATGGATTGGGAGTTTGGGATTAGCAGATGCAAACTATTATATATAGAATGGATAAACAACAAGGTCCTACTGTAGAGCACAGGGAACTATATTCAGTATCCTGTGATAAACCATCATGGAAAAGAATATGAAAAAGAATGTATACATATGTATAACTGAGTCACTTTGCTGTACAGCAGAAATTAACACAATATTGTAAATAAATCATACTTCAATGAAATTTTTAAGAAGAATAATATAACAGAAAAGTTATTCTTCACTGACCTCAAAGAATATAAAAATAAAAAGTACAAGTGCGATTAAACCTTCTGTGTACTCTTTCCAAATTTCATTCTGCTGCTTCTCCTCCAGAGGTAAAATCTATCCTAAGTGTGGCATTTGTTTTTTGCTCTCTCTGTATGCTTTTAATTATCAACAGAAATCAAACTTCAGTAAAGAATCACCACGGAAGGACACTTCACTGGCCCAGCTCAAGTGAGCACAGATGTCTGGCCATGACCTTTCCTCTCTGTGGTCTGTTCGATGCTGGGCTGAGAGTGGATCACAGGCTCCAGCTCCTTGGTTTAGCCCCACATGAAGAAGACAAACGGACCCCTAAACCCCCGCCAGTCACTTTGCAACTATGTCCACCAGGGGGTGCTAACGATGACAATGGACAGTCAAAAACATTACCAAAACCAGAAAATTATAAATGGTGAAATCTCATGATCATGTTTACAGAGCAATGCTCAGTTCAGTCGTTCAAGACTTCATTTTAGGAATTTCCTGGTGGCGCAGTGGTTAGGAATCCGCCTGTCAGTGCAGGGGACACGGGTTCGAGCCCTGGTCCGGGAAGCTCCCACATGCCGCAGAGCAACTATGCTCATGCGCCACAACTACTGAAGCCCGTGCGCCTAGAGTCCGTGCTCCGCAACAAGAGAAGCCACCGCAATGAGAAGCCCAGGCACTGCAACAAAGAGTAGCCCCCACTCGCCACAACTAGAGAAAGCCCGTGCGCAGCAACGGAGACCCAACACAGCCAAAAATAAATAAATAAAATTTATTGTTTTTAAAAAAGACTTCATTTTACTCTCGATTTCTGGAAAATCTCATTTACTTCCAACCACACCCCCAGGCCACCAGAGAGTCTTCTTTAAAGCATTTTGTTCTTTTTCTTTATTTTTAATGTAACAGAATCTGAAGCTTGATAACATTATGGGGAAAAGGGGAGCTGGGACTGTGGTTGATGCTAAAGGAATGAGTTTTTTTACATTTTTTTTTTCCCATTTTTGCACAACTTTGTTCAAGTCTCTGTGTTCCAGGGGACAGAATCCTGTGATGTGTCTTGGCTAACATACATCTCTATTGGCCTTTTCCACCAAGAGAAAATTCAGTGTGGAGAGAGTTTTATTTCAGGACAAAACAAAAACCTAGGTGTCTGTTAACGAAAGAAGGAGGAACAGAGGTTGTCGTCTAAAAAATATTTCTCTAAGTCACCAGGTGAATGGAGAACAGGAATGATAAGGCAACAAATGGTATTTTTAAAGTTGACTTTATGCCCAGACTAAAGGTAGATAATGATTAATGATAATAAGTGAAGATGGCAAGAAGTGAAAACTTCCAGATACAAGGTGAATACGTTCTGGGGATGCAGAACCCAGGGGTACCAGTTGTACTTTAAGCAATCTTGGGATTTCCATCAAGATGTATCCAGGGGGACGGGGCTTCCCTGGTGGTGCAGTGGTTAAGAATCTGCCTGCCAATGCAGGGGACACGGGTTCGAGCCCTGGTCTGGGAAGATCCCACATGCCGCGGAGCAACTGGGCCCGTGAGCCACAACTACTGAGCCTGCGCGTCTGGAGCCTGTGCTCCCCAACGAGAGAGGCCGCGATAGTGAGAGGCCCGCGCACCGCGATGAAGAGTGGCCCCCGCTTGCCACAACTAGAGAAAACCCTTGCACAGAAACGAAGACCCACCACAGCCAAAAATAAATAAATAAATAAATAAATTTATTTTAAAAAAAAAAGATATATCCGGAAATAACTTGAGATAAAAGGGATGAGAGAAAATGTTTTTCACAGGCACCCTCAGTTTTCTCAAGCTTATTTGATTTGAGTTTTGATTGCTGGAATTACCTTGAGCTGTTAATTGCGTATTTTCGACATAAATACCTTGCTGTCTTTGGTTCATTCTTTGGATCCCCATTTTTTTTTCACATGGTGAGCAACCAGCTTGAAGTAATTGTTCTAGGATCTATTTCCAGGAAAGTATAATTCATCTGAAGGAGGGACTGACTTGAACACCAGTAGGAAACCCTTTTGGAGAGTTTCAAGGTGAGAGATAGCCAGGGGCATCAGTCAGGGAAAATGGCAGCCTCTGCTGGGAAAACTGAGTCCTTTATAGCACAGACCAGTGGTCCCTCACTCTGGCTAAGCATTGAAATCATCTATAGAGGATTTTCTGAAATATCAATTTCTAGGGGATTCTGATTTAGTTCATATAAATCTGTATGTTGCACACTCTTCCCAAGTAACTGAAATCAGTCAGGTTTGGGACCCACTGGATGGACACATCAGCCTTCCATCTGCCTTTCTCACCTTATTGATTCAAAACTTGTTGACATGTGATAACCACAGCATAAGCCAAAATACATGCTGAGGGATTTTACTTCCTAAAACCATATTTCTCTCCAGAAAGAGAGAGGCATCTAACGTTAGAGTTCTTTGTAAAGCTACTTACATGGCTGAGTTCTCTGACACTTTATCTTGGTTGACAGCAATAAAAAATACTGTGTGGAGAGAGAGCATTCAACCTGAAATGACCTAAATGCAGGGTTTAGATGCTTAGAGATCGTATAATATAATTGGCCAAATAAGAAGAGGAGAGGGATGAGAGAGAAGAGGGAGGAGAGGAAAGCGAGGAAAGATGGAAAGAAAGGAAGGGGGAAAGGGATGAAGGATGGAGGAGAGAGAGAGATTGCGATTTTACAGAGTTTGCACTTCCTGGGGATATGACTTCACAATTGTGAAGTATTCAACGCTATTGCTATCCGCAAGCTTTAGAAAGATTATTGGGACTTCCCTGGCGGTCCAGTGGTTAGGACTCCACGCTTTCACTGTCAAGGGCACGGGTTCGATCCCTGGTGGGGGAAATAAGATCCCACAAGCCACGCGGCAAGGCCAAAAAATAAAAATAAAAAGATTATTGAGAGAAAGAAATAGGCAAGTGATGGCAGTACAATCGTACGTGCATGCCTCCTGGGCATGAAAAATGTGTCTACATACACAAACAGGCGTGCATAGCTTGAGACACCTTGACAACTCAGGTACCGATTTCCAATGTTCTCTTTTGCAAACAATCTAGCGAAACGTGAAAATGACTGTGTTCCTCAAAACTGCATTAAAGTGCTCTAGACTGACGTGATGTCAAAAACATGGATGGAAGATGGCAGCAGAAAAGACAATATTTCCACATGTACTAATTTACAATACGTCCATGTGATTCGCTGCTAAAGTAATTGTTAAAAATAGATATTTGACTTTTTTTCTATACGGTTAAAGTTGATTCCTTCAAGGTTTTTCTTATCCTCTCACTGTGAAAATGAAGAAATGCCTTAAATTGCTAATCATCTTGTTTTGATTCTATTATATGTAATAAATACATGATTATATATTTATTACATACCAATATAAGTTTATAAGAAAACTTAAGAAACTTAAATATAAGTTTATAAGAAAACTTTCCAGGTTTCTGGAAAGTCACAAGACAACTTTTTATTTACGCTGATAAGGAGAATGCAGAGTTCATTTTAAGGATGCAGACCCCAGTTTTACAGGCTCTGGCCTGCATGTCTGTTTTGTCAGCCCTCTCTGCAGTGTGCAGCCCACTATTTTATGGGAACTACAGCAGTCATTGCCTTCCACTCTGTAGGAATTAGCCTACCACCTAGGGGACTGTTTTCATTGCTCTTGGCTGTTCAAAGAATTTATGCATTTGTAAACACGTGCAATGTTGATATGTCAATTAGACCTCCATAAAGCTGTTTAAAAATAAAGTAAGTGAAAGAGAAAAAGCATTTTTTCTTTACACCTACGAATATAAAAAGTGAACCCACCAGCATCACATGGACAGCTTGTTTCTGTGGAGTACAATGCTGTTGTCAAGATGAAACAGCAATCACGCATTTCTAAGACCTTTCCGTGAATTCAGCTCTGCTCTCAGTAATGTGAGCTGCAGTTAAACAGGGTGTTAGTCCCTCCGTACTTACAGACGAAATATACTTATTTGCAGTTAGACTGTTCTTGAGTCACCCCACAGAACTGTGAGAAAGAGTAATTCGGGATTTTGCTAGGACATACTTTTGGGTCTCCTGCTGCGGGCGTTGAATACAGGAATAAATCCCTTGGCAGTGGTCCAGCCTGACCCCACTCTCCTCCACTGCCTTTCACTGCCTCTCCTCTCTCTGCTCACCGCTGAGCAGACAAGGATTCTCCAGAAATGATTTTACTTTAAGTGCTCTAAAGTAAACTCTGGTTTCTTTGTGTAAAATGGCTATCGATTGAGAGAGAAAGATTCAGTGAAGGTTAGAAAGTACCAGAACCTATGCAGGAAGAGTTCTATTGAAAGGTCGTTTGGGGTAGAGCCAAGAAGCTGGGCACATGTTTTCATCCCTGCTGAGAAAGGTTTCCTGTTACATCGGCATGTGCTTATTGAGCACCTACTGTGTGCCAGGTCTTGTGCTGGGCGGTGGTGATTCATGGAAGTATTTAAGCTACTCTTTGCTACACCACCCACAACTAAATCAGAGGTGGGGATATAAAGACAATTCTTAATACCGTAAGGCAAAGTGCTAGCGGAAGGAAAGATAAGTTAAATCTGAAGGACAGAATGAAGACCGACAAGGAAGATTCATTACTGAAATGAATCTGAAAATTCATTTTAGAAACGGAGCAGAAATTCTACAAGCAGGTAAGGAGGGCCCAGGGAAATCCGGCTGAGCTAAGAATATAAGCAAAGGCACAGAAAAGCCTGTCATGTTGCAGGGAGAGGAAACAGCCCAGTGTGTCTGAGGGCAGTTTGCCTGTAGGGTAATGTCATAAATCTGGGATGTCTACTTTCAATAACCTCCTTGTGCACCTCATTCTGTCCTTAACAAATCAAGCAGGTGAGCCAGATGAATCTGTGTTTCCCTCCAGCTTATTTTTTAATGACACGATTATCAAAAGCTGTGATGCCGTATGTACAGGTGATAGACATGAAGCCCAGAGATGTTAAGTTTACCCAGGCAGCACTCAGGTCTCAAGCTTCCCTGCACAGTATCTCATCAACACTGAAGATTCCTCACACTCCTCAGCCATAAAAAAGAACAAAATACTGCCATTTGCTGCAACGTGGATGCAACTAGAGATGATCATACTGTGATGTCAGTCAGACAAAGACAAATACCATATGATGTCACGTATATGCGGAATCTAAAATGTGACACAAATGAACCTATCTATGAAACAGAAACAGACACACAGACATAGAGAACAGACTTGTGGTTGCCAAGGGGGAGGGAGAGGGGGGAGAGGAAAGGTTTGGGAGTTTGGGATGAGCAGAAGCAAAATATGATACAGAGAATGGATAAACAACCAGGTCCTACTGTAGAGCACAGGGAACTATATTCAGTATCCTGTGATAAATCATCAAGGAAAAGAACATGAAAAAGAATATGTATATGTATAACTGAATCACTCTGCTGTACAGCAGAAATTAACACAACATTGTAAATCAACTATACTTCAATAAAAAAAGAATATTGGAGATTCCTCAATTCCTGCCTTCTATAAATTAGTTGCTAATTTGTAGAAGGCAGCGTGCATGAGAAATCATTTTGATTGGAATCAGGAGCCAAGAGGAAGTCAAGGTCACTTTTCAGGAAACCTTGTCCATGTTCAGATTTAACCTACTTTGCTTTAGAAAAGCCACCTGAATTCCTTGTCTGCAGATGCCTGGGGATTTGTGTCTATTATTCCCTCCAAAACACTTTGCTGACTCAACAAATGAGCACCACAGCTGGAGGAAAATAATAACATTTTTCTGACACCGTGTCCAGGATACAGATTCCACATCTAACAAGACTAAATACCCGCTTTCCCCTACCCAGGTTTAAAAGTAGGTCAAGAAATTAAGCTAAGGAATTCAGAAGCCCCATGTTATCTCTGTGCCTTGAATTTCAAGGGCGTGAAGCATGTGTTGGCCTCATACAACCACAGGAGGCTGCAGGGTTTGAAGGTAATTATGGACTCCTCCTTCCCTGTTCACTTGGCTCTGGACAGGTGACCCTTTAGAGAAAAATCTCAAAGTAGCATGTCAATTTCCACTAACTTCTTATCATAGGAAAAAAAAAACAACACTATTGAAACTCTGGGCAGAAAAAAAAGCAGCTATTGTGTTCAGAGCTCTTTACTTGCCATCTGACAGCAAAAGGCAAGAGTTTTGGGTGTGACATGTCAATCCACTGTGCTCCACGCTCACTAGCAGGGCTGCTCTCCCGCGAGGCTCCAGCCTGGGAGAACTCTATTCAGGTGACTTTTTGCAGAGGTCTCAATTTTCAGGAAAAAAAAAAAAAAGAGTGATCTCCAGGATGGAGATTAACAGGAAGGAAAGCCAAAATCTAGAGATGAGGCTTGACCTTCCCACTGGCCAGACAGTGTGAGTCAATTGAATAGTCTGAGTCGGGATTTTATAAAACTTGAACCAGCCACAAGAGGCGGCCCCAGGATTCCAGAAAAGTGACATTGATCAACGCGATCTGGCCATTGTATTCCTTACCCTCACTCTAGCAATGGAAAGAATGTATTTTAGTTTCAAATGACATCATGTTTGCACCATGATGAAAGTGTGATTTGTATTCTCTGTTCATGGAAGAACTAAATTACAATGTTGAGGTTTGGCGGCAAGAGTCAGATTAAGACTCCCTCTTTCTATATGACTCATCGGGACCAAACTGGGTTCTGAATGAGGCAATGGCCCCAGAAGGATTTCTGAATTTTGGAAAACAGCTTCATAAATTCATTCAGAGACTCTTATCCAGCGTTCCACCAGCACATGGCAACCAGAAAAGAATGGTTCTTCTTATTTTTTAAGTGATTTATCACTACCATGGTAAAATAATCTAACCACCTGTATATCTTAGTCCAACTGTGTAAAATGATTTATGCACAGCAAAAATAAAATAGAGATATAACTAATATGGCGTGAAATCTATACTGTTTCTTTCAAATCGGTCATATAGGAAAGGGCAGTCACCTAAAAGCAAAACAAACCAAACAGCAAATAAACAAACATGGACATTTTAAGCTAAGAAGGGGTTTTATAATTGCTACCACTGATACAATTTAATTGTAACCTCAGATTAATAGTCTCAAAAACTTTGTTACAGAAATAATAACCTTCATACACTTTTTTAATGGCTACAAAAGAAAAATATATTCATTGCAGAAAATTTAGGAAATGTAAATAACTTGTGATATCAATCATACACCCACCAAGAATAACTGTATTGATTGTATGTTCTTGTATGCTTATAGTATTTGTATAAATCCATACATTTCTTTATCATGCTGTATATGTAAAATTATAGCCCACTCTTTTCACATAACAATAAGTCAAGTGAGAGGTAGATGGGCAAACTGGCCAGAGCACCGTAAGACAGAAGGAGAAAGGAAAACCAGACTCGGGGGACTCCATGATTCTTCTCCAAGGTATTTCTAAATGGGCTTAGGATATTAGCATGCTTCATTTCCAGAATGTTTCTGCAGTGATTCAGTGACTCACCTTTGAGGGGGACATTCAAGAAGGCAGACGTGGAGATCACCTTTCTCCCCACAAATACATCAAAAATACATCTACAAGTGGAACAACTCCTAGAGAACACCTACTGAACACTGGCAGAAGACCTCAGACTTCCCAAAAGCTTTGTGGCTGACAGGGTCTTGATGCTCCAGCCTGGTGTCAGGCCTGAGCCTCTGAGGTGGGAAAGTTCAGGACACTGGACCACCAGAGACCTCCCTGCCCCACGTAACATCAATTGGCGAGAGCTCGCTCAGAGACCTCCATCTCAACGCTAAGACCCAGCTCCACCAAACAGCCAGCAAGCTAGTGCTGGACACCCCATGACAAACAACTAGCAAGACAGGAACACAACCCCACCCATTAGCAGAGAGGCTGCCTAAAATCATACTAAGGTCACAGACACCCCAGTACACACCACTGGGCGTGGCCCTGCCCACCAGAAAGACAAGATCCAGCCCCACCCACCGGAACACAGGCACCAGTCCCCTCACCAGGAAGCCTACACAAGCCACTGAACCAACCTCACTCACTGCGGGCAGACACCAAAAACAACAGGAACTATGAATCTGCAGCCTGCGAAAAGGAGGCCCCAAACATAGTAAGTTAAACAAAATGAGAAGGTGGAGAAATATGCAGCAGGTGAAAGAGCAAGGTAAAAACCCACCAGGCCAAACAAATGAAGAGGAAATAGGCAGTCTACCTGAAAAAGAATTCAGAGTAATGATAGTAAAGATGATACAAAATCTTGGAAATAGAATGGAGAAAATACAAGAAACGTTTAACAAGGACGTAGAAGAACTAAAGACCAAACAAACAATGATGAACAATACAATAGATGAAATTAAAAATACTCTAGAAGGAATCAATAACAGAATAACTGAGGGAGAAGAACAGATAAGTGACCTGGAAGACAAAATAGTGGAAATAACTACTGCAGAGCAGAAAAAAGATAAAAGAATGAAAAGAATTCAGGACAGTCTCAGAGACTTCTGGGACAACATTAAACACACCAACATTCAAATTATAGGGGTCCCAGAAGAAGAAGAGAAGAGAAGAAGAAAGGCTCTGAGAAAATATATGAAGAGATTATAGTTGAAAACTTCCCTAATATGGGAAAGGAAATAGTCAATCAAGTCCAGGAAGTGCAGAGAGTCCCATACAGGATAAATCCAAGGTGAAACATGCCAAGACACATATTAATCAAACTATCAAAAATTAAATACAAAGAAAAAATATTAAAAGCAGCAAGGGAAAAGCAACAAATAACATACAAGGGAATCCCCGTAAGTTTAACAGCTGATCTTTCAGCAGAAACTCTGCAAGCCAGAAGGGAGTGGCAGGACATATTTAAAGTGATGAAAGGGAAAAACCTACAACCAAGATTACTCTACCCAGCAAGGATCTCATCAGATTCGACAGAGAAATTAAAACCTTTACAGACAAGCAAAAGCTAAGAGAATTCAGCACCACCAAACCAGCTCTACAACAAATGCTAAAGGAACTTCTCTAGGCAGGAAACACAAGAGAAGGAAAAGACCTACAAAAACAAACCCAAAACAATTAAGAAAATGGTAATAGGAACATACATATCAAAAATTACCTTAAATATAAATGGATTAAATGTTCCAACCAAAAGACATAGACTGACTAAACGGATACAAAAACAAGACCCATATATATGCTGTCTACAAGAGACCGACTTCAGACCTAGGGACACATACAGACTGAAAGTGAGGGGATCAAAAAAGATATTCCATGCAAATGGAAATCAAAAGAAAGCTGCAGTGGCAATTCTCATATCAGACAAAATAGACTTTAAAATAAAGATTATTACAAGAGACAAAGAAGGACACTACATAATGATCAAGGGATCAATCCAAGAAGAAGATATAACAATTGTAAATATTTATGCACCCAACATAGGAGCACCGCAATACATAAGGCAAATGCTAACAGCTGTAAAAGGGGAAACTGACAGTAACACAATAATGGTAGGGGACTTTAACACCCCACTTTCACCAATGGACAGGTCATCCAAAATGAAAATAAATAAGGAAACACAAGCTTTAAATGACACATTAGACAAGATGGACTTAAGTGATCTTTATAGGACATTCCATCCAAAAACAACAGAATACACTTTCTTCTCAAGTGCTCATGGAACATTCTCCAGGATAGATCATATCTTGGGTCACAAATCAAGCCTTGGTAAATTTAAGAAAGTTGAAATCATATCAAGTATCTTTTGCGAACACAACGCTATGAGACTAGATATCAATTACAGGAAAAAAACTTTAAAAAATACAAACACATGGAGGCTAAATAATATGCTACTAAATAACCAAGAGATCACTGAAGAAATCAAAGAGGAAATCAAACAATACCTAGAAACAAATGACAATGAAAACACAATGACCCAAAACCTATGAGATGCAGCAAAAGCAGTTCTAAGAGGGAAGTTTAGAGCAATAAAATCCTCAAGAAACAAGAAAAATCTCAAATAAACAACCTAACCTTACACCTAAGCAATTAGAGAAAGAAGAACAAAAAAACCCCAAAGTTAGCAGAAGGAAAGAAATCATAAAGATCAGATCAGAAGTAATTGAAAAAGAAATGAATGAAACAATAGCAAAGATCAATAAAACTAAAAGCTGGGTCTTTGAGAAGATAAACAATATTGATAAACCATTAGCCAGACACATCAAGAAAAAAAGGGGGAAGACTCAAATCAACAGAATTAGAAATGAAAAAGGAGAAGTAACAACTGACACTGCAGAAATACAAAGGATCATGAGAGATTACTACAAACAACTATATGCCAATAAAATGGACAACCTAGAAGAAATGGACAAGTTCTTAGAAAGGCATGACCGTCCGGAACTGAACCAGGAAGAAATAGAAAATTTAAACAGATCAATCACAAGCACTGAAATTGAAACTGTGATTAAAAATCTTCCAACAAACAAAAGCCCAGGACCAGATGGCTTCCCAGGCGAATTCTATCAAACATTTAGAGAAGAGCTAACACCTATCCTTCTCAAAATCTTCCCAAATATAGCAGAGGGAGGAACACTCCCAAACTCATTCTACGAGGCCACCATCACCCTGATACCAAAACCAGACAAAGATGTCACAATAAAAGAAAACTACAGGCCAGTATCACTGATGAACATAGATGCAAAAATCCTCAACAAAATACCTGCAAACAGAATCCAACAGCATATTAAAAGGATCATACACCATGATCAAGTGGGGTTTATCCCAGGAATGCAAGGATTCTTCAATATACGCAAATCAATCAATGTGATACACCATATTAACAAATTGAAGAAGAAAAACCATATGATAACCCCAATAGATGCAGAAAAAGCTTTCAACAAAGTTCAACACTCATTTATGATAAAAACTCTCCAGAAAGCAGGCATAGAGGGAACCTACCTCAACGTAATAAAGGCCATATATGACAAACCCACAGCCAACATCATTCTCAATGGTGAAAAACTGAAACCATTTCCTCTAAGATCAGGAACAAGACAAGGTTGTCCACTCTCGCCACTATTATTCAACATAGCTTTGGAAGTTTTAGCCACAGCAATCAGAGAAGAAAAAGGAATAAAAGGAATCTAAACTGGAAAAGAAGAAGTAAAACTGTCACTGTTTGCAGATGACATGATACTATACACAGAGGATGCTAAAGGTGCTACCAGAAAACTACTAGAGCTAATCAATGAATTTGGTAAAGTAGCAGGATACAAAATTAATGTACAGAAATCTCTTGCATTCCTATACACTAACGACAAAAAATCTTAAGGAGAAATTAAGGAAACACTCCCATTTACCACTGCAAGAAAAAGAATAAAATACCTAGGGATAAACCTACCTAAGCAGACAAAAGACCTGTATGCAGAAAACTATAAGACACTGATGAAAGAAAATAAAGATGATACAAACAGATGGAGAGATAAACCATGTTCTTGGATTGGAAGAATCAACATTGTGAAAATGACTGCACTACCCAAAGCAATCTACATATTGAATGCAATCCCTATCAAAGTACCAATGGCATTTTTCACAGAACTAGAACAAAAAACTTCACAATTTTTATGGAAACACAAAAGACCCCGAATAGCCAAAGCAATCTTGAGAAAGAAAAACGGAGCTGGAGGAATCAGGCTCCCTGACTTCAGACTATACTACAAAGCTACAGTAATCAAGACACTATGGTACTGGAACAAAAACAGAAATATAGATCGATGGAACAGGATAGAAAGCCCAGAGATAAACCCACGCACATATGGTCACCTTATCTTTGATAAAGGAGGCAACAACATACAATGGAGAAAAGACAGCCTCTTCAATAAGTGGTGCTGGGAAAATTGGACAGCTACAAGCAAAAGAATGAAATTAGAACACTCCCTAACACCATACACAAAATAAACTCAAAATGGGTTAAAGACCTAAATGTAAGGCCAGACACTATAAAACTCTTAGAGGAAAACATAGGCAGAACACTCTATGACATAAATCACAGATCCTTTTTGACCCACCTACCAGAGAAATGGAAATAAAAACAAAAATAAACAAATGGGACCTAATGAAACTTAAAAGCTTTTGCAAAGCAAAGGAAGCCATAAACAAGATGAAAAGGCAACCCTCAGAATGGGAGAAAATATTTGCAAATGAAGCAACAGACAAAGGATTAATCTCCAAAATATACAAGCAGCTCATGCAGCTCAATATCAAAGAAAGAAACAACCCAATCCAAAAATGGGCAGAAGACCTAAATAGACATTTCTCCCTAGAAGATATACAGATTGTCAACAAACACATGAAAGGATGCTCAACATCACTAATCATTAGAGAAATGCAAATCAAAACTGCAACGAGGTATCACCTCACACTGGTCAGAATGGCCATCAACAAAAAATCTACAAACAATAAATGCTGGAGAGGGTGTGGAGAAAAGGGAACCCTCTTGCACTGTTGGTGGGAATGTAAATTGATACAGCCACCATGGAGAGCAGTATGGAGGTTCCTTAAAAAACTAAAAATAGAACTACCATACAACCCACTAATCCCACTACTGGGCATATACACTGAGAAAACCATAATTCAAAAAGAGTCATGTACCACAATGTTCATTGCAGCTCTATTTACAATAGCCAGGACATGGAAGCAACCTAAGTGTCCATCGACATATGAATGGATAAAGAAGATGTGGCACATATATACAATGGAATATTACTCAGCCATAAAAAGAAACGAAATTGAGTTATTTGTAGTGAGTTGGATGGACCTAGAGACTGTCATACAGAGTGAAGTAAGTCTGAAAGAGAAAAAGAAATACCGTTTGCTAACACATATATATGGAATCTAAAAAACAAAAACAAAAAACAATGGTTCTGAGGAACCTAGGGCAGGACAGGAATAAAGACCCAGACTTAGAGAATGGACTTGAGGACATAGGGCGGGGGAAATGTATGCTGGGAGGAAGTGAGAGAGTAGCACTGACATATATACACTACCAAATGTAAAATTGATATCTAGTGGGAAGCAGCCGCATAGCACAGGGAGATCAGCTCGGTGCTTTGTGACCACCTAGAGGGGTGAGGTAGGGAGGGTGGGTGGGAGACGCAAGAGGGAGGGATATGGGGATATATGTATATGTATAGCTGATTCACTTTGTTATACAGCAGAAACTAACACAAGATTGTAAAGCAATTATAGTCCAATAAAGATGTTAAAAAATAAAAAAAACAATAAATCATGAATCTGTACAATGTATTAACTATTTTTTCTACAGCATCTGTTTTAATGCCTTCATTGAATTCAACTGAAAATAGATTATATTTTATGTATGTAGTTTCATAATGTTGAAACTTTAGACTAGCTCCTATTCTCACAATCATATGCATGTCTTTGATAATTACATTATTCACAATATCTTTGAACATATGTCCAATTATACCCTGGGATAATTTCTAGAAGTGGAATTTCTGGGATTTGCCCACATTTGGATACATTTGCCCATCTGAAAGTACTGTTAAGAGTGTTTCTCAACATCTATTCATTTTACCCTGGGCAGAAATTGTCCTCCTGTAATTGTCCCCTGGGTTTGTGGATTAACATCCCCTGGAAAACTACAGGCTTGTGGCAGCAAACTAGATAAAGCCTAGAGCCTCTGTATGAAGGGGCCGCCCACTCTCTTCCTAAGACTGGCTCAATGCCGTCTCTCTTGAGTTTGCAGACAAGGGGCTGAGGGCTCCTGCGAGATCCAGGGAGAACCTCGGGACACCTCATCCCCCAGGACACGGTTAGGAGGGAGAAAGTTTCCCAGTCTCTCCCCAGCCAGCAGAATACTCAGTGTGCTGTGTGTCTGTGTCTGTGCGCATTGTATAAAATTTGGACATCACAGATATCAAAGGCAAAAAACATACAAACCAGAACAACATTTAAGAAACAAATTCAATATTGAACGAAGGTCAATTCAATGAAACTATATCACAGGTATTTAGAGCATGATGAATAACTCACAAGATGACAACACCTGTGAGACCAGCTTCCAGCTCAAGAAATCGCATGTGGCCAGCCCGGGTGGCCCATGCTCCCTTCCTGTTACCACCCATTTAAAGACACCCACTACCCTCACTTCTAACAGCAACAGGGGTTGATTCTGCCCGTTAGCCAGATAGGTGTATCTGGTTTTTTTTGCAAAACGTTATGTTGCCAAAGCTGCTGCAGATCTTTGCTCAAAACCCGTCCACCCCACCTTTAGCAGGAGTTAACATAAATCTTTAAGTTCAAGGCTCCAAAGATAAGAAAGGAAGCTACAAACAAACAAACAAGCAAAAAACCCAAATGGAACCAGCTGGGACCAAGATGGTGAAGAACCTGACCTCCAACAGACCCTGTGTCATTATACGCTGATTTGACTACATTAATATATTAAGTGACACACCTACCAGCAGCCAGGACCAGACATGAAGAACCGAAAAAGCATACAAGGGGGGTGGCACCCCTCTCCCTTGAAAAGCCCTGTCCCTGCCCGGGTAGTCTAATGCATATGCCTCCCCATCAAGTCTTACTCCTCTTCCCTTTGTCTTTACTACTTAAAATTAAATCCCTCTTCCCAGGTGGGCAAGAAGTTGATCTGTGCACTTAGTTCCCCTTCTCCAATCTTTGACCACTGAATAAAGCTTATGCTTCTGATTCATTATTTGGCTGCTCGAAACTGAATGGAAAAAAAAGCCTCCGCCAGGGTAAAGCCCAAGCAGGGTCCATACAACTTAATTCGGTAACAATTGTGGTACATGGAGTTATGGATAATTTCTTCGTGTTGATGTAGAGTATTCCTGAGTATGAAGGTCATTTTAGTTTTCTTTGTACCATTCCCACAAGTGCTGCTTTGAGAATCTGCTATGGGCCAGCCATATTCTAGATTCTAAGAATATTAAGGTGACCAAGGGCAGAGAAAGCTCACATTTTATCAGAGGCATACATGACTAATAAGTTTGGAGAAAGATAAGTATTCCATGGACAATAATGCAGTAAGTGTGAAGGAATGTAAGGTGATGAGTAGGAAATACTATCTAGGGTGGTCACTGCAGAGATCTCCAAATAGGTGGTATTTGGGCTGAGATCCAGATAAAGACCAGGGGTCAGGAACATAAGTTGGAGTGGCAGATCGTTCCATAAGAAGAGGTTAATTAGACAAAGGCCCTGAGTCAGAAACAAACCCAGGCTCTCTGAGGCACAGAAATGAAGACAAGAACGTGGTGAGAATAGGAGGAAAGGCTGCGTGATGGGATTTAAAGGTTGGAAGGGAACAAATGCTCAAGATTCCGAAAGGCTCCAGATTCTCCTCCATTCATGCATCTATGTCCCAGTGTCAAAATCTCCCCTTCTTCTAAGGGCTGCAGTCTGATTAGATCCAGGCCCACCCTAATCACCTCCTCTGAACTCCATTACATCTGCAAAGACAAGGTTTCCAAAGAAGGTTACGTTCATAGGTACTAAGGGGTAGGACTTCAACGTATATTTGGGGGAACACAATTCAACCCGTAAAAACAACCATCAGCAAGACCTGATTCTCTAAGCCTCAGCTTCCACATCAGTAAAACAGAAACAATGAAATCAGCAACAATCACTGGGTTATTCCAAGAACTAAAGGAGATCAGGATATAAAATGCATCATTCTGAAGGGGTGGTCCTTTGTAGTGGAAGGAGTTGGATGATATTAGAAAGTCTTTTTCTTGTTCAGGTCTGTAAGGAGGAAGAATGTAGTGGTGGGGAAAGTGTCGGGGAGCAGGCAGAGAATGGGTGTGAGTCAGAAAAACAATTTTACTTTTTTCAGGATCTACGTAAAATCTATAATGAAATAGGAATTAAAAGAATAAAACAGGACTGCCCTGGTGGTGCAGTGGTTAAGAATCTGCCTGCCAGTGCAGGGGATGTGGGTTTGATCCCTGGTCCGGGAAGATCCCACATGCCGCGGAGCAACTAAGCCCGTGCGCCACAACTACTGAGCCTGTGCTCTAGAGCCCGTGAGCCACAACTACTGAGCCCACGTGCCACAACTACGGAGGCCCACGTGCCTGGAGCCCGTGCTCCGCAACAAGAGAGGCCACCGCAATGAGAGGCCTGTGCACCGCAGCGGAGGGTGGCCCCCGCTTGCTACAACTAGAGAAAGCCCGTGAGCAGCAACGAAGATCCAGTGCAGCCAAAAATGAATGAATAAAATAAATAAATTTATTTAAAAAATAAATAAAATAAAATAAAACAAAAAACCAGGAAACTCTTAATCCGACTTGGGAAAACTTGGCATTTCAGACCTTTGAAAACTTAAGTGCTACTGAATTAGAGCAGAATCTGAGAAAGCATATGAAAACAGTTTAAATTGTGTAACATCAGATAACTCTTTATCACTAAGTGATGTTGAAAAGCCCATACAAAGAAAATTCTATATATCTATACTAAGCCGAGCACAAGACTAAGCCGAGAGAACTAAAATCAATGCTCTATGTCTAAATGGACATTTTTCTATATTAGATTCCAAATTCTTTTTTTTCAGATGTACCAATAACTTGATTTTTGCTCAGGGAGAAATCACCCGTTTCATCCTCCTGCATATCACTGTGGCAACACTTCCTTTGCCTTTGGAATCTTCTTAAAGTTCCCCTAATTCAAAGCTCCTGTGCAATTAGGTTGCCACATTTTCTCAGTTTAGAAATTCTCAAGGTCCCTGGTGGATATTTCCAAAGGACGAATTTAGGAGACTGCTTAGCTACGAGATGTTTTGTTCTAAGTATCCGTTTCCATGTGCAAATTTGCCAGCCATCCACAGATGCACATGGCATGAGTAAGTACAAATGTACTTCAAGAATAATGCAAGAGGGACTTCCATGGGAAGCCACCGCAATGAGAAGCCCGTGCACCACAAGGAAGAGTAGCTCCCACTCGCCGCAACTAGAGAAAGCCTGCACACAGCCATGAAGACCCAATGCAACCAAAAATAAATAAATTTATTTAAAAAAAAAAGAAAAGAAAATGGGGTATGTATACACAATTGATATTACTCAGCCATAAAAAAGAACAAAATAGGGGGCTTCCCTGGTGGCACAGTGGTTGAGAATCTGCCTGCCAATGCAGGGGACACGGGTTCGAGCCCTGGTCCGGGAAGATCCCACATGCCGTGGAGCAACTAGGCCCGTGAGCCACAACTACTGAGCCTGCGCGTCTGGAGCCTGTGCTCCGCAACAAGAGAGGCCGCGATAGTGAGAGGCCCGCGCACCGCGATGAAGAGTGGCCCCCACTTGCCGCAACTAGAGAAAGCCCTCGCACAGAAACGAAGACCCAACACAGCCATAGATAAAAAATAAATAAATTAATTTAAAAAAAAAAAAAAAAAAAAAAAAAAAAAAAAAAAAGAACAAAATAATGCCATTTGCAGCAACATGGATGGACCTAGAGATTATCATACTAAGTGAAGTCAGTCAGACAGAGAAAGACAAATACCATATGATATCACTTATAGGTGGAATCTAAAATATGACACAAATGAACACATCTATGAAACAGAAACAAAGTCAGATATAGAGAATAGATTTGTGGTTGCCAAGGGGGAGGGGTGTGGGAGAGTGAAGGATTAGGAGTTTGGGATGAGCAGATGCAAACTGGTATATATAGAATGGATAAACAACAAGGTCTTACTGTAAAGCACAGGGAACTCTATTCAATATCCTGTGATAAACCATAATGGAAAAGAATATGAAATATATATATATATGTATAACAATCACTTTGCTGTACAGCAGAAATTAACACAAATTGTAAATCAACTATACCTCAATAAAAATTTTTTTTAAAAAGTCACATCCTGGGACTTCCCTGGTGGTCCAGTGGTTAGGACTCCAAGCTTCCACTGCAGGGGGCACGGGTTCAGTCCCTGCTTGGAGAACTAAGATCTGCAAGCTGTGCCACGTGGCCAAAAAAAAGGTCACATCCTTCGCAGCTGTTTCCTACTGTCAACAGTCCAAGAAGTGGAGTGGAAGGCAGAGATTAAAAAGAAGCACACATTTGACTTGAATTCAGGCCAGATCTGTAACCTGTCTTCCAAGGCTTTCAACATACCAACCTGTTCCTTAATATATATCACACAATCCATTCTCCATGGAGCAGCTGAAGTGATCTATTTGAAACATAAGTCAGGTATTGTCTTTCCATGATTAAAACTCCACGGATTTCTCATTTTCACTTACAGTAAAATGCAAAGACCTGGCCACCACCCACCAGGCTGCCTGGGGTGACCTCACTCTTGCCTCCCGTCCTGTACCTGTATCTCCGTCTTCACCCTCTGCTCATCGCCTTTAGCCACAGCGACTTCTTCATATGCATCAACCCCACTGAGTCACCTTAGACAAGTTACCAGCATAAAACCCTCTAAGATGACAACTCAGCTCCCCTGTTAACATAAAAGCCCTTTGGGTGCAGAAACAGCACTTGACATAGTTCTGTTTCTTCCATGATGTTTCCTACACACTTGTGCAACCGGGTCATATCTTACACCGGTGCGTGGTTTGTAAGTTCAGAACACAAGTGGAAACCTCCTGTAGAAAATGGCTCTCGAAAATCTCTTTAAATATCCTTATAGTATGCAGTACATAGGTTTTGTTGTATACATAACATTGTTCTTTGTACTAATGAAGCTCATAAAAGGTGGAAATCACTGAGACGCAACAAAGAAAGAAATAAAACCAAAGACTGTAAGCAGACATTTAAAGGTCCTGATAATTGTTCTTTTAGGATAACTATCAAATCCTTAGCTGTCAATGAGAGATGGTGAAGAATTTCCAAGCATTCCAACCTGCCTTGAGGTTTCTTCCTTTCCATCTTAATACTTAGCCTCTATAATCTCAGCACATGTTAGTAGATTTCCTTGTTGGGAAGATTCAGTGAGATTATTTAGGGTCACACCTCACCTGTGGATCAGGTACTAATCCCGTAAAACAAGTGTCCTTATGATGTTATACCACTGTCTATATAGAAGATGCTCAACGTCTGTGAAGCAGGAAGTGTCGACCAAAACATCAACATTTCCAAAATAAGGCCACACACCAGAATGCAGATTTTCAAAGGTGCAACTGTGAACTTGTTCAATAGTTCTTAAAGCCTTTCAACCATTTCAGGAACATAAAAGATGCAGGAGGAGGGAGGAGGTGGTGAGTTGGAAGGATTTCTGGGCTGATCAAGGAACAGAGATCCCAAGGTAGCAGTAGTACACCTTTATTTCGATGGCACTTTGACAAGTTGCATTCTGGGAAGTGCCTCAGCATAGACAGTCCAGAGGTCACTTCTGCCCTTTGGAGCTCTCAGACCCAGAGACTCCCATCCCACCTAGACACACAGGCTCCTTTTCCCGGGAATTCCCTTGCCCTTCATCCCTTCTGGGCAGTGGGGAGAAGGAGAGGAGAAAAAATAGAGAGCGGTTATCTTCACAGATGCTTCACAAAACATTGACCCAATTCAACACACATTCCTAATATAAAATGTCAAGAAAATAAAAATGGTGGATGTAGACCTCGATATTATAGCCAATAATTTATAAAATGGGGGAACCTTAGAAGGATTCCCACTGAGATCATGAACAAGGCAAGAGGGTCCACCATTTCCCCTATTATTTAATGATACCCTTGAGATACTAGTCAAGGCAATTAGACCAAATGAAACAGTTAAGAGTATACAAATTGGGAAGAAAAAGCAAAGCCATCTTTATTTGTAGAGGACCTAACCATATACCTAGAGAGTCAATGCTAAAACTAAGTCAAAGGCTATAAGAATCCAGCAAAACAGCAACACACAAAATTAACTTACAAAAATCAATAGCATTGATATGCATCTGTAATAACTAGTTAGAAGATAAAATGAATCCGTGAATCTCATTTGTAATAGAAACAAAGTAGGTAAATATTTCTGGATAAACGTAAGCAGAAATGTGCAAAGCCAATATGAAAAAAGAAAAAAAAAACACTCAAGACAAAAGTAGACTTGAATAGATATGGTCTCTCTCGTTCTCAGTAGGACATCTCAAGATCATCAATATTTTAATTCATCAGAATTTTAATACATTTTTTGGAGTGACACAAACTGACATTATATTTTATATAGAAAGTAAACACATAAGAATAGCCAGGAAGGGCTTCCCTGGTGGCACAGTGGTTGAGAATCTGCCTGCCAGTGCAGGGGACACAGGTTCGAGCCCTGGTCTGGGAAGATCCCACATGCCACGGAGCAACTAAGCCCGTGTGCCACAACTACTGAGCCTGTGCGTCTGGAGCCTGTGCTCCGCAACAAGAGAGGCCGTGATAGTGAGAGGCCCGCGCACCGCGATGAAGAGTGGCCCCCGCTTGCCACAACTAGAGAAAGCCCTCGCACAGAAACGAAGACCCAACACGGCCATAAATAATAAATAAATAAATAAATTAATTAAAAAAAAAAAAAAGAATAGCTAGGAAAATACTACTGAAAAGTAAGTCTGAGGGGGAATTAGACATACCAAGTATCAAATAAATAAATAAATAAGAGCAGTGAGGGTCTGGCATCGGCACATGATAGCCAGGTGAGTGGAATGGAATAGGAAGTGCAGAATAGACCTAACTGCATGTAATTAACTAGTCCATGGTTAACATTGTCTTTCAAAACATGGGGGCAAAAAATAGTCTTTAAAAATAAATGGTGTCAGAATAAGGGAAGAGGTATTCAGTCAGAGACCATATAATCCATTCCTCACACCGCACGAGAAAAACTTCCAAATGAATCAGAACTAAACGTGAATGAATGAAGAAAGAAAGAGAAAGAAAGAGAGAGAGAAAGGAAGGAAGGAAGGAAGGAAGGAAGAAAGGAAGGAAGAAAGAAAGAAAGAAAGAAAGAAAGAAAGAAAGAAAGAAAGAAAGAAAGAAAGAAAGAAAGGAAGGAAGGAAGGAAGAAAGGAAGAAAGGAAGGAAGGAAGGAAGGAAGGAAGGAAGGAAGAAAGAAAGAAAGAAAAAGAAAGAAAGAAAGAAAGGAAGGAAGGAAGGAAGAAAGAGAAAGGAGGGAAGGAGGGAGGAAGGAAGGAAGGGAGGGAGGGAGGAAGGGAAGGAAAGCAAGGAAGGAAGGAAGGAAGAGAGAAAATAGAGAAAGGAAAGAAAATGTAGGACCAGCTCCCCCCCATAATGATTCCCCATATAAACCCAAGACCCTGAAGGCTCACAATAGGGCTAAAACAGAAGCTCACTTTCAAGGATGGGAATTATTCTTCCAAAGCCTTGTGAAGCACAAAACATCCACAGGCATATTTGCAGGTAAGCAAGAATTAGCATAAACAGCAGCTTTATGTAACAGCCCCCCCGACACAGACAAATAAAGGCTATTTCTGCTCCTGAAACTGAGGTAGGGAATGGATCTGCCTGGAATGGTGAATTAGTCACCCACCGTGTGTTAACCCAGAGCACCAGAGCAAAAAAGAGCTATTTGCTGCTGGCCTAAATAGTTTCTGGATCCATTTTTCTGATTAAAATTGAATCTATATTTATGATTTTTTAGAAGGAAGTAGAGTAATAGGACTAAAATAATGTTTCCCTTAAAATAAGTAAACTTATTATTCATTCTTTTTTACATTACTGAAGGCTATTTTCGTGGTCCCTTTATTTTTAAAATTTTTTATACAACTTTAAAGGTTACTTTCCATTGACAGTTATTACAAAATATTGGTTCTATTCCCCATGATGTACATATATCCTTGAGCTCACCTTACACCCAGTAGATTGTAGCTCCCACCCCCTACCCCTATCTTCCCCCTCCCTCTCTCTCCCCACTGGTAACCACTAGTTTGTCCTCTGTGTCTGTGAGTCTGCTTCTTTTCTGTTATTAACCATTTTTAAAAGCTTTTATTCCCCCAATCTAAAGCGTAACAGTAGGATTTTAGTCATTTAAGAACAGAGGCAATTAAAAGCAACTTCCCTTTTCTCAGCCCAGAAACCAATCAGAATACAAGAGCAAATAAAATATCTAAAGAGAAAAACATAGGGTTTTTTTTTTTTTTTCCTTTTTCTTCTGGGGTAAAACCCCAGTCTCCAGGTCCATTGAGTCTACATTTACAAAGCCAACCAGGGAGAGCCAGTCCCCATGTGCATAGCTAGGGTGGTACATCAGGCTAGTGCCCACCTTGGTCTCTGCACAGCCCAGCCCTGCCTGAGTCAGAGAGAGAGAATTTGACGATGGAGCAGGTAACAGGACAGGTAACAGGTGTAAATTCTCCTCCTTGCTGTGATCAGGAAAAGTCCTTGAACTTTAATCACTAAAGCTTTTTTTTCTTTTTTCTTATTTTTTCCTTACCCCTAAACCTTCTGATCAGACCAGGCTCATGAAATATTTTATGATCAATAAATATGCATTTTTTTTTCTCAATAAGAACCTGTTTTACTTGATAGTCCCTGTTGAAGGGAGGAGAAAGACTCCTCCAATGAGTAATCCTATGTATCCATTTTCGTCTCCAATGTCCTGGATTTTGTAGCCTATTACGTTTCACTGTATTCACACTGTCCTTTCCTGAAGTGTTAATACTATCTTTGAAGACCGTATTAAATCACCCTTCCATTAAAATAAAGACATGGCCCTGGAGTCTTTATTTCTCGGAACTCATCTCCGATCGAAACTATTGTCTGAAAGCCCTGGCTGCACTTCACAGGCCATGGTTGTTGCCTTGTGTATCGGTGCGCTTCACAAATCTTTACAGGCGGCTGGAATCAGCGTCTCTGGAGGTTCAGGAACTCCAGATGCTGCTCTTTTCCTGCAGTGCTACAGCAATAACTTGCCCTCAGAGCTGCTTCCATCTTAGTGACGTCAGGCAAGCCGATAGTCCATTTAAGAAGACACGAAAAAGTAGACGTGAGCACCATTGTCAGAAAGCACAGGACTGAGTGAACAGAGGTAGGTGTGGTCCCTCTAGTAAGGAAGTGATGGGGTGGAAAGCAGCATAGTCCTGGGTTAGTTGGTGGCCTCTTTCCCAGCAGTTTGAACTCTCTACAGATGCAAGTGACACAAATCCCAAGTCGACCCAGTTTAACTGAAAAAAAAACATCTGAGGGATTTTGTTGACTCATGACTAAAATAATGGGGACGGAGCTGGCTGGCTCCAGGCTTGCCTAGAACCTGGGGCTTAAATGACAGTATCCCGCTTGGTTTTCCTCCATCTCCACAGTCCACCTTTGGCTGGGCTGGGCTCATCCGTGGGGCTGTATGTTGTGGCCCCATTGATTCAGGCTACCCTCTCCATTTTAGCATTATAAGCAGAAAATAAATCATCTCTCTCTAATGGCTCCAGAATAAATACCTGAATTCACTCTGCTTAGACCAATCTGGGCTCACTTAGGGAGAATTTCCATGCCGGGGGCAACCATCTGTTTAACTCTATCTGGGTTCCATGATCCAATATCTGAATCCGGGTGTATAAACCTTTTGAAACACGTGGCCAAAGAATAGGAAAGAAGTGTTCCCCAAATGGAATTGGGTGCTTGGACCACAAAGAAGTGAGGTGTGGGTGAATGCTTGGTAACTAAGACCCAAGGAATGTCCATTAGAGCATCTGAGTGCAGAGCTACAGGCAATGAGCAGGTGTGTTATCTTGAGATAATAGTGTCTGTAGAAGGTAATTCATTACTGACTGTAAGTAAATAATAGAAGAGCACAGTGATTTCTTAAAATAGAGCATCAGTAAAGATATTGATGATGGTTGGCGTCATAAAATAATCGTATGAAGACAGATGTTAATTTCTCTCACACATAAAAGTCCAGGGGAAAGCAGCCCAGGGGTTTGGTCACTTATGTGACTGAAGGTTTATCACCGCACCATTCCCGAGTCATCTTTCCTTATCGAGATTCAGTACAGTGACTAGAGCTTCTGCAATCACATGGACGGTCCAGGCCAATAAGAAAAGGAAGCACCAAATGAGCAAGCATTGCACCCTCTTAGGGAAGGTGCTGCAGACATTTCCATTTCCATTCCGTGACTAAAACTGAACCACATGGTCACACTTGACTCCAAAGGAGCCTGGGACATTCGATCTTTACTGTGGATGGTCAAATGCCCAACTCTACTTGGAGTTATTGCAATGGGAGAATGGCTATGGAGGACAACTTATGGTCTCTGCAGTACCTTATTATAACCTATTCCAGCAGCAATGCTTTGCTTGCCCATATGCTCCCTTGAATGGGAGAAGGTAAAATAAATGAGTAAATATGGTGAGATACTGTTCATGCCATCATCATGCAATCTGTGTTTCAGAGACAGTGAATTAAAAAGCTGGTAACTCTGATGTATAGAAAATAAACGTGTCTTGTCTTTGTTTCAGCTTCCTGGGATGGACCTTCTAAATCCTTGGAATTTCCCCAGTGATAGGAGTATTATTATCCTTGGCAGCCCCTCCTGAGTTTATGCTAATGAGGTGAATCCACGGTAGGACCCTAGAGAGTCTCAGGAAGAGAGCTGGCCTTGAGAGAAGGATAAAACATGATCGCGGATGGAACTTTGAGCCACGTGCTATCAGCTGGACCTCTAAGGAGGCGAGGGGGGCAGCAGATTGAGTTCAAACATGGGGCCAGTGATTCAATCAATCGCAGTGATGCAATGACACCCCAACAGAACCTCTGGACAGCTTGGGTAGCCTCCTGGTTGGTGAACATATAGATGTACCAGGATGGTGGAGTGTCCTGAATCCAAGGGGAAAGGACATAGAAGGTCTGTGTTTGGGACCCTCCTGGACCCTCTCCCTATGTGTCTCTTAATTTGGCTGGTCTGGGCTTGTATCCATTAAATAAAACTGTAATTGTAATATCATGCTTTCCTGAGCCTTCTGAGTTGTCCTAGAGAGGAAGTCATGAGAAAACAGCTAACTTGTAGCCGGCTGGTTGAAGTACAAGTGGTCTGGGGACCCCTGAACTTGTGATTGGCGTCTTAAGTGAGGGCGGCCTTTTGGAGACTTTGCCCTTAATCCATAGGTTCTGGCTTAACTTTGGGTGGTTACCATCAGAGTGGGATTTCAGTAACTCAGGCCCTCATTTCTCTCGGGGACGTACCTAGGAGGGGGACCTCTGGGTCATCAGACAGGTGTTGGTTTAGATTTAGTAGATGGCATTACTACACGTTGTTAGACACTCAGAGTCATTTTATTTCAATTTAACATGTACTATCCTCCACCTAAGTGTGTATTCACCAAAAGCATCTTCCCAACGTCAAACTGAAGAAACCATTCTACTACTTGATCCGATCTTGTATACTTGTCTATTATTCTTTACTTATCAGCTTCAGAAACTCCCTTGGGTACTGCCTGCCCTGGGAAGGTCAAGGCAAAGAAAAACCACTCATCCATCCTTCACTGCTTTCTTTTATTAGAAATCCTGTTTAGAATGTTTGATTAACTGAGGTTCTCCCCACTGCTCTACTTTGAACTCTTCTCATATTTTGGCATCCCCAAACATCCACTGTACTTCAATTACTTTGCTACAGAGAAGGAAATCCCTTGAAGGAAAAGAAAAATAAGAAAGGAAAAGAAAACCTGTGAACTCCCGTGCTGGGCTTTAGTCCTATCTCAGGGAATCTCAATCAAACCACATCATTCCACTTCTCCAGGTCCACTGTTTCTATTGCTCTTGAACCCCCCTGGGAAGGTCACAGTTGCAGAAAGTGCAATCACATGCATGGCGGCCCCCACACCCACCTGCACTGCTAGCCCATCCTCTGGGACAGAGCAAAGCGAACTTCTGCAGCTTTGTGCCAGTGGCTGAACCACGGCCCTCAATTGGTTCTTTTTTTTTTTTTTAATTTTATTTTATTAATTTTTTTATACAGCACGTTCTTAATAGTTATCCACTTTATACACATCAGTGTATACATCTCAGTCCCAATCTCCCGATTCATCCCACCACCACTCCCACCCCTTTCCCTCTTGGTTTCCATACATTTGTTCTTTACATCTGCCTAGGACACTGAATCTTGTACTGAGCCAAGTGTCTGCACATTACATCACCAGCCCCAGGCAGACTGCAGCTGAATTACAGACACAGGTTCATGGTGTTTCTCAGAAAATGGAAATGACGCAGAGGGTTTCTGAAGATGGTGATGGGAACTGTGGTGATCATTGGCCATTGGTTTTCTGGGCACTGTACCATAGAGAAAGATAATGAAAGAAGAAGAAGGAGGAGGAGGAGGGGGAGGGGGAGGGGAGAGGTGGGGGAGGGGGAGGGGGAGAGGCGGGGGAAGGGAGGAGGAGGAGAAGAAGAAGAAGAGGATGAAGAAGAAGAAGGGGAAGAAAGAGGAGGACACAGGGACTTGGGGTAGTTTTGTCTTTTGCTTTTCTTAAATATGAGGCAATATATATTAAATCATGAGACAACCCTGAAAATGCAATAAAACACCCACAGAATCCTCAGTTTTAAAGGAGACTGAGTCAAATGTGAGCTACTGGAAGAAGAAAGGCAGAGGCTGATGGTATTTTTCTAGAGGAAGCTTCTGTGTCTTGTCCTTCCACTGGCGGTGACCCTGAGGGATTGCAAGGCCAGAGAAGGAGCTCCTTAGCCAGGCATCAAGTGCCTCGGCTGCACCGGGAGCAAGAGAGCAAGGCCAGAGATGAGATCAGAGGCAGGAACAGGAGAAGTCTCTCAAGGCAGCGTGGAGGGCAGCACCTCTTCCGGAAAGGGACTGACCTGGGGAAATAGGAACTCCGCAGCCTGCAGGTGAGGGAGGGTCAGCTTTCCTGGGAGAGCATCTCTCCAGGTGGCTGTTCACCTTGCTTCCAAAGACAAACGCCAGCCACTGCAGCTTTCTTTACCGATGGATTCAAACTGCCCCTGGGATGGAGCCATGATAAACTCTGTCGACGGCCCCTGCTTAGAACCCAGGAAGACAGGATCGGGGCTTGGCGTTGACTGGTGTCAGAACGAAAGGCTCTGTCTGAAGAAGGCAATTCAGTGCAGCGGAGATGAGCACAAGTCAGACAGGCCTGAGTGGAGCACCGGTGCTGCCCTCTCTGAGCTACTCCATGTCACGGAGCAATTTCTTCACTGCTTTGTGTCCCAGTGTCCTCATCTGTAACTTGGGTAGGGTTAGTACCTAACTCCCAAGATTGGTGTGATAGTTACATTGGAAGGCAAGTGTAAAGTGCTTGGTATATTGCCTGGAATACAGGAAATGCTCCAAAAGACGCCCATTTGGTGGATAGACATGGCTTATTTTGACTGAGAGATGTTGGAAGCCAGAAACTTCCCCGACAGAAAGAATGCTCAGGGTGGCTCCTACATGCTTTTCTGGAAGTCAAGGAAGGCCCTGGGGTCATGAACCATCTCTTTGGATACACTGGCAACCCAGGAACTTGAACTGGAGTTAGAAGTGAAGGGACACAGTCTGGATGCCATTAAGAATCTAAGAGGGAGGGAGACAGGGAGGGAGGGGGAGGGGGAGGGGAAGAGGGAGGGAAGGAGAGAGGGAGGGAAGGAGATAGGCAGGGAAGGAGAGAGGGAGGGAGGGAGAGGGGGAGGGAGGGAGAGGGGGAGTGAGGGGGAGGGAGGGAGAGGGGGAGGGAAGGAGGGAGGGAGGGAAGGAGGGAGGGAGGGAAGGAGAGAGGGAGGGAAGGAGGGAGGGAGGGAAGGGCCATGTGATGCTCGCTGGCCCTTTGGGGAGGGGCCACATACAAGCTGTGCTCCCTGCCCTGGGCTCCAACTGGAAAAGCCACTGATGGCTTAATGGACTCTGCTATTCACCCCAGTGACATTGTTCTCCCGGCAATAAAGACACAGATTTACCTAGGTCTGCATGTTTAGGTTTCTCTTCCTTTAGTTCTTTTATTCTAAAATCTCTTTTCCCTAATGTGCAGAGTTGGTCCCTTTGTTCTCAGGTAAGTCTCCCCTCTTGTTGGGCCTGCTGGCTTCCGATCAAGGCTGGCCTCTTTCATGGATGACTCAAGGACATTGTAAAAAAAATTGTAAAGATAATTTGTAGATTCACACGGAATTGTAAGAAATAATACACAAAGACCTCATATGCACTTTCACCCAGTTTTCCCCAGCGTAATATTTTGCATCACATTGGTCAATATCACAACCAACAATTATGATTGATACCATCCAGCTACTTTAGTCAGATTTCACCAGTTTTACTTTCACTGATCTGTGTATGTGCATGTGTGTGCAGTTCTTTGCAGTTGTGTCCCATGTGTTGCTTTACCGTACCTTCTACCAATATTGTACTTTCTTTGAAATGAGTGAAAACTTTCACTCCAAAAAAGAGAACGATTGAAATCCAAGGATGAGTGCCGATGTCCTCATCCCTCAAGGAAATCTGCAGCTACGAGGACCTCGTCCTATGGTTTCAGCTACCACGATCCCATATAACTTCTCTACAAAAAGCCTGGCACACAAGGCCAAGGCCGTCCCAAGGCCCTTCATGGTTCTGAGAGTCCCCACTGAGGTGCTCCGTGGCCGCTTCCCTGAGGACTATGGCAAACCACACAGAATGTTCCCAGCACTCCCCTAGGAGCCAGACCTGCCCCTGGCAATCTGGGGAGTCGATCCGGGAGAAGGTCAAGGGAGAGGAGAAGCCCGATCAAGCAGGAGATTGCCCGTGTGTTCTGCACAATGCTCCCTGGTTCTTTCACATTTTATTTATTTTAATCATGGACAGCTTTGGTGAAGTACAGAAGACTGTATATTTAAAGATTAAATTTAAAGTGTACAGTCTGATGAATGTTTACATATAAATGTCATATCTATATGATACCTATAGCTAGCTAGCTAGTTATCTATTTATCCATCTACTCTATCTATCCAGCCATCTTTCTATATATCTATATCCATCCATCTTTATCTATGTATGTATGCATGTATCTATCTCTGCATTATCTATATATCTACCTATCTATCTACCTATCTATCATCTACTCTATCTATCCAGCCATCTATCTTTCTATATATCTATATCCATCCGTCTTTATCTATGTATGT
Organism: Balaenoptera borealis; assembly: GCF_965194805.1. Taxonomy (NCBI): domain Eukaryota; kingdom Metazoa; phylum Chordata; class Mammalia; order Artiodactyla; family Balaenopteridae; genus Balaenoptera; species Balaenoptera borealis. The sequence continues at coordinate 87,555,547 of NC_138875.1, forward strand.
ATGCATGTATCTATCTCTGCATTATCTATATATCTACCTATCTACCTATCTATCATCTACTCTATCTATCCAGCCATCTATCTTTCTATATATCTATATCCATCCGTCTTTATCTATGTATGTATGCATGTATCTATCTCTGCATTATCTATATATCTACCTATCTACCTATCTATCATCTACTCTATCTATCCAGCCATCTATCTTTCTATATATCTATATCCATCCGTCTTTATCTATGTATGTATGCATGTATCTATCTATGCATTATCTATATATCTACCTATCTACCTATCATCTACTCTATCTATCCATCATCCATGTATATATATATATCTATATCCATCCATATTTATGTATCTATCTGTCTATCCATCTACTCTATCCATACATCCATCTATCTATATCTCTATATCCATCCTTATGTATGTCTGTCTGTATGTATGTATGTGTGTATGTATGTATGTATCTATCTATCTCCCCAATACCAAAGGATTGTTTTGCCCTAATATGTTATGTCATCAGATTGAATACAAATATATACTTTCATCAAAGTCACTTCCAGTTGAGACCACTCTTACAGTGAATTAAAGTGGGTGTGTCCTTTAGATATAATAGTCTTCCATGCCAACAATAAATGATATAGTGCATCAAGCCATTTTCCCCAATGAAAGCAAAATCTCCCAGTAAGAGTGAGCATGTAGTGATGGATAAGCCTCTTCAGAAGCTGATCTCATGCAGCTGAGCTGTGGACCACGGTAGGTGGTTTTGTTAGCTCAGGGGAACGATCAGATGGAAGAAACTCCTCATCCATCTGGCCTCGTGGAAGAACTAGGCAGGATATCGAAGATTTGCAGGGACGAAGGAGTTGAATTTCTGATCAAATAAAAATGAAGCATGTCCCCCCTTTTAACGATAATGACCAGAATTAAGTGAGCGGTGTTGTCTGATGAGGGAGTGATATTTCAGCATCCGCTAAAAGGAGTGATCTTTCAGCATCCCCTAAAAGGAGTGATCTTTCAGCATCCCCTAAAAGGAGTGATCTTTCAGCATCCCCTAAAAGGAGTGATCTTTCAGCATCCCCTAAAAGGAGTGATCGTTCAGCATCCCCTAAAAGGAGTGATCTTTCAGCATCCGCTAAAAGGAGTGATCTTTCAGCCTCCCCTAAAAGGAGTGATCTTTCAGCATCCCCTAAAAGGAGTGATCTTTCAGCGTCCCCTAAAAGGAGTGATCGTTCAGCCTCCCCTAAAAGGAGTGATCTTTCAGCCTCCCCTAAAAGGAGTGATCTTTCAGCATCCCCTAAAAGGAGTGATCTTTCAGCCTCCCCTAAAAGGAGTGATCTTTCAGCCTCCCCTAAAAGGAGTGATCGTTCAGCATCCCCTAAAAGGAGTGATCTTTCAGCCTCCCCTAAAAGGAGTGATCTTTCAGCCTCCCCTAAAAGGAGTGATCTTTCAGCATCCCCTAAAAGGAGTGATCTTTCAGCCTCCCCTAAAAGGAGTGATCGTTCAGCCTCCCCTAAAAGGAGTGATCTTTCAGCCTCCCCTAAAAGGAGTGATCGTTCAGCGTCCCCTAAAAGGAGTGATCTTTCAGCATCCCCTAAAAGGAGTGATCTTTCAGCCTCCCCTAAAAGGAGTGATCGTTCAGCGTCCCCTAAAAGGAGTGATCTTTCAGCCTCCCCTAAAAGGAGTGATCTTTCAGCATCCCCTAAAAGGAGTGATCTTTCAGCCTCCCCTAAAAGGAGTGATCTTTCAGCATCCCCTAAAAGGAGTGATCTTTCAGCCTCCCCTAAAAGGAGTGATCGTTCAGCCTCCCCTAAAAGGAGTGATCTTTCAGCGTCCCCTAAAAGGAGTGATCTTTCAGCGTCCCCTAAAAGGAGTGATCTTTCAGCCTCCCCTAAAAGGAGTGACCTTTCAGCCTCCCCTAAAAGGAGTGACCTTTCAGCGTCCCCTAAAAGGAGTGACCTTTCAGCCTCCCCTAAAAGGAGTGACCTTTCAGCCTCCCCTAAAAGGAGTGACCTTTCAGCGTCCCCTAAAAGGAGTGACCTTTCAGCGTCCCCTAAAAGGAGTGATCTTTCAGCCTCCCCTAAAAGGAGTGACCTTTCAGCGTCCCCTAAAAGGAGTGACCTTTCAGCGTCCCCTAAAAGGAGTGATCTTTCAGCCTCCCCTAAAAGGAGTGACCTTTCAGCGTCCCCTAAAAGGAGTGACCTTTCAGCGTCCCCTAAAAGGAGTGATCTTTCAGCCTCCCCTAAAAGGAGTGATCTTTCAGCGTCCCCTAAAAGGAGTGATCGTTCAGCCTCCCCTAAAAGGAGTGATCTTTCAGCCTCCCCTAAAAGGAGTGATCTTTCAGCATCCCCTAAAAGGAGTGATCTTTCAGCCTCCCCTAAAAGGAGTGATCTTTCAGCCTCCCCTAAAAGGAGTGATCGTTCAGCATCCCCTAAAAGGAGTGATCTTTCAGCCTCCCCTAAAAGGAGTGATCTTTCAGCCTCCCCTAAAAGGAGTGATCTTTCAGCATCCCCTAAAAGGAGTGATCTTTCAGCCTCCCCTAAAAGGAGTGATCTTTCAGCCTCCCCTAAAAGGAGTGATCTTTCAGCCTCCCCTAAAAGGAGTGATCGTTCAGCGTCCCCTAAAAGGAGTGATCTTTCAGCATCCCCTAAAAGGAGTGATCTTTCAGCCTCCCCTAAAAGGAGTGATCGTTCAGCGTCCCCTAAAAGGAGTGATCTTTCAGCCTCCCCTAAAAGGAGTGATCTTTCAGCCTCCCCTAAAAGGAGTGATCTTTCAGCCTCCCCTAAAAGGAGTGATCTTTCAGCCTCCCCTAAAAGGAGTGACCTTTCAGCCTCCCCTAAAAGGAGTGATCTTTCAGCCTCCCCTAAAAGGAGTGATCGTTCAGCCTCCCCTAAAAGGAGTGATCGTTCAGCCTCCCCTAAAAGGAGTGATCTTTCAGCCTCCCCTAAAAGGAGTGATCTTTCAGCCTCCCCTAAAAGGAGTGATCTTTCAGCCTCCCCTAAAAGGAGTGATCTTTCAGCCTCCCCTAAAAGGAGTGACCTTTCAGCCTCCCCTAAAAGGAGTGACCTTTCAGCCTCCCCTAAAAGGAGTGACCTTTCAGCGTCCCCTAAAAGGAGTGATCTTTCAGCATCCCCTAAAAGGAGTGACCTTTCAGCGTCCCCTAAAAGGAGTGATCTTTCAGCCTCCCCTAAAAGGAGTGATCTTTCAGCCTCCACTAAAAGGAGTGACCGTTCAGCCTCCCCTAAAAGGAGTGACCTTTCAGCCTCCCCTAAAAGGAGTGACCTTTCAGCGTCCCCTAAAAGGAGTGACCTTTCAGCATCCCCTAAAAGGAGTGACCTTTCAGCGTCCCCTAAAAGGAGTGATCTTTCAGCCTCCCCTAAAAGGAGTGACCTTTCAGCCTCCCCTAAAAGGAGTGACCGTTCAGCCTCCCCTAAAAGGAGTGACCTTTCAGCCTCCCCTAAAAGGAGTGACCTTTCAGCGTCCCCTAAAAGGAGTGACCTTTCAGCGTCCCCTAAAAGGAGTGACCTTTCAGCCTCCCCTAAAAGGAGTGATCTTTCAGCCTCCCCTAAAAGGAGTGATCGTTCAGCGTCCCCTAAAAGGAGTGATCTTTCAGCCTCCCCTAAAAGGAGTGATCTTTCAGCCTCCCCTAAAAGGAGTGATCTTTCAGCCTCCCCTAAAAGGAGTGATCTTTCAGCCTCCCCTAAAAGGAGTGACCTTTCAGCCTCCCCTAAAAGGAGTGACCTTTCAGCGTCCCCTAAAAGGAGTGACCTTTCAGCCTCCCCTAAAAGGAGTGACCTTTCAGCGTCCCCTAAAAGGAGTGACCTTTCAGCGTCCCCTAAAAGGAGTGACCTTTCAGCGTCCCCTAAAAGGAGTGACCTTTCAGCCTCCCCTAAAAGGAGTGACCTTTCAGCCTCCCCTAAAAGGAGTGACCTTTCAGCATCCCCTAAAAGGAGTGATCGTTCAGCCTCCCCTAAAAGGAGTGACCTTTCAGCCTCCCCTAAAAGGAGTGATCTTTCAGCATCCCCTAAAAGGAGTGATCTTTCAGCCTCCCCTAAAAGGAGTGACCTTTCAGCCTCCCCTAAAAGGAGTGACCTTTCAGCATCCCCTAAAAGGAGTGATCGTTCAGCCTCCCCTAAAAGGAGTGACCTTTCAGCCTCCCCTAAAAGGAGTGACCTTTCAGCGTCCCCTAAAAGGAGTGATCTTTCAGCGTCCCCTAAAAGGAGTGATCTTTCAGCGTCCCCTAAAAGGAGTGATCTTTCAGCCTCCCCTAAAAGGAGTGATCTTTCAGCCTCCCCTAAAAGGAGTGACCTTTCAGCCTCCCCTAAAAGGAGTGATCTTTCAGCCTCCCCTAAAAGGAGTGATCGTTCAGCCTCCCCTAAAAGGAGTGACCTTTCAGCCTCCCCTAAAAGGAGTGACCGTTCAGCCTCCCCTAAAAGGAGTGACCTTTCAGCGTCCCCTAAAAGGAGTGACCTTTCAGCGTCCCCTAAAAGGAGTGACCAGGCTTGAATGAGACACAGCATCACACAGTCCCCATCAGAGGGCAACCGGCTTCTTTCCAGGTCCCTCTCATGAAAGATACAGCTTAATCAGAGCAGGGGATCCCCATCCCCTTCCCAGACAGAGTAAGACAGCTGAGACGTGTCCAAAGGACCCGCTAATATATTTTAACATAAGGACTCACCAGCTTTTGTTTTGGGTCTGTGCTTAAATAAATAAACCTGAACATCTGTTCCTGGAGTTTGACAAAAATCACTAAGTCCAGAGCTGACTCATCTAGGATGGATTCCCTGACTGGGGACAGTTTTAGTCGTTACTGCTCTAAAGACCAGCTTTTTTTTAAAAAAAAAAGTAAAGAATAACAGGCACAAATACACACCATATATCATTTTTCCTTTCTTTTCCTTTTAAACTGTGAGTTTGAGTCCTCTGCATTTAAATTTTTACATCCAATTTGTAGATTTCTTAAAAAAATATTTCAAATGCTATTTAAATAACATCCTTATATTTCTCTGAACCCCTTCTATACTTGCAGTGTTGTAAACAATGGGTGGGCAATAAAAGAAAGTTTACTCAGCCAAGCTACAAGTTCTCCAAGGAAGCATAGCTGTTTCTGTAAATGCTTCAACATGTTATTTTCATTAATTACAGAGAAAAAAAACCAAAACAACATCTCCCCAAACAAAACCAAAATAAAGACACACAGACGCACACACACACACACACACACACACACACACACACACACACATAAACACAATGTAGAACTATTTACCTGCTCCTTGCTTATCCTATTTTCTCCCTGTAAGACTTTCACTTCTGCAGATTTCAGTATGGCTCAATACCTTACATTTGGAAAAATTCCATTGCACATAAACACAAGAGAGCATCAAATTACTTAATGTCTCCCTGCTTGTAGAAGATATCTGTGTTTTGTTTATTTGGTTTGGTTTTGTGTTCCTAGTTTTCCTCTCTTCCCATAGCCAATCCCCCTTTTGGCATTAGCACCTGATTTCTTTTGGGGATGTACCTTCCCCATCCACTGCATCTCCCTGGATCTGGTTCAGAGCAGGGGGCTGACCTCAACCTCAGGATGCAGGAGGTCACCTGACCCAAGCCTGGCCAATCAGTGCATCACACCCCATAGAGACTATATAAATGGGTCTATTGAGAGGAAGGTGTTCTTAATTCACTCAAGTTTCTCATCCGATAGGTGGAATAGTTTGGAATTGCATGGGCCTATCTTGTTTTCACTTGGGAAGGGTCTACCTGAGAATTCCAGCATAAAACAGAGCCAAAAAGATGGAAGTCCCATTACCTGAAAATTTTTGAGAGCTTGGTTCTCTCCTGCACTTTTCAGCAACAGCAAGCAATGCATTTTCATTTTTATTTATTTAATTTTGATTTTTGCTTACTCACGGTTGAGTTAGGTCTTGGTCACTTGCATAGAAGAGTCCTGACAAATGCACGCAGGGCAGACCCTGTACCTTGATTGCCCTCAATAAACTCTCTCCTGCTTCTGTACCTTGAAAGCACTGCTTCCTACTTCCAAGATCCCCAAGATGCTTTTCCCTTTTTTCAGTCTGGAAACATTGCAGCAGGGGTTCAAGTAAATGCCACCTCTTCTCCTATTCTCCCATGATGGGCTGACAGGCCCTCTTGATGGCTCGTAAGCCTTTGATCTATCCCAGTGGACCATGAGTGACAGAAGATAGAGAGGGTGTCTGTGTCCCCTTAATTTCTGCAGCCTCCAGCACAGGGCTGGCCACGAAATAACTCAGTAACATGCTGACTATTCACAATAGCCAAGACATGGAAACAACCTAAATGTCCATCGACAGATGAATGAATAGAGATGATGTGATATATAAATACACACACACACACACACAATGGAATACTACTCAGCCATCAAAAAGAATGAAATAATGCCATTTGCATCGACATGGATGGACCTAGAGATTTTCATACTAAGTAAAGTAAGTCAGACAGAGAAAGACAAATACCATATGATATCACTTATATGTGGAATCTAAAATATGACACAAATGAACTTATCTATGAAAACAGAAACGGACTCAGGGACATAGAGAACAGACTTGCAGTTGCCAAGGGGGAGGGGAGGTAGGGGAGGGAAGGACTGGGAGTTTGGGGTTAGCAGATGCAAACTATTGTACATAAAGTGGATAAACAACAACGTCCTACTGTAGAGCACAGGAAACTATATTCAAAATCTTGTGATAAACCATAATGGAAAGAATATGAAAAAGAATGTATATATATGTATAATGGAATCACTTTGCTGTACAGCAGAGATTGACACAACATTGTAAATCAACTCTACTCCAATAAAAAAAAAATAACATGCTGAGAGCGAGAGGAGCTACCATGTAACGTTCTTTATGGTTTGATCTGTCAGGTGCCCGGCTGTCTGAAAAACCTCTCCTACGTTTCCCAGGATTTCTGAGTGCCTTTCTCTTTCTCTTTCAGCTCTCCATTACGGGGGGAGCATAGCCGACCACTCCGTGTCCATTCAGTCTGCTGTTTTGAGGCATTCGAGACATTTATCTCCCACAATTCTGGGGGCTGGAAGTCAGAGATCAGGGTGCCAAGCACTGCCCTAAAAGCATTACTTTAAACAATTCTTTTAATAGTTCAAAAAATCGGCACTAGTAGAATCATTGTCTTACAGGAAGGAATCAGAAACCCTGAGAGGTAAATTTGTCAAGACTACACTTGACAAATTATATGATTATATATAATATATAGAACAGATACATATTAATATATATAGGACATATATATCCTAATATTTATATAATATATATCCTTATGCATATAATTATATACCCAAATGAATAAATAATAATATATTATATAATATGCTACATAATATATTGTTCCTAACACATATATTATTATTAGTTAATATGTTAGGAGCAAATGCTGGCTTTGAACCCAAGCAGTCTTGTTCCAGAGTCCCTGTTCTTAACCACTACTTTTATATTGACCATCTTAAACAGGATCTGCTCTTAAAAAATCTCCCTATATAAATATAATGTGATTATTAGGTATAAGAATGAATTACAAGGGGGTGGGATGATTAGAAATATCCCAGGACACTGGTTCTTACCTTTGGGAACATATTGAAATCACCTGGGAGAACGACTAACCTCTCAATTCTGTGCAGGAATAGCTGATGTTTCTGTTTTTCAGCCCAAGTGGTGCCGCCCTGCAGTGATGGCTTAACCACATTCTACAGCTAGTTTTACCTGCACACTTTGAATTTGTGCAATTATAAAAAAGACTGCTTTTTGTGTAAGCATCATTTCACAGTATATGCATACATTGAGACTCACTGATATTTATAAATCCCACAACTGGTATTTGCAAAAGTCACATTTTCACCTATTGTCATAAAAATAAACAATAATTTGGGAGAGCATCTTCAAAGGTTCCCTCTTCCTCATGATATTTCAAAGCAAACAGGAGTCCTGCGGGATATTGCTGGGTGGTTTGATTTCAGTTTTGAAAACAAGATCATCTGTCTTATCAATTTTTCCAGGGGTGCCTGTCAATCAGGATGGACTTCTCTTCCCTCTAAGGCTACCATGGGACCCCTCCAGGAGGGAGTTCAGCAATGTTTTAGACCCCCCATAACCACTCCCCAACCCCCAAGCAAAGCCCATTAAGAGTCAGGATAAGAGGAAAACACACAGAGGGCATCCCAGCCAGTTCCAGCCTTCAGGGAACCCAATTTCTGCTAAAGAAGATAAGATTCATTCCCCAGAACAAAACAGAATAATCTGAGATTATAAATTAGAGTTAGCAACATGGTGCTATGAGGTCTGGTTTTGTGTCATGTTGTTGGGCCATGTCTTACTTCCAAAAAAGAAAACTTGATAACATTTGAAACATCAGAATATTCTCTGCAAAAATCCAGATCCCTGGCTTCTCTTGAAAAATCAGAAGTCTCATCAATACCTGCCCTGCATTTCCACACGGCGACATTTAGTTGAGTTGAACAAAGGCCCCCAAATATTTCCATTTCCTAAACCCTAGAACCTGTGAATATGCCAGGTTCACAGACTTATGAAATGGAGTGTTACCCTTCTCTTTGTTGTAACCAATGAGGGCAGATGGGAATAATCATAATATTATCACTTTCCATTGCACCATCAACCTATTATCCAGTTTGGCATCTCATTTCAGGAGGGCCCCTCGAACCAATTAGTGGTGATTATTTATATGAACAGCTGTTGCCAAGTATATTCCAGCTGTTGCTTCATGAAGAGCATTATGTGTTAGTAAAATTTTGCCCAAGGCCCATGTAAGAAACCAAAGTCAACACCAAGTGTAAGGAATTTCTTATCTCATGTTCAAAGTTAAAGACATAGTCACACACTGAGACCCTCCATATGCAAAGCTAAAATATCAATCCTCTTGTCCAATTTTAGCTTTACAGTTGCAAGCTAGGACTCTTATTTGCTATCGTATTCTGTGCAAGATCTGGTCTTATAAGGAAACCCAAGTGCAAATTCTTCCACCATCAACAACAGACACTCTGAGGGGGTCAGTCATAGGTTAGAACTCACCACATCATGCAGTAGAACTCACAGGATGGGGCTCCTCCAGTACTTTGACATTCCCTTCATTTGCAAAATATCACTTATGAACATGCACACTTTCATGTTAACCAGAGCAAAACTTTACTGGGAAGTCAAAATATTGACAGCTTCAAAAGAAATGAGTTGAGATATTTGCAACTTTCTATCCAATGACTTCCCACATCAAAACTCATCCATTCACTGTATCATCTCAATATCCCTTTTCCACTCCCAAGATGGCAGGTTGGTAACAGGGCAATTTATTTGGAATAGCCTATTCAGTAATTGTTAGCAGATTGATTGAATTCAGGAGACAGTTCCATTTTAATGGGAAATTTGGGGAATGTAAGGCGGGCTGTGCTGGTGAGAATTTTATCAACAGTCACAAAAATGGTAATGAGAAGTATGATCGTCTAGATGGTGTTTGGGAGGACTCAAGTGTCCATCGATGGATGTTGAGTGGATAAGCAAAGTGTGGTCTATCCATACAGTGGAATGATATTCAGCCTTAAAATGGGAGGAAATTCTGACACAGGCTACAACATAGATGAACCCTGAGGACATTATGTGAAATTAACTCGTCACAAAAAGACAAATACTATATGATTCCAGTTACATGAGGTCCCCACAGTAGTCAAAACCATAGAGGCAGAATGTAGAATGGTGGTTGCCAGGAACTTGGGGGAGGGTGGAATGGGAGTTAGTGTTTAATGGGAACAGACTTTCAGTTTTATAAGATGAAAAGAGTTCTAGACACATTATGAATGTATTTCATACCACTGAACTGTCCACCTAAAATGGTTAAGATGGTAAAATTTATGTTATGTGTATTTACCACAATAAAACAACGGAGAAACAAAGATAATCAAGATATAATATCCCTTAAAGGAATTTTGAAAAGAATTCGGCCTATGGATGTGTTTATGTGGTGCAGGAAGAATGGGGCTACTACCCCCCCAGAAAAATGAAAGCTTTGCTTTTTCAATCTCCCACATTGTTTATTTGTTATTACTGAAAACATTTAAATTGTTAATTTAATACACTTTTAAAAATTTTATTGAAGTTTAGTTGATTTACAATGTTGTGTTAATTCCTGCTGTACAGCAAAGTGACTCAGTTATACACATATATATTCATTTTCATATTCTTTTCCATGATGGTTTATCACAGGATACTGAATAGAGTTCCTTATGCTATACAATAGGACTTCGTTGTTTACCCATTCTATGTATAATAGCTAGCATCTGCTAATCCCAAACTCCCAATCCTTCCCTCCCCCAGCCCCTCAATACACTTTTATATTGAAAATAACATTATATAATGTATTTTAGACTAAGGAAACGTGAGTTTGAGGTTTTTCAGTGAAAAACTGCAAGGACAGAGATGACCCAGCTGACAGGCCTCAGATGTCCAAGTGTGGGATGGAGCCCAGAAGGGCAAGGGCTTCGGACTCGGCCTCTGTGACGTACCCTGGCGATCCCTGTCTTGGTAACAGCAGAGAAGAGCACTGTTGCCACGGACCTTGGATGCACCACGACAGCCATCTTCAGGAGGGACAAAGCTGGGGCGCCTCCTGGTGACCTCTGAGTAGCGGACTTAATGAGACAAAATCATAAATCGTGGTTGTTAGGGAATAACGGTGTGCAGGTATCACTGGTCGCCCAACTAACAGTCCCCTCAGGTCACCGGTCAGCACCTGCTGAGATTCTGAAGCCTGATAATATCACGTCGTACAACAGCGACGATATGTTGATTTTATTTAAATGTATAAACACTAAGTAGGCTTTAAATCCTTCCTTGTATATAATAAAATACCAAATCCTATCAGTTCCATCTCAAAAATAGTTGGCAAATCAGACTACGTGTCACCATGGGCATTGCCACCATCCAGACCCACACCGCTATCATCCCTTCTGGGACATTTGTAAGAACCCCCAATCTGTTCCCATGATTCTTTTTTTGCCCTTTGACAGAGACATCACTTTAATTTTAAAAAGTTCTCCTTTTTTTGAAGTATAGTTCATTTACAATGTTGAGTTAATTTCTGCTGTACAGCAAAGTGATTCAGTTATACATGTATATACATTCTTTTTCATATTCTTCTCCATTCTGGTTTATCACAGGATGTTGAATAGAGTTCCCTGTGCTCTACAGTAGGACCTTGCTGTTATCCATCCTGTAGATAATAGTTTGCATCTGCTGATCTCAAACTCCCAATGCATCCCTCCCCCGAACACCTCCCCCCAACCTTGGCAACCACCCTTCCGCTCTAAATGTCCGTAGTTCTGTTTTGTAGATAGGTTCATTGGAGACATCATTTTAAATGTGAAACGGCAGCATGCCACGATCTCTCTTCCCAGGCTTCAAGGACATACCATTCCACTTAGACTTTTAAAAAATCCCAAGTTGTCACTGAGGCTCTGAGTGACCCGACCCCGCTCACTCCATCTCCTGTCGCCTCCCTCTTCCTCATTGACCACAGTTACCTGGTGTTAATTCCTGGATGCAAAGCAACATTGACCTTCTCAGAAAGAGAATCTTGGTTTCGGATGCTTTTATATGAGAAAGCCTAAACACCTCACTAGGCCTCCAGAGATTCATGACTGATTGTCTTGAGCAACTCTGTGTAAAAAGCCAAATGGGTGGAGAAAGTTTGCTTTTGGCCGTTTGGGGAAGCCGCGCGTGGGTCACAGGTAGGACGAGGTGGCAGCTGCCAGCGCACATGGCACTGAGAGCGCAGGAGCCGGGAAGTTTCTAAGCGTTTCATCAGTCTTGGCAGCGAAGCCGCGATGCTGATGAAGTAGCGAGCGCGGGGAGATGAAAGACGCTCCAGGACCTTCATCTTGGCGTCGTCTTTTCTCCAGACACCAGGGCAGTGGAGCGTCTGCTTCCGCAGGTGACACGGGTGCTGCTCCCTGGCCCAGAGACGGATGGTAAACAGACGGAAGGAACTCACTAATGGGGCCGCTCTCTCTCTCACCCTCCCCACCTAGGCTATAAAATCCAACACTGTGGATTCAAGGGAAGACGGCTTCTTCGGGAAGTTCAGGGGGCAGCAGATGAGAAGCGGAAAATCTATGGCTTGAAGGAAAGGCAGGCACTAAGGGTGCTCCCTCGAGCCAGCTGCCCCGGGGCATTACTGGATCTTAATCGGGTGGTGACATTTTGGGGAAAACCGCAACACACACACACACACACACACACACACACACACACACACACACACTCCCCTCAGAATGGTCCAATCTGCGGTGTTAGGGGGCCGGGGTATTTATACTCCACTCCTAAGAGTCACCGGTGAAGGGATGCTCCTGGGAGGGGCTGCAGTTACTGCCCAGCTCTCCCAGCCCAGCCCACAGTCACACGGCAAACTTTTTCACAGCTGTGGGTAGGAGGGAGAGCCCTTGGGCACAGAGGGGCACATACCAGAATATGCAAGTCAAGGGCAAGAGTGGATGGTACAGGCTGAAAGATCCAGGAGTGACGTGAAGGGCAGAGGGATCGATGACCTACAGGGTCTGTTATACCTTCTCCCTCTGCCTAAAGATCCACCTTCACTTCCTCTGTCTGGACCAGTTCTCATTGTCATTTCTGCTTCAGTTTGTACCTGCAGCTGCCATCATACTGGTGATTGCACGGCACGTCGATTGTGTATTTGACCGTCCCCGATAGACTGCCTACTGACGGACGGCTACGGTTGCAGGCTTTTGTACATCCAGCTCCATTTGAATCGCAGATAAACAGAGAATATGTTTTTAGTCTAAGCATGTCCCATGCCTATCCCGTACCTATGGTATCAATTGGGAATCACATGGTACCTGGCACTGGACAGGGGCTGATTCTGATGAATGAATGGACAGAGCATTGGAAGCAGCGTTTAGCTAATTACCTAAAGGTGGGCATGCCTCTGGTTTTACAGCAAGCCTGTGTTAACCCTGTCACGGTGAAATCGGCACAGCGATCATTTTTTCTCAGTGACAAGACATTCAAGGTGCACGATCTTCAGGGAACGCACTGGCTATCTGTCAGGTGTGATCATCACCTTTCAGGGCAGTAACATGGAAATCATAGCACGGTCGAGACAATGAAGCCATGATCAGCTTGCGGGTGAATAACCTCATCTCTAAGTACCCATGTGTTTTGTGTCTCTTTGTGTTAAATCATTCAAGGAAGCAACTGTGTTATTAAATTTAATCGAATGTAATGATAGTCAGTAGGCTCACAAAGGTTACTTCCCTCTTCACTTGGTCACTTAAGAAATTCACCCTGGGGACTTCCTGGTGGTCCAGTGGTTGAGACTCCGCCCTCCTGATGCAGGGGGCACGGGTTCCATCCCTGGTTGGGGAACTAGGATCCCGCACCCCGCAACCCGCACCTCACGGCAAAAAAGAAAGAGAGAGAGAAAGAAAGAAAGGAAGGAAAGAAAAGAAAGTCGCCTTGATATCCTGTCCAAGATAAGTGATGCTTTTTATGAGGCAAAAGTTCGCTGCTGTTGGGGAGGTGATCGTATAGGACACGGAGTCCCAGGCCACGAGCAGACATGCACAGAGCATGTGAAACTGACAACGCCTTTCAGCTTCTGTCAACCTTTTCCACTGCAAATTTACCTGATTAAGGAATTTCACTTCATCCCCTGGAACTTTTATGAAAATTGTACATTTTTTCTATCTCTATGTATCCGTGCATGCTGATATCTGATTACTAGAATGGCTTATTTTCCCCCCGGTTTGAGGGTTGTGCGTGAAAATCCTTCCAGAAAGAACAGACAGATAAAAGCAAAGGCATCAATCCCTGCACTCCTCGTAGAGCTGTTGGGAAGGCTCCTTCTCTGAGAATTCAGAGAAGGCACTACGCGCCTTGCATAGAATTTACTGTCCCGGAAATCCTGACTCAGAGGCTGACCTCTGGTGGGAGATGTAACAGCCTTGACATTGACACATTGACATATAGGGAACTCAATCCCACCTTCCATCAGGGGCAGAGGTGGCCACAGTAAGTCAAGGAAACTACATGTATGGGTCTTTTGGCAGCAGGAAAGTGAACCTTTCTAAATAATGGTGTAAATGATACAGGATTCCAAAAATGGAAGTTTCAGCTGTGCACCAAGACAATAGATGAGACATTTCTAAGTAAAGGCAAGAGCTGATCCAAGAATAGCCATCTTCTTATCTTCGCTTAATATTTACAAATGTGCTTCAGTGCCCATCAGAGTAGAAAAGAAGTCTCCTAAGAACCAGAATCCATAAAGGAAATTAGATTCAGTTCATTTGATGAATCCCTACCCTGTCACCAGTCCTGGGAAGCAATGAGCTTACTGAAGTCTAGCATAAGACTGGTAAGAGCTGGCATATTTAAGCTAGGAATTAATATTAATGTAAATGATTATTGATAAATGAGACTTTTGCAACTTAGTAATGGTGTGAGAAACCATTATTTTTTCCTACCGTGGACAATTAACCATGAAGAGAATAATTATAGACCTCATAAAAGTAAAAATCGAATTAGTTTGATACGCTTAGGGAATTAGAAAATGTCCTACTCATTAGTCTTCATAATGAAGAGCAAGAAACATAAATCTGCTCAATAATATAATGATAAATAATTTAATCTTTTATTTTGACTCTCCATTATGGTAAATTAGGAAGAAAATGAGATAAAAGGGAGGACGGAGACTCAGAAGATCAGAATGGGTTTAAGAAAGAGCTGAGAATCTAGAGGCCTGGCGTCTGGCGAGTCTGGGCTTCATCCCAAGAGTCACCTCTGTTGCACAAGAAGACTATTAAACTCGGTGCTCTCTTTGGCCTCATTTAGATCTATCTGTCGACTGGGTTCAGGAGAGAGATTCAAAAAGAGAGAGAGAGATGCTTCAGTAACTCTTTCAATGATTGACACAAGTAGAAAACGTATTCTCAAGTATTCATGGATTTATGGATATAGATCATATTCTGGGTCCTAATAAAAGATTCAAGTAATTTTAAAGCTTTAAAATAATATGATTTATATTCCCTGAGCAAAATGGAACTAAATTAGAAATCAATACCAGATCTATGAAAAATTCCCAGATATTTGGGAATTAAATAACACAATTTTAAAGACGAACTCAAACCAGACATTAGTGTTTTGAACTGAATGACAATGAAATGCAGCATATCAAAATTTATTTGATCGGGTTTGGTAAACTGGGAGGAGGTAAGAATGGCTTCTGGGTGTTGGCCACAGGTGGATAGTAGCTTTGAATAATTTTAAACACAATTTAGTTTCCAGATGGATGTGGAGGTGATGAAGAAAGATGCTTAGGAGTGTTAACTATCAAAAGGGCCCTTCATGATCACCAATTAAGATAAAACATTGCCTGTAGTCATTCTTTGCCCTCAAGGAGAAAAACAATACAGGTGGTAATGAACTGCTTTCTTAATTTAAGAAGAAGTTCCTAGAAGTTCCCTTTCTGGCCCGGTCTCATCTACAAAAACTGAGCTCTTTGTCCAAATTAAATGTGATCACCAAAGCTACATCAATCCATTAGCATCTGTCTTCGTCCCCTTGTGCTGTTATAATAGAATACCAAGGACTGGGTGCCTTATTTTTCACACTCCTGGGGGCTGAAAGTCTGAGATGAAGATGCCCACAGATTCGGTGTCTGGTGACAACCTGCTTCCTGGTTCATAGAACGCTGCCTTCCCTCTGTGTCCTTACTTGGTGGAAGGCGTGAGGGAGCTCTCTGGGGTCTCTTTTAAAAGGGCATTAATCCCATTTCTGAGGGTTCCACCTTCATGACCTAATCACCTTCCAAAGGTCCCACCTCCCAAAACCATCACCTTGAGGAATTCAACATGTGAATTTGGACATTCAGTCTATAGCAGCAGTCAGAGAGATTTTGGGGAGTGAAATGATAAAAATTTTTTAAAAATAAAGTTTGATTTTGAAGTGTGGACAAATAGAATTCTTTCGTAATTTTCTGAGCAAACCAAGAAACTATGAAGCACTTTTAGGCAGAGGGGGAAATTTTATTTTATATTCAAACAAACAGATATGATTTGTAATTACATTATCGGTTCAGTTTTCCAGATTAATTCTGATCATTCCATGACAAATCATATAGCATAGTCATGTAAGGAGTTCGGGGTGGTTCATTGTGAAGTGGAAACACAACCATGATGATAAACTTGGCAATTAAGTCAAATATATCCTGACAAATAATATGCAAATTTCATGCATTGTGGTGGTCCTAATTTTGGAGGACCACATTCATTTTTCCTAGATGACTCAGATGGGATGTGGAATTCACCCACATGGAATCGAGCCTTGATGAGCTTATTGTGGTTACGGGGATAGCTAAATCACTGATGAGAGACATCAGGAAATAATCATCACACTCATTCAGACCTTTCTGCGACAGTTGTGAAGTCAGTGATTCATGTATCCACAACTTTTAAGGGAGTTTTTTTTTTTTAATAAATTTATTTATTTTATTTTTATTCATTTTTGGCTGTGTTGGGTCTTTGTTGCTGCACGCAGGCTTTCTCTAGTTGCGGCGATTGTGGGCTACTCTTCGTTGTGGTGCGCGGGCATCTCATTGCTGTGGTTTCTCTTGTTGCGGAGCACAGGCTCTAGGCACGTGGGCTTCCGTAGTTGTGGCTCGCAGACTCAGTAGTTGTGGCTCGCCGGCTCTAGAGCACAGGCTCAGTAGTTGTGGCGCATGGGCTTAGTTGCTCCGCAGCATGTGGGATCTTCCTGAACCAGGGCTCGAACCCGTGTCCCCTGCATTGGCAGGTAGATTCTTAACCACTGTGCCACCAGGGAAGCCCATAAGGGAGTTTTTTTTTTAAAGTGAGGTCACGGGAAGCATGAGCCCAGGTGAGGGTGGTGGAAATTGACTTGAATGAATCACGGTCATGGCAAGCATCGTTTGCCCACGAGCCTCAGTTCCAAGGGAGACATTAGATGTGAACATCCACAGAGACAGGTCTCCAACTTCCCTTCTGCAAATTAGTGACCTCTATCCTTCCTTTGAAAAATATTTTTATTCTACTTAAAAAAGATTTAATACATAAATACACACTTATTTTTAAAATAACATTAAACACAGATTAGAAAAGATAATGAAAATCATTAAATTCCGACCATCCAGGGGAAAAAAGATGTTTATATGCCAGTAATCTTTTCACTGATATGTGGATGGATATAAAATATATAAAATGTGTGTTTTAACCACAGGGTGCCTTCAGTGACTAAAATAAGGGTGTATACAAATAG
This sequence comes from Balaenoptera borealis, assembly GCF_965194805.1. Classification (NCBI taxonomy): domain Eukaryota; kingdom Metazoa; phylum Chordata; class Mammalia; order Artiodactyla; family Balaenopteridae; genus Balaenoptera; species Balaenoptera borealis. The sequence continues at coordinate 87,572,906 of NC_138875.1, forward strand.
CATTTCAAGGATAATATCACAAAAACAAAATAATCAGATGTGGTTTCTCACTTTTCCTACTGATGGGTCCTGGGCTGGAGTCGATGTGACAAATGCATATTTTACAGACCGACTCTGCCTTTTCTGTGTGAGCTCAACTGCATCTCTGGAAGCAGCTTTAAAAGGCATGACTCTCTGCAGCTTTACCCATCTTTAACTCATCTTTATAAGCCATTCTGTAATTAGTCACAGGTCAAATCAACATCTTATAAATGTGTCCCCAGGATTGAAATCAGTAACCCATTAACACAATGCATTGTCTGGCTTCTCTACATCTGGGCAATGTGATGCTATTTTAAGTGGTCTCAGCCAGACGCCTTTTGGCCCTAAAAGCAGACCACTTACAGGCGGCCACTTGCCGTTCACAGAGTGACGTGGCTGGGTCAGGTTAGAGGTGAGCGATGGGGGCTTAAACAGCAAAGCTCCAACAACATTGCTTCTACGAAATTGATCTGTATTTCACAAATGCTTTGGAAATGAGTAAGCAGGTGGCTGCAATTTATATCCATTCAGTTTTCCCTGCTTTTATCCCTTTTTCTCCCTGGCTGACAGCTTTTTAACAAACTGCTAATATACAAGTAGTTATGCTGTTTGTTTTTTTCCATGTCCGTGTGTTTCTTTGCCTCCATCCTGGAAAGTTTTCATCAGAAATGTAAGCACAGTCTACTGGAAAACCCAACAAGCCAACAACCCAAATAACAAAAGTATGTCCTTTTTCGAAAGAAAAAAATACATATATATAAATAGATCACTTGTGGAAAATTATGAACAAGGACAGATTATGATTCTTCATTGTGGAATTGTGTGATTCTTTCTTCTGCCAGGCCCTCAGTTTTCTTATAATCGAAATTCTTCTTCTTCAAAAACCAAGATGAAATTTCTAAATTTCTGAAGAGTGCAGGATGGAGGCAGATAGTAAGAAATGCAAAATTTCATGGAAAAAAAAAATTTTTTTTTTGGCCGCCCTGCGCAGCTTGTGGGATTTCAGTTTCCTCACCAGGGATTGAACCCGGGCCCCCGGGCAGTGAAAGTGCCGAGTCCTAACCACTGGACCGCCAGGGAATTCCCTGGAAATTTTAGATGGGTAGATGACACTGACTAAAAGGTTACAAAAGGTAAGGAGATCTTCCATTGTCTGGTAACTTTATTATTCATCCTCTTGCAGAGATATTGAAGGGTCTGCATTGCTGTTGGTAAAAGTCATGGCATGAGTTGAACAGAAGGAGCCGCTTTGTCTACACTTCTGTAGACAGCAGGAACGAGCATCTTCCCCTCCCCAGTGCGAGTGGGACGGATTGGCGTAGCTTCTATTTTCAAGGCAGAAGCATGATCCCACACTACTACCACCACCATCACCGCTTTCTCAGCAGATGCGCCCAGTGGCCTGGCCAAGCCATTGCATCTTTAGGGATAACAGCAACCCCAGCACAAATACACCAGCCCCCAGCGCTAACGCTGCTCTCCCCAACTGTTAGAGTCTCCAACCCCACCTGCAAGACTTCCTTGATTCCAATCCCACCTCCAGCAAGCGACAGCACAACCCACGCCTTATGGGACTCAGTGACTTTATAGAAGAGACCCCGGAGAGCTCCCTTGTCCCCTTCCCCACTGAGGACACAGCGAGAAGATGGCATCTATCGACCAGGAAACGGGCTCTCACCAGACACGGAACGTGTGGGCATCTTGATCTTGGACTTCCAGCCTCCAGAATTATGAGAAATAAATGTGTGTTGTCTAGAAGCCATCCACTCGATGGTGTTCTGTTATAGCAGCCTGAACAGACTAAGACCCCATTTCTGAAAAGCCTCTTACGTCAAATGATGTTAAACCCACTGAGGAAGGTAGACTCGGAAAGAACTTTATAATTAGGATGACCAAATGCTTCATCATCCAAACTGGGACACTTGTGAGAATGAAAGGGCCACGCTGAGTAACCACGGCAGTTTGGTGGCTGTACACTGGGGCTGCCCTCCACCCCCCAGGCCATACGGTCCCCGAGTGATCATGACATTACCTGCAAAAAAAAGACCGTTCAGGGGTCCTCAGTCATCCAGTGACATGTGTTTTCCATTCCATTATGAGTATTAACTTAGACATTAGCCAACAATGGAAAACCACACTATTTAACATAAAAATCTACATTTCAGGCCTCTCTTAAGAAGAAGGAAAATCTGGTACTCTGGGCTCACGTTCCCAGGATAATCCTGAGCTGCGAGCAGCGGCCACAGTCAGATGGGGATTTGCTTTTCTGATGCCACAGTCCCCACTCCTCCCTATTGTCACACCTGGCTCATCTCCTCCTTGGGGTCTGTAGGTGTTTACTTGGAACCTGCCCTACTCTTCTGCCCCGGGGTCCCTCCTCTGAGATGAATGACATCCTAAAGTGCCATCCCACCGTCTTTCCCAGGACCCCAGAGCAGGCTCTCAGCTGGTACATGCCAACAGGCTTTCCTCCAGGCTCTAGCAGGAAAAAAAGACTGTGGAGCCCAAAGAGAAGAGAGATGGACAGGGCAGCCTACAACAAGGAGCTGATAAGACATTGTGGCCAAGAGGTCAGGGCTCTTCCTTTCTCTCACTCAGGGATTCTACTTCATATCCCAGTTTTGCTTCCTACACTGACCAGTACCATCTGTGGCTAAAATGTGAATATCAGTGCTGTGATGGGTGTATCAGTGTCTCTGTTGGTCATCTTTTCAGCCTGATTCACAGCATGAAGTTTTGGGAAACCCTGCTGGAATTCCCTGGCATGGAATCTTCCATGCTCCTTCCTCTATACACCCACAGCATGTCCTAAGGTCCCTCTAGTTTTGTTGTGCCACCTTCCTGTCTGTCTGTGGGTCATTCTTGAGTCCTGCATCCCTCACGTCCAATGCAGCAGCAAGTTTTATCATTTGAAGCAGTGAAAGGTCCTCCTCTCTCCATCTACTCTTTGCTCTCATCTTCTTCTGCCTGGACTAGTGCAGTAGCCTCCCAACCGTTCTATCACGGTCCCCTCTGGTCCCATCAAACCCTTCTCCACACGGGGGTCACAGGGATCTTTGTAAATGGCAAAGCGTCTTCACTTCACTCTCTTGCTGGGAAACCATCAACAGCTTTGCAATACGCTTTTAAAGTATCAACTCTAGCCAACCTCTCCTGTCTACCCTGACCATCTTCTGGGGCCAGGAAAACAGGCCACTTCATCTTTCTAAAACATATCAGGCTGTGGCTGACTCAGGGCTGTTGCATTTGCTATTCCCGGTGCCTAAATGCTCTTCCCCTGAATTTATTAGCATATCTGACTTTCGCATCCTTCAGATCTCTGCTCCAATGCCCTCCTCAGAAAGGCCTTCACTGAGAACCCCACATGAGAGCAGCCCCATTGCTTTCCATCACATGACCCTATGTTACTGTTTTCCCATGTGTATTATTCTCTGAAACCATCTGGTTTATTTCTTTACTCACTTCCTCACAGTTGACCTCTCCCAAGGAAACGTGAGATTCATAACACAGCCCATCCTCACCGAAACAAGCACGGCAATCATCCCTCACCACCGCGTCCCACTGGAAGCCAGGACACCAAGATGGCAACAGCAGGTTAGCGGTGGGACTAAATGCAATGAATATTTTCTTCTCCAAAGATGATGTATGTGACTGTGGTATTCAAGAAAGGATTTCTGTTAAAGGAACTCTGTCATCAATGCTTTTCTCACTAAGTGTCCTAACGATCTAGGAGACGTTACATCTTTCACACCAAGAAGCATACAGGCAGAGCAGGCAACCTGAGCAGAATCATCTAGGAAGGGCAGTCAGGACAAGTTCCTGGGCACATTCTGGTCGACTCGTCCTAAGGCTAGGTGATGAGAGGGGTTCTGAGAGCAGGTTTGATCTCAAAGAGTGCTGTGATTGACTGGTGTTGACTCTCAGGCCCAAGGGAGGGCTGAACAAGAGCCTTCATCCTATGACTTCTCAACTCCAGTTTAGAATACTACGATGGCATTCACATTTGCAGCAACATGGATGGACCTAGAGATGATCACACTAAGTGAAGTCAGACAGAGAAAGACGACTATCATGTGATATCACTTCTATGAATCTAAAATATGACACAAAGGAACTTATCTATGAAACAGAAACAAACTCACAGACATAGAGAACAGACCTGTACTTGCCAAGGGGAGGTGGATGAGGGAGGGAAGGATTGGGAGTTTAGGATTAGCAGATGCAAACTATTATATATTATATAAAATGGATAAACAACAAGGTCCTATTGTATAGCACAGGGAACTATATTCAATATTCTGTGATAAACCACAATGAAAAAAGAATATGAAAAAGAATGTGTATATATATGTACAACTGAATCACTTGGTGGTACAGTAGAAATTAATACAACATTGTAAATCAACGATACTTCAATAAAGTAAATTTTTAAAAAAATAAATAAAATACTAAAAAAAAAAAGGAATACTAAGATGGCATTCATACAGCTGAGAGACTGCTCTTCTAACTGATATTTGCCAAAGGCTGCATGTTGTGAGAAGTTAATGATGTGTTTCTACACCAGTTAATAACCCCGACTGTAATATTATCAATGTAATTGCATAGCTGTTCATAGATGAAAATCATGTTCCTAGATAACTCATCGGAAAGGTAAACTTGTCAACCCAACCCTAAGCTGAAAATTATTTGATTGTCTTTCTTTTAAGAAACAAGTAGTGACTTCCCTGGTGGCCCAGTGGGTAAGACTGGGGTCTCCTAATGCAGGGGGCCAGCGTTCGATCCCTGGTCAGGGAACTAGATCCCACATGCCACAGCTAAGAGTCTGCAACTAAAGATCCTGCATGCAGCAACTAAGACCCAGTGCAGCCAAAATAAAAATAAATAAATAAATATTTTTTAAAAAAAGGAAACAAGTAGCCTATGGAAAATATTAATCTGATAAACTACAAAGTAAGTTAGATTAAGCAAATGAGTTACTCTGTTTTCTTATTTTAAATAGGGTCACATGTTTGTCAGAAAATTCCTATAATGCCTAAATTAATATAATTAATTATATAATAATTATAAATAATATATATTACATATATAATAATATAATAAATTAATTAATATACTAAAAATATAATAAATTCTAAAATTCCTAAATAATAATTTATTTCTGCGCTTAAATGATGTTAAGTCCTCTTTTGAAATACCTTTTTTTCACTCCAGTGATATTACTTAAATTTATAGAAATAGATTTAAATTTGGCACACAAATTAAATTTTGCACTTACTCTCAAAGGAGAAAAGGACTAGTGTGTATGAGCATACAAACAATGACAGAACATGGAATTTTTTATTTGGTGGGGAGAGGGGCCTCTTTTTAAGATGGGAGAACTGATACAAGTGTCTTATTTCTAAACATAAGTCCAGGAAGCACACATCTGGTCCATTTGTTCTGTTATGCGTCATGTTCCATGTTTAGCTTTATGCGTTCTTGCAATTTTGCAGTCTGAGGAAAGCATTTCTAATCATGAGAGTCAGTAGAACTCAGCTCATTCCCAAAATCCTATCACTTCCTCCGTGGCAGAGCAGTGGCGTTGAAAGTGTATAAAAAATAATGAGGCTACGGCTTATTTTGACATTTGTATCTTATTAACTCACATTTAATTTTCCTACTTTCTATTACTCATGAGCTGGAAAACTATCTTTCATTTCTGCCAACCATCGGAAAATAGAAAATAGTAGCTTTCTCAGTATGCAGAAAATAACTTCTTGTGCAGTGAAATCCACAGATTTATAGTAGATGTAAGCAGTCTTAATGGGTGGCTTGAAAAATGTTCCTGGTTTGTTTAACACCAGAGATTGTCTGCCAGTATCAGATAATAATAGTAATAAAATAATATCAATAATAATAATTTATCTCATTCAGCGTGTATTTACCCAGCTATCGCCTAGGCTCTCAACGCTGATGTATTGTTGTGGTAGCCTGCTTGTTGCCACCCCATCATACACACATCCTTGGTCTTCTCTTTTTCACTAACAATATCCCCAATTTTAGCTGGCTGTGCAGAACAAACACTGCATTCACCCACCTCCCTTGCAGCTATATGTAGTCATGTGATGAAATTCTGGTCCTCTGGATATGGAAAGCAATGCACACATCTTCTGGGTCATAGCTTCAAAAGGAGAGGACATATCTTCCACTTCCATCATCTCCTCTCCCTCCACCAGCTGTAATAGGATGTGAAGGTGCATCTTACTGAAGCATTTAGTTAATGACAATCCTTAAGAGATAAGCAGCAAAAGAGAACGTGCTCTCACATGAACATTTCTTAAAGAATGCTTAATGTTTCCAGAGACTCAGATAAGTATGAAATGATCACCAGTCTACACACGAGGTAAAGTATCATCATCACTGTTTGAAAGCTGTAGAATCTGGCAATCAGAAAGATACACGTTGATAATGCCATTTGCACCAACAGGGATGGACCTAGAGATTATCATACTAAGTGAAGTACGTCAGACAGAGAAAGACAAATAATCATACGATATCACTTATATGTGGAATCTAAAAAAATGATACCAATGAACTTATTTACAAAACAGAAAGTCACTCACAGACATAGAAATCAAACTTAGGGTTACCAAAGGGAATAGTGGGGAGGGGGAGATAAATTAGGAGTTTGGGATTAACAGATACACACGACTATATATAAAAGAGATAAAAGAAAAAAAAGAGAGATAAAAGGATCTACTGTAGAACACAGGGAATTATATTCAATATCTTATACAGTAATAACCTATAATGGAAAAGAATATGAAAGTGATATATATAAATGAATCACTTTGCTGGATACCTGAAACTAACACAACATTGTAAATTAACTATACTTCGATTTTTTTAAATGGTAAAAAAAAAAAAATGGTACCTGTTGAGTTAAACATCAGACCTGGAAGTCAGATTTTCCAACTAGGGCCTTTGATAAGGTGGTGACAGGGAGAGAGAAGAGTTTTAAAAGCTAACAAAGGCAAATTTCCTGTGAGAGCCCTTATATCATTCTAACAAGCAAATGATTTCATGTAGAGGGCAGTAAGATAATCCATCAGGGCTGAAAAGAGCTTTAAATTCCTGAGTAGCAAGTAAAGATCTCAGAATCCAACAGTATTACAGGTAATAAACAACGTTTTCCTCTCATTCCTCCCCATAATGACTCCTGCAGAGACAGACAGAATCACTGCTCACCCCTTGCAATTAGAGAACTGATGCTTAGATGTCAGAAGAATTTGGCCAAGGGCCATAAAATAAAAGTAGAGAGAACCAAGGTTACTTATTTTTGCTCTGTCCACAGACAACTTTCCCTACCGTGACGCCCTTGCTTTGCTCATGAATAGGCACTATACTTTCCATACACATTTGGTTCCAATCAAGTTGGGGTGTGGCACACCCTTTCTTTACTCTCATAAATGAGAATAAAAGTGGGTTTCCTTTCTGCAAACATAAAGCTGAAAAACACACCTACTGCCTCTTTGTACTAATATATACCCTGTGTCATCCTGGCAGCCCAGGCTCTGAATTAGACGGTATGTCTGCTATAGGTTGGATCATTACTATTCTTTTTAAGCAAGCAAGAGGAAGATTTCTAGAATGGCTGGGATTGGCAGTTGCCCAGGTGTTTGGTCTTGTATGTAGACACACAGAGCCTAGTGGGAGAAAATCCCTCATGTTGCCTGCAAACAAATCTCTAAACCTGTTTGGACAGCTGTTCATGAACGTTCAGTTGGGCCTTCTGGGGCATGGGTGAGACACTGATACAGAGATTTCTGATAAGATTTGATTACTCACATTGAAAGTTTCCTGGTCCTTTTTATTTTAAAGGATGCTTCTGATGGCCTTTTATGGAATGAAGTCAGCAAACAATTCTAGCCCAGGAATGAATGTCTGCCTATAGGGTCAAGTAAACAGCTAAATTAAATACCAAGAGGGAATACCCAGAATACCACTAATTTTCCTGAAAAGAGGTCTGGACTTGACATTTGGCCCTTAACACTTAACCCTAAAGTGAAAACGAGTATTTTCTCAACTAACTATTATAATATATATTATATATTATATATATACAGATATATGTATATATATATATAAAATTTTGACCATACATATCCAAATTGGTAATAACATATATTTGACCATACATATCCTAATTTGGATATGTATGTGTATATATATACATATATATATATTATAATAGTTGAGAAAATATTAGATACATGATTGATGATACTCTTTTTCAGTAAAATTTCCAATAATGGTACTGAATTCTACCTTTAGTACTTTGTTGGAATCCATTCTCAAGTCAATAGCTTTGTGAAGACCAAGACTAAGACCCTGGGAATTCAGGTTTTCTTTAATTAGAATACAAAGGAGTAAATAAAATTTTATTCTAAGGGACTTCATCATTAGATTACAGCAAGTCAATTTTGAACAGTATTCTAAATACATTTTTAATAAAGTGAGTCCACTTTGGTCCATAACTGACTCTGTTACTGTGTGTTGTAGGTAGTTCCATCATAAAATACACTCTCTGTGGAAAGGCAGGTATCAGGTTGAGGACATTGGAAAAATTCTCCAGTGTTGAATTTTCAGATGTTAATGTGTGTTTTAAGATAGCCTATAGACACCAGGATTTTCCTGTATCTTTTGGGTGTCCCCTCCTTCAACGCATTTTTATAAAGGATTAGAGAGAAATGTTGGACTATTTGGAATATTAAAACAGCCACTTGCGATTTTATCGATGTCTCTCTATTTTCAGTGAAGGTTGGTTTTTTTCTAAGCTGAATCTTCCAGAAACCTTGTGTTTACAGTGACACCAAAACAGTGAGCTGTTTGGGGATTTGTGCGTCAACTGTACCATGTGGAAGGGAAAAGTACACCTTTGCTCCCAGGTGATGTGTCATCTACTTGTACCTATAGAGGAAGGAGTCATTTTTGTTGACATTTGAGACATGTTTTAAGCTGTCGCTTTCATTAGGGTTTTTGTCATAAGCCCATCATGATTAAAGCCTCATGGGATGTAGAGATCAGTAGGAGTGTTCGGTGGTAGATGCAGCACAGATTTTGGTTTACATACAAACTACTGTATATAAAATAGATAAGCAACAAGGACCTACTGTGTAGCACAGGACACTATATTCAATATCTTGCAATAAATTATAATGGAAAGGAATCTGAAAAAAAATATATGTAACTGAATCACTGCTGTATACCTGAGACTTACACAATATTGTACATCAACTATATTTATTTTTTGTTTTCTAAACTATATTTAAATTTTTAAAAAGTTAAACATAGTTACCCTATTATCCAGAAATTCCACCCCTAAGTAATTACCCGAGATATTTTAAAATGGATGTCCACTAAAACTTGTGCATAAATGTTCATGGCAGAATTATTCATAATTGTCAAAATGTGGAAACAACCCAAATGTCCATTAACTGAAAAATAAACCAAAGGTTTGTATCCCCGCAGTGGAATTGTTGACAGTCATAAAAAGGAATGAATTAGTGATACATATTATAACATGAATGGACCTTAAAAACATGATGCTACGTGAAAGATGCCAGTCAGAAAAGGCCACATGTTATGTGATTCCATGCATATGAAATGACCACAATCGGCAAATCCAGAGACACAGAAAACCGACGAGTGGATTCCAGAGGGGGTGAGGAAGAGGGGAGTGACTGTTAATGGGTGTGAGGTTCCTTTTGGGGGGAGTGATGAAAACGTTCTGGAATTACATGGTGGTGATGGTTGCAACCTTAGGTATATACTAAACACATGGAATGGTTCCCTTCAAAAGGTGAATCCTATGAAATGGTGATTTTATCTCAGTTTTTAAAAAAGAAATTATTAAAGCATCCCTGCTTGTCTTCTTTCCCTTCCCTGAGTCACTCCTCTCTCCACCGATGTTTCCTGGGAACACCTCCCACGTAAATTACTTGTATTCGAATACTTGTTTCAAGGTTTGATTTTGAGGGAGGGCAAATTGAGGCAAAAATCCATCTGACTCCCAGTTTAAGGTGAAAGGCAGGTGCGCCCTGCTGGTAGCGCAGAGAGGAGAAGGGATTACAACAGACGATGTTCTCCAGAGGAATCCCGTCTCATGTTTGGCTTCCTGGACTGTCCCTCTTTGTACACCCTCAAGATTTGTAGGCGCCATCTTTACAAAGATGCTCTAGCATCTCGCTTTGGAAAGTGCGGGTTCTCACGTCCCCATTGCTGTGTTGAACCCTGAAGCATCCCTTTATAATATTCTATTAGAAGTGTCAGAATAACATAGCAACTTTCCATAGTGACTCAGAAATAAAATGATACAAATATAGCCCCTTGAATATGCTTTGTCCATCACCATCCTGAATTTGATGTTTGTCATTTTTCGTAGCTCTTTTAACTTCAGGGTTTGGTGGGCTTCTTGGCATGAAAGCTTAAACACATTTCTCACAATTTGAAAAAAAAAAAGTACCCATAAAGTTGAGATTTCAAATCTAGAATGAACAATGGCCAGATCTCATGCAATTTCATTTTTCATAAAGAAACAATCTATTTCATTACCATTTCATTTATTTGACCTAACAAATACTCATTCACAGGCTAGGCTGACAAATTCAACAGATTTTAGAAACCGTTCATCAATATCCAGTTTGTCATAAATTCACTCCAACTTTGGAAACAGGCCCAGAAGCTAATTTTGTATCGCTTCTTGCAAATGATCCATAATTCATAATTACTGTTTCCTTCAAACGTGACAGGTATTTGATTCTGTGAAATGGCAACGTTTGCTGACCACTCACACACACACACACTTCCTTCAAAAATAAAGGGGAGAGGGTAGGTATTCTCCAAGGACAGGCCATTGCCGGCCACTCTTTTAAAAATACTCTAGGGGAGGGGGCTTCCCTGGTGGCGCAGTGGTTAAGGATATGCCTGCCAATGCAGGGAACACGGGTTTGATCCCTGGTCCAGAAAGATCCCACATGCCACAGGGCAACTAAGCCTGTGAGCCACAGCTACTAAGCCTGTGCTCTAGAGCCCGTGAGCCACAACTACTGAGCCCGCGAGCCACAACTACTGAAGCCCGCACGCCTAGAGCCCGTGCTCCGCAACAAGAGTAGCCACTGCAATGAGAAGCCCACGCACTGCAACGAAAAGTAGCCCCCGCTCGCCGCAACTAGAGAAAGCCTGCGCGCAGCAACGAAGGCCCAACGCAGCCAAAAATTAAATAAATGAATAAATAAATTTATAAAAATAAATAGATAAAAATACTCCAGGGGAAATAAAAACAACTTTTAGAGGAAAAAAATTAAAACATGTCTGAGTAACAGGAAGCTACAAGGAGAATTCCCATTGCTTATTTCAGCAAAAAGATGTTAGTTTCAGCTTTATGACTGTCAGCTTTATGACTGTTGGTGGTATGTGACCCAGAGTAACTTTTTTTGTCAAAAATTGCAATTTATTTCAGGTGTTCAGATAGGTAAATTGAAGGCTCTGGGAATTTTCAGCACCATGAATTACTGCTGTGGCTTTGGAATAAATAGGGCTGTATTGACTTCATTCTTTCTTTCTAACCCAAGAAATTATTTATTGAGCCTAGGCATGGGAAGTAGCAATCCAGGGACCTGTTCAATGTTGAGAGAGACCACATATGTATGTTATCCCACTTGGAGCACTTAACCTCCTTGAAAATATGTGAAAAATACCTTTAAAAATATTTGACTATTTTGTGAACTCAAAGGAAACAACTCATTTAAGCCTCAGAGACCATAACAAATTCTTCCCTATTAAAAATGTGATCATAAAACCAATATATTCGTCTTTGGAGGATGGGATGTGATGGCTAGGATAGTTTCTCTCTAGAGACATTGTTATTCAGTACTTGAGAGCTGTATAGAAACAGCCCGAAAATGCTTTAAAGTGGCAAAATCTAGATCAAACAACTCTACACTTTTAGACATTTCATGTTCAGAAGCCATTGGATCAACTCCCAATTAATTCTTCAGACCTTGGAAATAATATTCTTTAAAAAACAATAAGAGTGTTACCAATACTCACTGGTCACTCTCCAACCTGTTCAGCCTCAACCAGGCTAAAAGTTTACACTGAAAAGCTTCTGTGGTCACTATTCTATTCATTGGAAATGGTCCACATTTCCAAGATAGGCAAAGTCTTCTTCCTAATGCAGATGGAATTCACAACGTATGTTGATTTCTGCGTGAGAGATATTTCAGGAATCAATAAGTAAATGTGGTACCGGGACCAGCGGACTCTGACCCGGGTTGCCTGTGTCCATGGATTGAGGTCCAGCAGGCATCTCTGAGCCTGATGGCCACAGGGGCTGCCCAGCTGTGCTTCATGGTGTGCTTGCAGGGAAGGTGTCCTTAGTTCACTGCTGAGCGGGAAGAATAGAACCCTGACCACTGTGCTGCTTCTTTTTTAAAAATTTTATTGAAATATAGTTGATTTACAATGCTGTGTTAATTTCTTCTGTACAGCAAAGTGACTCAGTTATACATATATAGTCTTTTTCATATTCTTTTCCATTGTGGTTTATCACAGGATATTGAGTATACTTCCCTGTGCTCTACAGTAGGACCTTGTTTATCCATTCTATACATGACAGTTTGCATCTGCTAATCCAAAATTCCAATCCACCCCTCCCCCACCCCTCTCCCCCTTGGCAACCACAAGTCTGTTGTCTATGTCTGTGAGTCTGTTAAGTAGATAAGTTCATTTATATCATTTTTTTTAGATTCCACACATAAATGATATCATATGGTATTCGTCTTTCTCTGTCTGACTTACTTCGCTTAGTATGATCCTCTCTAGGTCGATCCATGTGGCTGCAAATGGCATTATTTCCTTCCTTTATATGGCTGAGTAATATTCCATTGTACATATGTACCACAACTTCTTTATCCATTCATCTGTCAGTGGACATTTAGGTTGTTTCCATATCTTGGCTTTTGTAAATAGTGCTGCTGTGAACACGGGCCCACCCTGCTTGTTGATTGGTCAAGTTGTTGCTGGCAACTGGATTCACCCATTCTCATGGTGACCTTCTCCTAGCATGACACCCACATCATCTACACACATAGATTATATCACAGTGAGCAGCTGTGTTCTATATCAGGGTCTAGAGAGGTCTGGACAATCCCATTTTGAAGATGCAGTAATATTTTCAATAATTTAAAGATAGAAAATATTGTAATGTTTCAATGAAGAAATGGCAATCGATGGTTTAAGAAACCATGATACATTTTAAATATATACATTTCCCAAAATAATTCCTTTAACACATAGAGATATTTTTTTTTGTAAATATGCTCTTCACAAGATAACCATGACATTTGAAAATGTGAATTAGGGACACATGGTAGATATTTTAGCTTGATGATGGCACATGATTTTAAGATAATTGAATATCTTGACTGGCCATTTTTCTTCCACCCTTTTGTGTGATTTCGTTTGCTTGGCATCAACCACTGGCAGTAATGTTAAGTGGCTTAATTTATGGCTTTCTTGAATTTTGAACGTTATCCCTTCCAGGATTTTGCTACTCAGCCCCACCCCCAAGAAAGGACTTGCTGAAAAGCGTCTCCATTTGTGGTTAAAAGAACAGCTCTGGAAAAAATAAACGTTTTCCAGGTTTATATCTTTTATTACAGAACCTGAACCTATTCAGCAAAATAATGTCCATTTTTTTCCCAGCAGACTCTCAGCCCAATGTGTCAAAGCAACACTGGCCGGATGTCATGCCAATTTTCAAGTCTGCAACTTTCCCATTATCTCTAGGGCCTTGTTTTTAGCAGAAAACGTTTGTGCTGAAAATGGACATTCTGAAAGAGAACACAAGAAAGTCTTAACTCAGGTTCTGATGTTGTTATCAGTTTCAAATTTTTCAGACAATTACTGGCAAGAAAGCAAGAGGGTTCCGTTGATTTGGAGAAATTTGAATTGATGTAACTAGCAGCAAACAAAACACTAAAATACTTGAAACTTTAAAATATGAGAATGGTTACGAATGTCATGTTTTGTGGAGGAAAAAAACCCATGAAGCTTGGGTGATTATTTTTCTGTAAGGGTTTCTCCCTAGTCTGAATACAAAACAACACACATAGGAAAGTGTAATTGTTGTCTGGGGGTATTGACGCCGAAGATGTGTATTGAATTGCATAGATGGAGAGAGAAAAATAATTTCCCAAGAGATGTGGAAAGGAGAAGGGTGCAGCAAAGTTGTGGTACCCATGATGTGCAATATCACATCCCCCGCCCCCCGGAAAGAGCTAAAAATCAAGAAGCATTTTTAAAACCTCTTAAAAGAAATTTGTGTCTTAAACCCTTGAACTTTGAACAAAGGGCATTCCTTTGAATTCTTGAGACCCATGTATTCTTACTTCACACACAGTTGGGACACATTGGGCTATTCATTCAACAAACATTTATTGATTAATTAAAAATGCCCTGGTGCTGTACTAACTGAGTGCTGGATGAACAAGTTGGACACAGATTCTTCCTTGGGGAGCTTACAGTCTAGATAGAGGTCGTGTGGTTTCCTAGGCAAAAGTGGTTTATAAATTAGACAGTCAGTATAGGACCTGATACGGGGAAAAAACAAACAGGAGCAGGGAGAAGTGACAGCAGACAGTGGATGGCAGCAACACCATAAACATCAAAGGTGAAATTCCAAAGAGCTCGTCCTTTGGGTCATTTATAAGGCAACAAGCTGGCTTAGACCAATGGCTCCAGTGACAGTCAGTGTTTTCTGCATGGGTCACAGCAATAACCAGTGCCCACGGGGTGACCCTCAGTCCTGCACCTGAATTTAGCTTAAATCCTCCCTCCATTAAGACGGCAAGGAAGTGGAATGCTTTTAAGTCGGTTGACTCTCTATGAACCATGATTAATATTTAAAGGCATTCACTTTTGTTATAATATGTATAGAATCACTCAGTTTTTTATTAAAGTATAGTTGATTTATAATGTTGTGTTAGTTTCTGGTGTACAGCAAAGTGATTCAGTTATACATATATATACATATTCTTTTTCATATTATTTTCCATTATGGTTTATTACAGGATATGGAATATAGTTCCCTGTGCTATACAGTAGGACCTTGTTGTTTATCTGTTTTATATATTGTAGTGTGTATCTGCTAATCCCAAACTCCTAATTTATCTCCCTCACCCCTTTTCCCTTTGGTAACCATAAGTTTGTCCTCTATGTCTGTGAGTGTTTCTGTTTCGTAAATAAGTTCATTGGTAGAATCACTCAGCTTTAACATTGCTGGGAACAGGAGATTTCTCGTCATTATCTGACAACAGTCTAGTTCCTTTTGTCATCACGGCATGCCAGGTCGATGGCTATTTTACCTAGAACACTTTTTATTGCCCATCCAACTTGGCCAGTGGCTCTGATATACCATCGCATCCACTGATTCACCACATCAAGGACGGGAGGATTGAGATGAGGGTTGGAAGACCCTTCCACAGCCCCATGTTTGTTCTGTAAGCACAAACCTGCATGCTGAGACCAGAGGAACATGCATGTGAAGCCACCCCGCACACACCCTGCCCCAATGCTGCAGATGACTGAAAGGATATAATGGCATTTCAGAGAAAGTGTATAAATAGAAAACAAACCCTAGGAACTGAGAACTTGTTTCCAGGAATAGGTTTATAACTGAAGAAGAATTGGAAACTTAATTAAACAGGTGGCAGTCAGGCATATTCCCTTTAGGAATCAAAATCACTAAACTTATTTTTAAAAGCAGAACCATTCCTGCACGGCAACTTGGGGACAGACCTTCAGGCTGGGGTAAGCTAAGTGCCAACATTGCTATCCAGAAAAGAGTTCTAAAATGATAAACTACACATAGCTATAAGGTAGGCAGAAGCCCACTGTTGCAATGTGTAAAATATCGTTGAATTTTCTGAAACATTCATTGCTACTACCCTGATCCAGAAATGTGAACAGGACTAAAATCTGTCTCTGTAATACTCCAGACATCCATATGAAATGTACAGACGTCAGCACAGTATTCAGATGATTGGCCGACGTATTACCAATCCCAGGATAAGGATGTCTAAAACCCCAGATGCTTGACATCACAGACACGTGGCTAACTGCATTCTGGGGAATGGCTCATCTCACATTCACCCGCATCCTCCAGATTGGTACCAATTAGTCATAACTGTGTGAGATTGCATTAGCTTCTCTGTTATCCAGGGAAGCAGAAAGCAATCCCTGCAAAAATAAGTCAAGTAGAGGAAAAAAGGTGACTCTTATGAAAATAAATTTCAGATCATGGCTGTACTCAAAGGGTAAAGTAGATGGAGTGAGAAAGTGTGTGACTTTCCAAAATTCAAATACCGAAATAGAAATTAAAGGTGAGAGCTGGTTTATAGTACACAAGGTCAACTAGTCATAAAAAACGGTAATCAGGGTTCCTTAGACCCTCTCTCATCTACTTCCACTTTTCTCATGGAAAAAGACCAAATACCTAAGTGTTTGGTAAGAAGGTGGCGGTGGGGGAGTGTGGGAGGAAATAAGGGAGAAATATATAGAACGCCTTTAATGTTTCACTTTTAATCTTGTCAATAAAAAGCCAATAATCCTGTAAATAATTGAAATAATGTAGTATTAAACTTGTAAAATATACCCAAATCCACCATCTTATATGGAATGTATAAATTTGTATGGATTGAGTACACTAATATGGTAATAACGGTGAAATAAAATCTTTAAAAGATGCCAAGAGAATTAATCATTTGAATTGTTCAAGTAAAATGAACAGTTTATTCCCTGGACAGTTACCATATTCAAATGTGATCTTATTTCCCTGTTAAGATGAATCTCTACAGACCATGCAAATATTTGCTATTTAACATGGGGTCATTCATCATTGTGTGGTGTTAGCAATTGAAGACTTTGGGATTAATTGTTATTTGACACAGAAGTTCATCCAGCCAACTGAGCTTTAGGTGGAAATGCAGTCTGTATAGGCAGTGACCCCTTGCCTCTGTTCTGCAGCCTCCAGGGAGCAAAGTCACGTCAGTAGCTTGCTGGACACGGATTTGCCTGTCCATTTAGCAGATTGGAGTGTATAGAGAACACCCTCTAGCAAGCCTAGGCAGAAAATTAATAAGTGCACCTGAGTTTATTTCCTTGCTAGCTCTGTTTTTCCTCCTTCTTTTCCTTTTTTTTCCTTTTTATCCATGGCTTGAATTTTTGTTATTTCTGTTCCTCTTTTATTTTTCTTTTGTTTCTGCTTTTTACTGATGAGTAGGCATTAAAATCTAAGAAATTTGACATGCTGAAAGAAGAAGCTTGAAACTACCAGTGAATCAAATTGTCATTTAGACATTCACATTTTTGGTGCTGTTTTCAGATCACGTACATAATTGAAATCATTCAAACAAAAATGTGAAGACTTTAGGGAATCAGGATTTTCACTTTCTCCCCAAATGAAGGTTAAGAGGAAAATACGTTAATCTTATTTTTCTTTTAGGGCCAGATACAATATATAAGGACAGAAAGGACAGAAGGGGATTAAGAGGGACACAGTTTGGAAACTAAAGCAAATGCCAAATGTGAGGCAATCCAAGAAGAAACCCAGTTTATTTCATGGAGACCCTAAAAAGAAATAAACAACAAACCAGGCCCCTCCGGGGCTCTACAAAACACAGACCCACTAAGCAAACCCCTCCTGGCCCAGCTTGCTAACCAGAATGACTCAGAGAGGTGAGGCAGGTAAGTCAGCCCCTTACTCCATCGGTCCAGTGGGAGATGGCCGTGTACCCCCTGGACCAGATAAGGCCTTTTCTCTGCTGATCGCTTCCAACCTAACCCCGCTCAGCTCTGTCCCAGGAAGAATAATGGGCTCCTCTCACCTGGGCATGCTGTCCCCTTGGGCAGGGTCTCGTATGAAATATTCCCAGGCTGGTATCCCTACCCTTATGTGGGATCTATTATGGGTCCCAGGACTTGCACAACTTTAGCCCCCATCAGAGAGAGGCACCCTCTCTCCTCTGCTTCCCCAGGGACAGCTCTCTGTGCTGCCACCAAAGGCTGCTTTAGCTTTCTCAGTGTGTAGGACCCCTGTCCACTATGCCCACCTCCCCACAGGGAATACACCTCCAGCTCTGCCAGTGGCCTAGTCAAGATGCTCTCACCAGGCCAGGTTAGGGTTGGGGTTAGGGTTAGGGTTACAGTACAGCTTTGTCCAAATGAACCCTCCCCACCTCTCCTCCATCACCCCATCCCGGCCCATTACCACTTCCAACAAGGGAGAGTCATCTCACTGGTCATCAGTAAGTGACTCTGAGACATCCACATGGTGGCCTGTCTCAAAATTCACCGGGTGATCTGTTATCTACCCCTTCTGGGTACCTTAGTCCAAGCTCCCAATAAACCATTCTGTTACCATAATTCACAGAAAATTTCTGTTGCTTAGTCCACCTCTCCCAACAGATTGGGAATCTTTAAAGTCAGAGGCAATATTGTATTCATGGCTGTGTCACTAGGTTCCAACACAGAGACGACCTCAAGGCAGGTTCTCAGTAACTGCTTATGAATTTGATGCCCAAGCACCTTATCATTGAGGAAGCAATAAGAGCATGATGAGGAAGGGTCTGAAATGAGTTGTTGTAACTGTACATAAACAGTTGTACAGGTTGTGCACTGCTCAACTAAGAAGGCTCTATTCACATACATGATCATATAAAAGATGTTTCCTAGTGTTGATTAGGGTTTAATGTGAACAGTCTCCCAGAAAAGCCCTGTATGGGTCAGACGAACTTATCTGTCTCTCTTAATCTCTTTCCCTTCTCAGGTGGAATCTCCACTAGGGTAATTAAAGGTCTGTCAGAACACAGTTGACTCAAAGATGAAAAAGTGAATCAGAAAACTGAGTCATCAATCCATGGGTGTGAGCTCATAACCTGGACTCTTTTCAACAAAATCAACTTCAAAACTATCTTAAAAAAATATGGTTTCATATCAAGATATAAAATTAATTGCACAAAGACCAACAGCCATGCGGATCTCAAAAAAGTTGATGATACAGTCATGAAGAATCATTCCATATTAGGAATGAGAAAACTGTTCTTGATTCTGCATATGAATGCAGCAAAAACTTCAAAGAAATCTCTTTACTAGGAATGATGAGATGTAAAGACAGGCAAAGTAGTGAAATTATTCTCTGTTGCACTGCAAGAAAATGTAGCTGTTAAAAGGAATATTTCTACGGCTTGTTTTGATGTTTTCCACAGTTGATTTAAAGTCATAAACTGAAATTGTTTGTTTCAAAGGAAGTTTCTACACAGAGCACTTTTCGAAAGTATTTCTGAAGCCAGTAGTTTGTGGTAGTGTCACGGAAATCTTTCTTGAATGACGGTGCTGCCCTGGGGCAGAGCCTGGCCTGGGCACAGCTGTGGGGATCAAGAAGCAGAACGGGCATGAATGAATTAACAAGCAGAAAATTTCTTCAAACTACAAAGCTCCAGCATTGAACAAAACGGAAGACAACAACAGCAAAAAGATCCTCAGTGAGAAGGAAATGACTCTTATTGGAAGGACGCTAAGTTACGTTCATAAGCTGTATAAAAAATGAGACACAACAAAGTAAAATCACTGCCATTTGAAGGATAGAAATAAACTGGGTTTTTTTCTTTTAATAAATCTATTTATTTATCTATTTTTGGCTGCGTTGGGTCTTTGTTGCGGTGTGCAGGCTTCTCATTGCGGTGGCTTCTCTTGTTGCAGAGCACGGGCTCTAGGTGCGCGGGATTCAGTAGTTGCAGCACACAGGCTCAGTAGTTGTGGCTCACAGGCTCTAGAGCACAGTAGTTGTGGCGCAAGGGGCTAGTTGCTCCGCTGAATGTGGGATTTTCCCAGACCAGGGCTCGAACCCATGTCCCCTGCATTGACAGGCGGATTCTTAACCACTGTGGCACTAGGGAAGTCCAGAAATAAATTGTTAAACTTCCTATAAGTGAATGGAAAAAATGGGGAAAAAAAACTGAACACGGAACTCCAAGGACGGCAGGAATGGAGGGGGAAAATAAGCATTAAAAAAAGAGAGAGGAACTTCCCTGGCGGTCCAGTGGTTAAGACTCTGTGCTTCCACTGCAGGGGGCACGGGTTCGATCCCTGGTCAGGGAACTAAGATACCGCATGCCACACGGCGCGACCAAAAAAAAAAAAAAAAGAGAGAGAGAGAGAGAGGGAGAGAGAGAAGTCCCTTTCTCGCAAATGGTCTTCACTTCTCTCTACTTGATCATCCTGAGTCATCCATCCAGGCCCACCTCAACCCACCCCATCTGGGAGGCCCCTCTAACATTTTATGGCAAAGTGACTTGGTTCCCTCTTATCCTGATCCTAAAGGCCACACCTGCCTGCCTTATAACATCTAAAATGTTTTTATTACAATCATTTGATATCTCCTTGTTTTGGACACCCAGAATCCATTGCCTCTTTTGCAGATTGTGGCTTGTGAGTAGGTTTAGAGAGAACAGCCCTCCTCCCCGTTCATGCTCCAATACGGCACCACTCAGGCTTTAGGGTGAACCATGGGAAGACAACGAGTGCCCAGAATCTCCTTGAAGGTTCCTAGCGACCGCCATAATTGGGTCAGAGATAAACACATGACCTAGAAACCCCAGAGAGGACAGCATGGGCGACGTGGGGGCAATGAGCCCTCCGACGCATAAATCTGAAAGCATTTACAATTTACTGCGGTGAACACAGCAAACATGTCTCAGGAGACAGCAGACCGGGAGTCATTTGATGAATGGCTTCTTGATTCTTCCGTTCCATTTAGAACTGGAAGTGCGGACGTTCTGACTTTCAAGCTGAGGTCTTCGTAGCTTTTCGGAAGTCCTGAGTGAGGCTCCCTAAGCTTTTCGTTTCCCCAACCCCATCGCCCTAAAACTCTGACCTGATGAGTTGCAGATCTGCAAAAGTTGACCTTGGTCATCCACCTTGTCAGAACCTAACACTCAAGGTCAGTTTCCATTTCTTACTACCCTTCCTGTACCATCTTTCTAAATGGTCCACATGTAATAAACACTGATTAATTGACAGCACATCTTCCCAGATGATTTGCAACTCATTCCAATACCCAGTCTATGGACAGACACCACCACCTCAAGACCTAAGAAGGGCTAAGCCCAGGAAGGCCGGACCCATACTGCAATCAGAGTGAAACCCAGAATTTGATGGGTGCTAGTGAAAGGGAAGAACAATAGCTTCTTTTCCACTGGACATAAGCCTGGAGAGAGGTCATTCTGGATCTGCATACAGCCCAGATTACCACATGTTGGAAGAGTCTGTCTGATAATGCAGCCAACACAGCAGAAGAAGAGCTGGGAGGTGGAACAAGAGAAACCATGTCTCATTAGCCCCTGGATACAGCTGTGCCTGCAATCCACATTGCCAACAGATGTTCCAGTACCTGAGCTAAAAATCCTCCTTTGTTAAAGCCATATCCATTTTTGTGTGTCACTTGCAAAATAGTTACATGATTCCATAAAGTCAGGACCACATATTTATCTTGGTCTCTCTGGCTTTTAAAACATGAGAAGATACTGAAGAAAGAAGGGAATGATGAAGAAAAGAGAAAAAAAGGAAGGAAGGCGTAGCAAGAGTGATATTTAGATTTTAATTGAACAGGCAAACTAAGAAATAGAAAGGATATACGTTGGCAGCCTGAGAATCTCCAAAAACACTTGTTCTACCCCAAGAGATGCTGCCCATGAAGTAAAAGGCACTGTTTATAAGCTTTACATCACAGTCCCATGGGTGTTTTACAACTAAACCTCTTCTTTTAAAATCTCATTATTTCAAAAAGTAATTTTAGTTGGATTGTGAATTATTTGGATCAGTGGGTTTTGATAAACAAGCTTGTTCTAAACTGATACACCAGAAAAACCATTTCTAAGAACAATTAAAAATGAATTGCTTTTTTCATGCATCAAGAGAACCCTCGGTGGAGGTCTCATAGGGGACCCAGCTGGGAGATATTTATAACCTCAGCACAGGCGACCCACTGCTAACTCACTGATCCCAAAATTTCAGTTCTGTATGACCACACAGAGCAAAATGAAATGAAGGATTCTGGGTCTGTATTCAAGCAAAACTTCTTTTAGAAAATTAGAAATGTCTGGGCATCCCTGGCTTTTGAAAGAGGCAAGGTGGGGAAAGGCAGACGTGGAAAAGAGGAGAATGAAGACCAGTTTTACAAATTTGGGAACTATTTTTTACCCTCTTCTATGAGCTGAGAAAAAATGGAACCCAAGATCACTTTTCAGAGGCACAGTTTGGAAACACTGAATGCATCGTAGCTCCGTGCTATTTTAGGGTGGGTACCAGCAAGTCAGAAGAGCAGGCAGGTAGCACGAGTGATGAGGTTGGCCAGGGAAAGTGATAATCCGGGGATCTCAGGACTCACCGTAAGTCAGACCACTACTTAGCACCCGTGAGTATTTTCCAGGTGTGCCAGGTGTTTTCACAAATGTATTAGTTTTCTACTGCAAACCTGGGTTAAAATGCCCACTTTATCATCTCCTGGCTTCCCTGGGTCAGAAGCTCAGGCAGGTCACCTGGATTTTCTGCTGCGCATCTTACAAGGCAAAAGTCAAGATGTCGGCAGAGGGGTTCTCCTCACTGGAGAATCTGCTCACCAGCTCAGTTGGAATGCTGGCTGAGTTAATTTCCCTCTTGGGCTTTTCCACGTGACCTCTGTGTCTCCAAGCCAGCAACCACACACACATCAAATCCTTCTCGTGTTTCCGAGCCCTACGACTTCTTTCTCTTTCAGGCTAGAGAAAGCTCTGCTTTTTGTTTTTTTCTTCAGCCAAGCCACACGGCTTGTGGGATCTTAGTCCCCCAACCAGGGATCGAACCTGGGCCCTCGGCAGTGAAAGCACCGAGTTCTAACCACCGGACCGCCAGGGAAGTCCCAAGCAAGCTCTGCTTTTAAGGGCTCAGTGATTACACGGGGCCCACCGGGCACCTCCAGGCTGCTTGCCCTATTTTCAGAGCGACTGACTAGTAACCTGAATTATAGCTGCAAAGTCTTTCTTGCGTGTAAGGTAACATATTCCCAGGTGAGACATCAGGGGAGAAAGTCATAGGAACCAAAATTCTGCCAAACCCAATGACATCTACATTTTATGTGAAATTCTGAATTTTTAATTATCGACAACTATGCAAAAGTTTTTTTAACATTTTGTTAGCCCAAGAGTCCACTGCTTGGGTCTAGCCACGTGCTTAGTAGAATAAAATACCAATTTGGGTGCTGAGATCACACATCGGTACTCAGTTATATGGGGTTGTATTGCCTTGGGGGGCGTAGCACAGTACAGGTCTGTTTCCCAGCACGTCACTGTGCAGAGCAGGGCAGGGGGGTTTCCTGCTCTATAGCATCCTTCACAGACCCAGGCACCTTTTATCTTGTACATCTGCTGTGTCCTTAGGACTCACCCTCTTTTACAATCAGCCAATGGATGGGAGAGAGAGACTATGGAAAGGTCAGACCTGCTCTTAATTGCTTGAGCCCAAAGGTGTCACACATGACCTCTGCTCACATCCCATTGGGAGAACTAATGATAGGTCTCCGATGAGTGTAGGGAAAATGGAGAAATCAATCTGCTATGTACTCAGAAGAGGGCACCAGAAGAATCTGCCACAAAGATTAACAAAGTGATCCAAAATGTGCTTTTATTACTGGAAAAAAGTAATAACATCAGTGTGACTAAAATTCATCATAGAAACAATGGGCTATGGGGAATGTACTTGTGGATTTCAATCTGAGAATTTGAATTAAAAGATATTTGGCCAAATATCCTTATTCCTTAAAGCCTTTTGGGTATCTGTAAAGCCTAATTTGATTAACAAAATGATTGATTTAAATGCAACTCCTCAGAAACCTAGAACATCACAACAAAGGGTGGTCTCTAGAGTGGAGAAAACGTGGATTGTCCAGGAGAACAGAGAAAAGAGGAGTGGTCATAGCCTGCTGGCTGGTCCCACACTTTCCATTCTCCTCTTCCACCTTTGTAACTGAGATTAAAGTTATCTGGTGAGAAGGGAGATGTGCTGAGCTAATAGACTTCATTTCCCAGTCTCCATTATAGCTAGGTTTGGGGCTGAGAGCTGGCCACAGGAATATAAGTGGACTTATTTGGTGCAGCTTCTGGAAAGGGTCTTAAGACTGGGTGACTCAGCCAGAGGATGCACTGGGGGACAGTCATGCCATGGGGGCACAGGTTAGAAGACAACCTGACGGTCCATGCTGTTGTTTGTGGTGGTGGTATCATTTTCCATATCTATCTATCATCTATCTATCTATCTATCTATCTATCTATCTATCTATCTATCTATCTACCCATCCATCATATCTATCTATCTATTATCTATCATCCATCTGTCTATTACCTATCATCCATCTATCATCTATCTATCTTCTTATCTATTATCTATCTACCTACCTATTTTCTATTTACCTATCAATCTATTATCTATCATCTTTCTATCTATCTACTTATCAGTTTATCCACCTATCTATTTATCTAGATATATTTAGATAGATCTTTATTTTTCTTGATTGATATGTATGTATGTCAATAATATAATATTTAACTAAACCTCTATTTTGAGACATTTATGTTGCTTAAAATTCTGTACTGTCGTGGTTATAAGAAAGCACTGCAAATAAGCTTTCCGTCCATGTCTTTACACATCTCTATTTTCTTAGCATAATTCCAAAGAAACAAAATTATTTGGTTAAAAGGCATGCTCACTTATAGGTACAATGATTGTCACAATTCTTTCCCGAAATTTGCACTTCCAACAAAAAGGTTTGAAATGCACTTTAACATTTTTGTAAAGTTATTGGCAATCTGGTTAGCATAAATTGAGATCTAGTAATTGCTTTCATTTATATTTAATTAATGATTATTGAATTTGAACTTTAAATAATGCATCCTTTGACCATTTGTAGTTCATGTTTCAGAGATTTCCTATACAATATACTTTGTGATTTGTACTCCATTGCTTCAAAAACTGTGGGATGTATTTTAAACGGTGGGGTTCATTTTCTGATTGCATTCAGATCCTCACCAACAGCACTTTGAACTGGATGTGGTCATCACAGCCTATAGCTACAAGAGAAGACACAGATACTCAGAGAGGTTAAATGTCTCACCCAACATTGTGTGTGGAGAGGTGAGGATGTGAATCCAAAACCCTGACTCCCATAGTCTTTTTCAGAAGAGTATATGATTTCCTCCTGCCTCTTCTCTGAAACATTCACCACAAATAGATGCTTGTTCAGCTCGTAAGACTGAGGTGGGAACAAAAAATAAGACAATCCTTGGCCAAGTCCTTGTAGTGTGAGGGTCAGGAATCTGCATGAAGGTGGCACAGGATGGAAGGCAAGCAGTTGACTAGGGAACAGGAAACAGGTTCAATCCTTGCTGGACTCTGATCTGAGTAAGTCAGCCTCTGAGTCTCACTTTCCTCATCTTAAAACAAAGGTAATGATACCTTTGCTGTTTACTTCAGCCAGGTAAAAATCAGGTAATGAAATCGGGAGGGCAGCATAAAAGCAGCTATGAGAGCACTGAAAGGGAGTCATTATTAGACATAAAGAGGTTGCCCTCGATGTGCCAGCGAATGAGATAATTGATATGAAATGATTTTGAAAGTGTGAGATGTTCAATATAAATATACAACGCTGGGATTTAATTACTACCCCTCTTAAGTGTCTGTGCTAAGTGTCAAGCTGAATGACCCCAACACATTTGCAAATCTTAATTTTTTTTCATCTAATATGTTCATCCTTAGAAGCAAAATTGCTCCAAAATGAAAAATAGAAATCATATGATCATCTCAATAGATGCAGAAAACGCTTTTGACAAAATTCAACATCCATTTATGGTAAAAGCTCTCAACAAAGTGGGTATAGAGGGAATAGACCTCAACATAATAAAAGCCACATATGACAAACCCACAGCCAACATCATACTCAATGGTAAAAAACTGAAAACATTTTCTCTAAAATCAGGAACAAGACAAGGATGCCCACTCTCACCACTTTTATTCAACATAGTATTAGAAGTCCTGGCCACAGCAATAAGACAAGAAAAAGAAATAAAAGGCATCCAAATTGGCATGGAAGAGGTAAAACTGTCACTGCTTAGGATGACATGGTACAATACATAGGAAATCCCAAAGATGCATCAAAAACTATTAGAACTCATTAACAAATTCTATAAGTTGCAGGACACAAAATTAATATGCAGATATTTGTTGCATGTTTATACACAAATCACAAACTTTCTGAAAGAAAAATTAAGAAAACAATCCCATTTACAGTCACATCAAGAAGAATAAAATACCTAAAAGTGAAAGATAAGAACAGGATAAAAGCTTTGCTTGAAGAAAATAGTAACAAGTTGTTAAGGTTGTGTTTCATGGGAAGTTAACTCTCAGGTGGAGATTAGCACAGAGGAAGTCTACCTGCAAGTGCCCCCAGGATGAACACCTGCAGAAGGATGGTGGCATTATTTGGAAGAGGCAGAAGATGTGCTACCTTGTAGCATCAGTGCTGGCCTCAGTCAATCCCACAGGGAGCTCTGAGGCAGGCCTCCCCAGGAAGAGATGCACACCCAGCATCTGGGATAATAACTCTTTCCATCTTTAAGAGAGGGTCTGGGTGGTGCATCACAGCAGCATGACAAGGAAATACTGTCCCAACTGTGGGCAGCTTCCCTAACTTCCCGCTGCACTTCTGCCCAGAGATGCCCCTTCCCACACTCAAACCCTCCTAAACTGTCTTTGGATGGGAAACCCACTCAGGAGCAGTTGGTGGGGGGGGGGGTTTGAGGCTGGGGAAAAAGATAGTAGGTAGAGAGGAAACAGCCTCTCCGACCCCTGCAGGATCCTACTAAACACCATCTGCTGCTCATCTTTTACCTCTTGAAATCCAAGTTAAAATGCTTGTCATTAGTGGAGCTTGTGTAGATGTTATACAGACAAGACCAATGACAACTTGATGATCATACTCTCTTCTGATCAAATAGGTGCCCCGGGTCTGTCCCATGTGACTGTTGTCTATTAATAACCAGAGCAGCTGCAATCCTAGGCTGGACCACACTGCATGAAAAATCCACATTGTCCCCAGGTTCCGTCTCAATTAGGGGCATCAAGACTTAAGTACCAAAGAGCCACCATCTGCATCAGATGTCCTCTATAATGAACACCAAATAAAGTGCCTTCACTAGCCTATTTACGGCACAGAACTCATGGGCAGCCTAAGAATGCTGTTTATCTAAAATAATAAGAACAACATCCGAATGTTTAGAGTGGGCATCGTTTTCTAAAAGGAATTTTTTGGCGGTACTTAGGATATGGATACAGTAAGCCAAAGGAGTTTCCCTCTTTCCTGCCCTAGGCAGATGTGGAGGATTTGCAATGCAGGAAATAAAACAAAACAAAACAGGCCACATGGCAGTGTGGTCTCAGCAGTAGGTTTCGAGATGGAAACAGAAGTACACAATTGTTGAAGCCCCGTGTTTCCATTCCACAGCTTCTGGCAACACTTCCACCCACAGGGAAGGAATGTTGGCAAATATTGGATTCAGCAAGTTTCTGGGATATAGAAACCAGAATTAATGGGACATGGTACCAGGATCGTTGGATACAATATAGGATAACACAGTAAAATTTCAATTTCAGATAAATGGCAAATGCATTTTCAGTATAAATATGTCCCAAACATCACATGGGACATACTTCTACTAAAAAGCATTGTTTATCTAAAATTCAAATTTACTTTAGCATCTAGTAGTTTTACTGGCCAAATCTGCAACTGTAGCATAACCCAAAGGTGAAAGATTAAATGAAACAGGCCACTCATTGGCACAGAAACCAGATTCAAATTTCGGTAGAGTGTGGACTCTGGATTGAAGTGAGCCTGAATTTAAATTCTAACGCGTCCACTTACTATATAAATATCCTTGGTTCAATAAATTTCACCCTATTCAATATTCAATTTTCTCATCTGGAAATTGACTATAATAATGATGTCAAACAACCTAGATGAATTGCTATAACAACCCTTCAAGCTAATGGCTGAACACCAGAAAGGTTCATTTCTCATTCATATCAGGGTCTAATATGGTCAGTGACTGCCCCCTGAGGTCATCCAGGGTCCCAGGATTCTTCTGCCATGGTCATTTCTCACCCGAGTCCTCTTGGCCGGACAGCAGGTGACACATATGAGCTATGACTTTTATTAGGTATGATTATTACACCTTAAAATATTCTAAAAACTCCCAGCACAAAGGCAGATGCTTCACAGGTCTCACCTATTAGGACAATTATTTAAATTATTATGATTCCATACCACGGTGTTTGTAGAAAGAGTACACCCATGCTTTTACCCCAACCTAAAGAGAACAGTGTGGGTACGAAAGCCATATTCTCGAGCTAAGATTCACAAATGGGGGCTTCTCTTTCTTCTCTTCAATATGTATCTGCTTTTGCACCATTTCTGTGATGGCTTTCGAAGACGCTCTGGAATTTATCCCAGTAATGATTAAATGCTGCTCATGCCACGTCCCGTGTTCACCTAATTGTCTCCTTTGTGTGCTGGGATTATACATAATAATCAGAAAATCAGCCTCGTGGCACAACGTAGGGGGAAAGTGGCTTGCAAACCTGGGAACAATAATTAGGATTTTGCTCAAAAGTGCCCACGATGTGGGCTCTCTGAGGATGTGAATTGGGGTAGCAGAGGGGAAGAAAATTCCCACTCAAATGGACAGAGAGAGCAACATAATAGGTCTCTCTTATTATTCGTTTCTATAATAGATTCCTTGGTGGAAAGAGAAATTAATCATGAAGGAGGACAAATGACCAAAGAAAAACCAATAGCACTGGCCCCATGGTTGACAGTTTGCTGTGACCAAGGAAACTGTTTCACAGTAAGGATGATTTCATGAGGCTGACTGATCAGGCCATAAGTCTTACAAACCAGCCCCTACTGGAAAGATTACTAGAACTATAATACGGCCTCGGGAATAGAGCAAAACTTATTCCTGTTTGCCTGGGACTTTCCTCTTTTTCTTGCGCTGAAATTCCTGAGACCTGGGGAACTCTGCCGTCATGGGAAAGCCAGGACAGTGGGTCACCCTGCTCAGGAGGAGGTTATGCATTTATTCCAGAGAGTAGCAAAGCCAGTGGTGATCTGCAAACGGTGTGGAATCTGCACATTCAGAGGCTCTCCATCTGTGTGGCCACTGCTTTCTCTGGACCTGAAGCACTTCAGCGGCAGAGACGGAGCCTTATTCGTCTCTGAGCTGGGGACACGGGGCCTGGCACAGAGCAAGCACTCATTCAAAGTTTGTTTCAATTATGAATTGCACTCCACTGAATGAATTCATATAGACATTAATGAAATGAAATCGGAAAGACCTCAAGGCTAAGGTCGTGAAATCTGACCTGTCCAGGGTCTGATTCTGTGGCCCTAATGCACCTGAACAGCCCCGTTGCTTTTAGCCCCTTACTTTGAGGGAAGCCACCCTCATGTCCCCTCACATCTAGGGCCAGGCCAGGAACCCAAGTGGCTTTCAGAACCAGGCAGTGACATCACACGATGAATAGGACCTTGAGGTCAGGGGGCCTGTGGCATCACAGAAATCTTCCCCAGGCAGGAGAAAAGATTAAGAATCTAAAAACGTTCCTTGTGATTTTTTCAATTCATTCATTACCCCAAATAGTTTGCCTTTCACTTTAAAAAGTCCAAAATTGGGACTTCCCTGGGGTCCAGTGGTTAAGACTCTGCCCTTCCACCACAGGGGGAATGGGTTCCATCCCTGGTCGGGGAACTAAGATCCCACATGCCGTGCGGCGAGGCCAAAAAAATTAAAATAAAGTAATATAAAATAAAAAGTTCAAAATTGATTCGCCTGAGTCTTTAGTAAAGCCATTCTTGCTTTACTGGTGAGGTGTCTGCAGGTACACGGAACCAAGATGTCGTGCTGTTCTTTACTGGGCAGGATTCAACTGCGAAAGCACATTTTAATTTTTCATTGCAATATGATAATGACGTCACAAGGACAATTTATACAACCACACCACAGAAAAGGAAACATGACAGATGGTCCACACGTCCTTCTAACCAGAACTCTCAATCCTGGACCCCTATATCCTCCCCAGAGGCAAATATAACTATAATGTGTGTGTGTGTGTGTGTGTGTGTGTGTGTGCATTTTTTTGTGATTTTCTTCTTTTCTCTGCAACCTGCTTGGTGACTGAGAAGGGTGCTTTGATCTTGAATGTTGAGCCCAAGCCTTCCTTAGTGCATTTGGTTCAGGGGCAGCCTCTTTCCCTGGAGGGAGTAGATGGATGATGGAGTGAAGATGAAGCTGATTGGCTGGGTCAGGGCCAGGCCTGGAGGGCACTTTGCGTCCTCCCCAGTGATTCCACCGTCCTGCTCCAGAGAGAAACCCCTCTGTCGTTCCCTGCCCTGGGATAAGACTCAGGGAGGAAAGACACACCTCCTGATGTCAGGCGCTCATAGAAACAGCAGAGCTGGGGAAAGTAATGAGCCTAGAGAAATAATCAGCCATGAATGAGGACGCCAATTCTGTTCCTGACACCACGTGGAAAGAGCCAGGTGGAGAGAAACACAGACGGATGTTCTCTGTGTGTTATGTAAAAACAAGGCCAGCATAGGTGCACAGCGATGATCTGCATTTTCTACAGGCCCATATATGTGAAGAAATGCCCAGATAAAGCTTTGGAATGATCCACACAAAAATGCCAACAATGGTTATCTCTGAGTTGGGCGCTAGGATAAGGTAGAGACACATCAAGTTGAATTATTTATATTAGATTCCGGTTTAATTTTAATATTTTATATTGTTTTTAGAACTTTCCTACTGAAACTCTTTTTCAATGAAAATGTTCAATTTTAATGTTTGTATCCATTTGTGTGAAGGCATTCCTTGTAATAAGGAAAAATCCATTTAAACCGTTTTTTTAAAATGAAAGCAATGTTCTTTTCCACACAGGACGGTGAAAGGATCTCACACTGTTTACCAGATAGATTGCAGGCCATGCCACTCACCCACGTCTGCCCACGTCAAACCTCAGGTCACCCACTATCATTCATTTTTAAGAGCAGCAGGGATGGCGGTCCTGGGGGGAAGATGGTCCAAGTGTTAGATGATCAGTAAATGCTGATCACATATCAGCTGCCTAGATGCTATCTGCCTACTGACATGTGGTGGGAAACGCCCACACTCATTCACAGAGAGGGAATCACCATCATCATTAGGATGGATTTCCATTAAGCCTCATTAAGGCTTCCCTAGGGACCTTAGATTGTGGTCCCTTGGCCAGGGTGCCTGATGGTCAAGGTTCCCTCTACCCAGCCATCGCTCATCTCCTTGAGTGCCTGTCTGCCGTGTCACAACTTCTCCAGGATAACGTCATATGTACAGTGTCTGGGAGACCTGTATCATACACATATGTGTGTATCATACATGTGTACATACGTATGCATAGATATATTCCTAAATATGTACCTAATATATATTCCTATTATCTGTCTACATATATATATACTCCTATATATACATTCATATATATATACGTATTCCTGTACACTATATCTCTCTGATTATCTGTCTATTCCTGTAGAGATAAGTGTATGTGTATGTATATGTATATAGATATATACCTTTGCAGTAAACTAAAAAGAATTGCTGCTCTGACAACAGCAAAGACAGTTTGCTTCCCAGACAGCACCAGTTTCCCTGTTTAGTGCTAGTTAACGTTTCCATTAATAATGAGTGAAACACAGCTAACAGTTTCATTCCCGACAACAAAACCTTTCCCATGATGAGACTCTCAGGCTGGACATCTGTCTCCTCATTCTCTCCTGGGCTGTCACCCCACAATTCGAAAAGTGAAGATACATCAACACGAGTAATGCCCCATGCCAAGGGCAGCACTAAGGTGAAATGTGCAGATCCCGGGACCCTGTTCATCGCTGGGTCAGACCCAAGGCACTGCGGGGTTCATGTCCCACGGCTGCTACGCCATCACAGTCTAAAGAAGCTCCTATAGACTTTGGGAGATTAGGGTGTGTCAATGTATGTTCATCAACTGTACAAAGGTACCATAAATAAATAAATAAATAAATAAAGGAGCTCCATGTAGAGTTGAGGGCGATACCATAAACCTAGTTTTCCATAACGTGCTTTGGTTTTGCACGTGGCCCCCAGCTCTGCTCTGTGCGGAATTTCTTCCAGAAATGAACTGCAAAACCCCGAGGGGGCCTGATAACTCAAGACTTCCGAGGCTGGAGGGGTCAGAGCAGGCAGCGGAGGAGGAGTGAGCGGGGTAACGCCTTGGAAAGTGCAAGTAAGGAGACTCCCTGAATGAAGGGGTCTGCGTCCTGAGTCAAGGCTGGATCTGCAGGCTGAAGGACGCAGCAGAGGCTGGCATCACCCAGGCAGGGAGCCCAGCCCTTGGCCTTGACCAATAGGAAGGAAGTGTCTGTGGCTGAATCTATGGAGTTGAGTGGTCCCTCCCAGCACCATCATGAGGATGAACTGAGATACTGAGTGTGATGTCCGCAGCTCAGAGCTCAGCTGGGCGGGGGCTCAGAGCTCAGAACAGGGAGGGGCCCTCCCCATGGGGTTCAGGACGCAGCGTTTGCGTGGGTCTGCACAGAGCACAGTGTAGGCTGGGGAAGTAGCCTCCCGGGACCTGGTCTTTCCCGCACTCCTAATGGATCGTTAGCTGTCTGTGATTTTTATCAGTCTTGAGCTGGGAGGAAAATGCAAATTAAGGGAAAGCCATCAGCCAACAGAAGCACGGTTCCCGCACCTTACCGGGGCCGTGGCTGACTTACCTTCCCCCAGCTCCTGCCCCATTCCTCTTTGCTTCTGCAACTACTTTAATGCATAATTTATGGATGAAATTAATAGACCAATCAAGCAAGGCTATGCACACAGTGCCGTGTTCAAGAACAGATGTTTCCAATAGTGATTATGTTAGAATAATAACAACACGGAAAAAACGCCTGGTCATCAGGACTGCATTGGGAGCGCTAACAAGACTGACGTCTCGCCAATCACACACGAGCCAGGGGCCTATGGCTGCTGGTGGTGCCGATTCTCTGTCTGCCGTGAGATCAGCCAGCCCCACTCCCTATGCCTCAGTTTTAGGCCTTGCATCTCAGGGCAATTGGTAGTTTACTCCCAGGACCCTGCATCCCAGGGCAACTGGTAGTTTACTCCCACGACCCTGCATCCCAGGGCAACTGGTAGTTTACTCCCACGACCCTGCATCCCAGGGCAATTGGTAGTTTACTCCCACGACCCTGCATCCCAGGGCAATTGGTAGTTTACTCCCACGACCCTGCATCCCAGGGCAATTGGTAGTTTACTCCCACGACTCTGCATCCCAGGGAGAAAGTGGAGGCATATTCTTCAGGCCAATATAGTAGCCAGCACGGTCCTTCTGTTAATTACCTGTCTGCCTCTGGGCTCTAGGATGGGGAGCTGCCCCCTGCCCACCTCCTGTGGCTCAGACTGCAGCTCAGTGAGGTGCTGTGTTTCCCTCTCCCCTCCTCCTGAAGACTCACGGGGTGACCCTTGGGTAAGAGAGAGGCGGGTCCGAGTCCTCACCCCACTGTGGCCCCTGCGATGGGGGTGATGCACCTTTCTATGTCTCTCAGCCCCTCGGCTTCCTCATCAATGACACCTCCTGTTGTGAAGGTTACAGGGTGTCACACAGGTGAAACACTCGAGGGCTTACCTGACCCATAGCAAAGGCTCCCCAAGTTCAGCTGAGGTCGCTCATATTTTCTAGGGAGCTTCCCATAAGCCCGCGCTGGGTCCCCGCTAGCAACAGGAGTCAAGACCCAGACTCCCTTCATCCACTGATCACATTGCCTGGAGACATCAAGAAGTTTGGGTTTGTGCCTCACATTCATGAAAGATGGCAGAATTACACTTTTGAATCTGTCTCCAAAGGAGGCTGCAAGCCCAGTGACAGATCACACAGGGTGGATTGCTGCAAAATCCTTTCATCGTGCTACTTAAAACTCGCACCCATCACAAGACCCAATTTCCCCTTGAAACTGGGACAGTTGACTCTTGAACAATTGGGGGATTAGAGGCACTGATCCTCCGCGCAGTCGAAAATCTGCATAGAATTTATAGTCGGCCCTGGTATAAATGGTTTATCTGTATCCACACCCCTGGATTCAACCAAGGGAAGACGATGTAGTATTATAGTATTTACTATTGAAAAAAAATCCATGTATAAGTAGACTCGCGCAGTTAAACCTGTGTTGTTCAAGAGTCAACTGTATCTCCAACACATCTTTTCATTGTAACGTTTGCATTTAAGAGCATTCACTTGTTCATGGTGAGCAGTTAAGCTATACCAATATTCTGAAACCTGATTTTGTCTATTCTCCATTTATTTATTGAAACTGGACTTTGGGGGGGAAATAGCAGTATTTAAAATGCCCTCGTTCTTTTGTTACATCCAAGAAGCTCTGCTAAGATACTAAGTGAGGACATTTACGGCTGAGATAAAGAGGGGCCTATGAAATTCTGAAATTACAGGCTGAATTCTATATGCTTTTGTGCATTTTCCTGGGGAAACTTCCATTGCTTTAATTAGATTATGGGAAGTGGCGGGAAAGGGCAGAACAGGAAAGAAAAAGGCGCATACATGGAGGGAGAAGGCAGCGCTGTGAGGTCAGGCGGCAATTTGCATCTGGATGCTGCGGCCCCAGGTGCGCGCCCACCTGCAGGTCCCGGCGCCGCGCGGTGCATTCCCGCCCGCCGACGCTAGAGGGCGCGCCCGGGCACAGCCCGCCCCGCGCGGACCCCGGAGATGCTCCAAGGGGGCGACAGGGGGCGCTGTATAAGGACGGACGGAGCCCAACCCGGAGACTCTGAGCCCGGCCACCTTCCCGGTGGAGGGAGGCTCCGCGGCCCTGGGGCTGGTGGGCAGGGCCGGAGGGAGGTTTTCCCCGCGCACCAGGGGAAGAGACCCCACCTCTTCCAAATCCCGAGGTCGCCTTTTGCTTTGGGGTCACTGGTGGGAGCTTTGCACTGAGTCCAGTGACCTTTGCAAAATTGTCTCGGGGTGTCTCGGAGGCAGGTGTCCCCGGATTAGAATCTCAACTCCTCCCTTCGCTGTGTGACCTTGGACAAGGAATCCACCTCTCTGAACCTCAGTCCTCTCCACCCCTAAAATGGGGATAATGACATGCCCAGATGGTACAGCCGGGGCGAGAATGAAATGAGACCCTGTGCCTGCAGGCGCCCACGTAGCAGGGCATCTGGTACATGGTAAATCCTCAAACTACTATTTTACTATTATTAGTGTTACTCATTACCTATCATTGTTACTACAGTATTACTACTATATGATTACTATTACTGTATTACTATATTTTTGTATTTATACATTGGGCTGGAGTTTGGCCATTCTAGATATGTCTCAAAAGACCTGTTCCTTTGGTTAGAACACGTAGTTCTAAAACTTTTTAATCTTTTCCATTCTTAAAAGTTATCCAAGGGCCTAAAGTGTTTCTGTTTTTGTGCAGTGTACTCCCATGCCATTGAACTTCACCGCAGTTAAATCGATCTGGCTAGAACACCTCTGTGGGCAGAGCGGTCAGATGAAGACTCAGGATTGCTGGCTTGAAAGACTCCTGCTGGCTTCTTGCAGGAAAGAGAAAGAAAAGCCAGCCTCTTCAAGGATAACCCCAAAGGCCATGTGGCCCAAAGGCCCCAGGCTGGGAGGCAGGCGGCCTGGGTTCCGATTCTGGTCCTGCCTGTGTGACTTCAGCGGGGTGCTCCGTCTCTGAATGTGTGCTCAGCTGCACACGAGGAGGGCAGTGGATTCGCATCCTTTTGGCTCCTGCAGCTGTGATGACCTGCCTCCTGGTTCTCCCTTACCTATTAGAAGACTCTGGTGTTTGCACGGATGCGTGGGTCCGAGGAAGGAGAAACCGGCCATTGCCAACCTCAACGGGGGGACGTGGATTCACAAAGTCCTCTGTTGGACTTAAGTTCAGCCACTGCCCACACATGACCTTGGCAAGTTACTCCTTATTCCTCCCCCAAGGGTCAGCATGTGGTGACATTCAGGGTAGGACACATGACCTTCAACCTTCACTTTCAGCTGGAGTCCCAGCCGGAAGCCCTGCAGAGAGGGAGGTGGCCAGAGGTGTCCATCAGCTGGAGCCCAAGGTCCCCAGGGACCATGTTATGAAGGGAAAAGTGCCCGGCACTGATTGATCTCAGGCTCTGGTCAAAGGCAAGTCCACCTTCCTGTATGGAGCCCTTCTCCAGCTGAGCAAGGTCACAGCGCCCTCTGCAAGGACTCTGGATAACCTAAGACTGGGTTCATGTCCAAGTCCATCCCTCTCTAGCTGTGCAATGTTGATGTGATGGCCTAACCTCTGAGCCTCAGTTTCCTCCGCTGGAAAATGAAGGTGTTGATTCTCCAAACTGATGGCACAGACATCACCCATGGAGCGCTCCCACGCCCCGCCCACTCCCTGGGCCCGGGTTCGGGTGCTTCAGTCCTGGGGTTGCTTTCTTCTACTCCCTAATCAGGAGAACGGATACCCACCATCAAAGCTGAAGGTCACGAGTTGAAATTGTGAACCAAGCTCCAAAGCATCAAGGATAAATGTATCTCTGCATCCCAATGTTCACAGCAGCACTATTTACAATAGCCAAGACAGAGAAGCAATCTAAGTGTCCATCAATAGAAGAATGGATAAAGGAGATGTGGCATATATATATATATATATATATATATATATATATATATATACACACACACACACACACACACACACAGTGGAATATTACTCAGCCATAAAAAGGAACGAAACAATGCCATTTGCAGCGACTTGCATGGACCTAGAGATTATCACACTAACTGAAGTAAGTCAGACAGAGAAAGACAAATACCATAGGATATTGCTTATATGTGGAATCTAAAAAAAGGATACAAATGAACTTATTTACAAAATAGAAATAGACTCACAGACAGAAAACAAACATGTGGTTACCAAAGGGGAAAGGAGGGGGAAGGATAAAGTAGGAATTTGGAATTAACAGATACACACTACTATAGATAAACAACAAGGTCCTACTGTATAGCACAGGGAGCTATATTCAATATCTTGTAATAACCTATAATGGAAAAGAATCTGAAAAAGAATAGATTCATATTATATTATATTATATTATACTATATTATATAATAGCTGAATCACTTTGCTGTACACCTGACACTAACACAACATTTTTAATCAATTATACTTCAATTTTTTTAAAAAAGGATAAATGTGTCTCCAGGGGACACAGGCGTAGTGTCTGTAGTTGACCCTGCCTGATATTTGAGATATAGTCACAGACCAGGACCCCAGTAACCGCCCGCCCCCGACCTTGCCCTGAGCAGGCCTGATGGAGAAGAGCAGGAGAGAGGCAGCCAGGAGAGGAGGAGGGAAGTTGCAGCTCTGATAACTGAGGGCGCGAAGCCAGGCGGCTGCAGATCTACACTGGCTAGTCCCAAGGTCTCCCCACATGATGCCCAAACAATTCCAGAATGTGAGTTCTTCATTAGAGATGCTAAAGACAGAAAGGAACAAACGATCTCATTAATATTGAAATCTGAATGACGTTGACAGGAACAAAAGGTTGGGGATGGAGCAATATGTATCCTCTCGCCAACAGGAAACATGTGACACGTCTCCCGTTAGAATGGAACAATGGAAGTCCAAATTACCAGCATCAAGAAGGACAAAATTAGGCACTAATAACATCCAACTGCCTGACAACTCACTCTTAGATGCCTGGCTCCTGGTGATGGGTGAAGGGGAGGAAATTCATGCCGAGAGACAGAAGAACAGTGTTTTCTGTAGGAATGTTTGCCAAGCCTTGCCAAAAGAGAAAGAAATGGGCTTAAACCACTTTTGGATTTTTCTCCATCTCCTTCTAATAACATTAGGATCCGTCTGAGGCCTTCTCTGGAACCCCGTTGGAGCCCACAGCAGACAAGGATCCTTTGGAGATAAGTCAGTGCAGAGAGACTGCTCTGAACCTATTTCATCAACACTGCGGGGTCCCCACAAGGTCCTCAATCCCACCCCCCAGGTGCCTGGGCCTCACCTTCCATTAGGTTTATCTCCTCCTACAGGGCAGGACACGTGGAAGGTGAGAACCACAGCCCCCGGGCAAAACGCGTCTGCACATCTCTTTCAACTGGATGACTTGCCAACAATCAAAAGTCTTACATAAAATGTGGATTTTCAGAAACACCTGTCTTTAATTCTGTCTTTACAGGAGAGAGGAAATAGGAAGGGACTGTTTGTCCACTTTTCGGTACCATGAATTTGGACATGCAGTGGACTAATGCTTACTCACCACCCACTGAGCCCAGACACATAAACCTCTCCGGCCTCAGTTTCCTGGGCTGTAAAATGGGCGCAAGAGTGGTACCTACTCTGTGGAGGTGCTGGGCGGGTCGGAGGCTGCGATGTGTAAAGAACCAGTGGACCAGAGTCTGGCACGGTGTCACCGGGGGCTGTGGCTGTTCTCGCTGCTCCTTCTCACAGACCCTTCGGGGCAGGAAGAGAAGTGAGACACGGACCTGCCCTCAAGGGGCAAACCTGCCACCTGTACAGGGGCACACGACATGCTGAGTCCCTAATACGTGCGTCTACACAGGGCACAGAAGCACAGAGGTGAGGACCCCGGTGTCGGGGGCAGGATGCAGAACGGCAGGAAGGAGGCAGCTGCACAGAGCAGGGGCACCTGAGCCAGAGTCCAGAGGACAGCTGGGGCGTGTCCAGATGCAGGGAGCCGGGGAGGGATGCTGGGCCCAGGAAGTAGCACGGGCCCAGGAAAAAGATGCGCAAAGCCGCCACCTGTTTGGGGACCTAGGTAGGGTCCAGTGTTCTTGGGATACAGGGAGATGAAAATATCCCTGGTGAACAAACCCTCCCTCACTCTCTCATGCCTAGACCGGGTGCTTCCAGCTAAAGTGGTGCCACCTCTAGCCCCACAGGTTGGTGTTTGACCCAAGCAAGACCAAGGCGTATATTCTCTTCTATGGCCACAGAACTACAGGATCAAGAATGGACCCAAGAGCCAGTTCCATTCACATCTGGGATCTTGGAAGCATTAGGGAAGAGAAGCTTCGTTTTTCTGGATTTGAATATGAAATGACATAAACCTCTGGGTGTCGGAGGCCATAAATAGAAAGAGTTCCAGCAATGGGAATGCAACTAGAGATGATCATCTAAGTGAAGTCAGTCAGAAAGAGAAAGACAAATATCATATGATATCACTTATGTATGGAATCTAGAGTACAACACAAATGAACCTGTCTGCAAAACAGAAACAGACTCACACATATGGAGAACAGACGTGTGGTTGCCAAGGGGGAGGGGATTGGGGGAGGGATGGACTGGGAGTTTGGGGTTAGCAGATGCAAACTAGTATATATAGGATGGATAAAAAACAAGGTCCTACTGTATAGCACAGGGAACTCTATTCAATGCCCTATGATGAACTATAGTGGAAAAGAATATGAGAAGAATATGTGTATATATATATATATATGTATATGTATAACTGACTCACTTTGCTGTACAGCAGAAATGAACACAACATTGTAAATCAACTATATTTCAAGAAAAAATAAATGTATAGAAAGAGTCCATCTGAGAATAAATACAAACTAGAAGATAACAGAACTAAGGGATGGAGAGAAACCAAAACCTAATGAGCTTCGGATCCAATTTTGCTTGAGGTCATTATGGCCACTTTTAGTTACGTGAGCCAATATACTTTCTTTACTGGTTGAAGC
The DNA here is from genome assembly GCF_965194805.1 of Balaenoptera borealis. NCBI lineage: Eukaryota > Metazoa > Chordata > Mammalia > Artiodactyla > Balaenopteridae > Balaenoptera > Balaenoptera borealis. The sequence goes on from NC_138875.1 coordinate 87,612,899, forward strand.
AAGTGAGATTTGGGTTTCTGTTCCTTATCAACAAACAAAATGCCCAGATATAACTAGGGAGGGAATTCAAGTTATAACTGCCAGACCCCATGGGCTATCACAGCTGTCCAATCCCACCCACTGGATAATGTTACGTTTCGCGCAATGAGTGTAGTTCAATCATGTCTCTCTAGAGCACCGATTCCAAGAAATATATTCCCTATAATATTATAACTCTCAAGATTCAAATTTGAGGAAGACTTAGTCCCACAGCCCTTTGTCAGCTGCTGAAAATTAGCCCAGGAAATTCTGCTGATTTATCAAAGCTGATGTTTCTTCCAGAGGTGACACGGGACTCTAGTAACCACACAGTGTGTGGAAGCAGCAGGGAAATTTTGATTTCCCTCTGACAGCCCATCCATCAGAAGATTCTGCCTTCAACGTTGGCAGGCCAAGTTGGAACATACGATGCCTCCCAGGGGATGGGAAGGCTTTAGTATGTGAATGCCCTTTTGTTAGTCCTTTTGCGTCGCTTTGCTGGTAGCCCAGTTGATAGTGGAAGCTGAGACACTGATTTGTTGCAGGGATAAGATGGAGGGCAGCATCCTTGAGACGGCACACCCACCCCACCAGTACACATGATTGTATTTTTATTTCTCTCCAAGAGTGAAGAGCTCATCCCCTATCAGTGATGCATGACTGGCTTCTGGGGTTCTGGGAACTACAGTTCATTGACAAACAATACAGTTATTAATCACAGAAAAACAAGAGCCCACCAGCATGAGCTAACAAGAAAGACACTCAAAAATTACAGTATAATATAAAATAGATAACCAACAAGGACCTAGTCTATAGCCCAGGGAACTATACTCAATATTTTGTAATAACCTATAAGGGTAAAGAATCTGAAAAAGAAAAACATATATATATATTTGTATAACTGAATCACTTTGCTGTATACCTAAAACTAACACAACATTGTAAATCAGCTATACTTCAATATAAATAAATAAATATCAATAAATAAAATATTTTAAAAATTACTATATAGTCACACTCTAAAATGGTATTTTCCCCTATGATATCACTTATATGTTTAATCTAAAATACTACAAATGAACATATCTATCATATCAAACAGAAACTGACTCACAGACATAGAAAACAGACTTGTGGTTGCCAAGGGGGAGGGGGGTGAGGGAGGGAAGGATTGGGAGTTTGGGATTAGCAGATGCAAACTAGCATATATAGGATGGATAAACAACAAAGTCCTAATGTATAGCACAGGGAACTATGTTTAATATCCTGTGATAAACCATAATGGAAAAGAATATGAAAACGAATATGTGTATACCTGAGCCACTTTGCTGTACAGCAGAAATTAACATAACATTTTAAGTCAACTATACTTCAATAAAATTTTTTTAAAATTATAAGAAACAGTATCATATTTTACCCTCCTCCAAAATTCCACATTGAGATTGTATCACACACCATTTTAACCATTTAATGAAAATTCAATTATTTGTGTTCAGAATAAGTGTAGATTTCCACCTGACAACACATCCATCAGAAGATATGAAGAAGAGAAGACTAAAATAAAGAGGGAAAAATTCGAGTTATCTTCAACTTCTCCCAAATCTTATCTAAGATTCCCCTCAACACCACCTGTAAAAGTCGACCTCGCCATACGTTGCCACAGGAAGTTTGCAAGGCTCAAATGCAAGAAATTGAAAACAAAAGCAAGCAAACAAACAAACCCCAAATGTCCTTTGAACTTTTACAAGCTCAGGTGTTCTTTAAAGGATTTTCAAGGGTTACTTTGATTATGAGTAGTTCTACCTTACATGCGCTAACAAATCTCTGCAGATCTTTCCACTGTCCTATTATCATTCCATTTTATAGATAAGAAAACTGGGCTCAAGGAGATTCAGTCATTTTCCCCAGGCCAAATAGAAAAGAAGATGGAACCAGGATTGGAACCAACATCATTTGCCTGAAAGCTTAACCAAGGAATTCACTCCCCCTGCATTCTTTTTCTTTATAGGGAGCCAAAAGTGGTTCCTTTTTAACGTTCACTGCTGGAACCTAAAAAGCACAAATCTACTCCGCATTCCAAAGGATGGCCCTTGAAAGACTTCAAAAGAGCTGTCGTGTTTCCCTCTTCACCTGCCCCTGGGCCTTTTCTTCTCATCACCAGGCTCAACACTCACACTTCCTTCAATCACTTCTCCTGTGATTTGATTTCAAGGGCCCTCAGCCCCTCAGACACTCTTTGACAGAATACGATCCAATTTAGAGCCTTCTTCTTATGCCTAGAAAGACACAGAATTCTCCATCAGAGGGACCAGTGACATCTATCATCTGTGACTTATAGAGACCAGGGGACAAGAAATAGCTCCCTTTCCTCTGAAACCTACTATCAAAAAACCAGCAGCACAAGTGTGACGAGAAATCACCAATGTCCCTCCACCTCCATGTGGGAGGCAAGAGGGAGGGGTGGAGACTGCGGTGATCTGGATGCACCGGCCTTACGCACAGGGGCGTCCTCTGGTCACTTCCGGGTTGAGGGTCACAGGAAGCAGTGTGGGCCCAGGGCTACTCGACCTTGTGAATTTCATAAGAGGCTGGAAATCCAGATTTCTATGTGATTTGCCAATTTTTACAGGATGGCAGCAAATTAAATACACACACACACACACACACACACACACACACACACTCCTCTGAACCAGATGCAGCCTGCAGTCTGCCCACCTGTGACCTCTGTTCTGGCGTCACGCACCCATTATTGCCAACAAAAATCATATCAGCCTGTGGCAGCCGCTTCAGACAGGTGGTTCCACAGGGAATTAGAGCCATGATCTTGCAATAACTTTTAATGGAGTATAAGCTGTAAAAATATGGAATCACCATGCTGTACACCTGAAACTAATACAATATTGTAGATCCACTATACTTCAATTAAAAAACACAGCTGGTTCATCAGATCTCACTGTGAACAAACTGCCAAGGTTTCTTGCACACACACACATGCAATTAATATGCATCTTCTATGTATTTTTTTTTAACATAGAAGTAGTTGTCCACTTAAAATGTAACACAGATTGCTTCCAATCTTGCCAAGGTTCCAGCCCTTCAAAATCCTTTATGTCCTCAGATTTATTCCCCCTGATGTCATACGGTCCCAAGTCAAAGAAGCCAATTTGTGTATCACTACAATTTACACCGTCCTGAATTTATATTTTGTCCCTTAACTAAGTCACAATCCCAACGCTCAGAATTTCCATTGCATGACGATCTTTGGTGAAACCTGCAAGGCTCTCCCTGGGGAATCACACAGCGTTTCCTGCACCGTGAGGAAGTGACCGGGTGACAAATCCACAGACCAAGGGGGTCTCTCCCTGGGGTGCTAATGAGCATCCACGTGTTTAGGTGCCCCTGGGGTGATGCCCAGGCCAGCGGACAGCTCTGAGGACGACGCTGTACGTCTTAGCGTTGTGACAAAATTCATGACAAATATTGACACGAAGCCTGTGACAAATGCACCACAGCCATTTAGTGAATCCCCCTCGATTGACCCAGGCGCCGGGATTTGCAACAGAGCCTGGGCTCCCCTAGAAACGTCTTACAGCAGCTCTGCGCTTGGGGATCTGCACGCTCTCGTTTGCTAAGATCAGGCCACACTTCACTAGAAGAGAGCCCCATCTTCATGAGGCCACGAAAGCGACCGCTGAGCCAGAAACTACTGTCTTCCAAAGCAATTTCTCTCTCGGGCTCAGGGGAGGATATTTTTAGTATATTTCTGCGAAGGGGAGACAACCAAGTATACAGCGACGATGGGATCCATGAACTTGGGCTTGCCTCTGTAGGGTAGAGCTCTCCAGGGCAGGAGAGCAGAGACCCCGCCCTGGGGGCCTTCACACCAGGCTCTCGGGAGGGGACAAGGCTGAGGGGTCTACAGAGCTCAGCCATCTGTTTGAGCCCAGGGTGGCATAATCACACAGATGCCACCTCCGTGTGCCATCACCAATGTCTCCCTCCTGGAATGACGGGGGATGGTAAATAACATGCATTTTCAAAGGCAACCAAGGGCAATGAATCAATATTTTTCATTCTGTGCAGATGAGTTTGTATGACTTGGCTCAGATCTTTCTCGACTCACAATATCGAAGGCTTTAGATTTGTTTAATCAAACCTGCCCACAGAGTCCGAGGCCTGCCAGGAGCCCCAGGGCAAGGCTGTGTGTACTTTGAAGCCGGTCCACCTTCTGTCTCGAGGAGAGAATTAGCATTCCACCCAGGAAGCAGGCGATGCCAAATTGGGGTTTCCCAAGGATTAATTTTTTTTTTAATTAGGCCTCACAGACACATCAATTCTTCCTCATCAAAACCATCTCCGGCTTAAGTCACAGCCTCCTGCAGGTCACTGTAAGAAGGAAGGAGTCCCTCCCAGATCTTTTCTGCCACAGGGAAAACCCTGCAGGATTTTCTGTCCACCACAAAGTTCTTCAGACGGGGACCAAGTTTCATTTCACCTCTGAACAGGAGCCAGCAGAACAGAAAGAAGGCAGAACTCAGCGGTACTGTGTTTTTCTAAAATGAATGAAGACATAGGACCTGGGAGCTCTCTTAGCAGCTTAAAGAGAAAGGATCATTCTAAAGATGTAAGTCCTTTCTCTTGGGGTCTCTGCTGCAAGAGGAAACTGCCAATCAGGGCGCCAAGAAAAAATGGGCAGTAACTCTAAATTCAGTGATTCAAACGGACCCCAGCAAAGATAAGAAAAAAAAAGTCATGGGCTGGTTCCTGGCTGAATATGGAGTCCTAAATCCAGCTAATTAGGATGGAGGACGCAGCAGAAATGTGCCATGGCCAGATTTCCCCAGACTGTGAGCTGTGTCCCACTGGTACCCAAGGGAAGTTAGGGGGCACATGGATGGACTTTTTAAAAAGTTAATAGTCGTTTATTTTCATGTATATTAAGAAAAAATTAGTACATCAAGCTCATGGATTTTATTGTCTTCTAACGAGACATTTAAGATATTTAAGGTTGAAAAGTGAGGCATTTAAAGAAAATATAATGAGTAAATTATATTATTTGGCACAGGAAGTTGGCAAAAATTGTGAAGATGGCAGGTAGATGGCTAAAATTCAGGAAATACTGTCCTATGAGCAAAAGAAGGGGAAGAGAATAGTTTCTGCTCAAGATTAAGACCCGGGGAAGGAAGCAGCAGGGCGCGTGCAGCCTCCTCTGACCCCAGGCGAGTCCCTGCCATCACTCCCTCCCTCCTCGGCATCCTCATCCCGGTCAAGCCCTTCGGAGCCTGGGATGCTCAGAGCGGCCCCGGGACAGAAGGGGAGGGAAAGGACCGAACGCCTGGGAATCTGGAGGTAAAGCCCGCGGTACCTTGACGACGTCTTCGTCCGCAGACCTGCGTTCCACAGCCTCCGACACGTCCACCACCGAACCGTCCTCTTGAAAGGCCACGACCTTGACGGGGACCGAAACCACCTTTCCGGTGAGAATGGCCGTGTTCAGAACCTCCGTGTCCTGCGCAGGAGAAAAGAGGGCGCGTGTCAGCCACAGGCACGCCCGTGAGCCTCGGGAGGGGTGACCAGCTGACTACTTCAAGCCGGCTGGTCAGCTGGAGGTCACGTCCTTTCCGTGACCTCTTCCAACACAATTCATTCAATTGCATGTATGTTTCGTGTGTATATCGGAAAGCTATTCATTTTTCCCGCCCAGCATGTATCTCCCTGCTACGTCATGCCCAGTCACTCTCTCCCCTCCTTTTTTTTTTTGTTTTGGCCAAGCTGCACGGCTTTCGGGATCTTAGTTCCCCGACCAGGGTTCAAACCCCCGCCCTCTGGAGTGAAAGCAGCAAGAGTCCTAACCACTGGACCGCCAGGGAATTCCCTCCACCTCTTTCTTTTAATAACAACCTTACATTTTTCATTTGGGTACCACACATTCCTGGCAGAAGTACAGATCTTCTTTGGCTTACGATGGGGTTTGTGGAGGAAAATAATCAATAAACAATCAAGAAGAATAGAAAAGAGTTTTATCTGAGCCAAACTGAGCACTAGCCTGGAAGCCTGCTTCCCAGATGATTCTGAGAAGCCGCTCCAGAGAAGCAGGGTTTTCAGCACAGTTTTATATCTTGTCAGAACAAAGAACGTTAAACAAGTCAGGGATACATTTCTTCAAGGTTTCAAAAAAAATAAAATACAAACAGACCAGCACGTACAGGCACAGCACATACAGCAAGGCCTTGGCACCTGGGAAGGGAGGCTTATCATCAAAGGAGGACCAGCATTGGCATCCTAGGAAGGGAGGCATTTAATATTTACTTTTAACATGGACATTCTTTACTTCTGGTCAATGCGCCCTTTTCTTTAATAATTAAAACAGGTGTACAATGTCCTTTTTTAAAAAAAATTTTATTGGCGTATAGTTGCTTTACAATGTTGTGTTAGTTTCCGCTGTACAGCAAAGTGAATCAGCTATGCATATACGTATATCCCCTCTTTTTTGGATTTCCTTCCCATTTAGGTCACCACAGAGCATTGAGTAGAGTTCCCTATGCTCTACAGTAGGTTCTCATTAGTTATCTACAATGTCTGTTTGATAGGCCACAGACAGGCTATTTTTAGCATCAAATCCAGGTGAACTCATGTATAAGCCAGAATGACTTCCCCATATCTCACTAAGTGAAATTTTCTTTTATCAGGCTCATATCCCAATAAGCCCATCATAAGTTGAAACTATCATTATGTTGAAACGCACTTAATACACCTAACCTGCTAAACATCAGAGCTTAACTTATCTGAGCTTATATGTGCTCAGAACACTTATGTGAGCCTGCAGTTGTGCAAAATCACCTAACAAACACCTATTTTATAATAGAGTGTTGAATAGCTCATGTAATATATCAAATACTGTAATGGAAATGAAAACCAGAATGGTTGTAAATGTGTTTTTTATTAAAAAAATTTTTTTTTAATTTTTTGGCTGCACCACGCAGCTTGCGGGATCTTAGTTCCCCGACCAGAGGTCGAACCCACACCCCCTCCAGTGGAAGCGCAGAGTCTTAACCACTGGACCACCAGGGAAGTCCCATGGATCAGTCACTGACCCTCAAGATTGCACGGCTGGGGCTCGCTACCCAGCAACACAAGAGAGGAGGTACCGTGTGTTGATAGCCTGTGAAAAGACCGAAATTCAAAATTCGAAGGTTGCTACTGAGTGCGTGTCATTTTCTCACCCCTGTAAGTCAAGCCATCATAAGTCAGGGACCATCTGCACGTGTACCTTGGTGGCGGTGATGTCTTCTACTCCAGCGGGCACATGACTCAAACCTGGCCAGTTCATTGCATCCCTTTGACCTGAGTGACTATTTCAATTGATGCTCAAAGAACCACAGAGACAGACAGTAATGACTGAGTTCCTGGTTTCAGCTCTACCTGAAGCCTATCATCCCTAGAAACTTAGCTGCATAAACAGTTGACTTAGTATACATGTTTTTTTATTTGGTTTTTTACATGTTTTGTTTTCTTCTATTTTGATATTTGAACCTGAAAGAGTTCTTACTAATACAGTATGAATCCAGGCTTACACTAGCGCTAGGGAAACAGAAAAGATTAAACATTAATCTATTCTCACTAGAAGCTCACTGCCTTCAAAGGGGATCCTGCAATGATTATCCCAAACTGAGTTTCAAAGAAAAGTGACTAGCTTGCAAACCCCCCCAAAAAAATCATAAGCTTATGCTTTTCTTACAATTTTCTTTGCACCCATGTTCACCTAATTCAGCCTGTTCACAAGTGGCTGAGATGTTTACACTGTTTTTCCCCATGTCCACCAGCAGCCTCTCAAGAATCCCAAAGAGAATTCCTACCTGTCTTTGGCACACTAAGTAAACAATTTCCCCATGTTAAATATTTTACTTAAATCATCCCATAGTGTCAGAGACTTCCAAAATTTCACCATCTATCAAAAGACAAGTATATTTTGTGTGTGTACGCAAGCTCTGGTTTTACACCTTGAAAGCATGTTTATGTCCTTTTATGGGGACTGATTTCCATAAGACTGCATGTTATTCTGAGTAGAGGGACAATGTACTTCCTGCCCCTTCGTGCACTGGGGATGTGAATGCAGGGAGTAGTAGGAAGGCTGAGATCTCCCTGTCAGTTATGAGTTCAGGTGTGTCAGTGGTAGAAAGTGGGCAGCAGGAGTTCTGTGCCGAGGAGAAGGGACCTGGCAGAACCAGAAGCTAGCACAGGACGTCTTCAACAGCTTCTCTGACCAGCTGACATGTTGCCAGAGGGAGGAACAGCCTCGTACAATGAGGTCAGAAGAATGCTTCCATCCTTAGGGCTCCTGTAGCCCAGGAGTATGACAATCCCTCCATCTCTCTTTATGTTGCTTAGATGGTCAATGGTCACAGTGTTTTAAATGACTCTACTTGTTTTTTAGTTGAAGTACAGTTGATTTACAATGTTGTATTAATTTCTGATGTACAGCAAAATTTCAGTTATACATATATATATATTCTTTTTCATATTCTTTTTCATGACGGTTTATCACAGGATATAGTTCCCTGTGCTATACAGTCAGACCTTGTTTTCTATCCATTCTCTATATACTAGTTTGCATCTGCTAATCCCAGACTTCCAATCCTTCCCTCCTTCACCCTCCTCCCCCTTGAAAACCACAAGTCTGTTCTCTCTGTCTGTGTAAATGTCTCTACTTCTGTTGAGTTTCCATCTTAAGAGACCATTGACTCTCAGAGAGATCTTTGGGCTGAAAAGAACTGCAAGATTATGTTGGCTTCAGAAAGCTGCCTTCAAGAAGGGAAGGTAGCAATGACTCCTTCTTCCATGTGTAGAAACAGAAGCCCCAGTGGGTTCGTTGAACGACCCACAGCCAATACAAAGGCAACGGAGAAAACTAGATCCTAGACTTTAGCGCCGCGATGCTGTCACCAGCACCACCACTCAAGAGAGAAAAAATAATAGCTCTGATACCAGTAAGCAGCTGGTATGTGCCAGGAATTATTACAGGGCTATATCATCCCATATAATCTCCATGAACAAAGGTACATCAGTGGTTCTGTTTTCATCTTCATTTTACACAGGACTCAAGGTACGTGGAGGCTCTAAATAGGAAAGAATATGAACTACCCAGGGCTTCAGCTTCTGGGAACTCGAGAGAAAAGTAGTCAGAGGGAAGTCCGTTCAAGGATGTTCATTGGAGCATCAGTTTTAACAGGAAGATGTCAGAAACAGCCTCTAAATATCCATCAGTGGGGGAGCTGCCTAGTGAACTGGTGTGTGTGTGTGTGTGTGTGTTAGAACACGAGGCAGAGGGTAGAACGAAGGTGGGTGGATGGTCACTTCATCTCTTGTGCCTCAGTCTTTTCACCTGTAAAATAATACATTTCAAATTGATTTTGAGAAATGAGGCAGGTGTGTCCACCTGTTCTTCTGAGCACGTGGTCTGATTGCATTTCCTGCTCCCTTTGAGTTTTGGTGCTTGGGCAATAAATGGAGTGGAGTCACGTGCTCATTTCCAAACAGAAGCTCCAAGAGCACAAGACCCCTCGCTGGCCCTTTCTCTGCCACAGCGATGGTGACCACGGTGTCAGCCCGGGTCCCGGCGTGAGGACAACGCAGAGTGAGGGCCCAGCTGACCTGCGCATGCAGTGAGAGGAAGAAGCAACCTCTGCTCTTTTCATGATTAAAACTTAGGGATCACGAGTAAGAACTGAACACATCACTTTTGACTCTGTCATCTCAGTTTAAAGACAACCAAACAAAAACCAAAAACAAAACCTGGGAACAAGTCTTACACCCACTTAGTAGGCTTGTTGTTTTTTTTTTTTTGCACAGAAATGTGAGTTGGCAATTCCAAAATCATTTAGTGTGTTGTAGGATTGGGCAAACCAACACACATATGGTGACGCATGAGAACCTGGCTTTTTTCCACTGAGGGAGGAAGGAGTTACAGGATGGCCAGGGAAGCAGTTAGAATGGACCCGGTGCTGTTGCATTGGGATTGGACAGAGAAAGACAGAACACCCTGGGTTAATTAGGGCAGGAGAAGACAAACAGGGAGAGAGAGCCCGAGAGAAGGTAGAGAAAACACACTTTTTTTTTTTAACATCTTTATTGGAGTATAATTGCTTTACAATGGTGTGTTAGTTTCTGCTCCATAACAAAGTGAATCAGTTATACATATACATATATCCCCATATCTTTTCCCTCTTGCGTCTCCCTCCCACCCTCCCTATCCCACCCCTCTAGGTGGTCACAAAGCACCGAGCTGATCTCCCTGTGCTAAGCAGCTGCTTCCCACTAGCTATCTATTTTACATTTGGTAGTGTATATATGTCCATGCCACTCTCTCACTTCGTCCCAGCTTACCCTTCCCTCTTCCCGTGTCCTCAAGTCCATTCTCTACGTCTGCGTCTTTATTCCTGTCCTGCCCCTAGGTTCTTCAGAACCATTTTTTTTTTTTAGATTCCATATATATGTTTTAGCATACAGTATTTATTTTTCTCTTTCTGACTTACTTCACTCTATATGACAGACTCTAGGTCCATCCACCTCACTACAAATGACTCAATTTCGTTTCCTTTTATGGCTGAGTAATATTCCATTGTATATATGTGCCACATCTTCTTTATCCATTCATCTGTCGATGGACACTTAGGTTGTTTCCATGTCCTGGCTATTGTAAATAGTGCTGCAGTGAACATTGTGGTACATGTATCTTTTTGAATTATGGTTTTCTCAGGGTATATGCCCAGTAGTGGGATTGCTGGGTCATATGGTAGTTCTATTATTAGTTTGAAAACACACTTTTTTTGCAGTTAAAAATTTTTCCTTAAAAACACCTTTATGGAGGTATAATTGTTATACGTGTTTTTAAACAAGTTAGACAGCTAAAGAGTGACAGAGTTAGAGAGAAAGACAGAACAATGAAGCATAGAGACATAGGAAGTTAAAGACAGTCGTGAAGACAAAAAAAGTCAGAGAGAGAGTATTTGTGGGTTGAATCTTGGTCTGTATTCTCTGCATTCTTGTGTCCTCTGCTTCTGTTCATGCAGTGGGCTCTGTTCCTTTACACAACTCAGCTGTGACAGCAAATAATAATTACATAAGTATTTTCTTTAATTCCTATCTTGAACCTTACTATTATCCCTTCACCAAAGACCTGCTTCATTGCAATGGTTCCTCTGTTGTCTGAAATACAGCTCCTTATACATCTTGGGCTAAGTTAAAATTGAATGAAGCTTCTGGTTGCCACAGAACCAGCAAGCCAATGACAGCTGGTCAATTAAAACCCCAACCTGATTAGATGGCCCCACTGAGAGAAATATTCCAGAGGAAAAGCAGAGGACTATGGAAACTCAAGTCCACGGTCAGAATTTTATTTGAATATGAATAAACCCTTCTGTACATTTTTTACTGTGAGCTGGCCAGTGCCTTTGTGACTTCACTGAGCAGTGAGGACCTTGGCTGGAGCCTTGGGCTGATTCCCAATCTTTCAGTCAGGGCTTATCCATGGATGGATGGAGAGATGAGGGGAGGGCAGAGCAGGAATGCGAGGAAGATAAGGACAGAAAAATACAGGGAGAGGCAAAGAGATTGGGAGAGAGAGGGAAAGAGACAGTGAGAAGAGAGAGAGAGAATAAGCAAGAGAACATGTACGCTTAAATGAAGTCAGAAAGAGTCGGAGACACGCAGAGAGAATGACTGTGTGACAAACTGAGGAAAGGCATGAGGATAAGCATGATGAGAAGTAAACAGAAAGTTCTAGAGCTGGTGAGACAGCTACCGGAGGGCAGCCAAAGAAAAGGTATAATAAAAGACCCAAATGGAAATTCAGGAGATGAAAAATACGGTGTTTGAGTTAAAAAATGCAAAGATGGGATTAGCAGCAGATCACACATTTCAAGAGCAAATAAGTTGAAGACATAACAATATATTGAAAACTATTCAAAATGAAGAAGAAAGAGAAAAGAGACTGAAACAAATCAATTAAAAAGTCAGAGGCCTGGGAGTCAACATCACACTGTCTAACATACATATAATTGGAGCCTAAGAAGGAAAAGATAAAATATATGTGTGTGTGTGTGTGTGCATGTGTGTGTGTGTGTGTGTGTGTGTGTGTGTATGTCCACACCAAGCAATTTCCAAGAAATAATTGTCAGAAATTATCCAAATTTAACAAAAACTGAAACCCTACAGTTCCAGGAAGTTCAAAAGTACCAAAGTAGTCTAAACATTTAAAACAATCATATAAGATACATGAAAATCAAACTGCTGGGCTTCCCTGGTGGTGCAGTGGTTGAGAATCTGCCTGCCAATGCAGGGGACACAGGTTCGAGCCCTGGTCTGGGAGGATCCCACATGCCGTGGAGCAACTAGGCCCGTGAGCCACAACTACTGAGCCTGCGCGTCTGGAGTCTGTGCTCCGCAACAACAGAGGCCACGATAGTGAGAGACCCACGCACCGCAATGAAGGGTGGCCCCCGCTCGCCGGAACTGGAGAAAGCCCTCGCACAGAAACGAAGACCCAACACAGCTAAAAATAATTTTTAAAAAATAAATAAATTTATTTTTAAAAAAATCAAACTGCTGAAAATCAGTGATACAGAGGAAAATTAAAGGATGTCACAGAAAAAAGAAACATTAGGTATAAAGAAACAAAGATATGAATGGCAGCAGACTTCTCAACAGATAAGAGAATGGCTCCTTGATATTTACCCAGGGGGTTTGAAAACATTTCCCTCAAAATATTTGTACATAAATGTTTACAAACATTTTATTCTTCATATCCAAAGCTTAGAAACAATAAATACAAATATATGAGCTGACTCTCATTGACTAACTTGGGTGCCATTAAGGGCAAGGAGTTAAATCATGATGTCACGTCATTACAGAGACAAGTCTGAATGTACACCTGAACCTGTCATATCCCCTACCCCACTGAGAACAAAAACTCTTCTTAGCATAACTTGTCTAGTTCAGACATTTTTATAAAAAATGTATTAAGTGAAGAAGTTAGCATGTCATTTTGGGCAAATCTGACAGAGAACTGCAACTTTTTCTCCAAGTGTTTGAAATTTCTATCATCACTGTAAAAAAACTCTGAAAGAAAAGAGCAAGAAGCAGAACTCAGTAAAAATTCACCCCATGGGCTTCCGTGGTGGCGCAGTGGTTGGGAGTCTGCCTGCCAGTGCAGGGGACACGGGTTCGAGCCCTGGTCTGGGAGGATCCCACATGCCGCGGAGCAACTAAGCCCATGAGCCACAAATTACTGAGCCTGCGCGTCTGGAGCCTGTGCTCCGCAACATGAGAGGCCGCGATAGTGAGAGGCCCGCGCAATGCGATGAAGAGTGGTCCCCACTTGCCGCAACGAGAGAAAGCCTTCGCACAGAAACGAAGACCCAACACAGCAATCAATCAATCAATCAATAAATAAGAACGTGAATTTCTGAAAAAAAAAAAAAAATTCACCCCAAACTCCATGTCTCCCATATTAACTTGCCCAGAGGAACACTGTGATGTTAAGATCAAATCCAACCTTCCATGATTAAAAAATATAAGTAACAGGATGTATTTTAACATGTGTAGTTTTTTCCATCTGATAAATTATTTACCACCTTTTTCCTTAATGGGCATAAGTCTACTGAGATTAACGTATAAAGTGAGTGCTTTGTTAAATTATTATAATCTAAAATAATTCTAATGTGCTGCTCCAGCATTTATGAATAGCATTTCGAGAATCAAATGCATACGAAAGAAACTGCTAGATATAAATTTATTTTTGTCTCCACAGCTGTATGATATTACATCCAACTTTATAATTTCTTTGCCTGAATCCTTAAGCATCTAAGTGGGCTTATTTCTCAGGACAGACCTTTATCTTGCTAGACAAAGAAACCTCTTTGAACCTCCCCTCAATTTAGAGAAAAGTTCCATCTTTTTTTTTTATTGTCTGTCAATTCACTATGTTGAACAAATTATTATCTTTTTCCATTCGTACAAGCAAACTCAAATTGCAAAATAATGGATCACCTGTTTTCTTAATTCCTTACCTGAATCATAATATTCATTAACATCTAAGGAGATTTCATCCTACGAGAACTCTGTTTTGTCTAGACTATAGCTCCAAATCATGCTGCCACTGGGAAGTGATTAAAAAGTGGATCCAGGCTAACAGCTCCTTCACCTGCACCCTTGCCAAAATCTCAGACCAGAGGTCCCTTCTCTCCATCTCTGCTGAGAAAAAAATCCAATCACCCCCGGGTGAACAGTGAACCTTCAGGGACCCAGTAAACTGCATTTGTTCAGGAGACAAACACAAGCTGAGCTATTATTTAAATCTGCATTTTCACCAGGAGGTCAGAGCTGCTACAAATATAATTGTGCCCAGTATCTATAATAATATTGCGATCATTATTTTTTTTCTCATTTCACCTGAGAAGAAAATTATACAGGTTATTTTATTAGACAGAGTTTTCAATGAGCTTGGATATTGATGTAGAATACAAAGTGTCAGGAAATGTTACTACAAGGAAATGAAGGGAGAATTGAAAGTTTCCTTCTTTTTCTCACAGAGGAAACTTGGGGGGGGTGAATAAGACAAAAAGGATCCATTTGTCCTTCTGTTGAAGCCATTCTCTCATCTCAAAATGTAGATCCTACAGTTAAAACCAGACTCTGGTCACCTATTTAAAAAGTCACATATAGACACTTAAGATTTGAATGTGAATTTTGCCTAGAAAATGTCTTGTTTTCAAAATGCCACTCCCAAATTTATTCTAAGTTTTCTCATGTAGCGTACTTTTAAAATTTTATAAAGACATTAATTTTTATTTTAAAACACTTAGTTCGGGCTTCCCTGGTGGCGCAGTGGTTGAGAATCCGCCTGTCAATGCAGGGGACACGGGTTCGAGCCCTGGTCTAGGAAGATCCCACATGCCGCGGGGCAACTAAACCCGTGCGCCACAATTACTGAGCCTGCGCGTCTGGAGCCTGTGCTCCGCAACAAGAGAGGCCGCGATAGTGAGAGGCCCGCGCACCGCGATGAAGAGTGGCCCCCACTTGCCGCAACTAGAGAAAGCCCTGGCACAGAAACGAAGACCCAACACAGCCAAAAATAAATAAATAAATAAAGAATGCAAATGACCCAAGGATCAGGTGTTTCAATTTAAAAAAAACACACACACACACACAAAAACAAAAAAACAACACTTGGTTCGTAAATAATTATAATTCAGTGCTATAGACCACAGGTCTTATTGGGATGTATGGTAAATAGTTAAGGCCACACAACTGTGGCAACTATTCCATTCTGGTGTTGTATCTCAAAAGGAGCCATTGATAATACTTGAATAGGCATAGATGTGTTCCAATAAAACTTTATTTACAAAACCAGGCAACAGGCCAGATTTGGCCCAATGTCAAAATTTTCTGACCTCTGTTCTCAATGATCGTCCTTCTGTGCTCACCAAAGCTACTCCTTAAAGCTTTTCAGTCTCAAATAGCTGTAACTCTACCTTTTCTGGGGTTTTTTTGGTTTTTTGGTTTTTTTTAAACTGAAGTACAGTTGATTTACTATATCATGTTAATTTCAGGTGTACAGCACAGCAATTCAGTTATATATATATATGTATATGTATATATATATATATTTTTTTTTTCAGATTCTCTTGCCTTATAGGTTGTTATAAAATATTGAGTAGAGTTCCCTGTGCTATATAGTAGGTCCTTATTTGTTATCTATTTTATATATGGTAGTATGTATATGTTAATCCCAACTCCTAATTTATCCGCCCCCCTCTTTGGTAACCATAAGTTTGTTTTCTATGTCTGTGAGTCTCTTTCTGTTTTGGAAATAAGTTCATTTGTATCTTTTTTCTTCTTTCTTTTTTTTTTTTTTTAGATTCCACATATAAGTGATATCTTATGATATTTATCTTTCTTTGTCTGGCTTACTTCACTTAGTGTGATCATCTCTAAGTTCATCCATGTTGCTGCAAATGGCATTATTTCATTCTTTTTTATGGCTGAGTAATATTCCATTGTATATATATACCACATCTTCTCTATCCATTCATCCACCGATGGACTACCCTTTCTGTTTTCTGAGTTATAAATCTTGCTGCCATCATTCTTTCACACCCCACATGAAATTCTTCAGTGAATCTTCTCAGATCTCCCTTTGCACATCCAGAACACGACCATCCTCACCAAATCCACCTCCAGAACTACATTCTTGGCCGACGCTACCATTTACTGCAGCACACTCCTAGGGAATCTGGCTTTTGCCCTTATTCCCCTTCAGTCTTTGCTCAACACGGCAGTCAGAGTAAGACCATTAAAATACCTGTCAGACCTGTCTCTCCTCAAACCCCATCTCACACAAAGATAAGGTCTTTATAAAAAGTCAAGAGAAAGACAAATACCATATGATACCCCTTATATGTAGAATCTATAATATGACATAAATGAATGTATCTATGAAACAGAAACAGAATCATGGACATAGAGAACAGACTGGTGGTTGCCAAGAAGGAGGGGGTTGGAGGAGGGATGGAGTGGGAGGTTGAGGCTAGCAGATGTAAGCTATTCTATAGAGAATGGATAAACAACAAGGTCCTACTGTAGAGCACAGGGAACTATATTCAATATCCTGTGATAAACCATCATGGAAAAGAATATTTTAAAAAGAATGTAGGGACTTCCCTGGCGGTCCAGCGGTTAAGACTCTGCGCTTCCACTGCAGGGGACACGGGTTCAATCCCCGTTCGGGGAACTAAGATCCCACATGTGGTGCTGTGCAGCCAAAAAAATACAAAAAACCAAAAACCAAAAAAAGAATGTATGTATATATAGATGTATATACATCTGTATATATATCTGAATCACTTTGTTGTACAGCAGAAACTAACAAAACATTGTAAATCAACTATACTTCAATTTTTAAAAATACTGATAAAAAAAGTAAAAAAGTCAAGAGCCCATCACAGGATCTACGAGGCCCGACGACATAGTCTTTCCCCGTCTCTCTCCCTACCTTCCCCTTTATCCTCACTGGCCTTGAATGCCTGCCCCACATCCCCTTTGTCTAGTTGTCCTGTTTCCATTTATTAATGCAACAGCCATCTGCAGGGCATCAAGTCTGTTTATGATCGTGTGTTTACTGAGATGACGATATAATGATGCCCCTTCATGCACTCTCTGCGTCCGAGTCTCGTGTGTGTCTTTGTAGGAGAACATTCTTTTTGCTCCTTTTACCACCCACGGAACAACCCAAAATGCACCGTCATAAAAAAAAAAAAAAAAAAAAAAAGATGGGAGAGCAGAGAACACAAAGAGGAGGGAAAGGGGGGAAAGCAAAAGAAAGAAGGGAAGAAAAGGAGTGGGAAGAAGGAGAAAAGGAGACAGATGGAGGGGGACACTCCTCAGAAGACCATATCCATTTAGGAAGCCAAAGTGGCTCAAATAGTTATTTCTGTCCCTCTCTCTGATGCTTTTTTTCAACAAATATTTATTGAACACCGACCAGATGTCAAGTTGTCTTCTAGGTAGTGAGGAGACAGAAGTATATAAAGACAAACGTGACCTTCCCTTAGGGACTAAACATTCCCATGAGGAGACAGATAAGTTCGCCAACAATGTCACGAGATGATTTTGGAGTGTTAAGTGCTATGAAGGAAATAAAAAGGATGGGTGCCATAGAACTGGCAAGGAGACTAGCCAGGGGTTCACTGTGGTCACCCTGGCAAGAGATGATGCCGTTGGGCTCAGGTGTTGCCAGGTGAGATGGAGTGAAATGGTTGGATTCTGGATAGATCTTTGAGGTTCCACATGATGGTTAATAATGGAGAACCGTCACGGATGTCTCCTTGATTTTTGAGTCCTTTCTTTTTTTATTTTTTTTAAAATTGGAGTATAGTTGATTTACAATGCTGTGTTAGTTTCTGCTGTACAGCAAAGTGAATCAGTTACACATATACATATATCCAATCTCTTCTAGACTCCATTCCCATATAGGTCATTACAGAGCAAAAAATAGAGTTCCCTGTGCTATACAGTAGGTTCTTATTAGTTATCTTTTATATACAGTCGTGTGTATATGTCAATTCCAATCTCCCAATTTATCCCCCCTGCCCCCCTTGGTAACCATAAGTTTGTTTTCTACATCTGTGACTCAATTTTATTCCAAGCACATGGGAGGCGCCATTTGCTGAGACAGGGAAATCTGGTGGGAAAATTCTGTCTGTCAACACAAAGAATGGGGCTTGAAGAACGTTGTGAACGTTGGAATGACCAAAAGCTTAGTAAATCCTTTACAAATTAGATTTCCAAAACTCAGCGCTACTGAAAGAGTTGATTAACAGGAATTTCACTCTATTAGAGGCTTGTTCTCTGAGTTACAAATGAAGCCCTTTGAGCTGGAACTCACACCAGCATCACAGAGTAATCACTCACGGACCGGGAATAAAACACATAATCAATTGGCAATGGAAAGAGAATGCACTTTGGCGGAAACACAAATCGCCTCTGTCCAAATGACTGTCTAACAGTGAATGACCTGGGAGGCATTGACTGGTCTGATGTGATGAAGGTCTGTGTGCCTTGCCTGGGACAGTGACGTCCAGAAGCTGCACCACTAAAAGGAGTGACAACCACCCCACAGAGCCATGGTCCTCTTCACACATGACTCTGTGGGGTTATTCCTCATCACAGGAAAGATCTGGGACTTGGGAGACAGGAATTTTGGGGTCAATTCAACTTCTGCCTAGCTGAGTATCATAAACAAATACTCTCTGAATCTGGAGCATAACAAATAAATGACCAGGAAAAGTCACCCCCCCATGCCTCAGTTTCTGTGGGAGGTTGAGCTTATTAGATGGTCTCTAATGATGCCATCCAAATCAAATACCATCTGTCAACCTTTAGCTATTGAAATACATCTGATTGAGACACGGATATAAATTCCATTGTCAACAAGAGCTGAGTGTGCAAGTGAGTGAAGCAGGCCTGGTTGGGATGGGGTGGGGTTGGCCGGGCAGAAAACCAGAAAATTGGGGGGAGGGCAGGGGTTGAGCGTGGATTCTGGAGCCAAGCTGCCTTGGACTCTCCCAGCAGCCTCTGGGGACATCCTTGGCTGGAATAATTGTGCCTTATTGATTTATCATCTCCATTTGGCAGATGGGGACATTGAGGCTCAGGGATATCCAGGGTCTTGCCCCAGGTCAGACAGCCAGGAAGTGTCAAGGCAAGATTTGAACCTGTGTTTTGGTCTGACCCCAGGTCCCGATGCTCTTAATCGCTGTAATTTAGTGCTTTGCCATCTACTGTCTCTCTGAGAGATCCCGTCTTTCACCTCCTCTGCTCAAACTGGCCAAGACAGCAGCTGGACCAGACCTCCCACCTCTGTTCCTCCCTCTGCCTGTATCTCATGGAAACAGCCAGGGATGAAATCAATCAATCCCTCTCTAGCTCCCTCCTTCCTCTCCCAATGAAGGAAAAGGAAGGATACAGAATGAAAAACTGGATAATCCCTGCCCTCAATGAGGGCACCATCCATTGTCAACCTCCTGCCTGGAAATGTTGCCAGTCGGCCACACTGGACTTTACTTCCTTTTAAAAATTTTAGATAACAATTAAAAATCGGAAACATTTTTCATCTTCAAGTTTCTGGCTGGTCATGGACATCAGGAAGGTCGGGCCAACCTGAGCTCCAACTCTCACGTGCAAAGAGTGGAGCTGAGTGGTGGCGCCCCCTTTCGGCGGGACTGAGCCCTGTTCTTCTGTCCCCATCCGCGCTCTGCGCTCTCATGCCCACCGCCCAGCCAACCACGTGGGAACCGGGTGCTGGAGAAGCTGATGTCAAGCCCGGTGACCTGTGGTGTCTGCAGGAACCGTGGCGTTTTATAAATGCGTGATTGTGTGCCTGTCCTCGGGAGGCTTAGGATCCCCCAGACAAGAACCCCGTGGAGCCACCGGGCGGGGGGACCCGGCCACGTGCTGCGCCCCCTGCTGTTTCCCTGTCCCTTTACCCTTTTCACCTGGGAGGTGCCGACTGATGGCCTCCTCCCTGGGGACGATGCCTCCTCATCACCAGCAGCTTCGCTTCGGCTCTGACACGTGACCCCCCCCCCCCCGAGCGGCAGCGCATCACCACCCCCACCCCCAGGACGTGGCAGGGTCAGCCCCGCCTCGAGGGCCTGTGACCTCCCTCCTCGGGGGTCAGAGGAACAGCAGGTCGGGGCCCGCCTGCCACGTGGGGACAGAGCAGGGCAGCTCGTCCTGCGCGGACGCCCCCAGCTCCCTGCGTGGGAGCCTGGCCTGGTGCAGCTGCTTCTCCGACGGGGACTCGGGGCGGCCCTGGGGACCACAGGGAGCTGGGAGGTGGACGCGCCTCCCGGGTGGAGCGCAGCCCTCCCGTCCGCCCGGTTCCTCCAGCAGGACGGCGCCGCCTGCTGATTTATTCCTCCCCTGCGAGCTGCCCTCCTGCAGAGACGGCAGGACCTCGTCACCTTCACCGGCCGAGGGTGGGCGTCTCCCAGGGTCAACGGCGGTTCTGGGAAAATGGAAGAGGGAGCGGGTGCGCCCGAGGCCTACGGCGCCCCTTCCCTTGGTCCTTTCTCAGTGCCCTGCTCTTTTTCTCAGAAAAGAACCAGCAGCTTCTCCAGCTGACTCTAAATCAATAAAGGCACAATTACTCCAGCCAAGGATGTCAGTGTTTTAACTTGGTCTTTAATCGTGGGATAGAATATTTCATCCTTCTTTAAAGCAATTTCACACACACACACACACACACACACACTCACACAATTCTGTTCCTGGGCGGAAAGTCCTTGTTGACATCACTGATGCCAAGAACTGTCTCCTCCATCCGTCCTGGTTCCCACCCCCGTGCCTGGCACACAGGCAGGTGTGTGAAGGAATGACCAACAATCTACCCCTTAAATCGGAACCGCGCGCTACGGTTTCTAAAGAAGGTTGGGATTATGGTGGATGAACCACTGGACTAACCTCATTTATCCTCTAGATCACATTACAACGGGAATAAAGGAATTAAAATGTAATCCCCCAACAACAACAAAAAAGGGCCATCGGCAGATAAAAGACACGCACCGTCTCTGAGGATGGAAAGCAGCAGATGGCTGGGGGGTGACCGATGCAGCAGATGCAGCAAGACCGGCTTCCCAGAGTCAGAGAGTTAACAGTGAAGGCATGTCGCAGCGAGGCTCCACGGAGGGTATCCGCGTTCCAGGCTTTAACAATGTAAAACTTGCAAAACCAATAAATATCCGGATGGGGGAACGGCAAGAACTCTCAGCGGTGCCATTTCTTCTACTTTCAAATCAAGGAGCCGACCTCACCGGCTAAAACTGTGTCATGGAGGAAACAGAGCTGGTGTGGTGATGGACGTGGAGGTGACAATAGCAGCTATAGTAACAGTAATAATAATAATCGTTCCAAACCTTGGCTTGTTTTTTTCTACAAACTTTTCTTTCTTAAATTTACCAAGGTATTTTAAAAATCAAAATCTCTTCTTGTCAGCTAATTTTTCTTGTTTTGCTCATTTCTTTTATGAAATACGACAACTCTACTTTGGACTCTTTGTCCTCTTTGATCTATAAATAAAAAGGAATTTAACACCTTCACG
Organism: Balaenoptera borealis; assembly: GCF_965194805.1. NCBI lineage: Eukaryota > Metazoa > Chordata > Mammalia > Artiodactyla > Balaenopteridae > Balaenoptera > Balaenoptera borealis. The sequence continues at coordinate 87,634,578 of NC_138875.1, forward strand.
AATAAAATACAGCTTTAGAGTAGGATTTCGTTGCTATAAGATACGGTGTCCAACCACCGTCTACCTATCCAGCCAGCCACTCCTCTCGCTGTGGATTCATGGATGTAGACCGCCCCGAATGATGATTCTCCGATATAACTAATGTCATATGGGGGGTGTTGGGATTTGGGTTTTTTTAATTATGTTTAACATTTTTATAATGAATATGTATTATTTCAAATTAAAATGATAAAGCCTTTCGAGAAAAGCAGCCACTCGCAGGCTCCATCCAGCTGCAGGGCGGGCAGTGATGCCGGCGGAGAGGCAGCACCTGTCTAAGGGGCCGGGGGCCACGGGCCAGGTGTGGGCCAGGTGCGTCTCAGGTGCTGTGCTGAGCGCTGGGTGGGGCTGCGGGAGGGGCCTTCATTTCTCACACTTGAGGCGACTGGGACTCCCAAGTGAGCAAAGGGCTGGATGAAGCAGTCAGCTGACTGGGGAGAAGACTGGGCCGGGGCGGGGGGTGGGGTGGGGGGTGGGGGGCAGTTGTGTTCGGGAGCCTTCTGGGGGAGGGGAGCGCAGGCCCAGCGCGGCCACGAGCTGGCCGGTCTGTGAGCGCCATCTAGTGGGCACCCCGGGGACTGCCGCCTGTGGTCCCCTCTCCTCGGGAAAAGAGTTCAAGCCAATCAAAAACGCCATCTTGGCGGTTTGCAAAATTAAAGTTATTTAGAGAAAGATGTGCTGGACTCTGCGATAAGCTATGCAAAAAAAAAAAAAAAAGCATTGCAACATTTATTTGTCGTTTCTCTCAGGCGACGCCGATGTACAGCTGGTGTGCCCTGGGGGGAGGGGCTTCGACAATTACAAGCTGCATCTAGTCCCATGGGTCACGTGACCACGCCACCCCGTTATATTTTTAATTTCACCACTATTCGTAAGTGTCTCCCGTTTAATCGTGCTGGCATACTAATAAAAAACAAAGTTGATGACATCTATGATATTGTTACATTGTAACAAGAACTGTACATATAACGTTGCCTTATTTCATCCTCAAAGTAACCTGTTGAGGTTGTCCTATTACCCCCTTAACAGAGAAGGAAAGCAGGGCTCCAGAAGGATAAAGAGCTGTCTTAGATCCCATGGCGTCGGTAAATGTCCTCACGTGGCCACACGGGCAGCCTCATTTTCCCAGCTGCGGAGAAGGAGGAACTGTTCCTCTACCGATGAGCACAGACGGGCAGAGAAACTTTGTAGGCAGGGCCCAGGTTTGGCATTTCTAAGCAGAATCCCTAAATTAAAGGAGAACGAGGCGGATTCGGGAGAGAGTCGATGTCTCTCAGCGCTCATAAACATTTGCATATTTATGACTCCACCTTGTGATAAATAACAGTTTCTCCCTCAACAGTCAAGGTGATTTTTTTTTCAAAAGGAAAATTATTTTCTCAGAATACAGCCTCCTGATGATTTTACCACCTTTGAGGGCGAGTCAAACAGAAACATAAAACCCTTCACATAATCGTTCTCAATTTTGTCATTCAGGGCTCATCACCCAACAAAACGGAACAATTCCCGAGTAGGAGTCTTTGATGTATGTGCCGCCTGACGGACTTTTTTTGTGAGATACGTCATAAATATTAATGGTATTGACGGAGCCTTAGAAATTTGTCGTGTCACATTCCTGCAAGAGAAACACCCAGAATTCTGTCACTTTGTTCCTCCGGCTGACAGCCAACACTTTCTTTCCTGAACTTGTTTAGCTGGGTCTGTTTTTTTCCCATCACCTTCACAAACTCTCCATCCGCAAAGGTTTTCCGGAGTGGACACAGGTCACCTGAATTCAACATCTCAACGGGTTTTTCCTTTTTCTTTTTGATTTAGCTGACTTTCGCCTGCATTCTGCTCTGCAGCCCCTTGTATTGCTCAGTTTTTGATTGTGGGCTAGTATATGGCATAACCTCACCCTCTCCCCACCCCCTGTTAAGTGAACACTGTAGTAACAGGTTTGCTGAATGTGTTCACTGGTGTCCACGTGCTGGGTTATTAGCTGTGGGTAGCTGAATCGCCCTGGACACTTCCAAGTGCAGAGGTTCTACGGCAGCATTTACAGAGTGCAGGGTTTCAAGGTCATCCAAGAATGATGGTTAATGCTGGTATTTGCACAGAGTATTCACTGGATGACTTGGGCTCAGGGAGGGAAGAAACAAACCTGCTGATAGAAGACAATTTTCAGTATGTCGAATGGGATGGCTCAAGTTGCTGGTCCAGCAGCCTGAATGCCTAACGTAAGTTTGTAGATTAAAAACCACATGATAGTGGGGACTTCCCTGGCGGTCCAGTGCTTAAGACTCCCCGAGCTCCCAATGCAGGGGGCACAGGTTTGATCCCTGGTGGTTGGGGAACTAAGATCCCGAATGCTGCCCAGTGGGGCAAAAAAAATAAAATAAAATAGAATTTTAAAAAAGGACCTGACAGTGAATCACTTACAACCACACTGCCCTAGCCACAGGCTGCCTCTGCCCTTCAGGCATGATTTCTCCTCCTTCAGTGCTGTCTGGGTTTCTTGCTTCTCTGGCGAGGCCAGTTATATGTGTGTTGTGCACACTGCATTTCTGTCGCATTTCAGGGCTGAGTTTTACTTAGGAAGGCTCTCTAGAGCGAGCACGGGCTTGCATGTAGTTTGAATTACCCAGTGCTGGGGTGGCGATGAGTGTTACAGTGCATTGCTGGGTTCACTGTGAAAACTGGCTGTGACACGGCTGCAAGTTAATGGAGCTATTCAACAAAGTGAGACCAAAGTAGGTAGTGTTGCTTCTTAACTTGGTTAATTTTTAATCAGCTGTTTTGGCTGTCTCCAAATTCCATAAACTGCTGAATGGAAGCCTTCTGGAAGATTCTGCCTACTGTAGCTAGAGTGAAGTGACTTCCGTACACTTGTTTTACTTTTTACAATTAATCTTCTTATGTTGAAGTAACTACAGACGCATGGAAAGTTGAAAGATGGGAAAAAGAATCTTGTGTACACTGCCCCCAACGGTGACATCTTACGTAGCCGAAGTACAATACATAAAGCCAGAAAACTGACGTCAGTAACATTACTGTTTGTTTGTTTGTTTGTTTTTGGAGTATAGTTGATTTACAATGTTGTGTTAGTTTCAGGTGTACAGCACAGTGATTCAGTTTATAGATAGATGGATAGATATAGAAATAGATATAGATATATACCCACTCTTTTTCAGAATTTTTTCATTTATAGGTTATTACAAAATATTGAGTATAGTTCCCTCTGCTGTGCAGTGGTATATGGTATATGTTAAGCCCACCTTCCTAATTTATTCTTTCACCCCTTTCCTTTTGGTAATTCACATTGGTAACATGACTGTTAACTTGACTACAGACCTTACTCAACTTCCAACATTTTTTAACCTGCATTCATTTGTGTGTATACGTGTGCATTTCTATGCAATTCGATCCCATACACAGATCTGTGGACCCAACAGTAAATTAGGTGCAGAACTCTGTCATCATTACAAAGGATCTCTGTGACGTTGCCCATTTGTAGCCACGCCCACCAACCACCCGACCTTCTGCCCATTTCCCCTGGCTACGACTCATCCCTCCTCCATGTCTGCTGTTTTTTCATTTCAAGAATGGTACATAGAGACTTCCCTGGTGGTCCAGTGGGTAAGACTCCATGCTTCCAACACAGGGGGCAAGGGTTTGATCCCTGGTTGGGGAACTATGATCCCACATGCTGCGTGGCATGGTCAATAAAATAATATAAAATAAAATAAAAATAATTTAAAATAAAATATAATATAATATTAAATCCCCCTTAAAAAATGGTACATAAAAGGAAACTTAGGGTGTGTAACCCCTTTAGATTGGTATTTGTTTTTCACTAAGCGGGATTCCTGCATGTCCATCGAAGCACTTCTGTGTCCCTAGTTATGCCTTTGCCTCACAAATTGGTACCCCACCGTATGGATGTACCAGCCTATGTTCCATTCAACCACTGAAGGACACTTGGGTTATTTCCCTGTATTTTTCCAGTACAAATAAATCTACATATAAACATTTATGTTCAGGTTTTCATGTGAACATAGGTTTTCATTTCTATGTGTTAAATGCCAAAGAGTGTGGTGATTACTGGGTTGTCTGGTGAGTGACTGTTTAGTTTTGTGAGAAACTCTCAAATTGTCTTCCAGAGTAGCTATACCATTTTACATTCCCTTCGGTGATGTAAGAGAGAAGCAGTTTCTCTGCACCCTCGCCAGCATTTGGTGGTATCAGTGTTCTCTAGTTTAGCCCATTCTAATAGGTGTGTAGGGGTATCTCATTGTGGTTTTAATTTGCTCTTCCCTAATGGCAAATGATGTTGAACATCTTTTCATGTGTTTATTTCTCATCCATATCTCCTCCTTGGGAAAATATCTACGTCTTTCACCCATTCTCTAATAGGATTTGTTGTCGTTGTTGTTTTTCTGCTGAGTTTTGTGAGTTCTTTATATTGGGTTGGCCAAAAAGTTCAGAAAAGTTACAGGAAAAACCCGAACGAACTTTTTGGCCAACCCAATATATAAGGGCCCCTTGGCCCAGAATTTTTTGTGCTTGGCTGAATTTTTTGTCTCTTTTCACCTTAAAGGCCAGCTTTTAGAGACGCCTCTCCTGACCACCTGGCTAAATTATTTCCTCCTTTTCTCGCTCACTTGTAATCCCCTCTCATAGATCACATCACAGTCTGTAATTCATGCTTACCTGTTTGCTTCCCTATTGGTTCACAAGCACGTGGCATGTTTGCTCAGCAGGTGTTTCTCCAGCACCTAGTGTGGTGCCTCGTACACAGCTGGTGCTAAGTGAATGGTCCGTCTACAAGCAGAACCCTCGTCGGCCAGCTGGATGAGACTCACTTGCCTCGAGTGGGACCCCAACTCTCCCGCTTGACCTTCTTCAGGCTGCTCAGAGCTACACGCCCTTCCCCCCAACGCCTGCTCTCCTGTCACCTCCCAAGCCCGTTACCTGCACCAGCTCACAGCTTAGTGCATCTCTGGGCAGTTGCCAGAGATGCATTCTGTACGTCCTCCACCGGGTACTCCACCTGCCAGGTGATCTGCTGGGCGCCGGCCAGGCCACTGCTGTTGTCAATTCCAAAGTCCACTTGAAAGATCTCATAGAAGGAGCCATTTGTTCTGCAAAACAAACACACAGTCAAGTGCAGTTTAAAACCTGAGACTCAGCAGAATGTCCAGAACGCGATAAATTGCCACATTCCTCTTTGTCAACCCAAAGAAGGCTGGCCAAGTTCAACAGGTCACAGGTGGTGTCGATAGAGCCTGATTCACAGGCTGCCCACAGACGGCCCACACCTCCGCGTGGACAGACCATCGTCTTCAGGGCCCTGTCCTTCCCTGAACGAGCAGCTCAGAGAGCACTGCATCTCTGGGCACTGCCACAGCTCGGTCCTCCCCAACCCCACGCCTGCGGACGCCACGATCCAAGCACCACACACGGGACGTGGCCCTACACCTTCATCTAGGGCCACCGTTACTCCAATCGTGAGGCACAGCCTGGATTCTGGCTGTTTCTACTTCTACTCACCTGTGTGGCTGTGGACCCGTGGTGCAAACTCTGAGCTTTAGAATCTGGGGAGAACATTGGTGCCTATGTGGGTTTGTGAAAGCATTGTGAGACCAAGGATGGGAAAGGACCCCATAAGGTGCATAGTCCGTGACATCAACTCTGAGCTACATTAATAAGGAGCTATGCTGCATTCTCCATGTCATCAGCCTGCAATGGGAGGGGATGTATTGTAAGAAAACCCCACCCGGAATGTAAGTTGGTGCAGCCACTGTGGAAAACAGTATGGAGGTTCCTCAGAAAACTAAAAACAGAGCTACCACATGATCCAGCAATCCCACTCCTGGGCATATATCTAGACAAAACTAATAATTCAAAATGATACATGCACCCCTATGTTCATAGCAGCACTATTCACAATAGCCAAGACATGGAAACAACCAAAGTGTCCATCGACAGATGAATGGATAAAGAAGATGTGGTACATATACACAATGGAATATTACTCAGCCATAAAAAGGAATGAAATAATGCCATTTGCAGCAACATGGATGGACCTAGAGATTATCATATTAAATGAAGTAAGTCAGAAAGAGAAAGACAAATACAATATGATATCACTTAAATGCAGAATCTAAAAAAATGACACAAACGAACCTATCTATGCAACAGAAACAGAATCACGGACATAGAGAACAGACTGGTGGTTGCCAAGGGGGGGCGGGTTGGGCGAGGGATGGAGTGGGGAGTTGGGGTCAGCAGATGTAAGCTGTTCTATATAGGATGGATAAACAACAAGGTCCTACTGTAGAGCACAGGGAATTATATTCAATATCCTGTGATAAACCATCATGGAAAAGAATATTTTTTTAAAATATATATATATGTATATCTGAATGACTTTGCTGTACAGCAGAAATTAACACAACATTGTAAATCAACTATACTTCATAAAAATAAATAAATTAATAATAAATAAATAAAAAGAAACCCCCGCCTGCCTTCATTCATGGAGGGACAACACTGTACGTGTGTTTGGAGGAGGGGGAAGAAGGCAGACGGGGCACGTGTACATGAAAAGGGTCAGTGTCCTTCTCGGCACCTTTCTACGTAGGGAGAGCCTCTCATCATGAACACGGACTTGTAAATTGTAAGCTGACTCTTGCACGGAACAGAGAGTTCAAACAAAAAGCCACCCAGCACAGGATTTGTGAATGACTTCTGTAGCATAAGTCTGTGTCCATCACCGTGTTTCTAGCTTTACCCAGATGCAAGGAACATGACAGCGAGAATCTTTATTCTGGTTTCCATGGGAAGGAGTGGGTGAGGCAGAGGAAGCAGCCTTAGGTTCCACTAATTCGAACGATTTCAGCGGACCTGGGACAAAAAGACTGTCCAGGTTGCCTGGCACCTGGCCCTGGGGTGATGAAGGCGGGTGGCGAGTGGCCCTGAGTGTGAGAGCTCAATAAGGGAAGCGGTTGGGGTAGAGGCTCCGGAGGGACTGGGTTTTATTTGCAAAGCACCCTTGAGGGCTTCCTACTATCTTAGAAATTGGCTCATCTTGGGAAGGGCAGTCCCTTCCATGTCAGCAAGGGCCCAGATGTCAAAGCATCAAGACACAGAAAATAAAAGATGTGGGTACCACAGCCGAACCCACCAGCTTGTCTTCAGGGACCCCTTCCAGCCATCATTACTCAGCTTATCACTCACAGTGACAATAAAGGTTGCTTTGTAAAAGAAATGGGAGAGAGATACAGAGAGAGAAAAACTCTTCTTGCTCTCTAATGATCTAATGATTATGTCCTCTAATAGATTATTTTACTCTCATGGATTTCAGGACGTGCTGAGGCTCAGATGACAAAGGTTCTCCTACTTTGCATAGTCCTGGAAATGGGACAAGAGAGGTTGCTTCTGGTATTTAGGACTATTTTTTTTCTTTTTTCTTTTTTTTTTAGTGTTTTCCCCTGAGCATTAAACTTAAGAGCTAACCAAAAAGTAAGGTAAATACTGAATGATGACTTATATCGAACGAACCCAAAGCATCCTTGACTTCATGTCCCAAATGATCTTCATCCTCAAGGTAACTTGTTCAACCTCTGACTTTGTCTGTAGACAGTAACTTTATGAGAACAAAAGTGTGTCTGTATGGTTCCCGGTTCCATCTTCAAGGGCTGGCATGGTGCCTGGCAATTGCAGGAATTCACTCAGTATTTGTTTAATTAATTAAATATCCTCAAAGTTCTGGCAGAACATCCTGTAAAATTCTGGGGATGTCATTTACATTCTGGGAGGCAAGGAACTACCAGTCAACTGAGTCTTGAACCATATTCTTGTGCTTGGCTGGTAAGTATATTTAGATAAACTTTCCTTCCCAGGAGAGACTTCTGTCTCTCCTATTAAAACATTAGTTCTCTGGTGGGGGAAGGGATAGTAGGGAGTTTAGGACTGACATGTACACCCTGCTATATTTAAAATGGATAACTAATAAGGACTTACTATATAGCACAGGGAACTCTGCTCAATATTATGTAACAACCTAAATGGAAAAGAATTTGAAAAAGAATGGATACATGTATATGTATAACTGAATCACTTTGCTGTACACCTGAAACTAACACATTGTTAATCAACTATACTCCAACATAAAATAAAAAGTTTAAAAAAAAAATAAAAGCACTACAAAAATTACAATAAAGGGGAAAAAAAAGAACATTAGTTGTCAACTGCAGGCAGTTTTTGGAATATTTGGCCATGCGTGGAGATGAGTTTGGGAGTCACCGTTTGAGTAACACTACTGGTGGGTAGAGACTGGAGACACTGCTAAATATCTTATGAAGGACAAGATAGCTGCCTCGCACCCTCCGTGATCATTTTCTGGCTCAAAATGTTAATGGTGCCAGGGCTGAGAAACCCTACACTGAACTATAAGTTTTTCAAAGGTCAGAGCCTGTTACTAACACCTTCGTCACTCCAGGGTTTAAGCTTAGTAACTGGTATATTTATTTGGTCAGTAATTTTTTTTTTTTTTTGGCCACACCGCGGCTTGTGTGATCTTAGTCCCCCGACTAGGGATTGAACCCAGGTCCTCGGCAGTGAAAGCGTGGAGTCCTAACCACTGGACCTCCAGGGAATTCCCTGGTCAGTAATATTTACTGAGCACCCGCTAAGTGCCAGAAAATGGAAATACAGATGCAGCTGCAAAAGAGATGCAGTCCCTGCCTTAGCAATCATGTAAATTAATCACAAATAGCAGTAACTGTTATCATTAAAATCAAACAGAGGAGTTTAATTTGTATTAAAAAGTTAAATAGCAAATTAAAACCACAAGGAGATACCACAACACACCTATCAGAATGGTTAAAATTAAAGATAGATAGATAGATAGATAGATAATGATGGATGGATAGATAGATAGACAGATAGATAGATAGACAGACAGAACCAAATGCTGTCAAGGACTCAAAGAAAATGAATCACTTATAAACCTATATATGAAGGTTCATAGCAGCTTTATTTGAAACAGCCCCAAACTAGAACGTTGCTCAAATACAATGGTTATAAAAACTGTAGTATGTACATTCATACCAGGGAACACCAAGAAACAAAAAAGAGCAGCATTGATACAAGCAACAGCTTGGACGGATCTCAAGGGAATTAGGATGACTAAAAGAAAATTTAAAAGCCAATCTTAAAAGGTTACATACTGGGTGGTTCTCTTTATATAACACCCTGGAAATGACACCATTGTAGAGGTAAAGAACAGACTCATGGCTGCCAGGTGCTATGGCCTGAATGTTTGAGTCTCTCACAGATTCCTGTGTTGAATCCTAACCCCCAAGGTGATGGTGTTAGGAGGTGGGGTCTTTGGGAGGTGATCAGGTCACAAGGATGCAGCCCCCATGAGTAGCATTAGTGCCCTTACAAAGACCCCAGAGAGCTCCCGAGCCCCCTCTGCCATGTGAAGTTACAGGGAAAGCTTGCATCACCAAATCTCTCTTGTTTGGTGGATTCTGCTGTTATTATTTTAATCTCAAATACAGTTTTCCAGCATGTGTACTCTACGAAATTTTCCCATCTGACTCTTTAATGATCTCCTAACAAGTAATCCATCCCCTTGCCCTACTTTCCAACCACAGGAAAATAATCTTTTTCCTTTCTCTCTCATGCTCTTTTTTTTTTTTTAAGTAAAATTTACCTTTATTTTTGCTTTGCCAACACTTCCCAGAGCTGAAAACAATAAATCTTGATAATGAACAAAGACTCTGCTTTCTCGGCTGCCAGATCCACAGCTATTTCTCATGATAACAACTCACACTCACTTCCAGCTTAGCTGATTTTATCAGCAGCATCATGACCAAGTCCTGACACAGCTAAGACAACTGCTGTAATTATTTTTTTCTTTGCCTCTATCTTTCTGACAATATCCCAAACCTTCCCAGAAAGTGATGGTTCAAAATTATTTAAAATGAACTCCCTAAATACAATTTTTGGAAGTTGTCTTTCTTTTTGTTTCCTCCTGTTATTGCTCTTGATAAAAAATACTGATTATGTAGAAAGACTTATGGAATCCATTTCTGAATGAATCTCCCTAAGTTAGAAAAACATCCTAGTCTGGGTGACTTAAGCAATGATGTAGCATAAGCTGGCAACATGCACAGGGGAAGGGCTTTCAGATCTTGTTAACTCTCCTTAAGGATCCTGGGGTAAAAATCTGGGGGTGAATATTCATGGGTCTGTGGGTTTGTCTTAGAGCAGAGCTGGGGGTTTGTATTTTTAATTGTATACTGTAGTATCACTTTTTGAATAAAAATAATACACTCTCAGGATTCAAAATCCAAAAGCCTAAAAGAAGATAACTGAAAATTCTCCCTTTCATTGCTACACTCCAAACCATCAGCCAAACAGAATTTTTTTTCGTTTTCTCATTGGTCCTCCACAGATAGTCTGGGCACCTACAAGCCTGAACATGAGTAATTCTTTTTGCCTTGTTTTTACAAAAATGGTGTACATTGCACACTCTGTTCTGCCTCTAGAATATTTGATCTCTCACCCAAAGGGAAAGGAGAGCTCTGGTCATCCTCTCCCTGGCAATGAAGTGCTCTGGTCTGGAAGTGAGGCCAGAACAAGTCACATGGCCCCATCTGACCACGGGCTCCAGCAAGGACCATCCTTCTGCGAGTCCAGAGGGGAAGGGGTGAGCCACGCTTGGGACTTGGGAACAAGGCAGCCCTGGCTGAGGCAGGAACTGTCCGGGAGGAAAAATTTTCCTCTACACTATAGGTTCTCTGGCTGGTCTAAGAATTAAATTGACATGAGACAGATGAACAGGAGAAAATCAAACTTTAATAACCTATATATATGAGGGGGATCCAGGAAAACTGAGCAACTTTCCAAAATGGCTAAAACCCTCACCTTAAATACCGTCTTCAGCAAAAGACAAAAGTTGCAGGTAGAGGTTTAGGACTTTAAAGGGGAGGAAGGCAATTCACATGGAGATGGAAGAGCAAATGTTTAGTAACTAAATGTTTGCTGGGCCAGACAGAGACAATGGGACACAGAGTCGACTCTGATCTCTAGGTCCTGTTTCCCCCCCACCACACTTAGTCCATATTCCTTGCAGACATCTCCGGTGATAGCTCTATTCTGGGACTAGACCCTCTGTCTAAATTTTTTAGGCAGTTACAGGGAAGATCAAAGTTTCTTTGTGTGAGTCTTATGGGTCTTGATTGTTTTCAGCTCAAAATAACTTGCATGCCAAAGAAATATTTTGGAGTGGCAAATTCTGTTCCCTTCTAGAACTGTTGTGCACTATTGGTGAGAATGTAAAATGGTACAGCCGCTATAGAAAACATTATAGTGATTCCTCAAAAAATTAGAATTACCGTCAGATCCAGCAAAATTCCACTTCTGGTTCGATACCCAAAAGAATTGAGAGCAAGGTCTCAAAGTAATACATGTGCACTCATATCCATAGTGAAACAGGAGGGAAGGGGGTGGGGCACAACCTTTAAAAGAATGATATAGCCATAGGACAAGACAAAAACTGGTGAGAACCAACTAGGTCCAAGATGGCAGATGATCCTACTTCTGGTGGACCTTGAGCCTCATTATATGCTCATTGTAATACATTAGCAACTATATGACACGCCCACCAGTGCCATGACAGTTCTGAGGCCAACCATGAAAGGCCAAAAAGTGGGCGGTGGCCCAATTCCTGGAAATCTCCACCCCTTCCCCCAAATAATTGGAATAATCCTCCCACTCAGCCGATGAAATTACCCAGCCCATAAAAACTAACCACACCATATTTCTGGGCTCTCTCACTTTCTGAAATGGCCCACACTCTGTCTGTGGAGTGTGTTTCTCTCTAAGTAAATCCATTTCTTACCTATCACTTAGTCTCCCAATTCTTTCACGATGAAGCGAGAAACTTAAATTCACCAGGAACAATAGCAGCATTATTCACAAGAGATAAAACATGGATGCAACCCAAGTGTCCTGGAGACCGATGAATGGATTAGCAAAATGTGGTCTGTCCATACAATGGAATATTATTAGCCTTAAAAAGGAGGGAGGGCTCTTTGGTGGGGCTAATGGCGGGCTCTGGGAGGGCTCATGCCAAGGGGCACTTCCCAGAACTTCTGCTGCCAGTGTCCTTGTCCCTGCGGTGAGTCACATCCACCCCTCACCTCTGCAGGAGACCCTGCAACACTGGCAGGGAGAGGAATGGTGGGTACTGAAGTAACAGACCTCTGTTGACCAACCGTGTGGCTGACAGGGTCTTGGTGCTCCGGCCGGGTGTCAGGCCTGAGCCTCTGAGGTAAGAGAGCCAAGTTCAGGACACTGGTCCACCAGAGACCTCCCGGCCCCACATAATATCAAACGGGGAAAGCTCTCCCAGAGATCTCCATCACAACGCTAAGACCCAGCTCCACCCAACAACCAGCAAGTTCCAGTGCTGGACACTCCATGCCAAACAAGTAGCAAGACAAGAACCCAACCCCATCCATTAGCAGAGAGGCTGCCTAAAATCATAAGGTCACAGACACCCCCAAAACACACCACCAGACGCAGTCCTGCCCACCAGAAAGACAAGATCCAGCCTCATCCACCTGAACACAGGCACCAGTCCCCTCCACCAGGAAGCCTACACAATGCACTGAACCAACTTTACCCACTGGGGGCAGACACCAAAAACAACAGGAACTACGAACCTGCAGCCTACGAAACGGAGACCCCAAACACAGTAAGTTAAGCAAAATGACAAGACAGAGAAATACACAGCAGATGAAGGAGCAAGGTAAAAACCCACCAGACCAACAGATGAAGAGGAAATAGGCAGTCTACCTGAAAAAGAATTCAGAGTAATGATAGTAAAGATGATCCAAAATCTTGGAAATAGAATGGAGAAAATACAAGAAACACTTAACAAGGACCTAGAAGAACTAAAGAGCAAACAAACAATGATGAACAACACAATAACTGAAATTAAAAATTCTCTAGAAGGAATCAATAGCAGAATAACTGAAGCAGAAGAACGGATAAGAGACCTGGAAGATAAAATAGTGGAAATAACTACCACAGAGCAGAATAAAGAAAAAAGAATGAAAAGAATTGAGGACAGTCTCAGAGACCTCTGGGACACCATTAAATGCACCAGTATTTGAATTATAGGGGTCCCGGAAGAAGAAGAGAAAAAGAAAGGGACTGAGAAAATATTTTAAGAGATTATAGTTGAAAACTTCCCTAACATGGGAAAGGAAATAATCAAGTCCAGGAAGTGCAGAGAGTCACATACAGGATAAATCCAAGGAGCAACACGCCAAGACACATATTAATCAAACTATCAAAAATTAAATACAAGGAAAAAATATTAAAAGCAGCAAGGGAAAAGCAACAAATAACATACAAGGGAATCCCCATAAGGTTAACAGCTGATCTTTCAGCAGAAACTCTGCAAGCCAGAAGGGAGTGGCAGGACATATTTAAATTGATGAAAGGGAAAAACCTACAACCAAGATTACTCCACCCAGCAAGGATCTCATCAGATTCGACAGAGAAATTAAAACCTTTACAGACAAGCAAAAGCTAAGAGAATTCAGCACCACCAAACCAGCTCTACAACAAATGCTAAAGGAACTTCTCTAGGCAGGAAACACAAGAGAAGGAAAAGACCTACAAAAACAAACCCCCAAAAATTAAGAAAATGGTAATAGGAACATACATATAGATAATTACCTTAAATGTAAATGGATTAAATGCTCCCACCAAAAGACATACACTGGCTGAATGGAAACAAAAACAAGACCCATATATATGCTGTCTACAAGAGACCCACTTAAGACCTAGGGACACATACAGATTGAAAGTGGGGGGATGGAAAAAGATATTCCATGCAAATGGAAATCAAAAGAAAGCTGGAGTAGCAATTCTCATATCAGAAAAAATAGACTTTAAAATAAAGACTATTAAAAGAGACAAAGAAGGACAATGCACAATGATCAAAGGATCAATCCAAGAAGAAGATATAACAATTGTAAATATTTATGCACCCAACATAGGAGCACCTCAATACATAAGGCAAATGCTAACAGCCGTAAAAGGGGAAATTGACAGTAACACAATCATAGTAGGGGACTTTAACACCCCACTTTCACCAACAGACAGACCATCCAAACAGAAAATTAATAAGAAAACACAAGCTTTAAATGACACAATAGACCACATAGATTTAACTGATATTTATAGGACATTCCAACCAAAAACAACAGAATACACTTTCTTCTCAAGTGCTCAAGGAACATTCTCCAGGATAGAGCATATCTTGGGTCACAAATCAAACCTTAGTAAATTTAAGAAAATTGAAATCGTATCAAGACTCTTTTCCAACAACAACGCTATGAGATTTTCCCTGGGAAAATCTGTAAAAAATACAAACACATGGAGGCTAAACAATACACTACTAAATAACCAAGAGCTCACTGAAGAGATCATAGAGAAAATAAAAAAATACCTAGAAACAAATGACAATGAAAACACGACAACCCAAAATCTATGGGATGCAGCAAAAGCAGTTCTAAGAGGGAAGTTTAGAGCAATACAATCCTACCTCAAGAGACAAGAAACATCTCAAATAAACAACCTAACCTTACACCTAAAGCAATTAGAGAAAGAAGAATTAAAAAAAGCCTGAAGTTAGCAGAAGGAAAGAAATCATAAAGATCAGATCAGAAATAAATGAAAAATGAAGGAAACAATAGCAAAGATCAATAAAATTAAAAGCTGGTTCTTTGAGAAGATAAACAAAATTGATAAACCATTAGCCAGACTCATCAAAAAAAAAAAGGGAGAAGACTCAAATCAACAGAATTAGAAATGAAAAAGGAGAAGTAACAACTGACACTACAGAAATACAAAGGATCATGAGAGATTACTACAAGCAACTATATGCCAATAAAATGGACAAGCTTGAAGAAATGGACAAATTTTTAGAAAAGCACAACCTTCCAAGACTGAACCAGGAAGAAATAGAAAATATAAACAGACCCATCACAAGTGCTGAAATTGAAACTGTGATTAAAAATCTTCCAACAAACAAAAGCCCAGGACCAGATGGCTTCCCAGGCAAATTCTATCAAACATTTAGAGAAGACTTAACACCTATCCTTCTCAAAATCTTCCAAAATATAGCAGAGGGAGGAACAAGCCAAACTCATTCTACAAGGCT
The DNA here is from genome assembly GCF_965194805.1 of Balaenoptera borealis. Taxonomy (NCBI): domain Eukaryota; kingdom Metazoa; phylum Chordata; class Mammalia; order Artiodactyla; family Balaenopteridae; genus Balaenoptera; species Balaenoptera borealis. The sequence goes on from NC_138875.1 coordinate 87,649,855, forward strand.
ACCATCACCCTGATATCAAAACCAGACAAAGATGTCACAAAAAAAGAAAACTACAGGCCAATATCACTGATGAACATAGGCGCAAACATCCTCAACAAAATGCTAGCAAACGGAAACCAGCAGCAGACTAAAAGGATCATACACCATGATCAACTAGGGTTTATCCCAGGAATACAAGGATTCTTCAGTATACGCAAATCAATCAATGTGATACACCATATAAACAAATTGAAGGAGAAAAACCATATGATCATCTCAATGGATGCAGGAAAAGCTTGTGACAAAATTCAACACCCATTTATGATAAAAACTCTCCAGAAAGTAGGCATAGAGGGAACCTACCTCAACATAATAAAGGCCATATATGACAAACCCACAGCCAACATCGTTCTCAATGGTGAAAAACTGAAACCATTTCACTAAGATCAGGAACAAGACAAGGTTGCCCACTCTCACCACTATTATTCAACATAGTATTGGAAGTTTTAGCCACAGCAATCAGAGATGAAAAAGAAATAAAAGGAATCCAAACTGGAAAAGAAGAAGTAAAACTGCCATTGTTTGCAGATGACATGATACTATACATAGAGAATTCTAAAGATGCTACCAGAAAACTACTAGAGCTAATCAATGAATTTGGTAATGTAGCAGGATACAAAAATAATGCACAGAAATCTCTTGAATTCCTATACACTAATGATGAAAAATCTGAAAGAGAAATTAAGGAAACACTCCCATTTACCACTGCAACAAAAAGAATAAAATACCTAGAAATAAACTTACCTAAGGAGACAAAAGACCTGCATGCAGAAAACTATAAGATGATACAAACAGATGGAGAGATAAACCATGTTCTTGGATTGGAAGAATCAACACTGTGAAAATGACTATACTGCCCAAAGCAATCTACAGATTCAATGCAATCTCTATCAAACTACCAATGGCATTTTTCACAGAACTAGAACAAAAAATTTCACAATTGTATGGAAACACAAAAGACCCCGAATAGCCAAAGCAATCTTGAGAAAGAAAAACGGAGCTGGAGGAATCAGGCTCCCTGACTTCAGACTATACTACAAAGCTACAGTAATCAAGACAGTATGGTACTGGCACAAAAACAGAAATATAGATCAATGGAACAGGATAGAAAACCCAGAGATAAACCCATACACATATGGCCCCCTTATTTTTGATAAAGGAGGCAAGAATATACAATGGAGAAAAGACAGCCTCTTCAATAAGTGGTGCTGGGAAAACTGGACAGCTACATGTAAAAGAATGAAATTAGAACACTCCCTAACACCATACACAAAAATAAGCTCAAAATGGATGAAAGACCTAAATATAAGGCCAGACACTATAAAACTCTTAGAGGAAAACATAGGCAGAACACTCTATGACATAAATCACAGCAAGATCCTTTTTGACCCACCTCCTAGAGAAATGGAAATAAAAACAAAAATAAACAAATGGGACCTAATGAAACTTAAAAGCTTTTGCACAGCAAAGGAAACCATAAACATGACGAAAAGACAACCCTCAGAATGGGAGAAAATATTTGCAAATGAAGCAACTCACAAAGGATTAATCTCCAAAATATACAAGCAGCTCATGCAGCTCAATATCCAAAAAACAAACAACCCAATCCAAAGAAGACCTAAATAGACGTTTCTCCAAAGAAGATATACAGATTGCCAACAAACACATGAAAGTATGCTCAACATCACTAATCATTAGAGAAATGCAAATCAAAACTACAATGAGGTATCATCTCACACCATTCAGAATGGCCATCATCAAAAAATCTATAAACAATAAATGCTGGAGAGGGTGTGGAGGAAAGGGAACCCTCTTGCACTGTTGGTGGGAATGTAAATTGATACAGCCACTATGGAGAACAGTATGGAAATTCCTTAAAAAACTAAAAATAGAACCATCATACAACCCAGCAATCCCACTACTGGGCACATACACTGAGAAAAACATAATTCAAAAAGAGTCATGCACCACATTGTTCATTGCAGCTCTATTTACAATAGTCAGGACATGGAAGCAACCTAAGTGTCCATCGACAGATGAATGGATAAAGAGGATGTGGCACATATATACAATGGAATATCACTCAGCCATAAAAAGGAACGAAATTGAGTTATTTGTAGTGAGGTGGATGGACCTAGAGTCTGTCATACAGAGTGAAGTAAGTCAGAAAGAGAAAAACAAAGACCGTATGCTAACACATATATATGGAATCCAAAAAAAAAAAAAAACGTTCTGAAGAACCTAGGGGCAGGGCAGGAATAAAGACGCAGATGTATAGAGTGGACTTGAGGACACGGGGAGGGGGAAGGGTAAGCTGGGACGAAGTGAGAGAGTGGCATTGACATATATATACTACGAAATATAAAATAGATAGCTAGTGGGAAGCAGCTGCATAGCACAGGGAGATCAGCTCGGTGCTTTGTGTACACCTAGAGGGGTGGGATAGGGAGGATGGAAGGGAGACACAAGAGGGAGGGGGTATAGGGATATATGTATACGTATAGCTGATTTGCTTTGTTATATAGCAGCAACTAACACAACATTGTAAAGCAATTATACTCCATTAAAGATGTTAAATTTAAAAAAAAAGGAAGGGAATTCTGGCATCTGCTACAACATGTATGAACCTCGAGGCCATAATGCAGAATGAAATAAGCCAGTCACAAAAAGACAAATACTATGTGATTCCACTTATATGAGATACTTAGAATGGTGATTGCCAAAGGTTGGAGTGATGGGGTGGAGAAGGTGATATTATTTAATATGTATAGAGATTCAGTTTTACAAAATGAAAAGAGTTATCAAGATGGAGCGTGATGACGGTTGCACAAAATTATAAATGTATTTAATATCACTGAAATGGACACTTAAAATGGTTAAAAGTTTATCGCATTTTTACTTTACCACAATAAAAAAAAATTGAGAGAGAGACACAAAGGGAGAGAGAGAGAGAAGCTTCAGGAGCACATTTACATGCTGAATGTCATCAGTAAGAAATCAGAAGTTATTCTTGGAAATTTCAACCCATCTGCTGGTTTTCAATACTTCTCAGTTGGGCAGGAATTCAATGGAAGAAACTTTTATAGGCTCCTGAAATCCCAAACTGTATAAATCTGAGTAAGTGAAGAGCTCTCCGTCAGGAAGTGTGCATTCCCTGGTATCCAATTAATTAAAGCTCAATGATTCCATGACATCCCCTACTTGGCCCATTGTATTCACTGCAACAGCCTCCAAAGCTTTCTTATAGGCCAATTACTCCAAAGTAATTAGGTCTTAAGTCAACCATACTTAAAAGGATTGCGTGCATTTGATTTCTCTAACTTCTTCTTTGCTAATTATAGCTATGCGAATGCTCCCGACATTCTTTTGATGGAAACGTGCTCTTATCTAGAACGTGTTGATTATGATATTGTTTTGTCTGGCTCATCAAGTATCAGCTAGAATCATGCAGGAGGAAATGGTAAACCGTATTAAAGAAAAGTGTGTTTCTCTTTTGTCTTGCAAAACCTGCTCAAGTCCAGTGAGAGAAAGCCAAAATGAGATGGCTCAGGATAGGAAATGACCCCGGTGTTCATCATTAGAGCAGTTACTTCTCTAGGCTCCAGGAAAGGGAAGCAGGGTCCAGAGAAAGGTTCAGGCACCAGTGCTTGTGCACCAGCCCCGATGCTCAGCTCACATTAGCAGAACTGGAAAACCTCATTTTGAGGAAACAGGTTCATTAGTGCATCACAAAGGAATGAGAATGAAGTCTGGATAATGATGAAATCTGGGTGTAAGTACTAGCTCAGCCCTGTAGAGGCAGCAAAATTTGCCACCAAATTTTGTCTCTTTGTGAGACAGGAAGTGGGCAGGGCACAACCTTTAAAAGAATAACATAGCCATTGAGGACACGACATAAACTGGTTAGAACAAACTAGGTTCAAGATGGCAGATGACTGACTTCCACTAGACCTTGAGCCTCATTATACACTCATTGTAACACATCAGTAAGATAAATGACACACCCACAGGCGCCATGACAGTTCTGAGGCCAACCATAAAAGGGCAAAAAGTGGGTGGTGGCCCAATTCCTGGAAAGCCCTGCCCCTTTCCCCAAAATAGCTGGAATAATCCTCCCACTGATAACCCAGCCTAGAAAAATTAACCACTCCTCTTGCTTTCCGAGATGGCCCAAACTCTGTCTATGGAGTATGTGTCTCCCTGAATATACCTGCCTTCACTTTACTATAGTTGGCTCTTGAATTCTTTCCTGCACAAAGCCAAGAACCCACACTTGGTGGCCTTCCCAGGGACTCGCCTGAGATCTGGGCCGTGACCATCCTCTTGCACCGTTTTTTTTTTCCTGCAACATTTGGAATAAAGATTATTTTAGGCTGATTATTTTTAAGAAAGAGAAGACTCAGGAAGTCTTTCTTTTTACCTCCCCCTTAGCTGGCTAAAGAATTTAGATAAAGAACCTATTTCTGGAATAGAGCTATCCCCACGGATACCTGCAAAGAACATGGGCTTGGTGTGGTGAGGGAAACTGCTTACCTCTCGGGGCCCCAGCTGAACTGAATCCCCCCTGGTCAGTCAGGGATTCTTTCCTGCTCAGATTTATGCTGCCAAGAAGGAAACTGAGTTTTCCGCAAGCAAGGCAGGTTTTTACTCAATGGCCAGAGGATGAAGAAGGGGAACTGATGTTCTAAAGGCACCATCTCCCGGAAGGGAATGAGGCAGGCTGGGACCTGGGACTTGGGACCCTTTGCTGCAATGCTTGCACATGGACAAACCTCTCCTTGAGCAACAAAATACAAAGAAAGTATATGGGACTAAAAATAACTGTGTGTTTTTGCAGTTGGGGCAAATTATGGACAAAAAGATACGAAAGACCAAAAAACTCAGCTGCCACTTCCGAAAAGCCGCGGAGCAAAAGCTGGGGGTCGGGAGCCAAAGCAGGGCACTGCGCATGCCCCCTGCACTGAGCTCAACCAAGGGGGTGGGCGAAACACCTGAGCCACCCCTCCGGCCTGACCCCTGGACACACCCCCACCCTCACCCCGTATAAGGAATAAGCTCGCCCCCCTGAGGTGAGCAAGGGAAACTGTTGTTTGTGCTCACTCCCCCCTGCTGCAGCAGGGGCCCCAGTAAAGCCTCGCCTGAAGTTCTTGTCTGGCCTCTGGTCAATTTCTATTGATTAAGGAGGCCGAGAGCCCTGGTCGGTATCAGAAGGGGAGTGAGGGAATTTAAGGGGTAGAAGGCAGTCAGATCATCAGGGCTCTAGGAAAGGGGTGGAGATTTCCAGCAGGCAGCTGGGACATGGGCAGTCTTCCATGCTCCTTTCCACATGGCACAAATTGTGCACGGTGCAAACCCCCCTTTGGGCAGAGACCTCAGCATGGTGATGAAGCAAAGGTGACTTTAGGACACCTCCAGGTTGCATCTGCGCAGGTGCGTTCCTGAGGTCAAGCCCGAGCCACTGTATCTCTCTAAGGACAGCTGCAAAGCGTCTCTGCCAAGCACCACGTACTTTTGAAACAAACGCAGAGGTAAATCAAGGCAAGGAAAGCGGTGAGCTCTAGCTTACTTTGCTCTCTCTCTCTCTCTCTCTCTCTCTCTCCCTACCTCAGTATCCTCTTTTGCCTTTAGCTGCGGATGGTATTTAAGGTGAGGGTTTCAGCCATTTTGGCAAGTTGCTCAGTTTTCCTGGGTCTCTCCATGTATACATGTTTTTAAACTTTGATGTTCTCCTGTTAGTCTGTCTTATGTCGGTTTAATTCTTAGACCAACCAGAAGAACCCAGAAGGGTAGAGGAAAATCTGTTCCTCCCTGACAAGGACACATAGGAATTGGCCAGTGTCTAAGAATTGCCAAAGGAAGACCAGAGGCCAGCTCTGACCCCCAGATCTTCTTCATTCAGCCTACTTACCATTTGTCAAAGTCAAAATTATAGATGTCATATGAAGCTATGCATTTCTATTAGTCAGAAACTTCACTCTATTACAGGACAGACTATGATCTTACACATGATGATCAAAAGCTGCCACAGAGAAACACCCTCCAAGGGTCTCAGCTCAGGGGGGTGAAGCCCCTCATCAGACACTGTCTCTGCTCTTAACCAAAACTACTTTTACCTTTTCAATGAAATTTTTTAAAAAGGGCTGACTCTATTGTGGTCTGGGCTCTGACAAAGCAATTATTTTATTTGTTGCCTTTGAAGCAGGTAAAATGAGAACCCAAAGGGGTTTCTGGGAAGAAAAACAAAATACAGCATGCAATTATCTTTGAGGCTCTATTTTCATTTACCTAATTATGTGTTTTCATTACAAAATCAGCTTTTTGGTAATTTCTTTCTTCATGGTTGAAAAAGAAATTAAACAAACAGACAAACAAACAAAAAACACACTGCATTTGGAGTCAATTCTTTAGGGTGCATTTCTGCTGAAAGAAGAAAGCTTTAAGAACAATGTTTAGAAGTCTGGGCCGCTCTTTTTATTTTAATTCATTTAATCCCCACAGTGAGCCTGCAAGGAAATTCCCACTTCACAGAAGGGGTTCAGAGAGTTTGTCATTTAAATTCACACAACTGTCCAGAGACAGAGGTGTCACCAACGAACCCAGCTCTCTACCTTCCAACCCCAGGCTACACCTGCCTCTAAAAAGCCCCCGTTTCCCTGGATCTGAGAGATTCTTTCCAGATCCCACTGGGGGTTGCTTCTGTCACAGCCCAATACTGGGTGGTGTGCGGGGGTCTCAAGGTTGGAAGGGCCAGCAGACACCCTCAGAGGGTCAGACCCCTGAAGATACAACACACAAGTGTGGGTCTCGAAAACAGCACTCAGCTTATTTGCACTTAGAAAACAGCCCCGTTGAAATCCCAGCCTTTTTATTGGTTCATTACGTTTTTCATCAACTATCTTTTCTGTGTATTTATCACAGTGGTGCAAAGGTTTATTTCTAATGGGTTTGTAAATGGATTCTTTCAACATTTTATTCGTCATTTGCATATTAATCATATAGGGATATGCTTCTTTGTGACTAAGAAATGTGCTTTCTCATTTATCTTGAAATGCATTGCTCTCCTGTCTAGCCTTCCCCCACTTTTGATACAGTGTGGATAATAAAAATGTTAATTTAGTCAATACATATAGGTCCCTCACTCAGTGCCAGGCACTGGTGCAAGCACTTTACATGGATAAAATAGTTTAATCCACACAGCACATCTACTGGGTGATGTGATGGCCATGGCTCCCAACGGCACATGCATTTCCTGATCCCAAGAACCTGTGAATGTGACGTTCTCTGGAAATAGGGTCTTTGCAGATGCAATCAAGTTAAGGATCTTGACATGAGGAGACGGCCCTGGATTATTCAGGTGGGTCCTGTAGTGGGTTGGATGGTCTTTTTAAAAGATATGACCGCTTGGAACCTATGAATGTGACCATATTTGGAAAAAGAATCTTTGCAGATGTAACTAAGTGACAGATCTTGAGATGCACTCACCCTGGATTAGCCAGGTGGGCCCTCAATCCAATAGCAAGTGTCCTTATAAGAAGACGAGAGAAAAACAGAGAGGAGGGCAGGACCACGTAGAGATAGAGGCAGAGACTGAAGTGATGCTGCCACAGCACCGAATGCCAGGAGCCACCAGAAACTGGAAAAGGTAAGGAAAGATTCCTGTGGGCAGGACTCTCCCCTCTTGGCTTTCCCCTGTGTCCTCACATGGTCTTCGCTCTGTGTGTATCTGTGTCCTAATGTCCTCCTCTTTTAAAAGCATCAGTCAGATTGGCTCAGGGCCCACTCACATGGCCTCATTTTACCTTAATTCCCTCTTTAAAGACCCTATCTCCAAAAATAGACATATTCTGAGGGTCCTGGGAGTTAAGACGTCAACAGGTAATTTGGAGAGAACACAGGTCCGCTCATAACAGTTAACTTTGCAATAGTTCACGTGATTCAACAGTGCAAGAGACCCGGCGTGCTCTTGAAAGCAATGCCTTTTCTCTGCTTTGTACTTTTTATTCCCTCTAGTAACTGGAAAATAACAATTTGCTGTAATGAGTCACTCAGAGTCAAAGAACACCAAATCCGTCACCCGTTCTTGTTTTTTTGCAAACGAGTAAATATTACTTTCTTTCTGTTTATAGCATCATCTAAGTGATAGCTGATCCATCAGCTTATCTGCTGATGTTTAACTACAGCATTTTGCATTCATTATTCCCTACTTATATCATTCTTTTAAAAAGAGGAATAACTTCATTCTGCCTCTTGACAGTAGGGAAATTAAATGGTGAGCCATAAAGATGAGTGTTACTCTGGAAAATAAAACACCAACTGCAGAACTATAAAACCCAGCCAGATGTGCATCACCCCAAAATAAGATACACAAGCCCTTGCTTCTGGAAAACTCTCATTTCAGAGAGTAAAGAAACCTTCTAACTTCAGATACAACTTGCCAACTGGTACAACCATTTGGGGGAGCAACCTGGCAACACAGAAAGTTAAATGTATGTATACCTAAGGATGCAGGGGTTCTACTGCTATGTACGGACCCTAACGTCTTGGCATCACCTTTTTTACTGTAACTCACATTGTTAAATAGATTTTGCATGACAACTCAGAATGCACACATATGCACCCGCGCACACGCGTGCAAATCTTTATATTCATGTGGATGGACAAAAATATGAAATGACAGTGTTGTCTCAGGACTAGATTAACACTCCTTCTTGCTGTCAAAATACAGCCTACAGAGCTCTGGACTCCCTGGACACTGCAATGTCAATGAAAATAATCAATAAACAATCTATAATAAGAATAGAAAAGAGTTTTATTTGAGACAAACTGAGGACTAGCTCAGAAGCCTGCCTCCCAGGTTACTCTGAGAAGCCGCTCCAGAGAAGCAGGGTTTTCAGCACAGTTTTATATCTTGTCAGAACAAAGAACACTAAACAAGTCAGGGTTACATTTCAATGGAAACACACACACACACACACAGACCAGCACATACACAACGAGTCAGCATGGCCTTGGCACCTGGAAGGCAGTCTTATCATCAAAGGAGGACCAGATCGGTGTCCTAGGAAGGGAGGCGTTTAATCTTTTTTTTTTCTTTTTTGGCCACACTGTGCAGCATGCGAGACCTTAGTTCCCCGACCAGGGATCGAACCCGTGCCCCCTGCAATGGAAGCTCAGAATCTTAACCACTGAACCGCCAGGGAAGTCCCATTTAATCTTTATTTTTAACATGAACATTCTTTACCTTTGGTCTAATAACTGAAACAGATGTACAATGTCTGTTTCATAGGCCCCAAAGGGGCTATTTTAGTTAGCATAAAATTCAAGTTAACTCATCTATAAGCCAGAATGACTTCCCTATCCCTCAATATGTGAAAATCTCTTTTATCGCCACTGAAGATCATGTTGGTCTAGTACATCAATGACATCGTGCTGATTGGACGGAATGAGTAAAAAAGGTGGCTAGTACCTTTTACTGGAGGCCCTGGAAAGACACATGTGCTCCAGAGGGCAAGAAGATTTGGGGACCCGCATTTCAGGGAAGCTGTACCACATTTAGTGGTCACAGGCAGGCAGACATCCTCTCTGAAGTGAAAGGCAAAGTGCTGCACCTCATGTCACAAGGAGGAAAGCACAGGGTCTAGCTGGTCTCTCCTTGGGTTCTTGAGGAAACACGTTTCACACTCAGGAGTGCTGCTCTGGCTCGTCGACCAAGTGACATGCAAGGCTGCCAGCTCTGAGTGGAGTCAACAACAGGAAAGGGCACCGCGGTCAGTCCAGGCTTTGGTGCAATCAGTTCTAATGTTTGGGATGAACCATCAGGCAGACTCGATGGTCCCAGAGGTAACCACGGGGAAGAAGATGCAGCATGAAGCTTATGGAAGTCCCGGTGGGAGAATCACAACACAGGCTCTTGGGATTCTAAAGCAAGACCACGCCACCCAAAGCAGCATACTGTATACATTTTAAGAAGCAGCTCTCTGTAGAACACAGAGAACTCTACTCAGTATTCTGTAATAACCTTATATGGGTAAAGAATCTGAAAAAGAATGAATGTATGTATATGTATAACTAAATCACTTTGGTACACCTGAAACTAACACAATATTGTAAATCAACTACACTCCAATAACATTTAAAAAAATAATAATAAAAAGAAGCAGTTCTCACTGGGCCCTCCTAGAGATTGAACACTTGGCCACAAGGAAACAGGGGCCCTGGGTTTGGAAATCCCCAGTGGCTGGATTCTGTCTGAACTGCCAAGGTTTAAAGAGATAAGGGCACAGTAGCAGCCCTGAGTCTTCCTCGCCCAGCCTGGGTCTAGAATCCCAGCCCCACGGAGATGAGAGAGGCCACTGATGCCGGAGAGAGCTCTTCAAACCCATCCCTCCTCCCGGGCTTGGCCCCTGGTTCTCTAGGAGGACCTGTCTGGGGGAAAAGAAATGGATCTGCAGTCGTTCTGGATCTCGTTATTGTTTCTTCTTGGGTTTTTTTGTTTGTTTTTTGTGTTTTGTTTTGATTTTTAAAGCAATTGAAATCAGGATGCCTGGGGGTTCTCTAGTAACCAGGAAGGATGACACATGCAAAAATCCGGCTTCCTTTCTACCTTTCTGATATTCCACTGAGCCAGCTCAGTGGGAGCTGGGCCACCCGAGCCCTGTGGGTGAGAAGCAGGGACCCTGTGGGGGACGGCCAGGTGTTGCTGGTTTGGGGAGGTGGCAGCAACTTGCGTCTAAGCCTCTCTTGGCAGGTTTCTGCCTTCCCATCTGCTCCTTCTACCTATAATAATGTAATAGGGAAGAACAAATCTGACACCATATTGGATTTGTTTCTTTTACTTTAATCTTTTTTTAAAATAAATTTATTTATTTATTTATTTTTTGCTGCGTTGGGTCTTTGTTGCGGTGCACGGGCTTCTCATTGCGGTGGCTTCTCTTGTTGTGGACCATGGGCTCTAGGCGCACAGGCTTCAGTAGTTGTGGCACGTGGGCTCAGTAGCTGTGGCTCACGGGCTCTAGAGTGCAGGCTCGGTAGCTGTGGCGCGCGGGCTGAGTTGCTTACTTTAACCTTTGTATTCTATTGCTTTTGCTCCCAGTTAAGAATGTTGCCTGTAGGGGGCTTCCCTGGTGGCGCAGTGGTTGAGAATCTGCCTGCCAATGCAGGGGACACAGGTTCGAGCCCTGGTCTGGGAAGATCCCACATGCCGCGGAGCGGCTAGGCCTGTGAGCCACAATTACTGAGCCTGCGCATCTGGAGCTCGTGCTCCTCAACAAGAGAGGCCGTGACAGTGAGACGCCCACGCACCGCAATGAAGAGTGGCCCCCGCTCGCCGCAACTAGAGAAAGCCCTCGCACAGAAACGAAGACCCAACACAGCCAAAAAATAAATAAATAACTAAATAAAAATTAAAAAAAAAAAAAGAATGTTGCCTGTAGTGTGAAATGTACAGGACAACACATTCTCAAGGCTCTGACCTTCAAGAGTGTAACACTTTTCCATTCATATAGAGATAAAACACTGCAGAACAAAGAATAACATTTGTTTGTTGCAGGTTTACAGGAACATCGTGACCTGACCTACGAGGACAGCTGCAAAGGATTCTGACACCAAGAAGTCTGCAACAACCAACCACGCCCCTCCCTCATCTTTCCTAGAAAAGGGCTTTGCTGAAACCCTTCGAGGAGTTCCGGGTTTTTTAAGGCGTGAGCCACCCATCCACTTGCAGGGCCCTGCAATAAAACTTTCTCTGCTCCAAACGCCAACATTTCAGTGTTGTCTGGCCTCACTGTGGGTCTAGCACATGAACCTGCATTCGCTAACAATCCAGGAGGCGGTCAGACTGCTGCTCCCAGAAGGCTCAGCTTCTCCCAGGGTCTGTGGGGGTGAGCATGGGAACCCCACCTAGGTGGTAGCTGGGATCACCTCCTGAGAGGTGGCAGCTCAGGGAAAACCAGAAAGAAAAGACACTGGAGGGGGGAGCGGGAGGGGGGGGTCTAACTGCACAGAAACGGCTACTGCAGGGTCAAGGGGGCAGTGGCTCATGTTTTTCGCTTGTTTGCTTATTTTTACCCTGAATAGACAAAACAAGCATATTGAGAAAATAAATCAAACAGTACAGAAAGAGCATGAATTAACCAACTACTTTTTCTCCTGTCCCTACATCCCACCCAGTCCCCTTCTCGAGGATACCACTGTTCACAGTTCCTGGTGTGACATATGTATGTGTAGAGTCCCTATTTTTGCACCTTGTTTTTCCTGTTTAAAAATGCAACTGTGGGGGCTTCCCTGGTGGCGCAGTGGTTAAGAATCCGCCTGCCAATGCAGGGGACACGGGTTCGAGCCCTGGTCCGGGAAGATCCCACATGCCGCGGAGCAACTAAGCCCGTGAGCCACAACTACTGAGCCCACGTGCCGAGAGCCCGTGCTCCACAAAAAGAGAAGCCACCGCAATGAGAAGCCCGCGCACCGCGAGGAAGAGTAGCCCCCGCTCGCCGCAACTAGAGAAAGCCCGCGTGCAGCAACAAAGACCCAACGCAGCCAATAAATAAATTAATTAAATAAAATAATAAAATAAATAAATTTATTTTAAAAAATGCAACTGTAAGAGAGTAAATCTTAAAAGTTCTTATCACACACACACACACACACACACAATTCTAACTATGTATGGTGACAGATGTCAACCAGACATTGCAGTGATCGTTTCACAATGTATACAAATACCAAATCTTTGTGTTGTACACTTGTAACTAACATAATGTTGTATGCAATTATGCCCAATAATGATAATTTTTAAAAAAGCAGAATCTGAAAAAATGCAATTATAACTATTTCCATTTTAAGCCCCATGGGACCTTTTTTTTTTTTTTTTTTTTGGCCACGCTGCCCAGCTCCTGGGATCTTAGTTTCCCAACCAGGGACGGAACCTGTGCCCCCTGCGTTGGAAGGGCAGAGCCCTAACCACTGGACCGCCAGGGAGGTCCCTGCATGGGACTTTTAATCCCACACTTTTCCCGCTCCCAGGGTGTCACCCAAAATTTGGGGGTTAGGGGGTGCTGATCACTCGCCCTGCAGGGCCGCGGGAAGGTGGAAGGGCCATCTCCAGGTCTGAGTCCCTGGGTATCTGGGTAGAACTCTCTAGGGCTGCGACCCAGAGCGGGAAGGAAGGCAGTGGCCACAAGAAGTCCCTCTGTCGGAGGAGCGCACCCTTCTGGAGCACCGCGTCCTCCCCCGTAGGCATCTTTACCTCGGACTCTGGAAGAATGCTCCTTTCTGCGTTTTTCACCCCAGGCGCCCTGGCGCTCACCTCCTGACGAGGCGGCCGGCGGGTGGGCTGGACCGGAAGTAACGGACTGGGCAGAGGGAGGTGGGGGGAGGGACGGTTCCGGAGACGCAGCGGGGCGGGAGGTGGGGAGGGGGCTGGGGTCCGGAGGCGGGGAGTCGTAGGTGGGGTGGAACTGAGACAAGCCTGACCGGAGAGGCGGGGGAGGCGGGGGCGGCGGGGGCGGAGCCCGGGTGGGGCGTGGCCGGCGCGTGGCCGGCGCGTGGCCGGGGCGTGGCCGGGGCGTGGCCGGGGGCGGTCCGGTCCAAAGCGCGCGAAGCCTAGCCGCCCAGAAGCAGTGGGCCGGGAGGGGTGCGGGCAGCTGCCCTGTGGGGAGGGGGTCTTCCGAGGGGAGAGGGGCCGGACGCGCACATCTGAGACGCGGCCCGGCCGGTGACTCGGCTGCGGGTGGCGCCCCGGAGTCCGAGGAAGCGGCGGGGGACGCAGGACGCTCTCCGAGGTCGCCCCCGGGCAGAGGTAAGGCGAGCGCGGGCGGCCGTCGCGGTGGCGCTCTCGGCTCGGGAAGCTCCCTCCATCTCCGGTTGCTTCCAGGCGGAGGGCACCTGAACCGGGAGTCTGTGCGCGGGAATCTGGCAAAGGCGGCTGGTTGTCCCCAGGGGCAGCTCCTCCTCCCTGGATGGACGGGTCCCGTCCGGAGTCTTGCGGCTTTTCGGGGCCACTTTGGCTGCTCCCGCATCTCTAAGTGGTGCCCCAGGGTCGATGAGGGGGTGAGGCCAAGGGGAAGGTTCTGTGGATCGTCTCCCAGCTGCCTACCCCTGGGTCAGTCAAAGTGCGGTCCTGGGGTAGCAGTGTCCTGGCTTCTTGCTCACCTTCACCCCAGACGAGGGGTCCCTGCCCCGCTCCCAGCTCAGTCAACTTGCCAGCACGGGAGATGGGGCGAATCTCGGCGCCTCCATTCCTACAGCCGAGGGGTCTCACTCCATCGCCCCCAGGAAGTACAATGTTTTGCGCCCCCTTCTCCCCAGCCCTGGGGTCCCAAGAGCCGATGTTGGCCCACGGAGGAAGGCACGCTCACAGCGCTAGTCTCTTGCCAGAAATCTGGGACCGCCCCGAGGCATCTGAGATTGAGATCAAAGGAGTTTGGGGGTACGGGTGGAGACTGGGGGGCTCCCAGGTGGTTGGTGCTGGGAGGAGGTGGGTGCGAGTCTCCGGAACCGGACTCCACGGCGCAAATGGACCAAGTGTAGTAGAGAGATTTTGATGCGCACGTCGGGCACACAGCACAGCGCCTGGAGCGTCCACTAGCAGGCCAGCCGGTGGCGTGACTGTTGCTGTTTGTATCATGGGCACGTGCGGCGGGGATGGCCGCGTAGATTCGGTGGCACCAGGGCCGGCGGCGAGACGATGCGGGGAGAGGTTCACCCTCTGAGCCCCGGGAGCAGTCAGCCTAGGGCGCCCTTCCCCTAGGATGCAGGCGCGTGTCCGGGTCTCAGGGTTGCGGCCAAGTGCAGAAAAAGGGAGACTAATGGCCACGCCGAGGTGAAGGACCTGCAGGTCCGGACTCTGAGTGCGCGGGGGACCTGGAGGCTCAACCCACCTGGTTACCACCTGCGCCCTGCGTCCTCTTCGCTGCAGCTGCAGGTTCCGCCCCCGTCCCAGGATGGGCTGATTGCTGCAAGCCAAGAGCACATCGTGAGAATCACGGCCTCTCTCCCGAGAGCCTTTCTGCCTAAAGCTGGCCTATAAACGCATTGGAAGGGTCATTGCCAAGTGAAATGAAAAAGTTGCTTTTGCTTTCCCAAGGTCACTAGGCACAGCCGGGAATAACCTGGAAATCCAGCTTCTTTGAAGCTGCAGGTTCCCAGACATCGTGACTAGACCCACTTTTTGGAAACGTCCTCACTACCGTTTTTAAGTTGAAAATTTAAATACCTGGAACTCCAGGTATGCAGGAGTGGGTAGGGGGCCGGGGAGGTGAGGAGAAGGCAATTTTTTTCTGTTAACTTGAAAGGCAAACAGATCTCCAGGATCAGGGTGCAGAGGAAGGAAGGTGAATGAATAGCGAGGGACCTGGCTATTTTATTTTGTTTTGTTTTATTTTATTTTTAATTTTTAAAAACATTTATTTATTTGGCTGCGCTGGGTCTTAGTTGTGGCACGTGGGCTTGGGCTCTTCACTGCGGCGTGCAGGATCTAGTTCCCTGACCAGGGATTGAACCCGGGACCCCTGCATTGGGCGTGCAGAGTCTTAACCAATGGACCACCAGGGAAATCCCTATTTTATTTTATTTTTGTCTGTTTTGGTTTTTTTGGCCGCACTGCGAGGCTTGTGGAATCTTAGTTCCCCGACCAGGGATTGAACTCAGGTCCCCGGCAGTGGACGCTCAGAGTCCTAAACACTGGACCGCCAGGGAATTCCCGGATCTGGCTATTTTAGATTCGGTGGTTTGGAAGGCTTCCTTGAGAAAGCAGACTTTGGAAGGGAAGCATGAATGAGGTGAGGGAAGAGAGCTGTGAATACTGGGCAGGAGCTGTCCAGGCAGGACAGCAGGGCAAGTGGAGATGGAATAAGCTTGCTCTGTTGGAGAAATTGCAAGAACAAATGGCTGGAGCAGAGGAAGGAGAAGAGTCCAGGGAGGTGGGATCAGGAAGATGGGCAAGAATGGCCCCATCCAGACTCTGATAGCCCCTTGGATCTTGTAGAGTCACTTGTTGGCAGTTCCCACAAGGAATATGGCATTTCAAACCAAATGGAGTTAAGAATTTATAGTGCTCATTTGTAAACTACTTGTGGACCTAACTCAGTTTCCAAGATTCCTATTCATAATTCTGAATAGAATTTTATTTCCTCCTTTCCACTTTGGGGACAGAGGACCCAGGGGTCACCATCCACATACAGACTTCCCTCATCACAACCTTATCTGTCCAGGAATCTTCATGTAAGGAGTGCAGAAACCTCCTTTTTCTAAGATCAGGAGTCAGAAGACTACAGTTAGGGGCCAAATCCAGCCCATCATCTGTTTTGTAGATCAACTTTTAGAATACAGCTGCACATTTCCATTTATTCATTCTCTCTGGCTGATTTCCTGCTCCAGCAAGAGCTGTGTAGTTGTGACAGAGCCTTAAAATTATCTTTTTCGTCTTCCATCCTTAAAATATTTGAGTTGTACGAGGTAAAGCACAAAGAAGTACTGGCAAGTACTTGTCTTATGAAAGAATTTGTGAGTGGTAAGTGAATGAGAGCATGTGAGATCGGCTGGAGCTTCCTTTCCTGGTGGAATTATACAGTAGGGCTATGTCCTTGCTGACTCCACTGAATCTTGTCTGGGACAGTTTTCTGTCTGCTTTAGAAGATCTCTTTCAACTAGTAAGATCATTGCGCATCTTTGTTATGCCATGGGGTTTTTGGAAACCTGCATATATCTGATGAGCATTCCCCGAGTCTCGGTTGCAAATACGTGGAGAGGGCATGAGATCTGTGTATTACTTACCATGATGTCAGCTGGAGTTAGTATAATACCACCCCAAAGTGTCTGAAATGATAGGAGTTTATTATATTTCATAACCAGAAGTTCAGAGGTGGTTGGTTCTGTGGTTTGTTAATCCAGTAGCCCACCAGCATCATCCAAATGTTTTTGTTTTTCCACTCCATGATACCCAGTGCACTGGCTGTCATTCTCCAGTGTGTTTCCTTATGATCACAAGATAGCTGCAGCTCTTCTGGACATCACACACTCACCCAGCTGTATCCAAAGGCAGGAAAAGGGATGTTTCTCCTCATGTATATCTCTTTATCAGGAAAGAAAACCTCTCCACAAAGCCTGCCACTAGTCTTCAGATCCCACTGTCCTGGATTAAAAGGAGTTTAGTAAGGTGAATATTGGACCTTTGCAGGATTTGTAGTTGGGAGCAGGCCCTGTTGTCAAAGAAAGAATCGACTGCTAGATAGGTAGCCAATAATCCTCCTCTCTCTCCAAAGGTTGTATCTGTTTGACTCTCTGTTTTTCACAAAGGCCCTGGGTGTTTGTTTTCCCCACTTCCTCTTGGTTGCTGCGGTGTTTATCCTGTGGACTTTGTCCGACTGATGCCTTAGGTACTGCACGAATGAAACCCAAGCAGAAAGGGCTCCTAGGCTCCTCGTGCTTATGGAGAAGTTCAGGGCTGGATTGGTACCAGGGGTGTCTGGATGCAGTATCCTTAGCGACCTGTCTCCTTGTCTTTTCTCTGGGTTGGCGTCATCTCCTGCAGGCTCTTCCCTCCTGGTGGCAAGTTGATCACCAGCAGCTCCCAGCGTCCATCCCACCAGCCTGGTCACTTCAGGGAGAACACTGCTCTACTCCATCAGATGCAGCACAAGTCCTGGGGCTGCTTGTTAGTTGCTCTGCTTGGAGTACCTTGGGTTATGGGCGCACCCAGAACCAATCTCTGTAGCCAGCCTTGGAAGTGGAGGGAGGTGGGCGGTCAGTAGATGGACCCTGCCCGGGCTTAGAAATCAGCAGAGGGGTTCTAGTTGGGAAGATGCTGGGAGGTCAGAAACAAGAGGGGGCCAGGCTGTCACTGTGGTCTTACCGATCCAGGTATTGGGGCTGAGAAGTCCAAATGTGATTTTCCAGCTCTACACCCTCAGAAAATACTGTCTGGGTACAAAATCGTGATATCTGTGGATTTTGTGTAGGGCATATATTTTCTTACACTATTTGATCAAGTAGTGATGTTGTCAAACTCAGAGAACAACCCAGATGGTGTTTATTACTTCTGTGAGAATAAATTTTGCATTCTTTTTAGAAGAGATAAGAAAGATTGAGTGAGAAAAAGTGAATATATAACCAGAGTTGTATAATTAGGAGAAGTCCTCACATTTCATGCCTCTTCCTCCCTACCTCTCTATTCCTTCTCTTTTCCTCTTTGTCCTTGCTTGTGCTGCTAGAAATGCAGAAACGTTTGCTTTGGGAAGACAGTGTGTGCCTAGCTAATATTCCTGTAAAATCTATTCTGTAATATTAATAAATATTGCTTGTTTTATCCTTTTTGTTGAATTATGCTATCAGATGAGATGTTAAATGCAGGCTCATGGGATGTGTCTGACAGAGTGAGTATATGAATATATTCCTAACAAAACATCCTGCAAAAGCTGTAATCTCTGAATTGTGACAACCTTGGGTGGAATCATCTTAATAGAATATAACATAGAAACTGCCTGAAATACTGTGATAAGAATTCTAAAAGCTGTTCAATGCAAAAACCCAGTGCACTGGGTTAGAAAGGCAGAAAAATCTTGATTTTTAAATAGTATTGTAATGAACACTCATTGTGAGACCATGTGAGTAAATGAACTTGAAAACCACCTGATTACAAAGGAGGACAGAAGAGATTAGAAGAATGAGCACATTTGAAAGTGTTCTAACAGCTAACACCAAGCCAAAGGAAATGGGAGTCGAGCTAACAGACTTCTTGCCTGGGGACTAGATACGTCCAGAGAGCTTGGCAACGGGGTTGTTCCTTACATGAACATTGTTGTCCCTGTTGCCTTGGATATGCCTGAGTATTCCCAGGAACGAAATTACTGGGTAACAAAGTATCAATATATGTGCATCTTCAATTGACCCACAGATGCATAGATCTTTAGTCTGAAGAGCTGCTCTAGCTATTATGAAGACCAGTGATCATGATAATAGATGCTTATTATTTATGCCAACTTGTCAGGGGTGATTTGTTATTCAGCCACAGCTAACTGATACACCCACATTGATCTCTACTGTCTCTTCAATATTTTACCCTTCACTATGTATACAGCATGTTTTAGAAACAGTTTATATGTTAACTCATATTATTTTCTAGCTTCACTAATATATTATTTAAGACTGCAAAAGATAGAAACCCAGTTAAAACTGGCTTAATGCACAGGGGCAGTTCATTAACTCACATGATAAGAAATTCATGTGGATCAAGGTGTTGAGATAATATTATTAGGATCTTCTTTTGCTCAGCTTTCTGGGGGTTTATTATTTTTCCTTATTGTGGGAAGGTGAGCTCCCAGAAGCTCCAAGCTTTCATTCATCCAGGTTAGTATACTCAGAATGAAGCAAAGCTTTTCTTTTTCAATAATTACTTAAAAGATCAGGTTTAATTTGATGGATGCAGGTGAGCCCTTTGTCTCTCTTTGAACTGTGATGATAGAATGGGACCCACTGATTGGCTTATCCGGGGTTTGCAGCCTAACCCCAAAGCTGGCAGTGGTATCACTCCCATTTTAGTTTCCTGGACTGAGAATGGGGAAGGGGCCATTTGCCACGGGAAGTTTAATATGCTGTTGTCAGAAGAAAGTAAAGGGAATGCCAGGTGGGCTAAAACTATAGACCTTTGTCCACTTGAATCATCACCTAAATTAGTAATGCTAGGTTAGAGTCTATAAACTGGTATGTTTAATCTAATCATTTAAATTCCCAAACAGATATGTAATCATTTAGTCTCTTATTCATTATTTATTCCATTTTTTAAAACTTGAGTACCTACTGTGTGCCGGCCCCTCCACTGAATTATAATGTAAGTTGCTGAACAATCCAGGTATGGTTCCTGTATTCAGGATAATTCAAGTAGAAAAAGAAGTTCTTAAAGACATAAATAATTAACTACAATTATGATAAGAAGACTTCTCCGTCAAGCTAGGGTGGAATAAATAGAAGAATTTACCCTCTACCTGAAACACTCAAAAACAAAATATGTATGAAATAATAGTTTTCAAGACGCTGGGTACCAGTCATTTTTGCAAGTTCATCCCTGAGAAAAGACAAAGGAGGTAAATCCTCAATTGCCCCGGGATGCTGACTTGAGAGCATTCCAAGACCACAGCATGGGAGAGGAGAAGCTACACAGAGCCTGGTGGACTGCCTGAGTTGAAGAAATAGAGTTTGAAGTCAAGGGAGACAAAGGCAAGTACATTTTTCAGAATATGGGGGAGAAGAAAGAAGCACAAAGATAAAATTCCAGAGATCTGCAGAAGGTTCCTTTGCATATTCTTAAGAGTAGGTATCAGCACCAAGGTGTGAGAAAGCTACCTAAGTCTGGAGAAAGAACCAGCACAATGGATTAATGAGAACCGTGGTGACACACAGGGCTGGGAATAGTTCTTGTTTCTACCAGCCAGTCTGGAAAACCTCCTGACTCATGGAGATTGAATAATGCACACAGAAGAGTCATGTCCCAGTAGCGGTGAATAATTAGATTGAGCACTGCTCCACTCCTGGCAAACTATCAAGAGTGAGACCTCAAAGGACCAAACTATTTCCAAGTAACTTAATCGTGTCCCAAAACAAACCTCAAGAATATTTATAGGATTACAAAAATACCCAGCACCCCCAGCACCCAATAAGATAAAATGCACAATGTCTGGCATCCAGTGAAAAATTACCAGATTAAAAAAAAAAAAATTACCAGATATGCCAAGAAGCAAGACAATACAACCAAATATGAGAAAAAGCAATCAATTCCAAGCCAGAATTGGCATGGATGTGAGAATTAGCAAACAAGGAGATTGGAGTAGTTATAACTGTATTCCATATGTTCAAAAGTTAATTAAAGACATGAAAGATATTAAAAAATCTCAAATCAAACTTCTAAAGATGAAAACTACAAATGAAAAATACACTGGATGGGGTTAATGGCAGAATGTTGAACTTCAAAGCATAGCAAAAGAAACTATCCAAAAAGATCATTTTATGTATCAAATGTTACATATATCTACATATATATTTAACATGTATATTATAATAACATAACACATTAATATATGTAATATATAAATAAAGGAGTTGCATGACTCTAGAGAACTCCTGAACATGGTTACCACCAGTACAATTGTGCTTTCTTTCTCTGCATGAAAAGCTTAAATAACTCACCGTCACCAGCTTGTGTACTTCAAACTGGGCCTCCCGTGGATGGTGGTGATTCTTCTGTGGGACTGTCTACATCTTCTTGCCTAAGATCCAATGTCCCTTGTTAGTGAACTAACTAGCCAAGGTTAGGAGTGGAATTTGTGCTTCAGGATTGAATTTTTCCTCTATAAAGCTCACCGCTCATTATGGTGATTGGAATTTTAAACCTTGGTCTCAGGAGTGTCATTCTCCACCTGCCTTAAAGACAGCAAGGTAAGAATTTAGCTCTTATATATTGAGTAATGGCAAAAAGGAAGAGCCATTATGATGAGCTCAATAAAGCTTCCATTTGATAATTCTTCCAATCCTATCCTGATCCACAGTAGTTAACTCACATCTTACTTGGGTAACAAGTGGCTTTTCGTTGATGGAATAATTTTTTTTTTTAATTTTTATTAATTTATTTATTTTATTTATTTTTGGCTGTCTTGGGTCTTCGTTTCTGTGCGAGGGCTTTCTCTAGTTGCGGCAAGCGGGGCCACTCTTCATCGCGGTGCGCGGGCCTCTCACTATCGCGGCCTCTCTTGTTGTGGAGCACAGGCTCCAGACACGCAGGCTCAGTAGTTGTGGCTCACGGGCCTAGTTGCTGCGCGGCATGTGGGATCCTCCCAGACCAGGGCTCGAACCCGTGTCCCCTGCACTGGCAGGCAGACTCTCAACCACTGCGCCACCAGGGAAGCCCCGGAAGAATATTTTTTAAATGCATATTCGTAATCTGCCAGTATTCATGATGCTGGCAAGAGAACTCACATTATAGTCTGAGTTGCTACACCCCCTCATCAATATTATCATAATAGGGATAGATGGTAATGTTTACACTATTATGGGCATTTCAGAATGCCATTTCCTCTTCTTTAAGATAAGGACTCTTGATTGTTTATAGATATAGATATCCCTTTCTTCCATTTGAGCCCTTTTCATATTTCTTTTTTTTAAATTAATTCTTATTGGAGTATAGTTGATTTGCAATGTTGTATTAGTTTCAGGTGTACAGCAAAGTGAATCAGTTTTACATATATCTACTCTTTTTTATACTCTTTTCCCACATAGGTCATTACAAAGTATTGAGTAGAATTCCCTGTGCTATACAGTAGGTCCTTATTAGTTACTTATTTTATACATAGTAGCATGTATATGTTAATCCCGATCTCCCAATTTATCCTTCCCCCCCTTTCCCCCTTGGTAACCGTAAGTTTGTTTTCTACATCTGTGACTCTGTTTCTGCTTTGTAAAGAGGTTCCTTTGAACCGTTCTTTTAGATTCCACATATAAGTGATAGCATATGATATTTGTCTTTCATATGATATTTGTCCTCATATCATAGGATATTTTTCTTCGTATTTATGAAATCAATTTTCTCTGTATGTAATTGAGATGCCTAGTCATTCCATGGCTGTGAATTCACAGGAAAACTAATATGAGAAAGATTTGGCTCCATGTAGGCAGAGACACTGAAATCTCATCTTTTCCTCGCTGAAAAGGAAGATTTCTAGCCATGACCTGCCCAAAACGTCTGGAGGAGTATAATTAGAAGGGCTGGTGAATACAAGCCTGTTTACCTCTTTCCCCTTTGGTCACAGACAAAAGCTCTTAATACCCATTCCTTGAAAGGTTGTCCCAATGTTAGTGGTGAATCATATCAACCAGAAACAAGCTGAACTTCTTCTACCCCCAGGGATCATCTCCTCTGGGACACAAGACCTTAGAAAGCCTTGGACAGAAGTGAGACCAGAGCTGGTAGTGTTAGGTTTGAGTCTGAACTTTTCTTTGACTGGTTCAACAGGTTGACTGTCTTTTAGATTCTTGGCCACGTCACCTTCCTCTTTTTTTAAGAAATAAAAATTTTATATATGTGTTACCGAACCCAGGTCCGGCTGCTTGCTGCTCAAAAACCAATACTCAAGAGAGAGAGACAAATGTTGGTAGAAAGGAAAGATGCTTTTAATCAGAATGCCAGCCATCTGGGGAGACGGTGGACTCAGTGTCCCCCAAAAACCATGTCCGAAGATTCTGCTCGGCCATGAAAGTTTTTAAAGGGAAACAGGGAAGTAATCTCAGTTAATCATTGAGATGGGGGGTCAGAGTCATCTCCATCCCCCACTGTGGGCAGGCTTGTTGACTTCTTGTGATCTTTCTTTAGATGCTCTCTTATTCACACAGTTTATCTGGTCAACTGTTAATTACTTATTCTTCACTTCTTCTTTGATCTATGGAAAGAACCAACAGGTTAGGCAAGGTATTGTGTGATCAAAATATTGGAAAAGTGTGCTTGGGCGGGAGATGAGTGGAGCATGGGGTGGCTGATTTAATGTTAGTGTCAAGACAAAAGGGGCCTCCTGCAGAGAGCTCTTTCCTGCCAAAAGCTGCTTACATATGTAAGGTGTACAACCTGATAATTATCTATCTATTGATAGATACAGATATATAGTAAAATGATTACTATAGTCAAGGTAATTCATGTATCATCTCCCCACATAGCTAACATTTTTTGATGTGTGTGTGATGAGAGCATCTGAACTCTTCTCTGTTAGCAAATTTCCATTATTCAATCCAGTATTATCAAGTATAATCATCGTGCTGGGCATTAGCTCTGTAGATCTTTAACATGCTTGCCCTTTGTGTGCCATGTCTCCCTTGAATAACGGAGTGAAATTCTTTTTTCAGCCCTCAGATACCCTATTTTGTGATACTATTACATCTTTGAGTTGATTTTTTGGGGTTCTTTATAATCCCATATGTGGCAAGCTCCACAGTGTGGCCCATGTTCCTCACAGGCCTAGCATGTAGGAGTTCCTCAGTCTCTCTCTGTTGAATGAGTACACTTGCGTGTTTCATAATCAAAGACAACTTGAGTCTATGTCAGCGGTCAGTTTGCTGCGTGACCTGCAGTTGATCAGGCAGTGTTGCTGAGACACTAATAATGCTTTTGTATGAGGCAGTCCGTTGCCCTGGGCAGGGTCCTCAGCATCGGATTATCAGATTTAGTTCCAGACAAGACTGCAAGAGCATAAGCTCAACGCACTCAATTAGCAATAGGTCTCAAGGATGCGTAGTGTAATTGCTTATTTCCCTAAATAACAGAGACACACTGTGACTTAATTACAATAGTTTCACTGTGAAATAGCATTGGGGTAATTTCCGAGTGAGTATATTTTACATTAATGAGATTTGCTCAGTCTTATTGGCATTACTGTGAAATGCCTTTATGTAGCAAATTATTTTCTAAATTGCTCATGTTGTCTGTGGAAAAAAAAAACCTTTCCAAATTTCCTTCTGGAGGTGAAATGTATGTGCTTCAGAAAAGTCTCCACACTAAACTTTCATGGGTGACAAGGCTTGACTGCCCAAAAAAAGAAAACAAAAAACAAGTATGGTCTTTCCAATGTTCGTGCATCTCCAAAGCATGAGCATTCAGTTTAATATCCACCATTAAACATTCAAGTATGAGGAATTTTTTCATTAGGAGTCTGGAAAGCTGAATCCACCAACAGTCAAGGGTCTTACATTTGAGTCCTAGCTCTGCCTCTGGGTATCAGGTATTGTTACCAAATGCCCAAGACTACCAAAACATTGGAATTTGGAGCAGAGAAAGGCTTATTGCAGGGCCAGGCAAGGAGACACGTGGCTTGGGCCCAAAAAACCCCTGAACTCCCCGAAGGGTTTTAGCAAAGCATTTTTAAAGGCCAGGTGAGGGGGAGCTGTGGTTGGTCGTTGCTGACTTCTTGGTGCAGGAATCCTTTGTTCTCGCAGCTGTGCACGTAGGTCAGGTCAGCTCAGCTGTGCAGGACGTTCCTGTAAACCTCCAACAAGACAGATGTTATTCTCTGTTCTGCAACTATTTATCTCTGTGTGAATGGAAAAGTGTTATACCTTTAAGGTCAGAGCCTTGAGGATGGGCTATCCTGTATATTTCGGGCTATAGGCAACATTCTTAACTTGTAGCAAAATGATGGAATACAAAGGTTAAAGTAAAAGAAACTGATCTAATATGGAGTCAGATTTGTTCTTCCCTATTACAACATGACCTTAGACAAAGTATTTAACATTCCTTTTCTCCCACTTGCTCACTTATAAAATAAGTGAGCCATTCATTTATTGGGTAACTCCTATGTGCAAGCACTTTTCTAGGCATTAGGAGGAGAGCAGCCCATGGGGGTAGACTAGATTCTTAATTTCTCGGAGCTATATTTTAGCAGCAAAGACGAAAAAACACATAGATGAATGAATAAATGAGTAATTAAGCAAAGGTCAATTTGATGCAAATACAGTCAGATGATATAGTTGAGGTGGGGCTTGTGGCTTTGGGAGGAAAGCCCCTTGGAGAATGGTAACGTTGGAGTGGCAATTTGAATAATGAGTCAGCTCTAGAAAATTTGGAGTGAGGGCTTCCCTGGTGGCACAGTGGTTGGGAATCTGCCTGCCAAGGCAGCGGACGCGGGTTCGAGCCCTGGTCTGGGAAGGTCCCACATGCCACGGAGCAACTGAGCCCGTGCACCACAGCTGCTGAGCCTGCGCTCTAGAGCCCGCGCGCCACATCTACTGAAATCCGCGCACCACGGTGAAGGGTGGCTCCACTCACTGCAACTAAAAAATGCCTGCGCAGCAACAAAGACCCAATGCAGCCAAAAATAAATAAATTAATTAATTAATTAATTTAAAAAGAAAAGAAAATTTGGAGTGAGAACATTCCAGGCAGACAGAGTGGTACAAAGATCCTTGAGGTGGGAATTTATTGATTTCTTAAAATATCTTCAATTATAAATTTCAGTGATATCTCCTCTTGCAGAAATTTCAAAACAGTGTCCCACCTGTAGCATCCTGGGTTCTCCATTGTCATGGGTTGGACTTAATTGTCCTTATCTTGACTGAGCTTTCATTCAAACGATCTCCTTATGAATTGACTGCATCTAATTAATTAAATGTGCCTATGACTCCTCCCCAGGTTCCTGGAACTTGTTTCCACCATTCCCAATCTAGCACATACCGCCTTCCTTGCCAGTTTCCTAGTGTGATTAGCCAGCTGATACAAAAGCATAGAAGAACAAGAAAATCCTGCTTCTCAAACCTTGTAGATCCTGGTGTCCCGATTCCTTCCCGGTTACCACTAATTGCCCAGAAAGTATATCAAATTTAAATTTGTCATTCATCTAGTATATACAGCAAGGTATGATGAAGAAATGTCCCAGCACTTCTAGATAGCACTGATAAAATCGACATTGATAGAGATGATTAGAATAAGGCAGCTGATACATATTTCACACATTGATCAGGTAAGTCACTGACTCTACGAAGGGATGCATGATGCTATGATGGGTCCACCTGTTATCTAGAAATACATCAATCAGTAACAATGACTGGTTCAACTCAGCCCACTCCAAAACAGTCAACAAGAAAGAGTCAGAGTCTGGTTGGTATCACCCCACACCTTGGAGCCGGGAAATGTGCTCCTCCTCTCAATCCATGATTCAGAAAGAAACTGCTTCAGCAGCATGATAGCTAGTTACTAGTGGAGGTGACCTTGTGAAAAAGACAGCTCAACTTTTGCATTCCCCTTAAAATAGGAGGTAATAGCAATCTACTTTGCGGAATCCTAAGGCTTAAGTGAATATAATCCCAATGAAGGACCCCTATGGTTATTATCAGTTTTCTTCATCATCCTCATCCTTGGTTGTCACCTTTTCAGTTAAAGCTTTCCTTGAACACCCAACTTAAAATAACAGCTCTCAGCCGTGAAAAAGAAGGAAATAAAGCCATTTGCAGCAACATGGATGGACCTGGAGATTATCATACTAAGCGAAGTCAGTCAGAAAGAGAAAGACAAATACCATATGATATCACCTATCTGTGGAATCTAAAATATGACACAAATGAACATATCTATGAAACAAAAACAGACTCACAGACATAGAGAACAGACTTGTGGTTGCCAAGGGGGAGGAGGGTGGGGGAGGGATAGACTGGGAGTTTGGGGTTAGCAGATGCAAACTATTATATACAGAATGAATAAACAACAAGGTCCTATTGTATAGCACATGGAACTCTATTCAGTATCCTGTGATAAACCATAATGGAAAAGAATATGAAAAAGAATCTATGTATAACTGAATCACTTTGCTGTACAGTGGAAATTAACACAACATTGTAAATCAAGTATACTTCAGTAAAACAAATTTAAGAAAAAAAACAACTCTTCACTCTCGATTCCCTCATCCTGCTTTATTTGGCTTCTTTGCATTTATTACCATTTGACATGTTGTGTATTTATTTGATTGTGGTCTGTTTCACTCTGGGGAAAAACAACAACAACAAAAAAAACTTCCTTATCATCAAAGTCTAGGTTTCCTCCCTGCAGGATCGTCCATGTCTAGATGAGTGTGTGGCATATAGCTGGTGCTTAGTAAATACTTGTGGATCAAACAAATCAACATTATCACAGTCTGTTATGCCACGAGGCTGAGGTTGAGCTATAGGGACTGATCGGTGGCTGAGTGAGATGGATGATGCAGAGACAATTTTTATCTCTTCTCGGCCTATTCACAGTTGGAGAATGAGCTGGAAAAGAATTTGGATCACTATTTTAGGCTGCCATCTCATGGACCAAGACCAGCTTGAGCTTTGTAAAAATCAAGTCCTTCTGATATGCTAAGCATTACAGATAGACCGTATTACATTATTACATGCCATCATGTGACATCAGGGAATTCTACCACCTTCTTTTTCTCTGCTGAGCTCAGATTTAAACAGAAACCTAGTAGACACCAGCAGGAGAGATCTAGGTTTTGTGGGATTATGAACCTCCTCCTGTCTTGCATGAGAAGGAGGATGTGAGGAAACAGCTAGAAGAGCTTATCCCACTCCAGGGCTGATAAATCATTATTGAAAGTGGAAAAGGAAGATCAGGCAATGGTGAATTGAAGCATCATTTCATGGCTTTGGAAGACATGGCATGTGAATCACTAATCTGGATCCTAATCCTTGAAATTAGTCGAAATACCAAGCAATTTAAAAATAATAAGATGATGAATTTAATAAGAATTTGCTGAATGTTGCCTGACTGTGGATTCTAATCTGGAAGTCTTTTGTTTTCCTTGTTTTGATACATGAAATATACTGTCCTCTTGTTTATTTCCTTATAAATGAACTTATTAAAATGCAACAAAGATTAAATAAGCTTAATTAACTTAAGCAAATGTAATATTTTCATGGAGTAACTGAAGGGAATAGGACCTAACACACTTATTTATTTCTGTTATGTGCATCAAAAGTATGACTGGCTTAATGATCCTTCCGCAGACCAATATTGTTTTAACGGAAACCGGAGTTAATCATAAAACAATTCTCTCTAGCAACATGCAATGAATAAGTCATGGGAGACTGCCCTTCTTGATGATTAAAGTTCAGATTTAGCCTTCCCTTCTCTTTCAGAAATGTCTGATTTGATCTTCTTTTTGCTGAGCCGCTCAGCTTTTGGGATCTTAGTTCCTCAAACCCAGGTCCTTGGCAGTGAAAGCTCAGATTCCTAACCACTGGACCGCCAGGGAATTCCCTGATCATTTTTAGTTTACAGTAAATATCCGCGTATTTGGAAGCTAATTTTACTCTTTTTGTTTGTTTGTTTTCTATCCTGTGCTGCACAGCAAGGTCCATGGGCCTGTGGTTTTCTTGGATGACCTGACGAGGGGCAGGGACAATAATACCGGTAATTACATGGCACACATCATGTTCCCTATAACATGCACCATCAGAGAACATTTATGGTGGGTTGTAACTCTGCTGAGGGCTTCATATGGCTATTCAGTCCTTCCAGCACCCATCTTATGGTTGAGTAAACAGAGGCACTGAAAAGTGAAGTTACCACTTCATAGGCTGAGCTAGGGTTTAAATCTGTAACTTTAAGTTTGTAAACATTTCCTGATAGGTAAATAAGTAGATAGGCCTGGTAAGGATAGAGAATGGATAAAACCCCAAGCAGCAAACTCAGACTCCCTGAATAGAATAGAAAAGAACATCGTTCTACCCAGGTCCATCCTCCAGGGAACAGCTCTGGGATTCCAGGGAGAAGCTGGTCTTTTTCTTTTTTTAATTTTTAAAATTTTTATTGGAATATGGCTGATTTACCACGTTGTGTTAGTTTCAGGTGTACAGCAAAGTGAATCAGTTATACATATACATATATCCACTCTTTTTTAGATTCTTTTCCCATATAGGTCATTACAAAGTATTGAGTAGAGTTCCCTGTGCTATACAGTAGGTCCTTATTAGTTATCTATCTTCTATATAGTAGTGTGTATATGTCAATCCCAATCTCCCAGTTTATCCCTCCCTCCCCACTCCTTACCCCCTGATAACCATAAGTTTGTTTTCTACATCTGTAACTCTATTTCTGTTTCATAGATACGTTCATTTGTACCCTTTTTTTAGGTTCCACATATAAGCGATATCATGTGACACTTGTCTTTCTCTGTCTGACTTACTTCACTCAGTATGACAATCTCTAGGTCCATCCATGTTGCTGCAAATGGCATTATTTTGTTCTTTTTTATGGCTGAGTAATATTCCGTTGTATATATTTACCACATCTTCTTTATCCATTCCTGTTTTTGGACACTTAGGTTGCTTCCATGTCCTGGCTATTGTAAGTAGTGCTGCTATGAACATTGGGGTGCATGTATCTTTTCAAATTATGGTTTTCTCCAGATATCTGCCCAGGAGTGGGATTGCTGGACCATATGGTGAGAAGCTGGTCTTGAGTAGGGTACCTGGTGGCCACTGGCTCCAGCGCCTGTGGGTGTCTTTGGATCTGGATGTTCAGGGAATGGGCAGTAGGACTCCGTTCTCCTTCTTTCCATCTTTGAGCTCTGCTACTATCTGTGCCAGATTCTTCCTCTCCAGGTTTTCCCCATGTGTTGCCAGAGACGACCATCAGCATCTATAGGTTTCCCTTCCAGCTTAGCAACTCTGATAGAAAGAGACACTTCAAAGGCTCCTGTCAACAGCCATAATGCAGACTTGGGCCCTTTGCTGTATAAAGCAGTCTTGGGACATGGGGTGAAAGTTGAGTGAGGTTTCATAATTAAATATTGGTAATATATCAATGTGAATTTCTTGATTTTATGTCTGTTCTGAGGGTTTGTAGGTTTTATTCTTGTTGTAGGAAGTACGCACTTCAGAAATTCAAAGTGATCAGGCATTAGATTGGCAATTTCCTCTCAGGTGGTTCAGGGGGGAAAAGGGTTCCTTATACTATACTTAAAAGTGTTATAGGGGACTTCCCTGGGGGCACAGTGGTTAAGAATCCTCCTGCCAATGCGGGGGACATGGGTTCGAGCCCTGGTCCGAGAAGATCCCACAAGCCGCGGAGCAACACAGCCCGTGCGCTGCAAATACTGAGCCTGTGCTCTAGAGCCCGCGAGCCACAACTACTGAGCCTGTGAACCACAACTACTGAAGCTCGTGCACCTAGAGGCCGTGCTCCGCAACAAGAGAAGCCACCGCAATGAGAAGCCCGCACACCACAACGAAGAGTAGCCCCCGCTCGCCACAGCTAGAGAGGCTGCGTGCAGCAATGAAGACCCAACACAGCCAAAAATAAATAAATAAATAAATTTATTTATTTTAATTTTAAAAAACCTGTTATATAACTTTGTGACTATTTCAAACTAAAAAAAATATTTAAATTATTAATGTACTGTCCCTCAAATGTCTGTGCGTTGGCTGGGTCCCGTTGGTGCGGGCTGTGCTCTTGCTAAAGGTGGCTCCTCCAGCTGTGTCCCACGTGTCCCGCTGGCACCAGCAGGCTAGCCCCGTCACGCTCTTTTCATGGAGAGAGCAGAGGCCCCGGGAGCAGTTGAAACCCACTACCTTTTAAATCCGAGGCTCAGAAGTGGAACACTAACACTTCTGTCTCCTTCTGTTGGCCAAAGCAAGGCTCGTGGTTGAACTCCAAGTCAAAAGGACCTTTTGGGGGGATGAACTGACGTCATCCCATGGCAACAGGTATGAAGATTGAGGTTAATGATGCAATCCGTCCCCCTGTTGTAAGCAAAAGGATGGGGGGGCATGGGGTTGCTGACAGATGTCCTCCATACCTGTCTAATATTTATGGAGGAAAGGTTCATTAAATAAGTATGTAGAACATCCATAGCTAGCAATTAATAAATGTTAGTTCTTTATTTTTAATTTAAGTATAGTTGATTTACAATGTTGTGTTAGTTTCAGGCGTAGGGCAAAGTAATTCAGTTATACATATGTATATACCATTTTTCAGATTCTTTTCCATCATAGGTTATTACAAGATATTGAGTATAGTTCCCTGTGCTATACAGTAGGTCCTTGTTGCTTATCTATTTTATATATAGTAGTGTGTATCTGTTAATCCGAAACTCCTAATTTATCCACCCCCCCTTTCCCCTTTGGTAACCATAAGTTTGTTTTCTATGTCTGTTAAATGTTAGTTCTTTTTATCTTAATTAGTTCCAATCGCCAACAGTCCATATTTTTAAAAGAGATGTTGGACCAAGAAGAAAGACTGAAGAAATATCTTAATGCTGCCCGTACTTTCCTTTGTGATGATGAAAATTAATTTTCTTTTAGTGCCAAGCAGATGGTTGGAATTAAAGATCTCCAAGGTATTATGATGTCATTTGCATCATTAATTAAACTTTATCCAATATTGCTTTCATAAATCTTGAGTAAAATAGCTGCAAATGGACATAGCTCTAGTTTTTAGACTCTTTTTAGACTGATAACTTAAGAATGCCATCTATCTGCCTATCTTATATTTCAAGCGCAATGCATTTGAGTTAAGATTTGGAGAGAGTGGTAATAAAAACGGAATTTAAAAATATGATAACATGAGCCTATTTAGCTTTTTAAAATGTAAAAGACAAAAAGGAATAATGTTTGAAAATAGTTATAAAACTCGATAGCTTAATGTACAGGCCAGCTGAAGCCTACTTCCTAGGCACCCCTGCTGTTTAAAGCTTGATTTTCCCATAAACAGCCCCAGTTGATTAGAAAGTATCTGAGAATTCAGTCTAATTACATGCACCGTTTTAGGACTTGGAAATGATTTGTCTGGAATGTCATAAAGTTTAATCTTCCTCTTCACCCAAATTTATACTCGTTGGTGGATGGGAACTTACCATGTATGGAAAGCTGAGTGTATTTCAGAAGGGGCTGCCTGCTTACAATCAGACTCAAGAAGCCATTATTCTAATTCAGATTTACTACCAGCTCTGCCAGAACTGGTCCCTCTTCAACCACATGCAAATGATAATTTATGTCCTAATGGTCTGAACTGCTGACTGCCCCTTGAGTTTTAAACCAAACCTGAATTCCTATCCTTCTTTTTAGAATGATACATATTTTACGATGACTCAGAACTGGCTGAGTGTATTCAAAAAGGTTTAAATGCAAAAGAGGATCCCCCTCCTAATTTAAACATTTTGTCAGGAGAAAACTGAGCCAACAAGGTAGTGAAGTAATGCAATTATTCTGATTTATGGTGCATATTCTGTCTTTCTTAATCCGCTGTCTTGCCTTCTGAGAGGGAGAATTCTGGAAAAGTATTTAGCTAAAATAAGTAACTCTTTACTCCACTTGCTTTATCTTTCTCAGTAAAATCCATGTATTTTTTCTAACAGGACCTGAATTTATCTTTTCCTTTTTGAGGCAAGATTTATTTGGTGGCGGGTGTCTTAAATTTTCTTATTAGTTTGAGTTAATATTGATCAACTACTGAGCATTGGGTGGAAGTTCAAACGTAATCATCTGGGCATTCTGGATTTTTAATTTGCTTGCATTGAAAGTGAATATAACAGTAATTTGCTCTCAGGGATTTATGGGGAATTTGGCTAAGTAACACTTTATTATTCTGGTGTAGATGGGGGCTAAATCGTTGAAGAATTGAAAACGCTCCACAATTGCCCCAAAGTGGAGGGATGGTTTTTTTCTCTGAGCCCACCTTGGATGAAACAACGCAATACTTCAAGAAGATCACATTAAAGGGGTAGAAATGAAAAGAGAAACATCTTTTTCTGCGAAACAGGGTTGGACTAAAGAGAGAACTCTAAAGACAGCTGTCAAGATGGAAATCCATCCAAGTTAAAAAAAAAAAAAAAATGGAGTGGCAGAAAGTTACAAGAAAAGGAGGCCAGTAACCGAGCAATCATCCTTCCGGTCGAAAGTGGCCCATCTTCGAGAGAATCTTGGGATCCATGGGTCATGAAATCACCCTCCCCACACCCCGACGGAACCAGCGCACTGAACGGTTATCTTCAGCACATTTGTCAGAGCTCTGATCTGCCAAAGAAGACCAGTGATGACAGCTCAGTCTTTCATCTGTCTCCCAGCATCCCATCCAAAGGCTTCTGTTTAAATGTGTATTAGCGTGCTCCCCGCGGCACCCTCCAAATCTTGCTTTCTGGCTCCTAGGCAGCTAATTAGACGCGTGTGATGTCTGGCTGCACGTGCCCGAATCCTTCTTCCCAAACCTACCTCCTCCCTTGTGACACAGGCCAGGGCTTGGAATGAAACGGGAGAGGTTGGCGCCTACTTGTTTGTCTTTAGACTTGGATGAGGCTCCTTGTGGGTGTTGTGTGTACTGTGTGTGTTGGTTTGCATCCTCCAACATGTCTTGGATAACTTTCCAAGTCAATGGAATAGTTCTTCCTCATATGTTTAAAACTGCTGAATAGTACTCCGTACTGTGGATATTTATCCACATTTTCAAGTTTTCCTCCCCACTGCAGTCTTTAAAGTCTGGTCCAGTTTGAGGATGGAAGACAGGTTTTGTCTCATAGGCTAACTGGTTGCACTCGGGAGCTCTGTGCTGAGCAATGTCTGCCTTGAGGGCAGGAGTGGAGTGGATTCTGGGCGTGTCATATCGTGGCTGTGTCATCTATGCCTGTGAGTCTGTTCAGGAAATTTATTTTAATTCATATTTAGCAGGAGAACAAGAAACTAAATAACGTCGGTGAGCTTCAAAACTTTGCTCCTTTGAAAGATGAAGTGGGTCTTTTGTGATGAAGCCTCAAAGGTCACTTAGTGTGACTTCTACCGGGGCCACAGGTCTGTCCAAGGTCAAGGGGAGGGTCTGTGGACCTCACCTCGGGATAGTAAGAGTGTCAGTGTCACATTAAGATAATGTGAATGAGACATAGAGAACAGACTTGTGGTTGCCAAGGGGGACGGGTAGGTGGGGGAGGGATGGCCTGGGAGTTTGGGGTCAGCAGATGTAAACTATTATATACAGAATGGATAAACAGCAAGGTCCTACTGTACAGCCCAGAGAACTATATTCAATATCCTGTGATAAACCATCATGGAAAAGAATATATATATATATATGTATCCCTGCGTCACTTGGCTGTACAATAGAAATTAACACAACATTGTAAATCAACTACACTTCAATAAAATGTTTTAAAAACATAAAGAGATAATGTGACTGTATCCTTGCAGACATTTTTGGTCAGTCAATCTGTTGTAGGTTTTACCCCACAGTTAAAGATCATGCATAAAACTCTGATACCCTTAAGAGAGGTGCCCTATTCAAGATGAGATGGACGAAGCTATAGGCTTTTAATTGAGAGCAGAGAAAAGGGACAGGAAAGCTTGGGAAAGACCCAGAAAAGGGCTGCAGAGGACCTCCAGGCAGACTTGGGCGCCTTTCCTGATCTCTACAGAATCATCTTGCTTCTGGAAAATATGTACCTTTGGCGATGAGGCCGCTGATTCACGGATGTTGACTGCGAGGCCCCAGTCTCTCCCCAGGGGAGGGCGGTTTACAGATGGAGACAGCTACTTAGTGCCATGAGCTGCCCAGGCCATAGGGAACCTAATGGGACAGAACACCGTCTGATTTTCTGGGAAAGCCAGCCAGCCACCCTGTGATTTGACGTCCAATCAGAGTTCCCGTTTGGGGCTTCCTGGTGGGCTGTTCAAAATTCCCATTGAAGACACAGCTTTGTAAAACCAAGCTCGCTTCCGCAGGGAGGGAGGGGGCTGCCTCTGGGTGCGTGAGACCGCCCCTGCTATCTGCTTGTTAGGTGTCGGTTTGCCTGACTCTGCTTCTCCCCACCCCCCGACCTGCCACGGAATGAAGGCACAGGGGGCCCAGAGCAGAGTCCCGCAAATCTGTGTACCTCTCTGCTGCATGGAGATGCCAGATTGCTGCAGAGAGGAGTGAGATGTATACACCAAATATACACGTTCTCATAAACGAACCCGTGTTGTGAAAAGGACAGCAATGAAGTGAGTCATTCACACAGCTCAAGAAATGAAGCACTACCAGTGTTGAGACTGATTTGTTTCAGGATACCCGTACTCTTTAGTACTCCGATTGCTTATTATCTGTATCTATTATCTATTAAATGGTTTGAAGCTGAAAAAAAATTTCCCAAGAAGGGACACATTATAATAGGATAAATCCTTTGAAGCAAAAACAAATCAACAAACCCAACAGCACAAAAAATTACTTTTCCAAGAGGATGCCATGATGGAACCATGATTTCAACTCCAAAAGCAAGGTCAGCTTTGCCTCCATTGCCTCTTCTTGCATCTCAGATGAGCCCCAGTGCTTTACTGTTGGCCAGTGGTACTCCAAACATCCTAGGGCACACATCCTGCCATTGAAATGGCCCCCAGGATCGGGCATCATCATTGACAAAGAGACTCATCTCTGTGGTTGACCAAGGTATTTGTAGACCAACCACTATTTCCATCCCATCTGGTCCTGTCCATGACCCTGCGTCCATTTAGGAGAGAGACACAGAGAGATGTACAAAGTTGATGAGCAAACTGATGTGGTCAGTGTCTACCTGGAAATTTGCAACAAGGATGCTGACAAAGATGGAAGATTGCATCCTTACAGCCATTGGGAATATTGTGAACCAGACTGCAACATTTCAATTGAATGGGATTTCTAAATACAGCACATAGCTGTACCCACACCAAAGCAGCCCCATCTGTGGGATAAACAGCAGCCCCTATTTTTTTTTTTTTTAAATAACAGAGGGCTTCAACTGTGTCTGTAATATATTTTTTAATTAATTAATTAATCTATTTATGGCTGTGTTGGGTCTTCATTTATGTGCGAGGGCTTTCTCTAGTTGTGGCAAGCGGGGGCCACTCTTCATCGCGGTGCGCGGGCCTCTCACTATCGCGGCCTCTCTTGTTGCGGAGCACAGGCTCCGGACGCGCAAGCTCAGTAATTGTGGCACACGGGCCCAGCTGCTCCGCAGCATGTGGGATCTTCCCAGACCAGGGCTCGAACCCGCGTCCCCTGCATTGGCAGGCAGATTCTCAACCACTGCGCCACCAGGGAAGCCCAGCAGCCCCTATTTAATGATGCTAAAGCAGGAGCACTGCCAGAATGAGATGCCTCAGACTCAGACCCACTTCATCATTGGCTGCTTCCACACACTTGAGGGTGCAAAGCAGATGCTTCTGTCCGGGGTGATGTCCATAAACCCTGCCCGAGATTGTTCAGTCCTCAGTGGAGATCTCTGGTCCCATGTTAGTTAGTTTGGCTATCATCTGTCCCCAGACAGGGGACATCGAAGAGGTAGATCTACCAGAGAAAGAGCGGGAGGAGAGTTGCCAGAGCGGAGTGCATCCAGCCACTGTTCCTGGGATGCTCAGACCTAGGTTCACATCCCCGCTTTGTCACCTCCTGGATGTGTGACCTCCAACCTCTCTGAGCCTCTTTCTTCTCCGCATCTGCCAAGGTGAGGTGATACTGTTGAGAGAATAAAGAGGGTGTGGTGAGCAGAGTGGCCCCGCCTCTTAGTAAATGCAGGAGAAGCCGCAGAGCAAAAGTGGCCGGAATTGTAGTTATCATAAGAGCATTAAAATTGGATGCTTGTCTCATTTCGTATAACATACAATTGCAATCTGTAGGCTGGACAAACAAAGCATTTGGGCCCACACAATATTTTCTTACAGCTTTTGTACATTAAAGATTTGAATTTAGGAATGTTAGTTGAAGTCAAGATTTCTGGCTTATCTTGGGGGGGAAAAAAAAAAAAATGAAGGTCTTGCCAAAATGGATTTGCCTTCCCCTATGGGAGCAAGCAGCTGAAACCCAGGAGCTGCAGCCCCCTGCAGACACGACAGTGCCCTCCAGTGGTCATGGTGACAATCACACCTCAGGAGCAGGCTCTGTTTGTGACCCATTTTATAGAGGCGGCCACTGAAGCCCAGTTTAAAGAACTTGCCAAAGTCAGACATCCAGTAAGCAGAAGTCTGCACCAGCATCCCCGTTTCCATCATCACACCACATCGCCACACTGTATCCAGACCTGCTTCACCCGCTCACCCACCTGCCTCTCCTTGAAGGCAGAGCATTGCCGCCTGCCTCTAACAGGTGGAATCCAAAGGCAGAGAGTTCACAGACGGTATCTGATTTGGATGGAGACCTTGGAGATCCTCTAATAAATTTTAACCTCCGAGTTCCAGGTCTTCATCCTGCCGTTCCCAAGGTTCAGAGAGAACTTACTGATCCTCACTCAGACAGTCAAGAACTGAACAGCCGGCTAATTTCCATCTCCAGACACCTGGCTCTTTCCTGGGTACCATTTGCCTTCCAGTGGGGCGGAGGATGACCTCTAGGAGGAGGGCTTTGCTGTCGTTACTCTCACGGGCCGTCCCTTGTCCTCGTCACGGGTAGGACATGCACCCTGTCGTCGGAGCAGCCCATTCAGCTCACCTGACTCACGACTAGGAGTCATTTGGCAGAAGCCATTGCCTTTCTCTCCAGAAGGCTCACTCTCATCTCCCTCCCCCAACCTGCTGAACATCCTCTCCCAGGCTGTGGCTGATCTGATCCCTCCGTCATTGCCACGTGAGACCCGGTTCACAGGGCAGCGTTTGTGATGCGGATAGCAAACACCTCATGTAGCACAGTGGGTGGATGGCCAGTGGATGTGTGAACGTCAAAGATGCGGGACATCATTAGCCATTAGGAAAACACAAAAGCACAGTGAGATACCACTGCACAGCCATCAGAATGGCTACAATTTAAGAAAAGATTGACGATTCCAAGTCTTGGAGAGGATGGGGAGGGGTGGGAACTTTCTGCTGGGGAAAGGCAAAACGTACAGCCACTTTGTCTGTGGTTTTTTTTTTTTTTTATTTTATTGAACTGTAGTTGATTTACCATGTTGTGTTTAGTTTCTGCTGTACAGCAAAGTGATTCCGTTTTGTATATATATATTCTTTTCCATTATGGTCTATCACAGGATACTGAATATAGTTCCCTGTGCTGTACAGTAGGACCTTGTTGTTTATCCATCCTATACATACTAGTTTGCATCTGCTAATCCCAAACTCCCAGTTATTCCCTTCTCCACCCCTTGCCTTGGCAACCACAAGTCTGTTCTCTAAGTCTGTGTTTCATAGATATGTTCATTTGTGTCATAGTTTAGATTCCACATATAAGTGATATAGTGATATCTGTCATTCTTTGTCTGACTTATTTTGCTTAGTAGGATCATCTCTAGGTCCATCCATATTGCTGCAAATGGTAATATTTCATTCTTTTTTTATGGCTGAGTAATATTCCATTGTATATATGTACCACATCTTCTTTATCCATTCATCTGTTGATGGACATTTAGGTTGTTTCCATGTCTTGGCTATTGTGAATAGTGGTACAACCACTTTGGAAAACAGTTTGGCAGGTTTTTTTTAAGAGTTGAATATACACCTTCCCTGTAATCTTGCCATTCTACTTATAGATATTTACCTAAGAGAAATGAAATGGACTAGCCATACAAAGAGTTGTTCATGAATATTGATAGCAGCATTACTTGCACTTGCCAAAACCTGGAAATAACACAAATGCCCATCAACAGGTGAATGGATAAACAGACAGTGGTGTATTCATACAGGAAAATACAACTAAACAATGAAAAATACTGATACATGCTACAACATGGATGGATCTGAAAATAATTATGCTAAATGAAAGAAGTCATGCAGAAGATGTATGATTCAATTTTTATGAAATCATAGACTGTGAAAACAAATCTATAACTTCAGAAATCAGATCAGCAGTTGTGTGCAGATGGGGGTGAGTGTCCCAGGAAGGGGTGGGATGGAGGGATGACAAAGTGGTACCAGTAAACTTCCTTATCCTTATCTCAATTTTAGTCCTTATTTCCCAGGTTTATACATAGATCAAAACTTACAAAATATTATATATTTAAGATACATGCAGGGACTTCCCTGGGGGTCCAGTGGGTAAGACTCTGAGCTCCCAACGCAGGGGGCCCAGGTTCGATCCCTGGTGGGGGAACTAGATCCTGCACGCATGCCGCAACTAAGACCCGGCACGGCCAAAATAAATAAAAAGTAAATAATTTTTAAAAATACATGCATTCTATCTTACATCATGTATACCTCAGTAAAATTCTTTAAAAAAGCATTTGACACACGGTAGATATTTAATAAGTACATCTAGTGAGGGCATCGCACCGCGTTTGTGGCAAGGAGAACGATTTTATTCCCCTTCCTTTTTTGCTCCTCTTCTGTTCTCAAGGAACTGAATACTGGGGAGGATGTGGCCCCCTGGGACGTCGGTCGGGGATGGCTGTGGGCTCTGGGTGTCTTGCTCCTAAGAGGGGAGTGAGGTTCTGGGGCCGTTCACTGCAGCTCTGCCCTGCAGACCTCTTCCTTTACGAGACCCCCGTGCGGATGGAGAGGAAATACTTGCGTGCAGATTGCAATCCACAGTTTGAAACAGTCTATGGGAATATGGCTTTACGCAGTGTCCTACAAGCTGAATACAAGGGCATGTGGGAGAAAAGCTCATTGCTGTGGGCACTGTGTGGGCCAAGGCTTGGAGACAGGAGGAAGCCCGTTATCTCAGGAATTAGGACGAGACCCTGCGGCTTGTACGCGGTGAATGCTGGAGAGGAACAGAGTGAGATTGGGGATGCACGCAGATACCCTATCGTGCGGGGCCCCCCAGGACCCTAGAACAAGGTTTCGGTTGGTTTGTCTGTTTTTCCCTGAGAACAGTAGGAAGTGACTGGGGGATTTTAAGCAGGAGAGTGACTTTATCATACTTCTGTTTACTTAAACCAGTTCAGTCTGGAAAAGCGGCTGTGGTGTGGGGAGGCAACTGGAGGACTGAGAGAGTAGAAGGTGGGATTCTGCTTTGGAAGCTGCTGTCGTCATCCGGGTGGTAGGTGATGGTGGCAGCGAAGAGGCTGAGGTGTGTCTTGAAGGGCAGCCCTGAGTTAGTTTCCCCCTGGGAGCTGAGTTGATCTGAGCAAAGCATCGGGGGCATTCTGGACTGGACCAAAAGCTCCGTGTCAGTTATATTTATTGTGACTGGTGATCCTTTTTTTCTCTTGGCTGCGTTGGGTCTTCGTTGCTGCGCGCGGGCTTTCTGTAGTTGCAGCGAGCGGGGGCTACTCTTCGTTGCGGTGCGCAGGCTTCTCACTGCGGTGGCTTCTCTTGTTGCGGAGCAAGGGCTCTAGGCACGCTGGCTCAGTAGTTGTGGCACGTGGGCTCAGTAGTTGCAGCACGCGGGCTCTAGAGCACAGGCTCTGTAGTTGTGGCGCACGGGCTCAGCTGCTCCGCGGCATGTGGGATCTTCCCAGACCAGGGCTCGAACGCGTGTCCCCTGCATTGGCAGGCGGATTCTTAACCACTGCACCACCAGGGAAGCCCTGGGGTCTTTTAAAACCCAGCCTGTGCACAGATGGCTTCATTATTTGGCAGCCCTAGGTCCGTGGGTCCCAGGACGCTAGGATCTATATATTGCCCTGAGAGAAAGGCTATTCCTCCCAAGAGGAGTCTTTTCCCCAGTCTCCTCCATTCTCTTTATTTATTTGTTTTCATTTTATTTTATTTTTACATTTTTTAATTGAAGTATAGTTGATTTACAATATTGTATTAGTTTCAGGTGTACAGCGCAGTGATTCCGTTTTATATATATGTACATATATACATATGTAGATTCTTTTTCAGATTCTTTCCCTTATAGGTTATGACAAAATATTGAGTACAGTTCCCTATGCTATACAGTAGGTCCCTGTTGGTTCTCCTTTACTCTCCATGAAGAAATCACCTCTCATTTTTTCCTCCCAGTTTCCTCCCAGTAATAGTTCTTGTCACATTACCTTAAAGATGAACACCCAAACCCGCTTAAAACAGCATCTGACAAAATAATGTAATCTTCTCTGCAGCTAGAGATGAGGAAAATGAATGATTACAATAGTGGTCCTATCACTGTCTTGTAGCGGCCATCAGTCCCTGGAGCAGGTTGAATACAGCTGGTGGGAAGGACGGTGTGGGTTTCCCCTTGAGTTAGTGGGGAAAAAAGCAGGAGCCTGTCTCTGACGTTTTGGTGGATGGATGTGGGATGGGGACCCTTCTTTGCTGCACTCACAGTCACTTCAAGTAAAATTCAGAGCTGTTCCCTTGACCTCAGGGTTGCGCAACCCCAGCACGATTGACATTTTTCTTTTTCTTGTTTTTTTTTTAAATTTTATTTTTTTGGTCGCATCCCACGGCATGCGGGATCTTAGTTCCCCAACCAGTGATGGAACCTGTGCCCTCTGCAGTGGAAGCGCGGAGTCCTAACCACTGGACCGCCAGGGAAGTCCCGACATTTTTCTTTGGATAATTCTTTGCCGAGAGGGGCCACTCTGAGAATTGTAGGATGTGTAGCAGCATCCTTGGATCCCGCCCACCAAATGCCGGTCCCCTCCCCCCCAGGTTGTGACCGAAAATCTCCAGACATTGCCAATATGCCCTGGGTGACACAATTACCTGTGGTTGAGAACTCCGATCTGGAGTAATCTGTGTCCCTGAGTCCCATAGAGTTATGAGCTGTTGTAACCCAATTAGGGGGGAATAAACTAAAATTCTCCTAACCAGTGACCACTCTATCATCTTCTGAGTTTCCTTCACCTGTGCTGAAGACCCTGCAGAAGGGCTCTCTCCCTGTGCCCACAAAGTCACTGATCCTTTTCTTTGCAAGTTCTGTGTTGTACATACTCATAGGATGTGGGTGGCCTTAGAGTTCAGTAGCTTTATTTTTTTCTTTACTACTTTTTTTTTTTTAATTCTCTGGAGTCCTAGAGTCTGACATTTTGACATCTGGATGTTGCAAAGGTCAAGACGGGGTTTCCATTCCATGAAGGGTCAGGAAAGGACACATGGGGGTTTGACTGGAGCTTGGGGTCGTCTTGGGTAGGCAGTTCTTCAGTGGGAAAGAAACTTAAGGCCGTGGATTTCAACCCACCTGCTGCAGCTTGAGCATCCCCTCCCACTAAGTGGCCACCCAGCTAGGGCACACCTGCACACACCCACAGGTGTGCCAGTATGGCCCTGCAGGTGGCGCTCTACCCAAATGCATCCCAAGGGGGTGCTGTTCATACCTTAGATGATGCAGCTTTGGGTGTCAGGCCAGGCATTTATGACCTTGGGAAAAGAGGTCTGGATTGGGAGTCAGCAGTTCTGGCTTCTAGTTCTGGCTCT
Source organism: Balaenoptera borealis (assembly GCF_965194805.1). Taxonomy (NCBI): domain Eukaryota; kingdom Metazoa; phylum Chordata; class Mammalia; order Artiodactyla; family Balaenopteridae; genus Balaenoptera; species Balaenoptera borealis. Next base: position 87,692,602 of record NC_138875.1, read on the forward strand.
GTCATTATTTTAGTTAAATGACCCTGGATAAGTCCTTTCTCCTGTCTGGCCCACATCTTCTCTTGAGTAAAATGAGTCATTTTTCAATAAGATTTGTGTTTGTCAAAGTGTGGCATCCTTAATCATTCTAGAGTTTTTTTAAAATGTGTTTTACTGAAGTATAGTTGATTTACAATGTTGTGTTAATTTCTGCTGTACCGCACAGTGATTCAGTTATGCATATATATTCTTTTTCATATTCTTTTCCATTTTGGTTTATTAGAGGATATTGAATATAGTTCTCTGTGCTCTACAGTAGGATCTTGTTATTTACCTGTTCTTTATATAATAGTTTGCATCTGCTAACCCCAAACTCCCATTTCCATCCCTCCCCACCCCATTCTAGGTTTTAAAATAATGTAGGTGTTCCCTGGCGGCCCAGTGGTTAGGACTCTGCACTTTCACTGCTGTGGGCCCGGGTTCCACCCCTGGTCAGGGAACTAAGATCCCACAGGCCGTGCTACACAGCCAAAAAAAACCCCACACAAACAAACAAAATAATAAAATAATGTAGGTGGTGCACAGGGAGAGTGTATATGTGTTTGTGTGTGAATATGTATCTATATGTGTGTGTCTATATATAGAGAGAGAGAGAGAAAGACTCATACATGCGTATGTACCTTATATGTATATATTCCTATAAATAAAGTGCATTAGAAGAAAGCAAAGTGAAGCTAACACACCAGACTTAGGATCCTGCAATGCCATTACTTACAACAAGTTCAGTTTGTTTGGGAAGTTAGGCCTGAGTTAAAGAAAAGTATCAAGCAAGTCATATTTTGAAGACGACGTGGATATAGTAAAATGTGTGTCCGCGGGTGACAGCATCTGGGCAATGGTGAGCAAGGACTTTGTGTCTTCTTCAGATCTGAGGTCAGGCTCACCTGCTCCCACTGCATCCCTCCAGCATGAGTGAGTATGCATTAGCCATCCTCAGAGGCTCAGAGACAAATCCCTGGGTGACACTGCACAGGGACACCCATGGCCCCTGAGAAGTGCACACCTTTCGTAAGTGGAGGGCACAGGAGGAGTTAAAGCCACTGTTCTTTCTCCCCTAGGATTTCCAGACCTGATCAGGGAGCCGGACTCCTCTGTGTCACCGCTTAGAACACACATCCTTTCTTTGCCATCAACATCGTTGATCATCAACCACCGCAGACACCTGCATGTGTGACTTTAAAAAGCCAATACAGCAGCATTTTGGTTGAAGGTGAGAAGTTCCCCGCTTGTTAAACTGCCACCTACCCATCTGGAGTGGCTGCCTTTTCCTTTGGTTTCTCCCTGCCCTCTGGGTACCAAGCCGGTTTCAGATTCCACTTGGAAAGCTCCTGAGGTTTTCAACCCACAGTCAGTGAAACGTGTCAAAAAGAAAACAATACCAGGTAATGGGATCAGAGGCCAGGGTGGGTGAGGCTACTTTAGAGAGGACGGCTGCTCAGGGAGAGCCTGCCAGGAGGGGTGTCTGACTCCGATGGGAGAAGGGGCCAAGCTGGCAAAGGTCAGGAGGTGACAGTTCCAGGCAAGGGAACAGCAAACACGACTGCTCAGAGGAGGGCCGTGTTTCGTGTGTTTAAATGATTTCTATAGATTTTATATTTAATAGTCATAGTAACATAACAAAAGAACTGGAGTTAGTCCCCATAGTAAAATTAATGAAAACTTTAAGGAAATCACTTAGCGAAAGATCCAGGCCAAGGGTGTGGATCTCAAAATCTGCTCCCTGCTAAGTATTGAACTGCAGGTGAGGGGTGTGCCGGTGAAGTTTATATAAATACCCTGTTTATAGGAGGGAGAGAAAGAGACAGAGAGAAACTCCCAGAGGAAAAAAATATTCCACTAGAAGTCATAGGACTTAGATTCTCCTTCTGGCAGAACTATGTTAAACCTCAGGCATGACCTTGGCCAAGCCAGCTGGCCTCTGTGTCCCAGTTTCCCTGTCTCTTTATGTGGAATAATCATCTCTCCCCTGCTCACCTCCCAGGGTGGTTGTGAGACTTACAGGTACGAAGGGGGTCCCAGGGGCAGGACACGGTGTGGAAAGGAAGGTACAAATTACTGTCATAGACACATGCCAGGCTTCCTTTGGTCAAACAATTAATCATAGCTGTTGCATGCGGCAGACTGACTCCACCATCCCGCACTTGATATCAGGTTATTTCTCCAAACGAAGATTCCGTTTAATAATGAAGCAGCAACTGAACAGGACTCAGGGATTATGAATATCGTTTCCCAGATCTCTTGGCAAATTGCACAAAAGACTGAGATATTTGGTGGCTGGATTCCTGAGGAGCCATTGAAGGAAACCGGGGGCTGGGAGGTGAATCCAAGTTCTCCCACCTGCTAGCTTGGGATCCTTGAGGAACACACCCAGCTTCTCAGAGCTCCTGCCCTGTCAGGTGAAGACGGTCATCCGCTTCGACAGTTTCTAGATGCAGCCAGCATCCCTCCTCCTGAGACCACAAGACTTCTTCTGCTGTCTGGGGTTGACAGGAGAGTTTCACCATCACTGATGAAAGTCATTTCCAAATTCCATCACTGCATGTGAGTGTGGAAATTAGAGGAATTCCCTGGTGGTCCAGTGGTTAGGACTTGCGCTTCCACTGTAAGGGGCCTGGGTTCAATCCCTGGTTGGGGAACTAAGATCCTGCAAGCCACGTGGCATGGCCAAAAAAAAAAAAAAAAAGAGAAATTAGATTAACTCTGGGTATCAGCGAGCCCCTTGAACATTAAACGGTATAAATTCCCCGGTTCAGGAACTGTCTCCGTCCCCCGTCAGGCTCCATCCTCTTTCCTGATAAAGAAAACCGCTCCTTAAATTGATCTATTAAGTATTTATTTTTTTAAAAATTTTATTGGAGTGTAGTTGCTTTACAATGTTGTGTTAGATTCTACTGTACAGCAAAGTGAATCAGCTATACCTATACATCTATCCCCTCTTCTTTGGATTTCCTTCCCATTTAGGTCAGAAGCATGGATTTTTTTTTTTTTCCCTGTCTCATAATAGGATCAGCTGAAATCAAACATCCAGAACCGTTAGCCCAGGGGCCCCTCTTCCAAACTGGATTTAGAGGAGTTTACTTCCAGGATCAGCAAACTGAAGGAAATGGCTAAGCTGCTTTCGGTTTCCTGCTCCCATGAAGCCATAAATAGTCTCCCTTTCCATCTCTGGAGGGCTGCTCAGTGGCACCGTTCCCCCATCACCAACACCGATAATCGCTGACCCTGCGTGGCCTGGGCAGGGGGTCATAAAAGCCCAGTCTCAGATCTGAGATCCCTTTAGACCCAGGGGCACATTTTAGAGAACAGTGTGTTGACAACATCGGAGAGGGGAGGGTAAAGTTGACATTTCTTTTCTCTTAGGAACATAAACAAGGATCATTTTCTGGCGTGGAACTTTTGGAGGCAAAAATGAGACCCTTATGATGATGTTTATGATAATATGCTAATGATTATGCTTCCCATTAATAAGGGGGACCCAGAAAATTGTTGGTTTTTTTGTGTGTTGCCATTTTTTTTTTTTTTTTTTTTTTTTAATGGCTGTGTTGGGTCTTCGTTTCTGTGCGAGGGCTTTCTCCAGTTGTGGCAAGCAGGGGCCACTCTTCATCGCGGTGCGCGGGCCTCTCACTATCGCGGCCTCTCTTGTTGCGGAGCACAGGCTCCAGACGCGCAGGCTCAGTAGTTGTGGCTCACGGGCCTAGTTGCTCCGCGGCATGTGGGATCTTCCCAGACCAGGGCGCGAACCCGTGTCCCCTGCATTGGCAGGCAGATTCTCAACCACTGCGCCACCAGGGAAGCCCTGTGTGTTGCTACTTTTTTATTGAAGTATAGTTGATTTACAATGTTGTGTTAGTTTCAGGTGTACAGCACGGTGATTCAATTATATATATATATATATATATATATGTGTGTGTATATATATATATATATATATATATATATATATGTATTCTTTTTCAGATTCTTTTCCCTTATAGATTATTATAAAATTTTGGAGTTCCCTGTGCTATACAGTAGGTCCTTGTTGGTTATCTATTTTATATATACTAGTGCATATCTGTTAATCCCAAACTCCTAATTTAAATTAGGAGTTTGCGGTTGTTTTTCAATTTAAGAGACATTGGACAAAATGGGATGCCAAATAGCTTCCCCAAACTTCTGAAGTATTTGTCAGAGGATGAGAAAGATTTTCTCTCCATGAAGGTGAAGGCCAATAGATACTGTGTTTTTCTACCAAGATAAATGCCAGGGACTGATTAGTTTTTGTCCCATTTCACACAGCCTTGAGAAATGAGCCCACTTGCACACTCTGAGACTTTGGCAGAGAAATGATGGAGTTGGCTTTGCTGTAACATTAGAAATCAGAAATACTGCTGCCGCCAGCAGGTCCATCCATATGTATTTGTGCCCTGACGTATGACTCAAAGGTGCTGGGGTAGCATGCCAGGATTGCTTTGGATTATTATAATTTAGCAAATCATCTAACTTATATATTAAGCTGGCTCAATAGACATATCCCCTTGTGCCTTCCTCTAAAGAAAAAAAAAAAAAGGTGGTGAATAATGATGACATAGGCACAAAGTCACAGGGTCCATTGTTTAAGTGTCCAATGCCTAAATAGAGAGATGGCTGGACCAGAACCCACACTCCACCCGAAAGCATCTGCTTCCAGTGGGTGGCAATCAGTAGAGCAAGGGAGAGAATTTTTATAGAATTTGGTTTATTGCCACATTCGTTTAGCCTTTTCTGAAAGATAATTCAGAAAGAATTTGGGGGAAAGAAGCAGCTTTCCATCAGATTTGCCCGTAGTGACACACAACCATCTTTTCATTATGCAGAGAGATTTTTAAAAATGTCTTAGCCAGACTAACTCTCCTGAGAGGAGTTTGCTTCTTGGTGGGACATGGGGGAGGGCGGGGCAGGCTCAGGATCAAAGGGGAGGGGGGTGTACATTCAGACCTTCTCTGGCCAAGAAACTGCCACCAATTTCCTGCAGTTCCCCAGCCCACCTGCATTCGACCAACCCCACACAGCTTACCCTCCTCGAGTTCTTTCTTTTTTAATTTAATTTTTATTTTATACTGGGGTATTCTTGATTTACAATGTTGTGTTAGTTTCAGGTATACAGCAAAGTGGCTCAGTTATACATATACATATATCCATTCTTTTTCAGATTCTTTTCCTATATAGGTTATTATAGAATACTGAGTAGAGTTCCCCGTGCTCTACAGTAGGTCCTTGTTGTAGAGTTCTTTTTTTATCGTTGTATTTATTAAGTTATTCAAGTACCCTCTGTGCTTCAGACCCACTCTGATTCTAGGCATACAAAATTAAATAATAACCATCACTTACCTTCAAGATTTTTACAGTGAAGCTGAGAGATATCTGCTGGCCATGTTCCTATCTGTAAGAGGAGGTATTTTACAAGTGATATGGTTACATATTTAGACAAAGAGCTAATTCTCCCAAGAGGAAAGTGTTTCATCAGGGAAGGCTTTAAAGTAAAGACAACATTGAAATGGGGTTTTGAAGGATGGGTAGGAGTTTGTCAGGAAGAACAATGATCTGTGAGTAATAAAACCAACAGCTACTCTTAACTGAGCACCAACTATGTGCCACATGTGCTTTTACATATTTGAAATGTCTTATTACTATTAATCATTCAATGGTAGGAGTTATAGAAACTCTTATATCCATGTTACAGATGAGAAAACTGGGGAAATTGACTCTCCCAAGTATAGGTAGCTTTTGGAGCAGGCAGACTGTCCTAAAACCTGGGCTCTGAGCTATCACACCCCACTGCTGGGTGTTCCGAGAAGAAGTGTCTGGAAAGGAGAGAAATCTAATGAAACATGAATGGTTGAAGAAAGTGTGTGCATCTCATCTGCCCAAGGATTGGAATGTGTCTGACTCACCCACCATATGACTTGGGGACAGAAAATCAAGCCCCTCTGAACCTCAGCTCCTTCACAAAGTGGGATGGGCAAGTGGCCTCCCGCCCAGGAGTTTGTGAGAATCCCTTTTCTTTGTGTTCCTCTCTTTCTCTATCCCTCCCTCTCCCCCTTTCTTCCTAACACGTGTCTGTTGAGTATCTATTACATGCCAGATACCTGGAAAAGCCCTGGGAATGCAGCTTAAACAAGGCTGGGTAAGGATGGGCCCCAGTGCTGTGGCTCAGGTGACTCAGCCTTGGCTGGCCAGTCAGAGAGCACTTAGTTCCAGGTGTGGATGGGCCAGTGGTCCTCCAGGGAGCCCGGGGCACCGCAGGATGTTGACAGCAGGCATCCCTGGGCCAGAGGGGTGCCTCTCCTTCTGTATTTCTCTCTGACTCTCTATCTCTCTGTATCTCTTGATCTGTCTTGCCGTCTCCCTGTTCTGTTGGTTTTTATTTCTTTCTGTGTCCTTAGCTGTCGTCTTCTCTCCTGGATTAACTCTCTCTCTTTTTAAAATCAGTCTGGCTTCCTCATTCTTTCTCTGTCTCTCTCTGTTGACTCTATCTTCCTCTGTATGTTCTCTCTTCCTGCTTGATGTCTTCCTGTCTGTCTTTCTGCTTCTTTGACTCTATTTAGGCATTAGGTTCTCAGTCTATTTCTCTCTCTCTCCTTCTCCCTCTATGTCTGTTTCTGTCACTGTCTCTCTCTCTCTGGCTCCCTCTCCTTTCCAATCTCTTGGTCCAGACACCCAGAAACTGGACTTGTCCAAGGGATGGGAACCAGCCAAAGACCCAGCTGCGTTCTCCCCTGTGACTGGACCTTCCAGTAACCAGTTGCAGGAGTCTTAAAACAGGGCTCACTCACCCTTCAATGAGGTCATTGTTGTGAACTTGAGTTGTATGCCTGTCTTCTGGAGTATTTCTCTCGGTAGCTCTGTCTAATCAGGTTTGGGTGTTAATTATATGACTGATATTTGCATGCTAGTTTGGTGGTAACTTGGTGTCATATTAAATTTTAATTTGGTCTAAGCTGGATAAGATTCCTTCAGTCAACAAAGATGCTTGTATTAGCAGGTTACAGATATAATTAGGCAGAGGTTGACTGAACCACTAATAGATTCAGGTACCGGGAAGGAATTAGAGATAAACACTCAGACACTTATTATTCAGTGTTGATGCTGGGGTATGTGAATCAGCAGGACCCACCTGAATTATGGAAGCCTGAGCATAAAATGCAGAATGCACCCACGTTTAAACTTAGGTGTTCTTGACATTTTCTCCCAGTCTCTCTTTTATCCTTGTTTCTCTATTTGTCTATCCTTCCCTCTTACCAGTCTTTCAGCTTGTGTATTTGCTGTCTTCTCTCTCTCGGTCTGATGGCGTATTAGTTTCCTGGGGCCGCTGTAACAAATCACCACACAATGGATGACTCAAAAGCACAGAAACATATCCTTTCACAGTTATGGAGGTAGAAGGTCCAGACTCAGCTTGACTGGGCCAAAATCAAGGTCAGCAGCATGGAGCTCCCTCCAGAGGCTCCAGGGGAGAATCTGGTCCTCTGGTTGCCTCAGCTTGTGGCTGCCTCACTCCAATCTCCACTCCCTAGGTCACCAAAGTTTCAGCACAGATGGATGTTGAACATGGATGGATGTTGAACATGGATGGTTGTTGAACATGGATGGAGGTACCTCCCTAATGCAGGTGGGTCCTGCTGATTCATAATGGAGCCTGTTGGACTTCCGAAGGATGGAGAGTGATTTGACCATGATGAGAGGTGGGGGAAGAGTGCAAGAGGGAGAGAGAGAGGATGGAAAAGGAAGGAGAGGGAGGGGATTTGGGAGGGAGGGGGGAGGAGAGAAGAGAGGATCATTATATAGACAAGTAGAGAAAATGACAGTTTCAAGCTCTGAAAGGAGCAAGAGTCACCAATAAAAATGTCCCCAAAGACCAAGCAGGTGACGGATACAAGCAGAACAGCTCAGGTGAACACGGAAGTGGAGATTGGGGTGCTTTGGCCACAAACCAAGGAGACCAGAGGACCAGATTCTCCCCTGGAGCTTCTGGAGAAAACGCCCCCCTGCTGACCTTGCTTTCCGCCAAGTCACACAGATTTTGGACTTTTGAGCCCCAGAACTGTGAACAGATATGTTACTGTTAAGTCACGCATTGTATGGTGATTTGTTGCAGCGGCCCCAGGAAACTAGCGGGTTTCTTCTATCTGTGCCACATCGTCCTCTGCCCTCCTCCTGTAAGGATCCATGCAGCTGTATTCAGGACTTGCCTGGATATTCCAGGACAGTCTTATCCCCATCTCAAGACTCTGAACTTAATTACATCTGTAAAAGTCCCTTTTTAGCCATTAAGGTGACATTTGCAGATTCCAGGGATTAGGGTGTGGAGCCGGTATTCAGTCCGTCACTCCGAATGCTGCTCTGTCTCCCGTCTCTTCTCCCTCTCACCACTCAGAGAAGGGGCCTTTCTGAGGAATCTTCAGCTGCTGCTCTCTGGTCCAGAACCAGAAATTAACTGACTTTTCTAACAGAGGAGACAGACAGGAACATCTGTCTTGATCTGCATCTCCTACTCAGAGCCATGTGGATGGAGACCAGAGCAGGTGAACATAAGAGAACCCCTGACTTCCCTTGACCTTGACTGAAAGAGGCTTTTACCAACAGGAACAAAATGATCACATTTGACCTCCCACTTCTGGGACTGTAGAAACCACTTCCTCTCACAAAACGATCTTCATCAAGCTGTGTGGGGCATTAGCCGAGAGCTGGTTCTTTGAAGCTGGGCACTTGACCATCCCCATCCTGCTGCTTATTAAATGTTGGCCTTGGGCACACTGGTAACCACCTCTGAGCCTCAGTTTTCTATCCTGTAAAATGGGCACGATAATGGCGCCTCCTTTGAGGGCTGCTGTGCATTTACAGTTTCTCTGTACTTCCCTCTCCCTTTCTCTCTCTGCTTTGTTTCTGTGACTCTGTCTTTATCTTTCTTTTCATCTCAGCTTCCATGTTCTCTGCATTGCAGCCTGTGTTTCACTCTCTCTAGCTGTCTCTCTAGTTGTGTGCAAACGTGTGTTTCGTCTGCCTGCTGTTGCTTTGTTCCTTGGCTTTATTTGAGCTGGCGGATTCTCTTTCTGTCTCAGTTTCTTTGTCTCTCTCTGTCTGCCCATCTCCCGTTTTCTTTCTCTCTCACTCACTCTGATGAGGGTTCTGTTCACAGAGTGCTCTGCTGGTCCTCCTCGGTACAGAACCGGGAGATTCCTCATCCTTTACCCACCCACAGAAGCCTGACAGACGCCTGTCTCCCAATTCAGAGTCTACTGATGGAGGTTGGCACTGAGTGATAGAAGACATCTCGACTTCACTTTGCCTGTTCTTTATTATCTATCCAATAGAGAGAGAGACTCAGCCATGAATGGAATCGACTCAAGCCTCTCATATTTTTTATTCACTGGGACGTGGTACAGTCCTACTGAGGTACCAACACAGCACAGACAATCACACTTGACCTCCAACCTCAATTACTGTGGCTCTGGGGCATCGGTTAAGAGCGTGTGCTTTGGAGTTTGGCAAGTCCCAGCTCAGCATCTGACCAGGTGTGACCTTAGCTAAGTCACTTCTTTCACTGAGCCTCAGTTTCCTCTTTTGTAAAATGGGTGTAATAATAGTACCTCCCTCTGGGGGCGCTCTTGTTTCTTCCGTCTTCACCTCTATCCATCACCTGCTTGGTCTTTGGGGACATTTTTGTTGTTGACTCTTGCTCCTTTCAGAGCTCAAAACTGTCTTTTTTCTCTACTTGTCAATATAATGATTCTTTCTTCTCTCTCCCATCCTCTCCACTCCCCTCCCTCTCTCCCTCTTGTACCTTCCCTCCACCTCTCATCATGGTCAAATCACTCTCCATCCTTCGGGAGTCCAACAGGCTCCATTATGATCCCCAATTTTACAGATGAGGGACTGGAGACCAGCGAGATTCTTGCTGGCTTGGGATCACCCAGGAAACTTGCAGCATAGCTGAGAGATGAACCCACGTCCTGTGATTCTTATTTCAGAGCCTCTTTTATTTTAAATTAATTTTTATTAGGTCTAGTTGATTTACAATGTTGTGTTAGTTTCTGCTGTACAGCAAAGTGAATCAGTTATGCATATACATACATCCTCTTTTTTTAGATTCTTTTCCCATATAGGTCATTACAGAATATTGAGTAGAGTTCCCTGTGCTGTGCAGTAGGTCCTTGTTGTTGACCTATTTTAAATATAGTAGTGTGTATATGTCAATCCCAATCTCCCAATTTACCCCTCCCCCCTTCAGTGCCTCTTATAATGACTCATCTGACCTTCCTAGCAGTGAGGCCAAGGATGTGAGCTGGTCGTGTAGGCCCTGGTGTTTGTCTCTCACTGATAAGTGAAAAATGTCTTAAATACTTCAGGATTATATAAAAAATGTAGAGACTCAATGTCAGCAACCCCCCTTGTGGACTCAAGATGAAAGAGCACTGATTTTTGTTATTATGATGGCAGAGCGTCTCCTGGACATCAAGGGCAGGAAATGAACCATCCCTTACTCAAGAATGACCTGGAACCAGCCTTGGAGCTCTTATTTCTGCTTCTCTCTGCATTTGTCTCTCATTATTGCTCTTCCTACAGAACAACTTTCCCTGCTTTTCAGTTTGTGGAGCCACCAGCTGCTCCTAAGTTTATGTCTCTACCTCTCAAAAATAGAGCTAGGACAGACTTCATCCCTTAATTGCACTCCTGTTGTCTCATTGGCCCAGTTTGGGTCACGTGTTCACCAATGGACCAATCAAAGGTGGCCAAGGTGGGCAGGGTCATTCTTCCCAACATGGCGGCCAAGGTCCCTCTTGCTGTTACCATGGGGATGGCTATCAGGAAAAGAGAAATTCCTAACGAGTATTTAGAACAGCATTGTTTGATGGCTTCACATCCATTTAACACTCATGGGATGACCACATACCATGTGCCAGTCATGAAAGTTGGTCTCTACCTTCGTGGGCTTTCCAATTTCTTGGATTTTTCTTGGTTCAGTTCCCCCCACTTTCCAAGAGGAACATTTGTGTTTAGTGTCACTTCTCCAGCTTCAAGCTTTCCATGGAGGGGTTGCAGACTCATCTGTTTTATATTCTGTTGTACAAATTATGAAGAAAGACTCGATCAAGAAAACTTGCTGAACAATACGTAAAGCCCACCAGCCCACCGTCTTCTTTTCAGTGACCCCTTAGAGGGGTCGGATAGGTGGGTGTTACTATCTAGTTAATCTTCGCTACTGATGGATGTTCTCTGTCCGCACGTAGAGTGATAATGGGAGTTTCTTCCTGTTTTTCCCTTTTCCCCATATTAGCTATTACCCCCTTGACACAAGAACTGTGCTTTGAGCGCGGCTGAATTTTTATTGAATTTTCCTTTAAGTACTGTCTTTTTGGAAACATCTCTCTTCATTTTCTTCAGGGACCAGCAGGTAGCTGGATTTCGAAAGCGTCTATTGCCAGGATAACAAGATAACATGTTATCAAAGACCACAAAAATAGAGTTTAAATGGTGGCCTAGGCAGACTTCAGAGATATCTGAGGCTCAACACTACAATTAAAAATCATGATTTAAGTTGTAGCCAAAACCCTAGTTTCTCTCGGGCTGAAGTTTACAGCTCTCTTGAAGTTTTATCCGTCGTAACTCAATCATAACATCTGAGGGCAAAGAGAGAAAAATGAAATAAAGTTGTCATGAGAGTCCCCTTCAAAGGCTGGCATGGGGAAGCCAGCAGACAGAATATGAGCAAACAGATTTCAGAGTTGGTTATTACTCCCGGGGCTTTCTGAACACAGGAGAATCCAGTGTATAATCAACCACAAGCCTTGTGGTCAGTATTTATGAGCTTTGGATCTCCTTGTATATTTCTCCTACCAACACACATTGTGCAAAACACATTTTCACATTGTGCAAAACACAATCAGTTTTGTTGGGCATTTTTGCTTGTTTGTTTGTTTGAATCAAAGTTTTAGGAATTTGATTTTTTACATGCAAAGGGTTAGTTTTTTGGGTTAGTTAAGATAAAATTTTAACTTCATTTATCACAAGACATGGTTGGCTGCCACAATACCATGGCAGCTACAACAGTAAGCATTTACTTCTAAGTGTTTTTGGTCCAATCTTGGCTGTGCCCCTGGGCAGCCAGTGCTTTAACTCTGCCCGCCCAGTGGTAAGAACAGAAACAGTAGTACATGCATTTCTTAAGAAAAGAATTGCAAGGAATTGGTCTGTGCAGTCGTAGGTGGTAGCGAGGCAAGTCGGAAATCCACAGGGCACCTGGAAACTCGGACAGGAGCTGACCTTGCAAAACATGGGCTGAAGTTCTTCCTTTTTTCATGGAAACCTTAGTTCTGCTCCTAAGAACTTCTCTCCACATCTAAACTATTTATTTATTTATTTTTGGCTGCGTTGGGTCTTCATTGCTGCGCGCAGGCTCTCTCTAGATGCAGTGAGCGGGGGCTACTCTTTGTTGTGGTGCGCGGGCTTCTCATTGTGCTGGCTTCTCTTGTTGCAGAGCACGGGCTCTAGGTGCGCAGGCTTCAGTAGTTGTGGCATGTGGGCTCAGTAGTTGTGGCACACGGGCTTAGCTGCTCTACGGCATGTGGGATCTCCCTGGACCAGGGCTCGAACCTGTATCCCCTGCATTGGCAGGCGGATTCTTAACCACTGCGCCCCGCACCTATACTTCTGTGTCAACTTTAATGAGTTCTTTTCACCCCCAGTTCCTCAAGGCTTCCTTTCCTTAATGGATATCTGAAATATCTATTTGTGATTGTTTAATCTCCCTGGTGAGAATGGACTCTTCCAAGCTTGATCTCTGTACCTTTTGATTGTTTCTTTGTTTATCATCTTCATGCCCAGAACAGAAATTTGACAAGAGTATATGTTCAGAAAATACTTGGTGCATGAATGAATGACTACAATTTTAATGCACAGAAATCTCTTGCATTCCTATACACTAACACTAAAGATCAGAAGGAGAAATTAAGGAAACAATCCCTTTCAAAATTGCAACAAAAAGAATAAAATACCTAGGAATAAACCTACCTGAGGAGGTAAAATACCTGTACTCAGAAAATTATAAGACACTGATGAAAGAAATCAAAGATGACACAAACAGATGGGGAGATATACCATGTTCTTGGATTGGAAGAATCAATATTGTGAACATAAGTACACTACCCAAAGCAATCTACAGATTCAATGCAATCCCTATCAAATTACCAATGGCATTTTTTACAGAACTAGAACAAAAAAATCTTAAAATTTGTATGGAGACACAAAAGACCCCAAATAGCCAAAGCAGTCTTGAGGGAAAAAAACGGAGCTGGAAGAATCAGACTCCCTGACTTCAGATCATACTACAAAGCTACAGTAATCAAGACAGTATGGTACTGGCACAAAAACAGAAATACAGATCAGTGGAACAGGATAGAAAGCCCAGTGATAACCCACGCACATATGGTCAACTTATCTTTGATAAAGGAGGCAAGAATATGCAATGGAGAAAAGACAGTCTCTTCAATAAGTTATGCTGGGAAAACTGGACAGTTACATGTAAAAGAATGAAATTAGAACACACCCTAACACTATACACAAAAATAAACTCAAAATGGATTAAAGACCTAAATGTAAGACCAGACACTCTAAAACTCTTAGAGAAAAACATAGGAAGAACACTCTTTGACATAAATCACAGCAAGATCTTTTTTAACCCACTTCCTAGAGTAATGGAAATAAAAACAAAAATAAACAAATGGGACCTCATGAAACTTCAAAGCTTTTGCACAGCAAAGGAAACTATAAGCAACGAAAAGACAACCCTCAGAATGGGAGAAAATATTTGCAAATGAATCAACAGACAAAGGATTAATCTCCAAAATATATAAACAGCTCATGCAGCTCAATATTACAAAACCAAACAACCCAGTCAAAAAAGGGGCAGAAGGCCTAAATAGACATTTCTCCAAAGAAGACATACAGATGGCTAAGAGGCACGTGAAAAGCTGCTCAACATTACTAATTATTAGAGAAATGTAAATCAAAACTACAATGAGGTATCACCTCACACTGGTTAGAATGGGCCTTATCAGAAAATCTACAAACAACAAATGCTGGAGAGGGTGTGGAGAAAACGGAACCCTCTTGCACTGTTGGTGGGAATGTAAATTGATACAGCCACTAGGGAGAACAGTATGGCGGTTCCTTAAAAAACTAAAAATTGAGCTACCATATGACCCAGCAATCCCACTACTGGGCATACACCCAGAGAAAACCGTAATTCAAAAAGACAATGCACCCCAATGTTCATTGCAGTGCTATTTACAATAGCCAGGTCATGGAAGCAACTAAATGCCCATCCACAGATGAATGGATAAAGAAGATATGGTACATATATACAAAGGAATATTACTCAGCCATAAAAAGGAACGAAATTGGGTCATTTGTAGAGATGTGGATGGACCTAGAGACTGTCATACAGAGTGAAGTGAGTCAGAAATAGAAAAACAAATATCATATATTACCGCATATATGCAGAATCTAGAAAAATGGTACAGAAGAACCAGTTTGCAAGGTAGAAATAGAGACACAGATATAGAGAACAAATGTATGGACACTAAGGGGGGAAAGCGGGGTTGGGGGATGGTAGTGGGATGAATTGGGAGATTGGGATTGACATATATACACTAATATGTATAAAATAGATAACTAATAAGACCCTGCTGTATAAAAAATAAATAAATAAAAGTAAACAAAATAAAACAAAAAATAATACAATTTTATTTAGAGGGAACAAAAAATACATGTAAAACATGGCACTGCTTCACCTTCTCTAGCTCAATTATCATGTTTTCAGATTTTCACTACACATTTTCTGTTCTGTTGACAAGTCACTATCAGTTCCCAATTTAATATCAATGTAAAGCAAATCATCTATATAAAAGAGAAGAAAAAGAGTACTTACCACGTACATTGTTGAGAAGGTTAAGTTAGCACTATAATTACACGTGCCATTTCTCTTCACACTTATTCTGCTTGTTTTCTAAAACTGTAGCTCAGAGGAATGTGAACTCTGTAACCCGGTCTCTGTCAAGAGTGAGCCATGAAAAGATCGAATGGGCAGGACCAGGATTTCAAGAAAGATCTGAGTCGTTGAGAAAATAAAGAGTATCCCTAAATAACTCATTTGCAAAATAAACATTTGCTCTATCAAAAGTGTACACTCTAAGACCCATTGGATTAGGGTGTGTGAGCCCTGAATACTCTTGCTTTGGCCAATGCAGGAATCAGACTTCATGTCCCTTGTCCCTTTGTGCCTCCTCTGTCATTGCAGGTAATGTGATGAGCTCTGATGCATTGCAGTGTGTTCTTTAAGAGGTGTTCATGGTGGTGCTGAGGGCCCCAGACATGAAACCACAGGAGAAACAATGAAAGAAAGCATCAGTGTTTACCTGGTGAGAAAAGAAAAAGGCTCATGGCTGGGACGAAGAAGGGATAGAAACTCTTCTTAAGGACTGGAAGGGCCATCATGTCAATGGAGTCTTTGTTTGTTGTTTTTTTTTTAAATGAATTCTACTTAAAAGTTCAAGTAGAAGTTAAAAGGCAACCGATTTGGGCCCTAATCCAAGGAAGGAAGAGAGGTCTTTGGTGTCTCTGCCTCTTCTTATAAGGGCACCAGTCCTATTAGATTAGGGCCCACCCTTATGACCTCATTTCATCTTCATTACTTCCCTAAAGGTCTTAGGACTTCAATAATTCAGTCCATAAGAATTTCAGGGAGATTTGCAGCAATGTGGATGCAACTAGAGATTATCACACTAAGTGAAGGAAGTCAGACAGAGAAAGATAAATACCAGCCGATATCACTTATTTGTGGAATCTAAAATATGACACAAATGAACTTATCTATGAAACAGAAACAGACTCACAGACATAGAGAACAGACTTGTGGTTGCCAAGGGGGAGGGGGACTGGGGGAGGGATGGAGTGGGGAGTTGGGGTCAGCAGATGTTAGCTATTCTATATAGAATGGATAAACAACAAGGTCCTACTGTATAGCACAGGGAACTATATTCAATATCCTATGATAAACCATAATGAAAAAGAATATTAAAAAAAGAATGTATATCTATGTATAACTGACTCACTTTGCTGTACAACAGAAATTAAAGCAACATTGTAAATCAACTATACCTCAAGAAAAAAATGAAAAAAATAAAATAAACAGGAGAAATTATATCAGAAAAAAAAATAGAATTTTGGGGAGACACAATTCAGCCCATAACACTATCCAAAGATGCAGTGAGCTCCTGAGTGGTCACATAGTCTTTGCTAGAACATTTCCAGTGAATGTCCTGACATTGAGAATCATCATAGAGGCGTGGATTGGTATTTGGAAACTCTTCATTCATGCTTTGACTTGGGCTTGAGACCTGAAGGATTATGATTTAGTAAAACGCTTTCGTTCCACTATAGTGACTAGATATTGATGACCTTCTCTGAGCAGAATGATGTACAGAGAGCTTTGTGAGCCCCCAGGATGGGCTATCTTTGCCTCCTGCCCGTAGAGGGTTATAATCAGGCTAATGAAAAGAAACGGTTAATAACTGGGCTTCCCTGGTGGCGCAGTGTATAGGAATCCACCTGCCAGTGCAGGGAACACAGGTTCGAGCCCTGGTCCGGGAAGATCCCACCTGCTGCGGAGCAACTAAACCTGTGCACCACAACTACTGAGCATGTGCTCTAGACCCCGTGAGCCATAACTACTGAGCCCGCGTGCCACAACTACTGAAGCTCATGCGCCTAGAGCCCGTGCTCGGCAACAAGAGAAGCCACCGCAAAGAGAAGCCACCGCAATGAGAAGCCTGCACACAGCAACAGAGTAGCCCCCGCTCACCGCAACTAGAGAAAAGCCCACGCACAGCAACAAAGACCCAACGCAGCCAAAAATACATTTAAAAAAAAAGAAATGGTTAATAATTTCTAAGCTGGCACTAGGCACTATTATAAGCATGTTTGATATATTGACTCCTTCAAATCACAGATCTTTTTGAGGTAGGTATTACACAAAAAATAGTATTTATTGTGTGACTTTACAGATGTGGAGACATTACGTAACTCACCTCAAATCACCCAGCTAATAGGTGGTGGACCCCTAGGTACCCATAGGTGCTTGCTGGCTCCAGAGCTGCCCCTGATCAGCTCTGTGCATGACTGAATTTCAGTGTGCTGTGTAGATATAGAGCATTCTTTTTTTTTTTTTTTAATTAATTAATTAATTAATTTTTATTTTTGGCTGTGTTGGGTCTTCGTTTCTGTGCGAGGGCTTTCTCTAGTTGCGGCGAGTGGGGACCACTCTTCATCGCTGTGCGCGGGCCTCTCACTGTCGCAGCCTCTCCCGTTGCAGAGCACAGGCTCCAGACGTGCAGGCTCCGTAGTTGTGGCTCACGGGCTTAGTTGCTCCGTGGCACGTGGGATCCTCCCAGACCAGGGCTCGAACCCGTGTCCCCTGCATTGGCAGGCAGACTCTCAACCACTGTGCCACCAGGGAAGCCCCCGAGCATTCTTAAAGCTATTAGAAAAAGTACCCCCGGCTACTGCTTTTCCATCAGAGGGATCAGTTTGTTGGAATTAGCTTTTCTGAATTTTCAAAACGCCTGTGTTTCCAACCACATCCCCTATAAGGCCCATTTTCTTCTTTTTACTGAGGTTCTCTGAAGGTCTTTTGCGGAAGGAAGAAAACTGCGATTTCCTGGGTGTGATTATATCGTAACCTTTGAGAGTCTGTCTTTCAGACTAAAGAATGGGCTCATGTCTTTGTGTTGTTAGGGACTGTACTGCTTGCCAAGGAACCTTGGTTTCCGGAACACCAGAAACCAGTCAAGCATCATCAGCCTGGGACCGGATTTTTTTCCTTCTCGGAGAGAAATAAATAAAACACTATTGCTGCCCTGGAAGAGAACGCCTGCCAACTTCCTCTGCAATAATTAAGTTTTCAGGCTTCAGTATCAGCTGGACCAGATACTAATGAGATGCTAAAGTGCTCAAAGTAGTTACATTAACATTTTAAAGCTTTCCCTGCCCTAGGGAAGCATCTTAGTTTCAAAGGCGGTCTCTGATGGGTAAAGGTGAGGCAGAGTGTCTTCAGAGGAAATGTAATGTGACCAGCTGCTTGCTCAGAAATGGAAAGGAAATTGATCACTAAGTAGAACCTGACGTCACCTCTGGGGAATGTCGGAAGCTTCCAAAAGGCAGCTGCAATTCTGGGTTCACGTGCAGTGTCTACACAAGAGGTGAGTGGTGGGGCTGGAGTCTGAACCCAGGCACGTGGGTGTCCTACCCTTCATGCTCGTAGCCGCACTCTATTCTGCCTTTAATACAGAAAAGTGAGGCTCCTCTCTTGGCCAGTGACTCCGTGACCCTCAGCAAGTCAATTCAACTCTAGGAATCTCAGCTTTTCCTCTGAACAGAAAAGGTCAGCTCGGTCTATCTCCCAAGCCCCGTTGTTCTATGAATATGATATAATATCATTATTTATCAGTCGGCCAATCAAAAAGCGTCCATGCTTCCAGGTGCTTCTTGAGGCATAATGGGCAAAGCAGCGAGTGAGACATTTCATGTAACTGACAATTTGTAAAATGCAAATCATGAAGCAGATGTGTCGTTACCGTCATCGTTATTATTATTATTATTATTATCAACAGCAGCAGCAGCAGCATTTCTGCTCCTGAAAATAACTCAGGGGGCTCCCTGGTGATGTCTCTGGGATGTTAAAAACCTAAACTAGAGACCATTGTCCAGGTGTGTTGAGGACAGAAGGGGCCATAGCTTAGCTACATTCAGCCCTTATTGGACTCCTTTTACTAAACGTTAAAAGATGCTAATAGTCACAGCATTAAGGTCAAATGCTCCCTCTGTAACCCTTGTTCTAACACAAAAGGCTGCACACTGTCCTGCAGTCACTTGGTTCCAACCTCTCAGACTCCCCCTAGCCGTGGCACGTAAAGCTGGCCGGCCCTTGACCGCACCTTCCGTGTGGAGCTTGACTCTTCCACTTGGCTCCATCTCAGAAAGCTGATCTTTCCGTAATACACTTCAGCAGTGGAGTGCTTGCAAAGGAGAGAGTGGAGTGCATCTAAGGATGTGTGCAGGCAACTCAAGTTTTCCTGCCTGAGGAATCCCCGCTAGTGGGCATCGAACAAAGCAGTGGCCTGGCCCTTTGCCTGGTGTAGCCGAGATGAGTGGGCAGCTCCCAGGCAGGTGGCCTGAGGACCACGGGGCACATTTGTACTCATGCTACGTTCCAGGAGGGACCTGATCCCTCCTTCGCTCTGCTTGCTACCGGGAGTCCAGGAGACTTTTATATTTACTCCCTACTGCCCTTGGAACCTCTTTTTGATTCTTAAATCAGATTGTGTAAACATTCAGTCTATTCCCCATAGACCATCCGCTACCTCTCCCCCGGCCTTTCTGTTTCTTCCTTAGTTCTGTGCCCCTATTTTAATCTCGCCATCAAATACTCCATTCCTTTCTATTTTATATTGGTGATAATGCATTTCCAACAGTCTTTAGGACTGTGGTCATATGTGGGTAGATACCCTGCCTAGATGTCTGTGCAGCAGAGTGCAGAGTCTGGAGCCACATGACATAGATTCATATCCTGGTTCTACTACACTTTCCGTGACCTTGGGCTAGTTGTTTCATCTGTCCAAGCCTTGGTTTCTTTTTCTTTTATTTATTTATTTATTTATTTTTAATTTATTTTTTAAATTTTTGGCTGTGCTGGGTCTTCGTTGCTGCGCACGGGCTTTCTCTAGTTGCGGAGAGCAGGGGCTACTCTTTTTTGCAGTGCGTGGGCTTCTCATTGCGGTGGCTTCTCTTGTCGTGGAGCATGGGCTCTAGGCGCATGGGCTTCAGTAGTTGTGGCACACGGGTTCAGTAGTTGTGGCTCGCGGGCTCTAGAACGCAGGCTCAGTAGTTGTGGCTCCAGGGGCTTAGTTGGTCCCTGGCGTGTGGGATCTTCCCAGACCAGGGCTCGAACCTGTGTCTCCTGCATTGGCAGGTGGATTCTTAACCACTGTGCCACCAGGGAAGCCCTCTGTCCTTTTTTTAAATTTTTATTTTATATTGCAGTATAGTTGATTTACAATGTTGTGTTAGTTTCAGGTGTACAGCAAAGTGATTCAGTTATACATATATATCGATTCTTTTTCAGATTCTTTTCCCATATAGATTATTACAGAAATATGAGTGCATATGTGTGTGTGTGTGTGTATGTATATATATATATATATATATATATATATATATATATATATATATATATATATATATATATATCCCTGTGCTATGCAGTAGGTCCTTGCCTTGGTTTCTTAATCTTTTCAAAATACTCATTCTATGCAATGGAAGGGTCCTTTGGTTTGTTTTAGGTCCAATATGCGATTTTTCTAAAGTTCCCAAGTTTTTTCAGATCATCTTTTCTTTACAGCAACCAGGAAGGTAGAGAGTGGAGAACTGAATTTGCTGAATGATTCTCAGGCACCGGTTTTTAAAGTGATGGATACAGCAATCCTCTAGGATACAACTGATTTTTTCTCCATTTCACAGCAAGAGACCAAGGCTCTGGAAGTTTACATGCCAAGATCATTCATGAACTAAACAAGTAAAATGAGGTTTGAGTCCCATTCATCCAACTCCAGGGTCTGTGCTTTGTCAGCTATGACAAAGCATGATGATAAGCATTAAAGAAACACGTAACGAACTTCATGGATGTTTTAATTGGCTGCTGCGTTAGTGGGACGACGCCCTGAATCATGACTGAACACCCATTTCTTCATGAATGCGGAAAGGTTAAAGTGAGCGTACTAAGATCAATCAGAGGCTTTGACCCTCTGGGGAAGCGTTTGGAAGCAATCACTTCCGCAGGGAGCCAGATGGATATTAAGCATCTCATTTCACTGTGTGCAGAAGATGAAATGAATAGCAAAATGAAGCAACACAAAGACAAAATGAAATGGGAGACGTTTAGAGGGGGGCTTTCTCTATAAAGAAGGCATCCCTTGAGGTTGAATCAATACAAGGCTACTCATATTCTGCATTGTACATGGATTCATTAAAAAATCAGTGGCCTCACCAATCGATAAAGCTCTGGGGAGACACAGGCCTGTCTGACAGCACAGAGGCTGCAAATTGCAGAAAAGTAGATGTCTACTCTCCAGGAAGAAGGAGTTCTTTCAAGTCAAATCAATAGGCCCACATCTCCAGCCTACATAAACCGTGGAACGTTGATGGAGTTGTTTAAAAAACCAAGGCTAATAAGCCCTGTTTTTATTTGTTTAACTTCAAAGGTCAAGATCGTGGGGTAACCTTGCCTGAAGAGAGCACAATTAAGAAGGGAAGAAAAGTGTTTTTCACCTGCATGCCAGGGAAGGCCAAGAACAAATAGAAATCAATGACTTTAACATGGAGATGCCCCCTTTGTAGGATGCATGTTTCGGAGGTTGACTTGCAGATGTTACCTGGTGGTTTGCTTCACAGGGTGGGGTGTAGCCTGCTGCCTCAGGGCGTGGCCTTCCCAAGTCCCAGGCATAAATGCACCAACTAGAATCCTTGTTATAAACCTTGAGTTCTTACTAATTCAGGGTTTCTCAGCCCTGCCATTTGCGGTCTGATAATCCTTTGTTGTGAGGGTCCATCATGTGCATTGCACTGTGTTTATATCAGCATCCCTAGCCTCTACCCACTAGATGCCAGGGACAACCACTTGCCTGAGTTGTAACAACCAAAAATGTCTCCAGACCTTGCTAAATGTCCCCTGGAAAGTCTTTTACCCTCAGGGTAAAATTGTCCCTGGCTGAGAACTGAATTCTACTTGCAGAAAAAAAGGTGGAAAGGAGGATACTATCTTGGATCTCATAAAATCTCATCAACTAATCTTTAGAAGGTTGGGGGCTTCGGGATGATTGGAACCAGAGATGAAACTGTGACTGGACACTTGCTTTTGTTTCTTGTTTCTATGCATGCGTTTTATTTCTCCAGATAAGCTTCTTCACAAAAGAGGGACCGTGACCACCAGTAGATTGAAGCTCATGTCTGTGCAACTCTGTAATAAGGATGGAAAAGAATCTTTTCCAACCAAGTTCTGTCCAAAAGCTCCGAAGAAGGGCTCTAGTCCAGCTTAGGTAACATAACTTACTGCAAGTCAGTTCTGGACCTGTCTGTGTTGGGAGGGAACCGAAGGACTCCAGATGGCTCATACAATCTCCTGTTGGGCAGGGGTTTCCTGCTAAGGAGAAAGGAAGAAGCTTTTCTCATTCATTCATTCATCCATCCCTCCGTCAATCAGTCATATACTTTGTACCACTCACTGTCTTGAGCACTGAGGATATGAAGATGAAAGCTCACCTGTGTCCTGCCTCTGAAAGGTTTTCAGTGTGGTTTATTAGATATGCAGCTAAACTGGGACAAAGTGCTATGTCATATCAGCAGATGGTGGTAAGAAACTCTATTTCATGACTGGGGAAATGATTGAAAAGGGTCTGGAAGTAGACATAGGAGGTATGAGGGAGCAGACAGAATTTGATTAGGAAGACAATGAGAAGTAAGGCGTTCTCATCCTTGACAAAGCCTTGGCTCTTTTTTTATAAATACCCAGCATGCTTGGGAAAATAGGGGAGGTATCAGTTGTCTCAAAGCTCCGATTGTAGGGGAAGTGTTGGAGATGATGTCGAAGGACAAGTGTTACCAAGGCTGTCCCCCCAGGATCATACCCCTGCCCCTCCCTTGAATAGAAACCAATTCTCTTATCTAAGTGTCAGGAGGAAGCTGCAAAGAGAAAAAACAAGAACCAGCTAGAACCAATGATGTCCAAGAGGGCAGAAGAGTTGACTTCCAGTGGACCTTGAGCCTCATTATAGGCTTATTGTAGTACATTGGCTAAATGACACACCCACAGGTGCCATGACAGTTGGCAATTGCCATGACAACAGCCAGAAAGCTCAAACAAGGACTGAAAAGGAGAGTTGCATCAATTCCAGGTCCAAACCATGCCCTTGTTCTTGGATAACTCATGAATATTCTTCCCACTCTTTTCCAAATCCCTCCCTTCTACCTTGACCCTCTTATATATGTGGTGTCTGCCTGAATTGGGTTGAGGAGTTAATTTGTGAGCTAGGTTCCTGCTTCTCCGTTCTTTGGCCATTGAATAAAGCCTGTGCTGTTCCAGTCTCAACATTGGTTTTGTTGTTTTGAATCACATCGGAAAAAGAACCTTTCTGGCCGAGACAGGAGGTCTCCACCCAGGCTAGGACCCCGGTATATGTCTGGTCGACCAATTTGATAATAGAAGCATGAAGAGCATGCCAGCTGACCCAGGGAGTTTGGGGTTTACTCTGTGATCAGAGAAGGGTCATTTTAGACAATGGTCAATGGGTGAGAATTTTTGAAAATTAGCTTTGAAAATAATGAAATTGACAACAATGTAGCATGTGGATAGGATAGAGGAAAGGTTATTTCTAAAGTTCTCCTCCAAAGATCCAAACATTCTACTGGAATCCTTGTTTCCTTTATAGCATTTACCCCTGGCTGGAATTTTTCTTTAACTTGTTTATTTGCTTTGTTCTGTCTTTTGCCCACAGTAGAACGTGATCTCTATGGGTTCTCACAAGTCTCTGGGGTTCACTTCTGTATCTCCGTCCAGCGCAGCATCTGGTATATACAGGGTGTTCTGTAAATATTCCCTGAGCTTGTTCATTCATCCATCTATTTTTCATTTATGCAGTCATTATTCAGTCATGCATATATCCAGTCATCTGTTCAATGCAGCACTTAATGAATACCTACTCCAGTTGGTTCATTAAAAAGGAGCATTCTTGGTGAATATGGGGGTATTTGGAAGAAAATAATATCCAGCTTGATAAACAGAAACTGAAAGATGTTTCCACTGGTGCTTCTGTGTCTCCGTTTATTTATTTATTTATTTTTTTTTTTTTTAAAGATTTTTTTTTATGTGGACCATTTTTAAAGTCTTTATTGAATTTGTTACAGTATTGCTTCTGTTTTATGTTTTGGTTTTTTGGCCCCGAGGCATGTGGGAACTTAGCTCCCTGACCGGGGATCGAACCCGCACCCCTTGCATAGGAAGATGAACTCTTAACCACTGGACCTCCAGGGAAGTCCCTGTGTCTCAGTTTAGATTCTGCAAGTGGTTCCTTATGTAAAATAGGGCATCCTCCCCAGTGGAGAATTTTTCCTCTTGATGGACAACCCAAGGAAAGACCTTTCCAAAATGTTTGTTGATGGATGGGTGGAGAAGTCTGGAATGTAACAGTTCATAGCTTCTGTGGAGAGTTTATTCTCAAAATCATGGCGGTCAAGGATTTAGAAATTGGAATACCCGTACTGGTGGGAACATAAAATGAAGCAGCTGCTTTGGGAAGCAGTCTGGCAGTTTCTCAAAATATTAAACATAGATTTCTCATATGACCCAGAATTCTCACTCCTAGGTATACATCCAAGAGAAATAAAAATATATGTCAACACAAAAACTTGTACATGAATCTTCATAGCAACGTTATTCGTAATGTCAAAAAAAACCCCCAAATGTCCATTTTCTGCATAACTGGATAAACACATATGGTCTATCCATACAATGGACTATTATTCAGCCACTTAGAGGAATTACACACTGTTAGATGCTACCACATGGATGAGCTTTGAAAACGTGCTCAGTGCAAGGAGCCAGTCGTGAAAAGCCATATATTGTATAATTCCGTTTATATCAAATGTCCAGAATAGAAAAGTCCTTGGAAACAGAAGGTAGATTTGTGGTTGCCAGGGGCTGTAGGCGGGGAAGAAGAAATGAGCAGTGACTGCTAATGAGTAGGACATTTCCTTTGGGGGTGATGAAAATATCCTAAAATTAGTTAGTAGCGACTATTACACAACTGTGAACCTAAAAAGCCACTAACTTGTACACTTTACAAGGTGAATTTTATGATATGTGAATTTTATCTTAATCTTAAAAAATCACAACTCAGTTCTCAGGGACCTGTAACCAGGTTATATGGGAGAAGGACTCAGAGGGACTCTCAACCCTAGGAACCCCGTGAGTCCACAGGGGAAGACAGTTTGTGCAAAGAACCGTGTCGGGCAAGAGTACAAAGGGTTATTACCTTAAAAGAAAGATAGTGGAGAACCTACTGTATAGCACAGGGAACTGTACTCAATACTCTGTAATGACCTATATGGGGATAGATCCTAAAAAAGAGTATATATATATATATGTATATATATATATATGTGTGTATATATATATATATATATACACACATATATATATATACACACATATATATATATATAATATATATATATACTGATTCACTTGGCTGTAGAGCAGAAAGTAACAACATTGTAAATCAACTATACTCCAATAAAAAATTAATTAAAATAAAACTTAAAATTGTCACACAAAAAACAGAAAGATAGTGGAATTTAGGGAGAAATAAGGATACTAAATCATTTGTTAAACAACACTGCTTATGTGATGTTTGGCTCTCGTGCAATAGAGATGAAGACACCAATCATGGCTACTGAGAAAACATCTTGAATACTTTGTTGTTAGTTGGATTTGAAGACCTTCAGAACCTGTCAAGGAATTTAAACTTGAATTTGTAGTAAAAATGGCTGAGACAAAACAAGCAGGCCACAGCTCCCTAGCCCCTGTGCAAGGAAGGCATCACTAATTGATCCCCCGAACGTGTCTTCCTAGAATCAATTCC
Source organism: Balaenoptera borealis (assembly GCF_965194805.1). Taxonomy (NCBI): domain Eukaryota; kingdom Metazoa; phylum Chordata; class Mammalia; order Artiodactyla; family Balaenopteridae; genus Balaenoptera; species Balaenoptera borealis. Next base: position 87,718,407 of record NC_138875.1, read on the forward strand.
TTCTCAGGACAGGGCTCCCCCAGGAGCCTGTGTGAGTTAATTTACATTCACAAATGTGATGAATCCTTTAATATTTATGTTAAAGTCTGTGGCAGCAGGAAAAATATTTAATAAGGATTGGAGCATGATGTCAAAGAGGTGCACTTTTGTGCCAGATGGTTTTATACATTGAAAATAAATACATTAATTAACCCACCTCAGTTTTTCTCTCCAGCCCTCAAAATCACACTGTCAAGGAAAGCATTATACCAAAGGCCCTAAAACGGCAGCTCTTGAGGCAGATACAGTCCCAAGACTTGTTCTGTTTGGCCAACATCATGTTTTATTGTTTCCCCGGTGTTGATCAACGTTGAAATGTGATCGATTTCACCCCAAACCTAGTTTTTCTTTTTCTCTTGAAAAATCAGATGCTCTAGAAAGACACCACCAGCCTCTGCACAATGAAACAACTAGTTCTAGCTGCAGTGGCTGCCCCTCTTGAGTGAAAGATGTTCATTCACGTTTGGTCCTCAGTGTTCCCAATTACATTACCCCAGACCTGATGCCGTATTGTCTCTCTGAGCCGTGTGGGGTGTTTTTGTTTGTTTGTTTTTGTCATTGCTTTCGTCGTCTGAATAGCAACTCTTGAACTACCATTCGTGTCCAGGAGCACTGAAAATTTATGGGTAAATTACCTTTCTGTAAATTGAGTTATATTATGGTTGTACAAGATGAGACGATGATAAGTTTGTACTAGTGTCAATCTAGGTTTTCCATGAAGTAATAAACTGGGATCATTTCACCATGGCAGTACGGGTGCGGGGCAAGGGGCAGGCATTGTAGATACAGGCTATGACTCACACTGCCTGATTGAGTCATTTCCACCAGTTCTAAAATATGACACAAATGAACGTATCTATGAAACAGACACAGACTCACAGACATAGAGAACAGACTTGTGGTTGCCAAGGGGGAAGGGGTTGGGGGAGGAATGGAGAGGAAGGTTGGAGTTAGCAGATGTAAACTTTTATATATAGGATGGATAAACAACAAGGTCCCACTATAGAGCACAGGGAACTCTATTCAATATCCTGTGATAAACCATAATGGAAAATGATATTAAAAAAGAATGTGTGTGTGTGTGTGTGTATATATATATATATATATATATATATATATATATATATGTTTAATTGAATCTTGAATCACTTTGCTGTACAGCAGAAATTAACACAACATTGTAAATCAACTCCACTTCAATAAAAATAAAATAAAGAGTTCTTTCTATTGGTGAGTTCAGCGCTTGCAGACAGAATTTCCTAGGCAGCTCAGAAAAGGTCTCTTAAAGGCAAGGATTTCATTTACCTCTATTCATGGTAGGAAGAACAAAAAATCCACCCACTGTAACACGTTTTATAATGTGGAGCCCATTGCTTGTGCACCAAGAATTTCCTCATGAAGATACTAGGGTTTGGCTGGATTCTGAATTCCTGGGTCTCCTGAGAAACACTTACCCTGAGGCTTTGAGTTTGAAAGTCCAGCCTTCTGTTGGTGGCAAGGACCACGTCTGTGTCGGCCAGGTCCCGCCAGCTTGGGTCGTTCCGAGCCCCTCTTTTTTTACTTGCTGTTTGTGGAGTAGGTGATTGAGAGGCAACGTTTGTATTTCCTTATTTCCCTTTCCCTGGAATCACAGAAGTAAACTGTCAGTTATTGAGGAAAAAATGCACAACCTATAAGTTGAGAATTATGTTTTATTTGGTGGGCTGTCTGAGGACTCAAGTTCAGGAGACAGCCTCTCCGAGAGCTCTGAGGGACCACTCCGAAGAGGTAAGGGCGGAGCCAGGATGTACAGGGGTTTTTGCAACAAAACCAGAACATCAAAAGATTACTGTTCATTAAAGGAAAAAACAAACAAGTCAATGAATTTAGTGCTTTTTATGTATGGGAAGATGCAAAAGTCTGGGCTCATTGAAATGATTTTGATAGGGACAGAGTAAAGGGACAAAGTAAGTGATTAAATAGTTAATCCCACTAGAGGATTGTAAGTAGAAAAAATATGGGAGACCCCTATAAGTTAATGATGACTCAAGAAAGCAGGTTTGCTTAACCACAAAACCAAGCAGGCTTGCTTAGCAACAGGACCATGAACCAAAGCACGAGACAGGCCCCGAAACAATAAAACAATGGGGGCATGAGACCCACATCCTGCCCAGTGAGCTCCGTAAGTTAATGATCCCTAGGACATGCTGTCTGCACACATTAAAAACAATAACTTACGGACCTAGCTTGACCATGTAGGGAGAGAAAAAACTCCCCTCCCAGCCTGGAGGAGGAGCTGATGATGGAAGCATGACATCTACTCAAAAATGAGGAAGAAAGTGGTCTTTTCCCCCTCCCCACTTCTCCTTTGATTATAAAACTGTAGCCCACTAAGTTCTCTGGGCATGGCACCCTCTCGCTCGCCCACTTGGAAGCTTCACAAGCATCCTGTTCTAATAACTCACTTCTTGTCCATCACTTTGCGTCTCACTGAATTCTCTCTACGCTGAGACATAAAGAACCGGGCTCCTCGGAGCCCCCCAAAACCACACCTTTCGGGTTCAATTCCTTTGATATACACCTTAGCTATCTAGGGCCAGTATCCTGCTTTTCTCCATCCTGAATCCCCTCAGGGTGCACCGTTGGGGGTGGCCCTAGTGGCTTGATGGTCATAACATCCTTTGTTTACTGATATGGCAGGTGACATTCTTTGTCCACATACCTTAGGTTCACAAGGCACAATACACAATTTTCTTTTCTCAAGTGTTTTCTTTTTTCCTAACAGACACTTTACTAAGTAGCTTTCGTAGGAGTTGGAAAAATTCTGTAGACCTCCCTCTTACTTCTCCCCTTGAAAATCTATTGATCCTGCCATAGTGCCTTTTTTTAATGTGACTAATTGATGCGCAAACCCCCGAACACCTAAGCTTGTGACTCCAGCACCTGTGCCGATGGGAGCCTCGTTCCCAGCGCTTCTCTCCGCCAGGTTCAGTGTCTGCAGTCAGAGCCGGTGCAGGAGACTGGGTGGCGCGATATGCTGGGCTCTCACCAGATAAAAAGCTCTTAATCCCTCCCGGGCCACCGTTTGTTTGATGACTAGGAAGTGCTTGGATCTTTTCCTAAACTAACTAACAAGTGTTGGTGTTACCAAACTCAGGTCCAGCTGCTCTCCACTGAAAAATCAATCCTCGAGAGAGAGAGACAAATATTGGCAGAAAGGAAAGATACTTTTAATCAGAATGCCGGCCATCTGCGGAGTTGGTGGACTCAGTGTCCCCAGAAACCATCTCTGAAGATTCTGCTCAGCCGTGAAAGTCTGTAAAGGGAAACAGGGAAGTCATCTCCATTAATCATCGAGAGGGGGTCAGAGTCATCTCCATCCCCCACGGTGGGCAGGCTTGTCGACTTCCTGTGATCTTTCTTTAGATGAGCTCTTGTTCACCCAGTTTGTTCATGAGATTACTGAAGGGGAAGTGAGGAAAGAGATCTGGGCATGTGTTAATTACCTGTTCTTCATTTCTACTTCTTTGATCGATGGAAAGAACCAATACATTAGGCAAGGTATCGTGTGATCAAAAGGTTGGAAAGGTGTGCTAGGGCCGGAGATGAGTAGAGCATGGGGGAGCCTGGTTGAAGGTTAGTGTCAAGACAAAGGGGCCTCCTGCAGAGAGCTCTTTCCTGCCAAAAGCCGCTGACAGATCCCCACTAGTCAGAACATCATGGCATTTCTATGGGATCCTGGGTGAAGGTCCCTCTTCTGTAACTTCTTCCTGCTGACATAAGGCGCCTTATTCTCAGAGTGGAAGATGTCGACCTGAGTCTGTAGCATCTCTTTGCTGACAGTTGTAGTTGCCCGTTTACATATATGGGCAGAATGAGCTACAATTATTTCGATGCCCGCAAAGATAATAGATTTTTATGAGCAACAGTGTTGCTTAAGGAGACTGGACATTCCCTTAAGGCCAGTTCTTGGAATTGTGCTAACCGTAGATTCAGTACTTTTCTATAAACAAGACACAGGAGACATGGAGGGACCTTTGTACTGAGGGAGGTAGGGCAGGGATCTGCTTGGTTCCATTGGTGCAAGGGATGAAATGCTAAAATGCAAACGTTCCCCAAATAAAGCACATGCTAAACTTTGCACAGAGTCATTGTCTGGGGCCCAGGATGCTCTGAAATTTGGATAAGGAATACTTTTTGGAAGATACCTGTCTTAAAAGGGTAAAACCTTATTGAAACTGTTTTGGGTAGACTTTTTTCTTTAGGGGAAAATAACGGAAAAGTCTTGGTTTTCCCATCAGGGTGACCCATCCAACAGAATCAAAAAATATTCCCCACCGTCTAATGGAGGTTTTAGAGGAAGGAGAGAGGTGTCAGGGACCCTGCTGTGAAGATGTTCTGTGTGCCCCAATTTAAGTTGAGCAGCTGACTCTTTCGGCTCTGAGATGAAAGCCAGTCTGTGTGTACATCTCCCAGGCCCCTTGGGAACTTTGGGGAAATATAATGAAAAATACCATCTCTGCCAACTCAGAAAACCTCTCAAAAAAAAGGTAGAAGGGAAAAAAATTATTATTGAGTAAGTATTAACCCCAAGTGTGTGCGCATCGCAGGCGAGTTGCTAAGAGATCACAGAGACAGAAAGCCATCTCACCATTATACAGAACCAAGCAGATACAACCCATTCCATACATGTTCTCAAGATAAACAATATCCAGTCCTGTAAGTAAAAGGATTCAACAGCACTGTTTGTCACAGGGGGTCCATCCTAAACTCTCCTGTTAATTAGGGTCGTCACTTGTGTTTGCTAGTCGTCTTTATGCAAAGAAAAATAAACTTCTCACATTTTTAAGAGGAGGGGTGGGTTTGTAACCTGGGGACAGCTATCAGCGGAAGTTAGGCTCCCCCCCTCCCACAGAAACTGGGAGATTCAGGTGTTATCCTGTTCCTTAACATTGCAGGAAAAAAACAACAAAACATTCCTGACATGTAAAGGTGGCAAGTGCTTATTTAGCTTTCGAAAAGATTCATATACATTGAAAGGAGGCAGAGGAAGAATTCACAAGTTGTCTAAAGTAAATTCTCCAAGACAAAGAGACTCTTTTTGCACCAGGAAAAATCAAAGCTAATTTTTCTTTTTAAAAAATGTATTTGCTCACATAGAACCCCAGTTAGTTTATTAATTATTTATTTTGTACACGTGTAGGTTTTAGGAGTGTCAGACCTGGGACACAGCCAGGCAGCGGAAGAGCCCAGAGGGTTCAAGTTTCCTTGGTTTAGTCACTGCCAGAGCTGGCAATCCTGCCTCTCCTCCCTGGGCATTTGTGCTAAGGTATTAACCCAAATTTGTTAAGAACACTGGTTTTGCACTCAGCCGCCATGGGTTCATATCCTGGCTCTGTCTCTTACTAGCTCTGTACCCTTGACCAGTTAGTCTCTCTGAACCTCGTTTGTTGCATTATGGTATAAGAATAAGAATACTTTGCCTTGCAAAATTATTGTGAGGATTATGTGGCTATTGTATTGTCAATTGAAAAAACAACGCACAACCTAAAAGTTGAGAATTATGTTTTATTCAGTGGACAAAACTGAGATCTTAAGCCCGGGACGCAGGCTTCTCAGATCGCTCTGAGGGACCGCTCAAAGGATTACTGTTGATTAAAGAAAACCAGACATCTCAAGTTAATGAATTTAGCGCTTTTCTATGAACGGGAAGATGCAAGAGTCTGGGCTCGTTGGAAGCATTCCTCTGATGTGCACCTTAGCTATCCAGGGCCAGTATCCTGCTTTTCTCCATCCTGAATCCCCCTCAGGGTCACTTTTGGGGGTGGCCGCAGTGGCTGAGGGCTTGGGAGCTGGCAGCCCCTTTGTCTTCATCCTGAATTCCCTAAGCGCTCACCATCTGGGGCGGCTGTAGTGGCTTGATGGCTGCAAAAACCTTTGTTTACTGATATGGCAGGCAACATTTTTCATTCACAGTATATATTAAGTCCTAGGAATAATGCCCAGTACATAATAAGCACTCCATATAAGGTAACGATTATTACCCCTACTCTTATTTCAGGGGCTACTTGACTATAAGACAAAACAAAAAAATGATGTAGGTTCTCCCTAAGTGTCAAACACTAAGCAATCACTTTGCAAAACTCTGTAAAGAATGTTCAATATTTGAGTCTTAGGAAAATTGATTATTAAAGGGTTTTTATGTAGTCTGCATATCTTCATATAGATCATATAGATTTTATGTGGTTTGCATTTTTGTGTATATGTGAGAAACATCATCTGACTCTGTAGTTTTTCTTCTTTTAAACATAGTTTCACATTTCTCACATTGAGAGCAGGGTCATGAAGAGGGATTATAATGCAAGACCAGGTGTCCCTCAGTTGAGACAGATCAGTACAGTGGCAAACTCCGTGGAGGGAATCACACAGATCAAATTTTTGCTTCTAAAACAAGAAGAAAGCAATGGATATTTCTTATGAGATCCGCAGATGAAATATACTTTCCTCCAGAGTCTCTTGCTGCTGCTATGGCTCTAGAGTAATATAGTGGCAAGATTTAGGAGGAAAGCAATATCCAAAGACAACTTTTTCTAGATAATATTTGCAGATCGTCTCACATGTGTTCACAAAGTAAAAAGGCATAAACCATCCACTTTCTCTATCCAAGTCCTCGTGGCCTTCAGTTCTCTCAGCGCTAGGTGCCTTGCGTTTGTTTCTCCTTGTCCTTCTTGGGACTCAGAGAGCCCTGCGGGTGTCATTTAGCTCAATGACAGGCTGCTGACTATGACATTTGTTCTATGTGTCTCTTCCTCCCCCTTCCGTCCGCCTCCATCCCCCACAAACCCAATGTTTGATGTGATACAAATGAGACTCAATTCCATGTCAAAAGGCCATATTTGCCCCTTTGGATGCAAAGTCCAATATTTATCTGCTTCCTGGTCAACCTTGTAAAGTTTGGGTTTTCTGTCCCTTACCCACTATTGGAAAGGATCTTCATTTACCTTAGTGATGAAGACGAGAACTTTCTCTTCTTTCCTCTACACTATTTATTCCCAGTGCACAGAATGAAATAGGGCCAGAGAAAATAGCAAGGATGTATTAATACATCAGTTTATAGTTCTTGAGCACTTTTTGGACTCTTCCAGGATTGGTTAACTCTGCAATTGCATGAGATCATCAAAGATCCAGATTCTTTTCTTCCTTCACTCCATCCTCCTCAAGTCAAACTTGGTGGTTGGGTTGTGGCACTTCCAGGAATCATACATGATATAATCCATCCAACAGGAGAAGGAGGTGCCTATGATTGTGTCTCTTTTTAAATCAAATAACCCTTTTCCAGAAGCACCCTCTCTCATTGTCATTGTACTGACTCATGTATCCCCATTCCTAAACCCATCACTGGCAAGAAGAATGAGAGTAAAATGACTGGAAGCCTATGATAAGTGGTTCTTCTAGAAGATAATAAAGTATTTCTGTGTGTTGGAGCATATAAACATAGTCATGCAATAAGCCACCAATAATATCTGTGGCTGATATGAATGATAAGGAGATCCCAGTCACGGGAAGTTCTGGAAAAATGGTTTTCCAAGCAAAGAGGAAAACAGTTGCAGAAATCCTTTCGTATCTGCATTTTATTCACCAACACAGACAGCTCCCAGAGGAAACCAGATAGACCTTGGAAATGACCAGTGGGCATCTGGTCATTTGAGCTTGGTCACAATCTCAACCGAGTTGTAGCTCCAATCACAACTACAGTGCCAGATGTGATATATTTGCTGGAGTATATAAACTTGGCCTCACGTATATTGCCTATCATGACAAATTAATTTGTTTCATGTATTTTCTGTCCCAATCAGGAAAGAGGATTGGAGATAGTTTGCATTCATGCAGGACAGACAACAGTATACACATACAGTTTTCACCCAGGGCTCTATTCAATTTTCTGTCCTTTTCCAGAATATCTTCCAAAGGGATTTGGGCCATCTGGGTACGTGACAAAACAGCATATTGATTCGTTACTTTGATAATATCATACTGACTGAACAGGAGGTAGGTTAGGGTGATGGAAATCCAGAAAAGATAATAGACAAGACACAATGAGGATAGGTTTTGATGGACAGTTGCTGTAGTGACTAAGACTGTTGATCCCACAAGCATCTCTCTTCTAAGTTTGTCATCGGGAATGGAGGTAGACCAGAAGTCTGGAAAAGCTTCTCAACCATCTACTCTCAGTTGGATGGAGAATTGTGTCTGTGTGGCGTGAGGGTGAACTGGGTCTGATACAGAGTGGTGACACTGTGATTTTCCTTCCACACGGGACTTGCTACACATCTGCAAGAGGTGTGGTTAGATAAAATTCTCCAACTCTGAGCTCCTGCAAGATCAACCTCAGCTTTTGCCCCAAGATTTTACTCTTCTTGGTCAGTCTTCATTCACTGATGAAACAAGGTGATGCTAAGGTCACACACTTCTTGAGGCAGCTTGTAGCCGATGGGTGAGAAAGATGTTGGTAGCCAAGGTCACAGTCCTCTTAGAATGGCGTCAGCCAATGACCAGCAAGGTGATGGTTAGAGAGTCTAGCCTTTCCCACCTAACATGTATCCTCTCACAGCCAGTCCTGAAAGGTGGACAATTGTTCTGAATGGTTTTTGTATAATTTCAGCATTTCATTTCTTATGAATAGAAAGTTCCTCATGGTTTCCAATGCTGATTCTTTTTCTGATGGTAGGATGCTATTTATAAGTTTGAAGCAGGATTATGGGAAGAAAAGGAACAAAGAACACATGGGGTTGAACAATGATCAGACTTTTCTCCAAATGAAGTAAAACTGAATATACAACTGTGGGTTGTAAGAAGGGGAGAGTTCTCGAAATGCATGATGAATACTTTGAACACAGGAGAAGGTGAGAGGCAGTCCTCCTGTTATGCATCTCTTTTGGAATTGTTCATTATAGGTGAGCTTTATTTTCTTGTAGGTGAGCTTGCCTGCAATCACTGGGTCCCAGGGGCTGGTGCAGGATGTACTCACCCTCCATTTCTCCCAGCCTGTGTTCTGGAGAGATGTATTCTGCAGAGAGGCATCTACATGGGGCTCCTCTGGCTCCTTAAAGAACTTAGAGGAATGGCTGTTAGGCTCAGCTTTGTCAGCGTCATAGGGTTTCTTTTGTTTTTTTTGTTTTTTTAAAAATTTCAATGGTATGTGATTTTATTTTAGTTTAGTTTATTTTTTAAATTTATTTATTTTTATTTTTTTGTTTAACATCTTTATTGGAGTATAGTTGCTTTACAATGTTGTGTTAGTCTCTGCTGTATAACAACGTGAATCAGCTATATGCATACAAATATCCCTATATACCCCCTCCCTCTTGCGCCTCCCTCACGGGTTTTTAAGAAAACAAAAGATGGTCATTCATTCCATTTTTAGCGCTGATTGAAAATCCTGCTAGGATGATTATTCTTTGTACAAACCTGGACATGATAATGAGGTTTTAAATCCCCCAAAACTGCTGTAAAAACCAGTTAACGGCTCTGTCAGTGTGACCTTTTTAATGTGGTGTAATTTACATGGCTGGTTTTTTTGAAAATAGCCTCGGGCACGGATGAGCAGGGCTAGCTCACGGGAGGTATGAACAGCTATCAAAACGCCTCTCTCTGCTCCCACTTAACAGTCTTGTGATGTTAAACGGCTGGACCAGGATGCATTGGCTGTAGGACAATGACAACCGCAAAAGCAGGATGGCATACAGCCTGTGCTTCCCCAAACATTTTGTCCTTATTGATGTCCTTTTACTAAGAGGGAGGCTAAATTGTCTCCTCAGTGGCCTTTGTTAATGTTCTTAAGAACCTATAATTATTTATATAATTTTAGTATATATATAATATATAGTATACCTATAATTATATATAATTATAATATACATAATTAAAACAAATCACAAATAAATATATTCAGTAGCTGCTGAATGCTCTCAAGAATATAATTATTTATATAATTATAGATATAATATATATCTATAATATATAGATATATATATCTATATCAGATATAGATATAGATATAATATATAATATTAGATAGATATAATATATAATATATATGATCTATATATCTATACTTACATCTATAATTTATATAATTATATATATATATATAATTTTATATAATATATATAAAATTAAAACAAACTAGTATATATATTTTTTATTTTAAATGTCTGGAGATTACTATTTAAGTACCAAATACTTTGAAGGATTTAGTTATGGCTTGTGGAATATTCCATTGGAAAATAAACAAGTTAACACTTCAGAAGCTGACATGAATTGCTTTGCTTTAGGGGAATCCTGCAAGTTATATTATTTCTGAGAATTTAACTATTGCCTCTTAGGAACCAAAAAGAGCCAGGATTAGCACACCACTGCTTATACTAACCTGGATTATTAACACACAGTTTATAAATCTAGGAAATGGTCTCTCCATCATGTTTGACTGGCATGTTTTTGAATAGAAATGAAATTAGGTGTCTTTCGGTACAATTGAAAACATTTTGTATTATCTCTTTACTAAACATTCCTTGACTGTTTTTGTCTTAAAAACTGTAATCTTCATATTGTTTTAGTGGATCTGAGTCTCAAAGGATATACAAGAGTAAAGAAGCAGAAAGTAAAGGGATTGGGCAAGCCCAGTCTCTGATCCTGGCAGAGCAAACAAAGGTATAGGACTCACAGATGGGTGCTGTGGGTAGATGCCTTCATCAGACCATCGCCAGGTCTTGGTTAAGTAGGAAAATTTGAATACCTGGGATTAGCGCTGAAATAGGAGAGGAAGATACACAAAGAGAGCATTTGAATGGACCACCTACTCTGTTTTCTCACCAGTGTTCTTGTGTCTGCTATATTCCATCTTCTGACAATCATTTTCTTCTGTATCTTTCCTTAAAACTCATCATTCAGTAAACGTTTGTGAAGCGCCTACTAGGTGCTAGGCATTTTTTGACGTGCCTGGGATACACCAGTGACCAAAACAGACAAACTGCCTAGTCTAGGGAATATACTGGACCTTACGTGTCTGTTAAAGGTTTTGAGAGCTTTAAAGAGATTTGGAATAATGGTAGGTTCATGGCAACGCGGAGCCCTGTGAACAGCCCAAATCTGACATTGTCTCCAAAAGTAGTTGGGTATCTGGATCCAGCCTTGTCATGTGCTGGGGCTCCATTTCTGTTTTTGAAAAATGAGGTTGGGGGACCCATTTTTGCTTGTGATTCTGGGGAGTACTTTTCTTGGATCTGGCATCTTTTTCACAGGAAGTTATAATTGTTTATGCTTCTCCTCCATCCTTGAGGGCCTAGGAAAGAAAGTCATAAAGTGTGGTGTTTGTTCAACAAGAAGATGTGACGTAAAACAGGGCCTTACTTCTTTCATTCTTAACTTGCTAATTAGATGGCTGTCAGAAGGCTGAAGACCACGGCCATAATGAAAACGTTATCCATCACTTTCATGCTGCAAAATTACAGTTTCAAGGAGTTAAAAGTACCTACACTCTTTTTTTCAAAGCCTTTGTTGAGCACTTCACCCAGTAGAATTTCAATCTGTCACAAAACTCTACTGTTTAAATTTGTTAAAAGATCCTGTTTGTGGTTGGCATAAAACTATTTCTTAGTTCCATATGGTCAGCACTTAGGAATTGTCAGAAATGGCCCAAGCATAAAATCTGAATGCACCTGAGATTTAATTTATGGAGGACTGGGTACATCTGGTAAGGAACACATACACACAGACCTACACACACACACACACACACACACACACACACACACACACACATACACATGCATACACAAACATACACATATATACACACATCCTCACATGCACACACATAGAGGCTAAAGAGATTAAGTACTTCCATTAAGGGAGGCCTGCAGTTTTGTGAGTCATGATTGATTAGGACAACATGCTCTTTCTGGAATGTATTTATCATCATTTGTCACTAACTAGTCCATGAGAACATGTTAGACACAAGTCTGCTTCTCCAGCTGTCTTGATGTCCAGTAAATCAGAGCCATCGTAGTTTCACGAACCATCATTGTTGTGGATTTTTGCTTGTGTTTTTTGTTTGTTTTGTTTCTGCGGACACATCTCAAGATCCCCTCCTTTCCTAAGGCTGTGATTCCATTCTTGTGATGGGAAGGAGATGAAAAGCAGAGTGGACATGACTGTGAACTTCACCCGCCAGTTAGAGGTCACCGTGTGGGCGCCTAGACTCTCCCTGCAGGTTGAGGCCCCAGACATGGAGCTGGGCCAGATCAAAGGATGGAGGATCCCAGGGGGCCTCGGACAGAAGGTGAGGAATGAGAGAGAGGATGGTGGGACCCATCCTCTGTGGGCCCAGGACGCTTTGTGAAGGTGGGACCCAGGCCCCAGGGAAGCAGCATCCACAGGGGCTGACAGCAGCCTGGGCTTGGGGTCTGATGGCTCTGATGTGCCACCCACTCGTGGCGAGAGAAGCCCGGAATGCGGTCGTGACGGCCTGGACCAGGAGCCAGGCTCTGCCGACCACTAGCAACTTGACTTGAGAATGTTATTTAACTCCTCTGGGTTAAGTTTTAATATCTGAAGATAGGAGCTGCCATAGCACTGGCCTCATAGGGTGGTGACTACCATTAAATAAGCAACGCATGTAAAGCATTAGTGCAGGTGTGGCATCGGGGGCAGCTTCATAGTGCCATACATTCATTCCCTGTGGCCCCACTGGCCCTTTCTTCTATCGTTTTCCTTTTACTACTTGTAAAAGTCAGCACACATTTACTGACGGTGGTGTAACTGTGAAGAGGGTGGTGCTGGAGTTGGCCTGCTGGGTGCTTATCCTGGTTCTGCCCCTTAGAGCTCAGTGACCCTAGACAGGTACTTAACCCTCCTATTCCTCAGTTTCCTCGTATGCAACTGGGAATGATAATACTGCTCCATATTGTTGTTCTAATAATCCAGTCACTAAATGTATATATACACACACATATATATGCTACATATAGAGTGCAATTTATGTGACGCATATATGCATATAAATATAAAATATTTATATTGTATATAAATGAAATACACAATAATCCATTAAACATACGTACAAATTATATATATAACATAAATATTTACATAAAATGCTTATATAATGCCTATAAATATGAAATACTTATATATTACATGCATAGAAAATACACATGAACTGCACTATAATCCATTAAACATATATAAAAATTATATATATTGCTATGTAGTATATTATCTATCTACAATATGTATTATTATATATTATATATCATTACTATATATATATATATATACACTACACATACTACATATACTTTTGACCCTTGAACAACACGGGTTTGGACTGCGAGGGTCCACTCATTCGTGGATTTTTTTTCAATAAATATGTTGGAAAATTTTTCAGAGATTTGTGACAATTTGGAAAAGCTTGCAGACAAAAAACATGTAGTCCAGTAATATCGAGAAAATTAAGAAAAAGGTATGTCATGAATGGATAAAATATATGTAGATACTAGTCTGTTCTTATGTAGGCATAAAGTGAGTGATATTTAACATAGAACTAATAATGTGTTGGTTTTCTTACTGTTGTGTAACTTTGCTTTCAAAGGATTACATTACCGTACAGTATGCCTCTCTCTCTTATAATTGGAGAAACTACCTATCAGCCTATTATCACAGGTTAAGTGGTTTATTTAAAAAATGTAACAAAGTTTCCAATACTGTATTATGAATATGACTGTAATATGTATGCCATAAAAATTTTGTAATGATTTATCTATTGGGGTAGAGGCTAGCCGACCATAAAGCAATCATATTACTGCTTCTTTGCTATCGGTGTATGAATCCTTATACATGTAAATAAGTATGGATTTCTTTTTCACATTATCTTTTCATTTTTGATGTCTAGTGTTAGTAATACGTGTAACATCTATAGCGTTTTGTATCATATAAGAAAATATTTATGTAGGTACTGACAAATATTTCATCTTCTAAACAGAGGGCATGAACTTACAATGCTGCTAAATACAGTACAGTACTGTAAGTGTATTTTCTCTTCCTTATGATTTTCTTAATAACATTTTGTTTCTCTAGCTTACTTTATTAGAAGAATACTGTATATATACATATAACATACAAAATATGTGTTCATCAACTGTTTGTTATCAGTAAAGCTTCCAGTCAACAGTAGGCTCTTTAGTAGTTAAGTTTTGGAGAAGTCAACAGTAGGCTCTTTAGTAGTTAAGTTTTGGAAAAGTCAAAAGTTCGACGCGGATTTTGGGCTGCATGGGGGTAGGTGCTCCAGCCCCCTCGTTGGTCAAGGTTCAACTGCATATGTGTATATAGTACATAACACAATGCTCAGTACAATCTGATGAAATAAATGCATAACAGCTCCAACAGAGTAGGTATATTTCTCACTCACACAGCTCTCCCTGGTGGGTACTTGTGTTTGACAGTTGACTCTTGTTCATTTAGTAGTTCAGGGACCCAGAATCTCTCTGTTGGCTGCTGGATGGGAAAAGTGAGTAGGAGAGGCATGTACACTTTTTTTAAACCTTGCCCTAGAAATGGCTTCTCTTTTTTCTCGAATTCTATTGGTGAGAATAGTCACTTGGCCATGCCTGGATAGAAGGGTGTCTACGAAAGGCGACCCCCAGCTAGAGAGCTTGTCCGCAGTTACCAGGGTCTATGGATGGTGGGGAAACCTACAGTCTCTGCTGCATTTTTTCTAATAGTATTGCAAACTGTAAAGTTCTGTGGGCTCTGTTTCCCCAGTTTGCTGGCTTGCATTGAATCAGTAGGGGATAAAAAGTTCCCTGAGGTCATGTCCAAGGACATGTGGGCTATGAACTCCCCAAGCACCTCTGAGCACTGCCCTTTGTTTCTGCCCAGACTGTGGTCTTCTTTTTTTTTTTTTTTTTTTTAATTTATTTATTTTTGGCTGCGTTGGGTCTTCGTTGCTGCACGCGGGCTTTCTCTAGTTGCGGCGGGGGGGGGCTACTCTTCGTTGCGGTGCACAGGCTTCTCATTGCGGTGGATTCTCTTGTTGCAGAGCACGGGCTCTAACTACTCTAGATTCAGTAGTTGTGGCATGCAGGTTCAGTAGTTGCGGCTCACGGGCTTAGTTGCTCCGCGGCATGTGGCATCTTCCTGGACCAGGGCTCGAACCTGTGTCCCCTGCATTGGCAAGAGGATTCTAAACCACTGTGCAACCAGGGAAGTCCCTATGGTCTTCATAATCAATCATTCTTTATGCCACAAACAGAACCAGAAGCACCGAATCACACCGGCACAGACACAAGGAAACACAGCAGTGTCCCTTGCAGCCGAGTATCAGTGTGGACCAGTGGTAAAGAATTTCCCAGTTTTGGGGAAAAATAAGGTACAACACAAATTCTAGAATAATGTGTCATCACTGCCGTAAAATAGGAGTGAGTGAGTGGTCAATACTATTCATAACGGGGCTGCTTTTGTTTTAGAAAATGTTCTCCTGGGTTTACTCATTCAAAAACTTCATCAAGAAACAAGGTGGGGGCTTCCCTGGTGGCGCAGCGGTTGAGAGTCTGCCTGCCAATGCAGAGGACACGGGTTCGAGCCCTGGTCTGGGAAGATCCCACATGCCGCGGAGCAACTGCGCCCGTGAGCCACAACTACTGAGCCTGTGCGTCTGGAGCCTGTGCTCCGCAACGAGAGAGGCCGCGATAGTGAGAGGCCCGCGCACCGTGATGAAGAGTGGCCCCTGCTTGCTGCAACTGGAGAAAAGCCCTCGCACAGAAAAACGAAGACCCAACACAGGAAGGAAGGGAGGGAGGGAGGAAGGAAGGAAGGAAGGAAGGAAGGAAGGAAGGAAGGAAGGAAGGAAGGAAGGAAATATTATAAAGAAACAAGGTGGCCCAGATTAGAGCAGCGTGCTTACAAATGCTTGATTGTGTCGGCAGGGGTAACATTTCCCCCTACCCTTTTGGATTCTTCTGGCTGCCCTAAAAATTAAATGGGCAAGAGACAGAGAAAATCAAATTTTAATTTTGTGCGGATGGGAGTTCATAGAAATATGAGGCTCAAAGAAGTGTCCAGAGCAGGTAGCTTTCACACTTTTTAGACAGAGAAACAACACATTTGTGAAGAATTGACAAGACAAAGAAATTTGGGCTTGGGGTAGTAATTAGTGAAGAAGTAACAAGGTTTGTTTATACAGCCCTGATTTCCTCCTCTTTGGTGATAAGGATGTCTTTCTATCTCCTGGTAAAGGGAAGGTACCTTTCACGTGGGAGATTTATTTCCTGCTTTCAGGGAGACAGAAGAAAGGGTCAGAACATCCTTCTTGCACCAGCTGTTTCTCAAGTAACTTTATTTCAAAATAATCAATATGCCACTTTGGCACATTTTGGAACAGCCTGCCCTGAGCCCTTTCCGTAACATTGTCACAAAACAAATTACAGCGACATAAATTTGCTTTTATAATATTTCTTTTCTACAATGGGTGTTGCAGAGTCTATAAAGAGACCTATAGTATAAACACCCTGAGGGGGAGAAAAAGAAGAAGGAAACTTTCCCCAGTACCATCATAAATAAGTGATTTTTGTTGTTATTGTTTTGCTTTGACTTTCAACATAGTTATCAGCTCCGAGAATCAAGCAGTTCGGAGGCGATGAATTCCCCAGCATGGGAACATCATGAGTGCTGATAACTGCCTGTGGCTGGGTATCTGATTTTGAGGCAGAAGAGAGGCTGAAACGAGAAGATAAAGCGCCCATCCTGTGGCATAAACAGAAAGTGAATTGAAGGGAAGGACGTTTGTGTTCATGGAATCTAACAGCCTCTTAAGTGGACGCCGTTACTGGAGAAGACAGGCTTCGGGGGAAGGGTCGCCGTGCTCACCTCACTGCTGGGCAGATGCACAGATTTAGAAAGATGGAAGGATGCTTCCATGTCCTGGCTAGTGTGAATAGCGCTGCAGTGGACACTGGGGTGCATGTCTCTTTTCGGGTTATGGTCTTCTGCAGATATAAGCCCAGGAGCGGGATTGCTGGGTCCTATGGTAGTTCTATTTTTAGTTTTTTAAGGAACCTCCATACTGTTCTTCACGGTGGCTGTTATCAATTTACATTCCCACCAACAGTGCAAGAGGGTTCCTTTTTCTCCACACCTTCTCCAGCATTATTATTTATAGACTTTTTAATGATGGCCATTCTGACTGGTGTACGGAGGGACTTCACTGTGGTTTTGATTTGCATTTCTCTAATAATTAGTGATGTTGAGCATCTTTTCATAGGCTTCTTCTACTCAATACTCTGTAATGACCTATATGGGAATAGAATCTAAAAAAGAGTGGATATATGTATATGCATAACTGATTCATTTTGCTGTACGGCAGAAACTAACACAACATTGTAAATCAATTATACTCCAATAAACATTAATTAAAAATAAATAAAAAGGTAGAAGAGAACAGAGTTCTGCTTGATGACGGAGGGTTGTCAAGGCTGTGGGTGCTAGTGGGGGTCCCGATGCCCTCTGTAACACAGAGGGCAACTGGAAATAGCCCCAAGATTAGAAATCGGGTCTATGTAGGACATAATAACAATGATGTAGCAGGGAATATTCCCCCCAAGAGCTGATGACATGTTACCGGCTGCGTGTGACATCGTGATTTATAATAAATAGATATTTTAGTCGTCATCCATTGTTCTGGCTCCCATCTCCCCAGACTTAGAATTTAAGCCATAAGAGCCATGGGAGTATCTTTTGTTGTAATCTTTGGTCTTTTGTCCTCAGTTCAGAGCCATAGAGGTGACACGGGGGTTTTGTCATTGCTAACAAGCCCTTCCCCCTCAACTGTTTCCCTAAGGTCCTGTGAGTCATCCTTTCTCTGTGTCCCGCAGAGTCTGTGCTGAACCCCGTGAAATCCCTCCTTGCGTCCTTAATAACCGTCACTCTGAAATTCTGTTGAGGACTCTGTGCTGGCCTCAGGCCAAACACACTGCACATGTTAGTTTGTATTTTCCTCAGTGCTACAAAAGCCACATGAGAGGTGGGCATGCCCCGATTTTACATGAAGATGGGGTACTCATGCCTTTTGTCTGAGTCAGGGTGGATCCGACCATGGAACTGGGTTTGTTTCATTCTGGAGCTCAAACCAGTGGCTCCCAAGGTTTATTACACACTGGCAACAGCAGGGGCTCTTTAAATTTATTTTATTTTATTTATTTATTTTTGGCTGCGTTGGGTCTTCGTTGCTGCACGCGGGCTTTCTCTAGTTGCAGCGAGCGGGAGCTACTCTTTGTGGCAGTGCACGGGCTTCTCATCGCGGTGGCTTCTCTTGTTGTGGAGCACGGGCTCTAGGCGCGTGGGCTCAGTAGTTGTGGCTCGCGGGCTCAGTAGTTGTGGCTCGTGGGCTCAGTAGTTGTGGCTTGCGGGCTCTAGAGCGCAGGCTCAGTAGTTGTGGAGCACGGGCTTAGTTGCTCCACGGCATGTGGGATCTTACTGGACCAGGGCTCAAACCCATGTCCCCTGCATTGGCAGGTGGATTCTTAACCACTGTGCCACTAGGGAAGCCCCAGGTGCTCTTTAAAAATTAATGGATTCCTGGCTCCCACCCCAAGACGTCCTGAGTGAAGTGCCGAGGGCTGAAACCGGGCAGTGGGATGCTAGCAGGCTCCCTCAGCAAAGTTTGGGGACCACAGACTCATCCTCTTCATCCCATAACGGCCTGTCTGGGGCTGTATCTTCCACTTGAGCGAAACCAAATTGAAGGCAAGAGACAGTGTCTTTGTCTTCAGGGTTCTGGGCAGGAAGCAGCAATTCTGGCACAAAATAAACACCACCCTAGTACCTGATGGCTGAAGAGATTGGTAAATGAATCAGTGATGGGCCTGTCTGACCAGGAGAGGATCCCAGTCCTGTCATTTTACTCTGTACCATTCCCCAGTCACTGGAAAATTGAAGATATTTAAAACATCTTTAATGATGATTACTCTCGCTCTGGTTTTGTTCGATTCCCAAGACCACCAAGAGAGTGATGAGGAGGAGGACGAGAAGGAGGAGGGGAGGGGGTGCTCGCTGTAGTACCAGCGAGCCATGGCGTGTGTCCGTAACCGAGCGGGACGCTATGGGGCCTTCCCAGGACAGACCGCTCCCCCATATCCTCTGCCTGCCTCTTGTTTGCAGGAAAGCAGCAGTCTCCCGGGCCTCCCTTGAGTTACAAAAGCCTGGCTCAGGAATTAATGATTGAAAGGATATGAACATGTAGTGACAAAAATCGCATTGGGGACAGGAGAACTGGGAAGAATTTAAGCAGTAAATTGGCCATCTGGCAGTCACAGAATCTTTAGTTCCTCCCTGAAGTACCTAGATAACAGATGCACATTTCCTGAGTTGCTTTACAGATGTTAAAACCCCCACCAAATGGCAGAAGTTAACTACTTGATGACCATGAGCACGTAGCCCCTGATTTTAAACCTCCATTTACTTCTGTAGGCATTTTACCTTTTTCGTTCCTTTTTTCCTCATTAGTTTTGTGAGGGGCAGAGACCTGAGCTTTCTCGCTGACCCTGCAGGTGCTGTCGCCTCTCTCTGACTCCATCCTGGCTGAGAAGACGGTGACCGTCCTGGATGACCGTGTCACCATCGTGGACCTGGGCGTGCAGTTGGTGGCCTGCTTGTCTCTTTCCCTGAAGCCTCACAGGTCGGACAAAAGAGCCGTCATCTCAACAGTGGCTGCCCAGGGCGTTCTTCAAGCCCCACAACAGGTAAGAGTCCAGAGTCCTTTCGTCCCTGGCCAACTGAGACCACTTCTCTCTCTGTCACATCCTGCAAAGGAGATCCGTAGAGAGAGCACTCATAGCTGGGACTGGTGATTCCTGAAGCTTCTTCCTGCTTCTTATCTAGTCTGTCCTGTCTCTGAGAAAAGTACTCAGTGGGTTGGACAAATTTCCCCCTTATATGGTTTTACACACTGACGACGTGTCCAAATACCACGTTATGGCAGGTTATCTGTGAGAGGGGAACTGCCTCAGACCACAACCAAAGGCTCACACGTCTTCCTTTTTCTAAAGTAAGTAATCATTGATACTTGAAAACTCTATTTCTGTTATTTAAACAAGTATGGCTAACAGGCACCAAATATCTGTTGGCTGATATTAATTATAGACAACTTGAAACCTCTGCTCCACAGTTAAGCTTGTAGCAAATTCATTTCAATTATACCAAGGTCATTGCATCTTTCAAGCACACCTGTCCCCATAATACGATACATCTTTTCTCAGATGCTTCAAACGAGCCTGTCTTCCTAATAAAGGGTGCTTGAAGTGATAGTATCTCGAGCAGTAGCCTGATGACCTGTGCTCAAAAGTGATTCAGAGGCATCACATGATCTTTTAAACTCTTTCTGGAAGATTCAAAGTGAAATTCTGCTTTATGACATTCAGTTAGTTCATATACACAGGACTGCATTCAGGAAAGTATACAAATTTGTTCCTCATACCCGAGGGATTATATCACATTATTTATGCCAGGATAATGGATGAAATTTATGAAATGCAAATACAGACACAGAAGATTCGCCGTGAGTGAGCAAGGCGACATACCCTATTCCCACGACAATGTCTGGCTGGGGAACGACGTGGAGCTTTTGGAGAACCCGGTGGACGTGACCCTCCCATCGGAGGAGTGCACGACCATGATCGACAGGCGTCTGCAGCCCGAGGAGAGGAACTTCCTTCTGAACGGCGGTTCCCAGACTTTCCCTAGTCAGCTGCTCAGACCTTCTGACTATGTCTATGAGAAAGACGTGAAAAACGAACCTCTGGGTTCGTCCGGCCCCAAGAGGAAGAGGGTCAAGTTTACGTCCTACACCACCATCCTCCCGGAGGACGGCGGCCCGTACACCAACTCCACCCTGTTTGACAGTGATGACAGCATCCAGTGGGTCTGCCCAGATATGGGGCTGGGGGCGTCCCAGGGCTTTAGAGACTACGTGGAGAGGCTGCAGGACCAGATGTAAACTCCTTTCTCATGTTTGTATTCACCTTTATGCCTTCTGCTTTTTGAGTGGTGGAGCCGTGCGTCTGATCAGCAATAGGGGATGAGTTAACAAAGCTTCGTTGGTGGAGGTCTGGCGGGATCCCTTTTGAAGCAGGCATCAGGGAGAGCAAAGGCAGCTGGGTCTGAAGCCAGGATGTGCCCCCAGATAAGCTACAAGGGGGTCCTGGGAACCTCATAGGACAATGTTTTTGCACACTTCCTGGGACCAGCTCAGTGCTAATCCAATGAACCAAGAATTCATGGATGTTACTCATTATCTCTGGGTGAACAGCCTTGGATTTGAGAGTTGATTTTTGAATTCTGAGTCCTTTGTAAAGTTCAGTGGTGGGCCCTTGTTTGTGGCCTGAGAGCAGATAGGTGTAAAAGGTAACAGAAGGTAGCCACCCTCGTTAACAGGGAGCTCTGCTCTTTTTTAAAAAAATATTTATTTTTATTGCAGAATAGTTGATTTACAATCTTGTGTTAGTTTCAGGTGTACAGCAAAGTGATTCAGTTATACATCTGTATATATTATTTTTCAGATTCTTTTCCATTATAGTTTATTACAAGATATTGAATATAGTTCCCTGTGCTATAGAGTAGGTCTTTGTTGGTTATCTATTTTATATATAGTAGTGTGTATCTGTTAATCCTAAACTCCTAATTTATCCCTCCCCACCCTTTCCCCTTTGGTAACCATAAGTCTGTTCTCTATGTCTGTGAGTCTGTTTCTGTTTTATAAATAAATCCATTTGTATCATTTTTTTTAGATTCCACATATAAGTGATATCATGTGATATTTGTCTTCCTCTGTCTGACTTCACTTAGTATGATAATCTCTAGGTCCATCCATGTTGCTGCAAATGGCATTATTTCATTCTTTTTTATGGCTGAGTAATAGTCCATTGTGTATATGTACCACATCTTCCTTACCCATTCCTCTGTCGATGGACATTTAGGTTGTTTCCATGTCTTGGCTATTGTAAATAGCGCTGCCGTGAACATAGGGGTGCATGTATCTTTTCGAATTAAGGTTTTCTCCAGATATAGGCTCAGGAGTGGGATTGCTGGATCCTATGGTAGCTCTATTTTTAGTTTTTTAAGGAACCTCCATACTGTTCTCCATAGTTGCTGCGCCAATTTACATTGCCACCAGCAGTGTAGGAGGTTTCCCTTTTCTCCACACCCTCTCCAGCATTTATTATTTGTAGACTTTTTGATGATGGCCATTCTGACCAGTGTGAGGTGGGATCTCACTGTAGTGAACTCTGCTCTTGCTTTGATGCACTTATGCAAAGGGCTGGGACTGAGGTCCGGCTGGATGCCAGGGGCGTGCACTGCACAACACTGAGAGTGGGGTCCTCATTAAATTTTGTGCCCTCGGCTCCTCATTCCACCCCACCAGTCTCTGTGCTGTGTGTGCATCAAAAGCTAGTTTCTTTGGCTTCTGGATTGTTTTAGAAACATGAGCAGGGGTGGGGGGATCAGTCTTTTCTTCAAGGTCTGTTTGATTGGCGTGTAAGTTTAATTCTCTGGGATTTGGCATGTTGTGTCTTTTACTGGGAATCCATGCTGGATGTTGGTTTTCCCCATTTTCCTCATTTCATTGTTCAGGGGTGGTACCTTTACTCTTATCCCTACTTTATCTTTCCTACTTTCCCTTATTGAAATATCTCATATCTGAAATGGACAAGAGGTTTTATTTAATAAATGAGTGTCAATAAAAGAGGGCTATTTAACAAATACGTTTTTTTTTAAATATTTGTTTATTTATTTATTTATGTCTGTGTTGGGTCTTCGTTTCTGTGTGAGGGCTTTCTCTCGTTGTGGCAAGCGGGGGCCACTCTTCATCGCGGTGCGCGGGCCTCTCACCGTCGCGGCCTCTTTTGTTGCGGAGCACAGGCTCCAGACGCGCAGGCTCAGTAGTTGTGGCTCACGGGCCCAGTTGCTCCGCGGCATGTGGAATCTTCCCAGACCAGGGCTCGAACCCGTGTCCCCTGCATTAGCAGGCAGATTCTCAACCACTGCGCCACCAGGGAAGCCCAACAAATAAGTTTTACGTGCAGCTTTTTTTAACATGAATTTTGGGGAAATGTAGAGAACCATAAACATGTTTATTTTTTCCCACTAGTAGCGCTAACTTCCTGGGGAACAAATGGGGTTCATTTCTGAGGGTCGAATCTCTCAGTTAAACTACTTTTAGCTCTATTTATACAAGCGTTGTGTGGGCATCATTCTTTTACATCCAATCCGAAATCTAAAAAAAGTATTGGTGTGCACAGAAAGGAAATTGCCTAGGAAACAGCCTCAGTGGAGGCTTGCCATATGCCTGAATAAAAGTAAAAAGAAAGAAATAGAATAATATTTCCATCTAACAGTATGTACAGTTTCATCTATATGATGACCAGTAAAATATTCACAGCAGTTTTTCTGGCAGAGACAAAAGATTCACAGGATGAGCACAGAGAGAGGTACACATGCACAGACACACACATCATAAGAGGAAATAGCTACTCTAAGACCAAGAAGTCATTATTAGGAAAAACACAGGGACTGGAAATCAGTGGCAAAGAAGAAAGAAATTGCATATTGCAGGATTCTTGGATAACTTATAAAATATAAAATGCTACTAGATGAACTACAGGAATGGTGTGAAGCAAAGCAAGAATTCGAGAGTAGGCAGATTTGAAACCATTTTTATTTATTAAGATGGAATCTGGGGACTTCCCTGGTGGTCCCAATGCACTTACTCTGCACTCCCAATGCAGGGGGCCCGGGTTCGATCCCTGGTCAGGGAACTAGATCCCACATGCCGCAACTAAGAGTCTGCATGCCGCAACTAAAAGATCCTGCATGCTGCGACGAAGATCCCGCGTGCTGCATAAGACCCGGCACAGCCAAAATAAGTAAATAAACTTTAAAAAATAAATCTTAAAAAAAAAAAGATGGAATCTACTGAGATGGATATTGGGCTAGAATGGCCCATCATGGTCTCTGTCGAGCCATTTCATCTCTAAGAAATAAACCTTGTTGAAGGTATAATAAAAATTTTTATTTTTCTTATTCTTAATTGATCTAACAGATAACAGTCTGTTCAAAATAATAGTAGCAACAATGTATTCGATTATGTATGCTTAAATATAAGTAATATGAATGACACCAGTGATCAAGGGACAGGAGAGAGGAATTAAGATTTTTAAGCTTTTTAATTTTTAAGCTGAATCAGTAATGCTTTATTTATTGAAAAGAGAACTTAAGCAAAAATGCAAAACTAACATCTTAAATTTATGTGTTCTGTACATTGGTCTCTTATTATTATTCTATAATATCAAATCATTTTATAATACAAATTTTAATATGAAAGGTAGAGTTTAGGAGAGCACCAAGTATACCATGACTACTCCAAAAATGTTAGGTATTATTATTCTGACACTGCCTTTCAGATGCAACCCTCTTTTTTAAATTGAAGTATAGTTGATTTTCAGTAAGTTGTATTAGTTTCAGGTGTACAACAAAGTCATTCAGTTATATATATATTATTTTTCAGATTCTTTTCCCTTATAGGTTATTACAGATATTGAATATAGCTCCCTGTGCTATACAGTAGGTCCCTGTTGGTTATCTATTTTATATATAGTAGTGTGTATCTGTTAATCCCAAACTCCTAATTTATCCTCCCACACCCTTACCCCTTTGGTAACCGTAAGTTTGATTTCTATGTCTGTGGGTCTATTTCTGTTTTGTAAATAAGTTCATCTGTATCACTTTTTTTTAGATTCCACGTATGAGTGATATCATATGGTATTTGTCTTTCTCTGTCTGACTTACTTCACTTAGTATGATAATCTCTAGGTCCATCCATGTTGCTGCAAATGGCACTATTTCATTCTTTTTATGGCTGAGTAATATTCCACTGTATATATGTACCACAGCTTCTTTATCCATTCATCTGTTGATAGACACTTGGGTTGCTTCCATGTCTTGGCTCTTGTGACTAGTACTGCTATAACCATTGGGGTGCATGTAACTTTTTGAATTAGACTTTTCTCCGGATATATGCCCAGGACTGGCATGTCGTATGGTAGTTCTATTTTTAGTTTTTAAGGAATCTTCATACTGTTCTCCACAGTGGCTGCACAAATGTACATTCCCACCAACAGTACAAGAGACAACCCTCTTATCTTAACAATGGCCCTCCCTCCTGCCTTGGCTCTCTTATTAGGGGGATGTCTTATTCTACGTGAGTCAGTTTATGGAACCTTTTGTTCAGCCTGTGCTCACAGCTAGCTCACATAACCTCAAGGGTAGAGCTTGCATATCTGACGACCCAATCTAAGAAATGGAATTTTAAGGAGCAGGGGTTGGAAGGAAGGTCCTACAATAGTCATCCAAGGCTCAATGGCTGATGACCCAGGGATTCACAACAGGGCACCATCAGCCTCTTCTAATCATTGTTCATGGGTGGGAATGTTGAAGCCAGCTTCCAGTACACTCTTCCTGTATCTCTTGTTCGTGTGTGTGTGTGTGTGTGTGTGTTTGTGTGTGTGTGTGTGTGTGAGAGAGAGAGAGAGAGAGAGAGAGAGAGGACAGGGTACAAATGACCTCTTGTGAGTGTTATAGTTGGGGTGGAAAAGTGAGGCTGGTAAAGCTTGATTTGTAAAAAATTTAACTGGAAAATGAAGCCACCAGACCCAAATCATTTGATGTAAAACTAAAAGACATCGCAGTGGGTACGTAGAATCAAGTCTTCCTATAAGAGCCTCTAAGACATTACCCTGAAAATGTGACCTAGCATGGTGACCTAGAGGGAAAAAAACCTCGTTTACCCTCGATTTTTTCTGCTAGGAAGGAGAAGGAAATTTATGTTATCTTTTAAAAGCCACTACCTCTCACATATATAGACTAATATGTATAAAATAGATAACTAATGAAAAAATAAGCTAAGAAAATAAATAAATAAAAGCCACTACCTCTCATCCATGCTGCACGTGGCCTAATGGGTCCCCATGAGGAAGGAAGGAGTGTCTTACGTTACTGGAGAAATCACCAGTGATTGTGCAAAGCCACTCTGGAAATGACAGCTGTAATATACATGCGTCGTGAGCAAGTCCAAGTGTGGATATTTCACAGGATGCTTCGACCATCCAGACCTGGACTCAAATTGTGGTTCATCCCAAAGTCCTGGATCCTTTGCAGTATCCATCTGTCTTAACCAATCGTGTTCATGATTATAAAGGAAATGGGTATTTATCGTGAAATATCTAGAAAATGCATGCATATATAAAAAATAAGTGAAAATGGCCAGAAATCACCACTAACAACAACAACAGCAAGGGTTATTTAAAAAGATGGCTAGTGCTTGTAGGAAGAGCTCTTGTGTTAGCCAGGGGATAATTCCATGGCTCTCCACAGTGACCAGTGGGGAGGTGGCCCTGCGTGCGTCACGTAGAGAGAAGTACGTGCTAATGCAACATCATTATTCAAATGAAGCCTGCCCCTTCTCAGAGGTACTTTCAATGTTCTCTCCATTTGGATGCTTGACATTTGGCCCAGGCATAATGGGAATTCATTTCTGAATAGAAGCATCTAAATTCAATTACAGGATGAGTCATAATCAGCCAGGCATCTCCCTTTGGAAAGGGAGACTTTGTAGAGTTTGGGGGGGTCAAGGGGGTTTGCCTTGGGGGTGGGAAGCAAGGGATACCCTGTTAGTGATGAGAAGCCTGTTGAAAGCAGCTTGCAAATGACAACAGTTCCCATGGGATGCGTGCTTGGCTTGGTGCAAGAAGCACACTAGGAATGAAAACATGGCAGAGCTTCCCATTGGCGGTGAGACGTACCGCACCTCCCTAAAGAAGGCGTAGTAAGGAGGGAGGACAGAGTAGGTCAGCAAGATACCATCACCCCTATGCAGTCACATTGCGGTTTTGATTTGCATTTCCCTGATGATTAGCAATGTTGAGCATCTTTTCATGCATCTGTGGGCCATCTGGATACCTTCTTTGGAGAAACGTCTCTCGGTTCCTCTGCCCATTTCTTAAGTGACTTCTCTGTTTTTTTGATACTGAGTTGTGTGATTTCTTTAATCATTTGGATTATTCTTCTAATAATTTGGATATTAACCCCTTATCGGTACCTTATTATTTTTTTTTTAAACATCTTTATTGAAGTATAATTGCCTTACAATGGTGTGTTAGCTTCTGCTTTATAACAAAGTTAATCAGTTATACATATACAATATGTTCCCATATCTCGTCCCTCTTGCATCTCCCTCCCTCCCACCCTCCCCATCCCACCCCACTAGGTGGTCACAAAGCACCGAGCTGATCTCCCTGTGCTATGCGGCTGCTTCCCACTAGCTATCTATTTTACATTTGGTAGTGTATATATGTCCATGACACTCTCTCACCCTGTCACATCTCACCCCACCCCCTCCACATATCCTCAAGTCCATTCTCTAGTAGGTCTGTGTCTTTATTCCCGTCTTGCCCCTAGGTTCTTCATGGCTTTTTTTTTTCCCTTAGATTCCGTATATATGTGTTAGCATACTGTATTAGTTTTTCTCTTTCTGACTTACTTCACTCTGTATGACAGACTCTAACTCCATCCACCTCATTACAAATACCTCCATTTCATTTCTTTTTATGGCTGAGTAATATTCCATTGTATATATGTGCCACATCTTCTTTATCCATTCATCTGTCGATGGACATTTAGGTTGCTTCCATATCCTGGCTATTGTAAATAGAGCTGCAATGAACATTTTGGTACATGACTCTTTTTGAACTATGGTTTTCTCAGGGTATATGCCCAGTAGTGGGATTGCTGGGTCGTATGGTAGTTCTATTTGTAGTTTTTTAAGGAACCTCCATACTGTTCTCCATAGTGGCTGTATCAATTTACATTCCCACCAACAGTGCAAGAGAGTTCCCTTTCCTCCACACCCTCTCCAGCATTTATTGTTTCTAGATTTTTTGATGATGGCCATTCTGACCGGTGTGAGATGATATCTCATTGTAGTTTTGATTTGCATTTCTCTAATGATTAATGATGTTGAGCATTCTTTCATGTGTCTGTAGGCCATCTGTATATCTTCTTTGGAGAAATGTCTATTTAGGTCTTCTGCCCATTTTTGGATTGGGTTGTTCGTTTTTTTGTTATTGAGCTGCATGAGCTGCTTGTAAATCTTGGAGATTAATCCTTTGTCAGTTGCTTCATTTGCAAATATTTTCTCCCATTCTGATGGTTGTCTTTTGGTCTTGTTTATGGTTTCCTTTGCTGTGCAAAAGCTTTGGTACCTTATTTGCAGATATTTTCTCCCATTCCCTTTTTGCTTGGTTGATGGTTCCCTCTGCTGTGCAGAAGCTTTTTTAATTTGCATGTACCTGTGTGCATGCGTGCCTGCATGTACCTGTGTGCTCCTATGTATATGCATTTGTGGGAGGGGCAGGGGCTTATATAGGTCCAAGATCGCCAGGGCGTTGATACTGCAGGCCAGGCAGACCTTTAGAGACATGAGAAAACCTAAAACCACTGGAAATTCTAGCTGGATCTGAAGATTTCTGTAGGTGTTTCTGCAGACCGGTGAGTGCCTTTACCAAGTGCCCTCCAGACTCTTTTTGCTGTGCACCCACTTTCAAAACTGCCAGCATCACCTTGGCCGTTTCGGCAAATACCACATTTTGCTTTCAGGATGAAAAGCAAACTCTCCTTGGAAATCCAGGGTTTGAATAGCTTGCTATGTCTTAATAATCCCCCCTAAACCGAGCCGTGTCTTTCTCCAAGCCCCACAGGAGCCTGTGAATAAATGGACAGAGAGGTAGAGGTCTTTGTGAAGCTGCGTGTGTGAAGCAGCAGTGTGATTTCCTGCTTCAAAAGAGTTGGCAGAATATGAATCGAAATGCTCTCTCTGGTTTCCAAGTCCATTCTTCCCCATCAGCATTATTTCGGAAATATGAAAAAATATATTTTTCACTAATAGCTTCATCTAGTTCTTTTTCTAACGGAAGACAGGAGGACGGAGCCACTGGCCACCAGGCCTTCCTCCCAAGATCTCAGCTTGTCTATATAACTGTTAGTCTAATTGGATTCAAAAATAGAAGGAACAGAGAAAGTTTAAAATGAGGTTCATAAAAGAAAAAACAGTTTTTATTTAGAAGTTTATGTGCAAAGTGCAAATACTGCACTTGTTTTTTTTTGGTTTTGGTTTTGGTTTTGTCTCAAAGTTCTTTAGCACCTACTGAAGATGTCTTCCTGCATTTATACAATTTATATGCGTTATGGTGGGGTTGCTGTTTGTTTTTAGAAAACTTAAAATATATCGGCAAGTGCAGAGAAGAGGTGAATATAAACTCTTCCCTCGCTGGAGACCCGTGGAACACTATTACTTTGTAGATGGAAAGTAACCATCCAAAGGCATTAAAATCCACTAGGGAAATTTTCCTCTTACTCTAAGAAGGCTGGAATATTATCAATAGATAAAACCAGCCAATCTTTGTGTTTTAGGAGAATTATGAAAATGAGTCTGGCTTTAATTGTTGGTCTGGGTCACTTGCTTAGATGAACTGTGGTTATTTTATTTTAGGTTGAGGATGGTCTCAAAATACTGCAGAGGCTGAGAGAGTAGAGGCCACCTTTTTACTCACTGGGAAAAAGCACTTTACAGTGAGATGGGGGTTGTTTTGAAATCTGGGGTCTGTGTGTGGCTGACTTTTCTACCCATTAAAAAATATTTTACCAGGTTAAATGGCCAAGGTTATTCTTGACCTGTCACTGTTCCCTTTATTTCTTTGGCCTGAGATTATGTAAAAAAAAAAAAAAAAAAAACCAAACGGAGTTGCTCACAGCTTTGGTATTTTATCACAAGTTTATTGATTTATTTTTTAAGTATTTATTTATTTATTTTGGCTGTGCTAGGTCTTAGTTGCAACATGTAGGACCTTTTAATTGCGGCATGCGGACTTCTTAGTTGCGGTATGCATGCGGGATCTAGTTCCCCGACCAGGGATCGAACCCAGGACCCCTGCATTGGGAGCGTGGAGTCTTACCCACTGGACCACCAGGGAAGTCCCTTATTGCAAGTTTAGAATTAAACAACCTGTTAAGTTTATGATAAAATCTGACCCAATGACTGAAATGACAAACAATGACAGGTGTAGACACTGGCCTCCCCCATCCCACCTCTTAGGAGCAGTTCCTCAGAGCTCTTTGAGAGGCTGTCTCCCAGCCTATCGTCCTCTGTAAGGTCCTCAAATAAAACTGAAACTCACAGAGCTCTCTTGCGCATTTTTAATTTCAGTCAACAGCTTCTAGAAGTGTCATCACTGTAAAGTGCATCTCGAATGATAAAAACAGATGAAAAGATCAACACTCATGCTGGGTGCTGTTCTAAGCGAGCCACCACACACCATCCGAGGTTTAGGTAAACTCCGAGACCCAGGAAGGGCAGGCGTTGGGAATGCCAGCCAGTAGCCCCCAGCCCCAGACTGCTGTCTCAGAGCAATGGATTAATTCTGGGCTCCTGGGGCCAGACATGGGCTTATGTACGTACGTATGTAGGTATGTATGTATGTATGTATTTAATCTTACTGAAGTACAGTTGATTTACAATGTCGTGTTAGTTTCAGGTTACAGCAAAGTGATTCAGTTATAATATATAGAGACATATATATATGTATGTGTGTATATATATATATATATATATATATATATATATATATATATATTCTTTTTCAGATTCTTTTCCCATATAGGTTATTACAAAATACGGAATGTAACTGCCTGTGCTATACAGTAGGTCCTTGTTGTTTATTTATCCCTTACCCTCCCCTTTCCCCTTTGGTAACCGTAAGTTTGTTTTCTATGTCTGTGAGTCTATTTCTATTTAGTAAATAAATTCATTTGTATCATTTTCTTAGAGTCCACATATAAATGATATCGTATGATATTTGTCTTTCTCTGGTGAGTTTGAGGGAGAATCAGGGTGAAGTCCTCCAGGGGACTGATGAGGGATCTCTGTGAACGCAGCGACCATCAGGAGGAGAGTTAGGCAGAGCTTCCTACAGCTACCGAAGGAGAGCCAGTGGCCTGATGGACGGGTGACATGCTTTTCTTGGTCATGGAAGCTGCAGGACAGGTGAGCCTTACAGAGAATTTGGGAAGGGACCAAAGATGTGGCATCAACGTGTACTGGGTCCAGAGAGCATGAAGCTCTTTCACTCAATTAACAGTTCAAGTAAGACTCTTCCTGACCCTTCAGCTCTTCTCGGGATCCCCTGCTCACACCCTTGGGGGTCACAAAATCACTCAGAGGCTGAGAATTGGCCAAAGGAGAAGACAGGAAGCAAAAACATGTCACCATACGCTTCCTGCAGAAGGAGACCCAAGCTACGGGAAGGGAGAAGGTTGGCAGATAAATCAAGAACATAGTTTTGATCTGTACCGTGGATGGGATATTTTAGTGAAGGAAGTGAGTTTGTGTTCATTACCTCAACTGGCTACGAATGGTCGTACAGAAGGAAGCAAAGAGGGAAAAGTCCCCACGAGACATTTCTGATACCAGCTGTGTTTGGGGGGTCTCTGAAAACCACTCCCAGCTTTAATAATGCACTAGAATAAGTTCACAGAACTCAGGAAAGTGCGATACTTAGGGTTGTAATTTTATTATAGCTAAAGGGTACACTTGGGACCAGTCAGAAGAAGGGATGCCTGGGGAGGGATCCAACTGACCTTTCCCTGCGGAATCCTGGACGGCATTGCCTCCTCCCAGCTGTGATGTGTGACATCATGCGCAAAGCATTGCCTTCTAGGAAGCTCATCTGAGCTTCTTTACTGGAGCTTCATCACATAGGTATGAGTGATCGAACCATGCCAATATAGCTTTTGCTTTTTAATTTTTTTTGATAAAGTTTGATATGTACATATGTTGTTCATATCACCGCCATTTATTTATTTATTTATTTATTTATTTATTTATTTATTTATTTTTGGCTGTGTTGGGTCTTCGTTTCCGTGCGAGGGCTTTCTCTAGTTGCGGCAAGAGGGGGCCACTCTTCATCGCGGTGCACAGGCCTCTCACTATCGCGGCCTCTCTTGTTGCGGAGCACAGGCTCCAGACGCGCAGGCTCAGTAGTTGTGGCTCACGGGCCTAGTTGCTCCGCGGCATGTGGGATCTTCCCAGACCAGGGCTCGAACCCGTGTCCCCTGCATGGGCAGGCAGACTCTCAAACACTGCGCCACCAGGGAAGCCCCAATATAGCTTTTTTAAAATTAATTTTATTGAAGTATAGTTGATTTACAATGTTGTGTTCATTTCTGCTGTGCTGCAAAGTGACTCAGTTATACATATATACGTATTCTTTTTCATATTCTTTTCCATGATGGTTTATCACAGGATATTGGGTCTAGTTCCCTGTGCTCTACAGCAGGACCTTGTTGTTTATCCATCCTATAAATAGTTTGCATCTGCT
The DNA here is from genome assembly GCF_965194805.1 of Balaenoptera borealis. NCBI lineage: Eukaryota > Metazoa > Chordata > Mammalia > Artiodactyla > Balaenopteridae > Balaenoptera > Balaenoptera borealis. The sequence continues at coordinate 87,750,959 of NC_138875.1, forward strand.
CATCCCAAATTCCCAATCCGTGTCTCCCCCAACCCCCCTTGGCATCCCCACGTCTGTTCTCTACGTCTGTGAGTCTGTTTCTGTTTCGCAGATAGGTTCATTTGCGCATGCTGACATAGTTGACCTCAATTTCCAGCCCCCTCCCCTCACTGGGGGTTGGGTTGGCATCACCTGGCTCCGACCCCCAAACCTTGAAGCACCTAATTGGTCACTGTGGCCTGGTCAACCCTGGCACTGAGTCACTTCAGTGGCATAAACTCCCAGAAGTGGTCTGAGCAGCCATAACAAAGACACGGTAATCACTCGGGAAATTACAAACCTCCCTTTGAATAAAGTTGAGTCTTTAGTAGCCAAGGGTCTACTGTTTAAACATGAGCAGAAAACCACGTTGGAGCAGGAAAATGTTGCCTCCCTTGAGCAAATCTGAAAGGGGCAGCGGGACAGAAAAACCTGTGTTCCCGTCCCACGTCGCCTGCAGTGCATTCTCATCAGGCAGACATGGACTTGGGGGGATTAGAGTCGAGATTGTGTTGCAGACTGTGTCACAGCTATGACCACGTGATCTGTGTTTTCTTCTCTCCTCCCTTGTGACCCCAGGGAGGTCAATCACCAGGTGGGGTTTGACGTCTGTCTTCACGGGGTGACATCCTGGTCCTGGGGGCTACAGCCCTAAAGAGGAGGACGTGGTCAGAGGCAGAGGTGGTCAACCTCCAGGTGCTTCCTACCTTGCGAAAAGCTTTCCCACAGTCTCTTTATCTGGTCAAGAACCTTGGAGGCAGGGAGGTCAGAATATTAGTATTTCGTTTTATGGATGAACTGGCCCCAGCAGTTAGACCTCGCCCACCAGCGCAGTGAGCTGGTGTAGGAATTGGAACTAAGATCCAAGCCTTCCTCCCGATCCGTGGCTCATTCTAACGGTCCTGAGTTGAAAGTCCAACACTGCCCTTAGGACACGCAGAGGGAGGCTGCTACGACTCTGAAACTGAGCACAAGAGACCATCAGCCTCTCTCTCTGCACCATCCACGCTGTGCTCTGGCTGGAAGAAGGGCTGTAAAGTCAAGCAGATTGTACAGTCAGTCCCTTGAGCTGAGAAATGTTCAGTGCAGCACCGGAAGCTTATGCCAGCATCATGCTTTTTACCCCCTCAAAGATGGATGAGTTGGGAAGGTGAGTAGGGAATTGAATTATGCTAGCAGGCCCCGAGACTCGGAATCCAGCAACAATCCAGTACGAATAAATATTCATCTGGCAGCATGTCCGGTTGTGGTCCATTTAGCATGAAGTTGTGAGCTGGAAGACAAAAGCCCAAGAGCTCATTATCATGAGTCGACTTGGAAAAGTTTGGAGCAAGTTCTGAAGTAATTAAGAGTGCATTTGAACAATGGAATGAACATGCTTATTTCTTTATTGTGGAGGGGCTCCGAGGCACTCAACACCCTTCCCTCCTGTGGAATGCCTGGCGGGGGACAGCTGATCATCATTTGGAGGAAGAATTAGGAGTGTTATTTTTAACTCCCCATTATTAGAGGAAACACACATCTGGAGCCTTGTAAGGAGTGATTATTAGCTGTTCAGCTGAGAAATAGCCTGGTGTCTACAATGCATCGTTTCCCAATTATTTTGATATTTTTCAATGCCTTAAATGCTAGAGGCATATAAAATTCAGCTCATTTAATCTCTCTAAATTATAGTTTCTCCATCTGTCATGGTTTTACAGTTTAATAAAATCATTACTTTTTATAAACCCAGTAAAATCCTGGACACTATTGGAGGGAGCTCAGCTTCAGCTGGAATTTTTTTTTTTTTTTTTTTTAGGAAGAATAAATATATCTGAACTGGAAAATAATTTTCATATGTTCAGTCTGCTAAGAGAGTTTGGTGATTTTTACTGGGTCACTCATCAAGCTGACAAAAAGAAATGTACTTTTATATTTATCTTATGAGATATTTCCAAAGACTGTGGTATCAGAAAGTAGTGCTTTTTGCTGAAATAAAAAGAAATAAGCCAGACTCCCTGACCCCCATAACTCAATTCCACATCCCTATGGTTTTGACTGCATTTAGCAATCTTTCTTTATTGAAACTCACATATCCAGGTCAGATCTCTGAAATGTTGAATAGAGGGGTGGAAGGGTCTGTATGCTTTGCTGAATGCATGCCATGAACTAAGCCAAGAGTAACATACACATGAAAAAGTGAAATTTGCACTGTCAAAGAAAGGGTAGTTGTGCTAATGTCAGTTTCATGCTAAAGCAATAGGAAACGTTCTGCATTTTTTAGAACCTCTGGGAAAACTGCATGGGAGCCCAGAATATATTCTTCACCTGTGCATTATAGTTTTGGGGATTTGACCATTAGAAACTCAGTTTCATTGGGAATCCTCCAATGCACCTTTGTATCAGTGCCCACTAACAAATACTCAAGTAGATGGATTTATAAAATAGGGTTTTATTATTTCATACAACACAGGTCTAAAGCTGAGTGACCACATAGTTGGTTCAGAAGCTTGTAGATATCTTTAAACACCCAGGATTTTTCCATCTTTCTGCTCCAGTTTCTTCAGTCTATTAGCTTGGTCCTTATGTTCACCATCTCATGACACCAAAATAGCTGCCAGCGCTCCAAGCATCACGCCCTCATCCGATCATAGTTAAAAGCAGGACAAAGTCAGGGGTCTCTTTAATTAATAAAAAATACCTTTATAGAACCCCTCAATCAGATTTTCCCACAGGTAACTTTGGCAAGGATTTGGTCACATGCTGTTGACAAAGGAGATCAGAAAGACCCTAAGAGAGTGAATTGTATCAGCAAAAGTGAGAAGTAGAATAGCTGGGGATAGGCAACAGAAAGCTTTCCATGTATCTCTAGACATAATTAAGGCATCCTTTGCTCTGAAAAAAACACTTTATGACCCATACACCTCATTAATTCAAATGCTCCTCATTTGAGATTCATGGCAACTTGGTCAAGGAAAAGTTGTAAACTAAGAAAATATCTGGTAAGCAAAGAAAAGGTGTCTAAAATAATAGTTCAAAATGACAAAAGTATGGAAATACCACAACCTCTTCTAAGGGCTAAACAAGCCCACATTTTTAGCTACCTTATAAGATAGAGTCAGTGTAGTGTTTCTTCTAATTATCTCACCGTTTTTCTGTTTTAGATCACTGTTATAAACAGAAATTAAATAGAAAAATATTATGCAGATAAAAATGTGACCCACTCTCCTCATTGCCCAACCAAAGCCCTTTCTCCTCTTTCCCTGCCAACTGATCCCAATTGAGTGGTCCCATATGCCACCCCCAGTCCCAGGAATGAAGCCTGATTCATTCTGAGACCAAGCCCCCTTGCCTGCGATTGGTCTAAGGGTGACCATGTGACCCAGTAGTGGCCAGAAAGTCAGAAAGGGCAGTCAAAAGTAGAGCTTGTGGGAAAACAAAATAAAGAGACAAACCAAAATGTGGGGGGAAAAAAAAAACTTTCCAAGAAGAAAAAGATAGAGCTTTTCAAAGACTTTTGTTGCTCTGCTGTTCATCTCTTTCCTGCTTGGGAAGCTAATGTGTAAGCATTTCATGTTTGAAGCCCAGGTAACTATATGTGTCCAGGTAAGAAAAACAAACAAACACATGTACAAGCACAGACTGAGATCTCTGGGAACTGCATTCCTCCAGACTGCTGGTTGTGCAAGCCAATTCATCATCTGCTCTGCCCCCTTCAGATGTTAATCATAGCTAAACATTCTAACTGGTCTAAAGAAATGTCACCTGATTCTCGCCAAAGCTACTGGCTGTGATGGTCACTGCTGTCTCTGATGAAAAGGAAAACCAGTAAGGGCTGGAGATGTCAAAGACATCCCACCCTCAAAATGAGACTTTCTCCTCAATATCATGTGGAAGGTTGAAAGAGAATTGAAATAAAAATCGAAAATGAAATAAAATGTCTCATGATGTGACCCTATGTTGTTAAATGAAATGCTCTCTGAGCGTCACCTAAAGTCATTTTTTACATCACCAATGGGACTGTCTAATGGCTGGAAAACATTGTTAAAATATGTAATAACCAGAATCAATATATTTATGCCTCTGAGCCTATTTTAAATATATAGCAAGAAGCAGATTCTTTTGGGTGAGAAATATTGATATTACCCACCATGATTTTTAAAATAGCTTTTGTTTGCATGCACCAGAATGAAGAAACACTATGTAAAACACTGTGTATGTGTGTGTAGATGTGTGTGTTATACATGCACATATATCAGTTCATGTATTCTTCTGTCATTTTAGTTCCAAATTTCATAACAAGAAATCAGTAGATGGTTAGTAATGACCTGGAACATATCAGGCTGTTTTCAGAAATAATAAGAATTTTTATTGTTGTTAGTGGCAAAATGCCATTGTTGGCTCAAGTGAATTTTGAAACAACACAATATTTTGATGTTTAAATCTACAACAATTTGTGTGTTTGGAGATTTATTGTGGTGGGGTGAGATGCTGTCAGAAGGAAGAAATATATATTTTACCTTAGAACTTAATCTAGAGGCAGATTTCATTTTTTCCTTAGGGGTCTTGTTGCCTTTCACGCCTATTTCTCTCCCAAACCTTCTCTTCTACTATGGTTTAATCAGCATTTTCCAATTTCAGATTTTTGTTGAACTGTTCTTACAACTTTTCCCACCATTACAATAATATTTGTACCATTATCTACATAATATTTACTTTAAAATTCTTATTTTACTTAAATACATGTATTTTTAAAGGAAATTTTAAAAACAGGAAACTGCATAAATACTATGAATGGAAAACCATTATCATGTGTCAAAAATAGTAGGTAATTATGGAAATAAGACAAATACAGAACATCATGACCTAGATGCTGCTACTTGCCTTAGGCTTTGAGCCTGAGTTCTGCTTACTTTATGTCAGAAAGGAAGCTTCCAGAGTATCAGAAAGGATTCAGAGATATATAGGCATGAAACGAACAAATTCCTCACGACGCAGGCAGAAGGTTCCAAAGGGTTATAGAAAGGGAATCACTTAGTCACCTTGAGTTGTAATGTAATTTCAGCTCCACCCATCTATCACGCAGAATCATGCCTGACCCCCTGGTGTAGAGATCCTCTGCTTTGTGACTGACCAGGTTGGGAACCCACAGTGATGGGCAACATTAGCCCCACCCCCATCCCAGGGGGTGTTTCATGATTGGTCTAATCCAATCAGGTAATCCCATTCCCCTGTCAGTGATTGGGCCAGAGATGGGACATGTGACCATGTTATGGCCAATCAGACATTAGGAGATGTCTTCTGGTTCCTTCCGGGAAACATTTTCCTCTTTGGTAGCAATTATAACAGGAGAAAGCTCCTATTGGCCCCTGTTCTTGTTGGCTGAGTTTTGTATGCCTCACACCTGAACGCATTTACAATGTATACACATGTCCTTTGTTCATACCTGTTTATGCCATGGTTATTCCCAGGGTCTGACCTTGTTTGCCCTGTGCTCTCTGCTAGTATAATCTTCCTCTCATTAACCTATACAAATCCCAATCATCTTTTTATCTTCAAAAAGCAGGTGCTAGGAAGACTTCTGTGAGATAAAATATTTTGGGAGGAGATGCCAAGAAGATAAAAATATTACACAACAAAAGCAAAAAAATCCTTTAGGATTTTGTGTCAGTCTGGATAGTATATCTGTCTGTATCAAGTATGGCGGGTTTAATAGGTTTACTATTGGAATTAGACTGTGGGCAGACCTGGGAGAGGGATGGTCTGGAGGCTGCAGCTGGGGATCAGAGGGGAAGTCACAGTGATTTCAGCCTGAAGCAGTGGCGCTCAGAAAAAGTCTGATAAGCTGCTCTGAGCTTGTCCTGAGTGCTGTGAAGCCGTCACATCTATCTACCATGGGCTCGGGGTGATAATGGCTTTTGCTTCATTTTTGCCTTCCCAATCTCATTTGATTTCCTCTCAGTGGAAGAGATTTCTGGAAAGTAGTCCCCAGGCTTAGAAGGGAGTAGTGGTGGGGTTCAATTGGCAAAAAATAATCTAATACAGATTTGTATGTACCAAGGGAAGAGAAAAAACAAATTTGGAACCCTCTTTCCTCCTTTCTTTCTTTCTCTTTCTTTCTTTCTTTTTCTTTCTTTCTTTCTTTCTTTCTTTCTTTCTTTCTTTCTTCCTTTCTTTCTTTTTTCTTTCTTTCTCGTTTCTTTCTTTTTCTTTCTTTCTTTCTTCCTTTCTTTCTTCCTTTCTTTCTTTCTTTTCTTTCTTTCACAGAATATTGGATAATCATCTACTACACACCAGTACTGTCCTATACTTGGGGTGACAGTGCTAGGGACTGAATGTTTTGTCCCCTCAAAATTCATATGCTGAAGCCCTAGTCCCCAAATGTGATGGTATTTAGAGTTGGGACCTTTGGGAGGTAATTAGGTTTAAATGAGGTCATAGGTTTAGTGCCCCTATAAGAAGAGATGCCAGAGCGCTCCCTCTCTCTCTCTCGCTCTCTCTCTCTCGCTCTCCCCCTGCCCTGCCATCTCTTTGTCTCTCTCTCCCTGCGATGTGAGCACACAAAAAGAAGTCAGCTGTCTTCAAGTCGAGAAAAGTCCCACCAAAAACTGAATTGGCTACAACCTTGGTCTTGGACAGCTAGCCTACAGAACTGTGAGAAATACATCTCTGTTCCTTAAGCCACCCATTCTATGGCATTTTTGATGGCAGTCCTAGCCAAGTAAGACAACAGTGAATAAAGGAGACACAATCCTTGTTCATGATTGTTTTTACAGTTAGATGATGATGATGATGATGGTGATGATGATGGTGTCTCATTGCTGTCCTTGCACCTGGTAAAGGTTTATAGCTACTTTTTTATTTCCCTGGGGAATAAACTGCATGATCCTTTTGTAGGTGTCCCCTGTTCAGAAAGCTGATTTTGGACCATCTAAATGCAGAACTCTGATCCCTAGTTAGGTGGGGGCTTGGAAGGGGTGAGAAAAGTTTTTTAAAAAAGAAAATAACATAAAAGAAACAAAACAGCAGATATCCCTTTTTATATTTTCTTCCTTATTTTTTCCTAGAAATCAGATTTTTGTGGCATCAGTTTCTCCCTGAATTCAAGAAATCCTCAACAGGATGGTAAGAGGTGCATGTTAGTGAGTGACAACTTTAATCTTTATGGATTAAGTGATGGACTTTGGCAATATCACCTAATCTGAATTTTTCTCCTTCTTTACAGGTGGATTTCCATTGACAGTGAGCTTGCCGTATTGAGATAACTCAGGATGCAGGCTTGACTGGTTATTAGCCAAGACGAAGTGCACAATCTTTTCAAGAAGAAAGGTAGTAATGAGACTCAGGCATTCCTTCCAGTGCTACAGGAGAAGGAAATCAAACACAATTTTCAAGCAGGGTTTCCAAGTTTCCTTTGACGGTTTTCCATTTTCACATTAGTGACCCCTGCAGCAAATACCTGTATGTGGGTTCAGATTAAATCCATAGAAGGGAGATGACTACAGCCCACCATTCCTGTGCTGTAATGAAGGCCATATCCTAATGAATTTCAGGTTCTTTAAGGATTTTTACCTTAGTGGCACCACAACACCAATCATTGAGGATTAAACATATTGGAGGAGAAGCACATCCCAAGTGAGAATTGCTGAGGCTAGGAGGCTCCTATCATTTATTGGATTAGTTATAAAACTTTACACAAGACTGTAATATTTGTTTCGCTGCTGTGGTGTGACTGGTGAAATGAAAAGGTATGGCAGGGGAGTGCTCAGCAGACGTTCTCTTATTTCCTCCATCGTTTTCATAGAGCTGGGAGGAAGCTGTCACTCAGAAATTAACACCACATCATATAATATGAGGAACAAAAGTAAGATATGAATTGGAGACATTTTGGCCTCAGAACAATAACCCCATCGATTGAGTTAAATGAGTTTGACTCAGGCATCCACCTGCGTGAAATCATCATGGCTCCTGACAGCCAATAGGAGCACATGGACCAGCTCAACTAGCGGGAGAGAGGCTGGTAAACCAGATGTCCCGAGCTCCCGCGTCTGTGTGTTGTAAATGTCCCAGAATTACTTGTGGGTATTGACAGATTGAAATTCACAAGTATCTCCAGCACAGAGCTATTGTGGGATATTTCCAAATTCCCCAAGTTAATTTATAACTGAAGATAGAATTTCAGTCACTTCCTTTGTATGGATGGAAAGCCAGCTCATGAGCCCATATGTGTTTCTGGGGGGCATTTTGACGACATTTGCTGTGAATTACAAATACTTCCAATAATATTTCTCTCTGCATCTAGAATAGCACCATGAGGAGGCATCTGGGATTGAACCATCTCACATCTGTCAAACAATATTCACACAAATGCTATGGGCCCACGGCCTTCAGACATGACTGCGTAACTCCGGGTCGAATTTCAATCAGTATTTTGCCTAAGAGAGAGATGAAGAAGAAACTGCACACAGGTAACTGACTCGAGTAATGCATTCTGTATACCAAAGAGTAGAGCTTGAGACCTGTAAACTGAAGAAAAATGGAAAACAGGCCATACTGACTGCATTCATACGACAGAGGGGGTTCCCTTCCTCCCCACCAGCAGGGCAACCCCACTCCCTCCCCTCCCTGTATCTAATCTTCTCTCATGTACTTATATGGGTTTGGCATTTATTGTTTGTTTGTTTATCTAGCAGTTGCTTCTAAGAGAAGAGTATACGAGTATATTCAGAGTACATAGAAAAGTGAAAGAATATTTTCTTGAGTCACGTAATAAATGCTCTCATGATCTTTTATTGATAAAAAGAAAGGTAACAGGTTTCTAGCTTTCCCCCTCCTTTTAGACTGGCTACTTCCTTCTCACATGTACCAAATTATCCCCTATGTAAAATGGAGAGAGTGGAGATTCTCCTACACTTTAGAACCAGGTAACTTATGACCCCACCTGTAAGATAGGAGCTGAAGAGGCACAGGGAACAAGCACGTGTGATGTGGTTGGTTGATGGGAGCCAGACCGTGAAGGGTCTTCTGAGTTATTGCTAAACTATTGTTCTTTATTCAGTGGATCCTGGGAGCTATAGAGGGTTTTCAAGCAGATGAGTGATAAATACATTAATGATTGGAAAGACATCCATTATGGCTTGTGGAGTGAGGAAGAAAGAGCATCTGGGAACACAGAGCAGTGCCGCCATCCCTCCAGCCCAGGCTGGGCAGCAAAGACACATGGTCATAGAACTGTAGACCCTGTGACCATGAGGTCAGGATCTCATCTAGGTCCTGACCCCCATCAACTGTACCAGCCCATGCTTCCCACTCTCCAATCCTTTGTGTACAACCCACCAGGGTTTGAACATATGAACATCTTCTTGTTGCTATTTTTTTTTGTAATTTTCACTTTTCTTTTAAACTTTTTGTAAGTTTATACAGAACATGTGCAGAGCTTGAACTTTACAAACTCCAAACACCCAGATAAAAATCCAGAACATCACCAGGGCTCCAGAAAACCCACTCACGTCCTCTTCCCATCCCTACTGTTCCCCAAGAGTAACAACTACCCTCACTTCTAACCCTCTAAACTCAGTAGAAAAAATGAGCCCATGTCTTGAACAGGCACCTCACTGAAGAGGCTAAGTGGCCAAGAAACCTAGGAAAGCTTCCCAAGGGAAATCTAATGCAGTACCCCTATACACTCACCAAGATGGCTCAGATGAAAAAAAAATTTGCAAAGTCTTGGCAAGAATGAGGGGTGACCAGAACCCTGATATTCTCTGCTGATGGAGAGTGAATTGGTACCAGCCCTTTGATGAATTCTCAGGCACTATCTCCCAAAGCTGTGCACGTGCATTCCTTCTGACTCCTGTGTGTGGATGCACCCTGGAAGTGCACGTGCAATCCCCCAAGAGACACACCGGGAATGTCCGTGGCAGCTCTGCTTGTCACAGCCCCAAATAGGGAAGTATCCAAAAGCACACCCACAGTAGAATGGATGGCTGAATCATGGTCTATTCACTCACTGGAGTACTACGCAGCACTGAGAATGATGAGACTTTCGTATGCAATAATAGATGGATCACATGATCCTATGGAATGAAGAGAGTTGGGCTCCAAAGAAAACATGATATAGGATTGTATGTGTGTATGTATGTACGAATGAATGCATGTATTTACGGTTGAACCTCAAACAGTGCAGCCATTAGGAGCACCCAACCTCCATGCCGTTGAAAATTCTTGTATAATTTATAGTGAAGTCCTCCCTATACACAGTTCTTCTGCATCTGTAGTTCCACACGTATGGATTCAACCAACTACAGATGGTGTAGCACTGTACTGTTTACGATTTTTTAAGCTTTATCTTTAAGAAGGTTTAGGTTTATAACAAAACTGAGATTTCCTTTCTACCCCCTGTCCTCTCACGTGCATAGTCTCCCCAATTATCAACAGCACTCACCAGAACAGCATATTTTCTACCAAGGATGAACCTATATGGACATATTAGAAACATGAAATTCCATACTTCTAGGGTTCACTCTTGGTATTGTACATTCTGTGTACTATTTACTATTAAAAAAAAATCCCCATATAAGTAGACCCATGAAATTCAAACCCATGTTGTTCAAGGGTCAACTGTATGTAGATTTATTTGTATCTATCATCTATCTATCTATCTATCTTTCTATCAATCATCTATCATTTATCTATTTATCTGTCATCTATTACCTATCAATGTATTATGTCTATCTATCATCTATCTATCTATTATTTCTCTCTCTGTCTCCCTCCCTCTCTTTCTCCCTCTCTCTCTCTTTATCTATCTTTTCCCTTTCCCAGGCACTAATGTGCAGCTGTTAAGTGAAAAACAGGTCTGCACTGAAGAAACGTCTTTATTCCCAAACACCTGGGTGTCATGAAATACACACACTGATAAAGTCAGGACTGACCCCTTGCTGTTCATCAAGTTTAAAAATATTTTATGGGAATGACTAAGGCAATGACTTTTCAAAATGTCATGCTGTGGAAGACTGAGAATAGGCAAACCCATTTTGCAAGTGATATGTTTTAAGAAAAAAAAGCTTTTTAAGAATTTTTAGTTATAATTTTTAATTCTGCTATTAATTTTAAAAATTAAAAAAAATTTTTACCTTTGACTCCCTTGATTGTATTTAAATGAATATATTTATAAAGGAAATTTTATGTCTCTACCAGAAATGGAAATATGTATCACTCATCACCAAAAAAAAAAAAAAAAAAAAAACACTTTCTCCAAATATGAAATGGATGCAAAATAATGTTACTAAATTCCAGTTAGATTCAGTTGACTGACAAAGGCTCTGATCTGAGGTTAGCTTTCTCTTCATTAAAAAAGATGATTTGCTGGTATTAGAGAGGTGTTTGGCATGTATTAGCATCAAACAAATAGAATCTGTAATAAAAAAAAACTCCCTACAAACAAAAGTCCAGGACCAGTTGGTTTCACAGGTGAATTCTACCAAACAGACAAAGAGGAACTTATACCGATTCTTCAAAAAGATTGAAGAGGAGGGAACACTCCCAAAGACATTCTATGAAGCCACCATCACCCTGATACCAAAACCAGACAAAGACACCACCAAAAAAGAAAATCACAGGCCAATATCTTTGATGAATATAGATGCAAAATTTCTCAACACAGTATTAGCAAACCGAATCCAACAACACATAAAAAAGATCATACAGCACGACCAAGTGGGATTCATCCCAAGTTCACAAGGAAGGTTCAACATTCACAAATCCATCAGCGTGATACACCACATTAACAAAAACCACATGATCATCTCAACAGATGCAGAAAAAGCATTTGACAAACTTCAGCATCCATTCATAATAAAAACTCTTGCCAAACTTGAGAATTTATTTTAATGTAATGAAGGGAATGGAAAGATAACTGGAAAGCAAATGAACAATGTGGTTCTTTTTTAAAGGGAACTTTACTTTTATTTATTTATTTGTTTACTTATTTTTGGCTGCATTGGGTCTTTGTTGCTGTGCACAGGCTTTCTCTAGTTGTGGTGAGCAGGGGCTGCTCTTTGTTGCGGTGCGCAGGCTTCTCATTGTGGTAGCTTCTCTTGTTGAAGAGCACGGGCTCTAGGCACACAGGCTTCAGTAGTTGTGGCACGTGGGCTCAGTAGTTGTGGCTCGTGGGCTCAGTAGTTGTGGCTTGCGGCCTCAGTAGTTGTGGCGCGTGGGCTCAGTAGTTGTGGCTTGCGGGCTGTAGAGTGCAGGCTCAGTAGCTGTGGTGCACGGACTTAGTTGCTCCGCGGCATGTGGGATCTTCCCGGACCAGGGCTCGAATCCATGTCCCCTGCATTGGCAGACAGATTCTTAACTACTGCGCCACCAGGGAAGCCCAGTGTGGTTCTTTTTTAAGCCTTGGGCTGTGACAGCAGCTGAAACCCTCTCCCTTCCGCCAGTGGTGTGAGCCCCATTCTAAGGAGCATAGCACTTGGGTTCCCTTACTTTCTGGGGAAAAAAAGTGATGGAACCGAGGTCCTCTCTCACCTAAGGATGGATATTCCGACAAAAGGTCAATGCGGCGATTTCAAGTGTTCAAGAAGGATTTTCTACCATCACATAACACCATAAACCATTATTTCTGAAAAACAGAAATTAACAAGGCCTTTTCAAAGCCGTAAAGTCTTGCCTTTGAATAATGTAAGGGTATGAAAGTCACATTTGATGCTACCCGAAGTTTCTTTCTGACATTTAATTTTCCCATAAACTTTGTCCTAAAATGAGAACTCTTGATCAGATATGGAACCTGATGTCTGGGAGCTGCAGAGGCTTATAAGACATTGTCAAGGGCCCCAGGTGTCTGGTGAGGGATGAGGGTATAGTCACATTTGCAACTTTTGTCCTTTTTTTTCTCTTGAGCAGTTTTTTTTCTTCTTTAATTTTTGTTATTGAAGTATAGTTGATGTATCATATTGTGTTAGTTACAGGTGTACAATATAGTGATTCAAATTTTTTAAAGGTTATACTCCATTTATAGATATTATAAAATATTGGCTACGTTCCCTGTGTTGTACACTAACTACATCCTTATAGCTTGCTTTATACCTCTTGCTCCCCTCCCCCTATCTGGCCCCTCCCCCTTCCCTCTCCCCACTGGTAACCACTAGTTTGTGCTCTACATCTGTGAGTCTGCTTCTCTTTTGTGAGTCTGTTTCTCACTAGCTTGTTGTATTTGCAACTTTTTTCCTTTCTTATAGCTGCTCTGACTTGTTTCCTCATACTTCTTGTAAAATGGAAAATTAATAATATTAATCAGACTCTAACCCTTTCTCTTTCATTCCTCAGATTATCTTTTTCCTTTCTTGGACTGCTTTCCCCACGTCTGGACCCTAGAATAAGCTTGGGAAAATTTAAAAAGTTCAGTTGGACGGCATTTCTAAAAATGAAGCTTTTTAAACTCTTCTTTGATCAAACTACAGCAATTTCCACAACTTCTCCCTCCTATTTAAACCCCAGTTCGAGGTAGGGTTGGGGAATCTCCTCTTGGGAGTGCCCTTTTACGTGTTATATTGAGATTTGATCATAGGATGAGGAATTTAAAGGGGATAATTTTCAGCTTGAGTAACAAAGCAGAGAGTAACCTTCATTTTAACACAACGTGCTATGAATATGTAATTTTGTAGAAGTAGCCATAACCCACTCAAACATCAAAGATCAACCCATAGACAAACAGACTTGGCTCCACTACTTAAAATCATTAAAATTATCGTTATCATTTCGTTATTCTGCCTTTCAGTTGCTACACTGAATTGTTCCAACGGGATCCCTTTTTCAGTGCGATATTGCTAACTACTTTCCTAAAATTTTACCCCTGCCCACCAATCACACTCTTTCTTCCTCTTCCCCGCTGTACTATTATCAGCAGCCTCAGAGGTACTGTATATTTCACACATATGCCTGTTTATTTTCTATCTTCCCCACTGGAATGAGAGTCCCATGAGAGAGGGGATTTCCATCTGCCTTTTTTTCCTGTTTTATACCCAAGCCCCAGGCAGTCCTCGACACACAGCAGCTGCTCAGTGAAGAGTTATCGTCTCCTTAATTAATGTAGCTCTCAACTTCAGGCCAGACAATCCTGCAGCACCGAGAGGGGAGGTGGGTTTTGATGGAGCCTTATTCCTCCTAAGAAATCCATCCTCCCTCCTCGAAAAGGCTCCCTGGCCAACCATTGTACATCCTTTATTACATCCAGCCATCTGCCAAATGACCATTTTATCACCCTCTATTCATCATGGTGTCTGCATTTGGAGGCGGCTCGTCTTAAATTTCACCCACATTCCCATCCGCAGCAGGATTTCTCTGCATTAGGTACTCCAAGATCATGGCCAATGCAAATGGTAACTTATGAAATGTGTGCCTGGAGTGACATTTCTTCAATTTCTGGACAGCCAGTGGGCAATTCGAATATCCTAGAGTAATAAACTGTGTGCCCACTAAAGACTCAAGTGAGGGACCTCCACAAATATGATGAGAGTGACAGCCCAGCCATAGCTGATACATGTAAGTTGTGCCTGATGCCCAGGTGGGGACTGGGGACGTCTGTGCACCAATCAGCCAATGCTGTCACAAGCCTGGGCGGCAGGGGGTGGAGGAAAGGGACCCTGACTCCTCTTCCTAATGGGGAATCCCATGGGAACCACCTGGGGCGCCCAGATGTACCTTATCCTGCACAGGAGTTTATCTCACTGCACCTTGGGGTTATCAGTAGCTCATCTCTCAGACCCTGTCCCCGGAGCTGAATGCAACTTGTCCTGTCTCTCTCTGCATTTCTGCTCCATTTCCAAAGAGTCTCAGTTTCCTCATTTGTAAAATAAGGATAACAGCATCTGTTATTATCAGCGTCGCTATTAAATGTCTTAATGCCTCTCACTTAGATTAGGGTGTGGCTTATAGTTAAGTATCTTAAGTCTAGGCTGTTATCTTTATGATTTATTTCTAGCTTCCCTCTCTGTTGGCTTTTTCCTTCATCTCCTCTGGTATCTCTCCTTGCCGTGGCTTTGAGGTCTCACGCATCATCTCGGACCCCACGTCTCCCTGATTTTGGACCTCAGCTCCCTACAGCTGACTGATGTGGGGATTCCTAAGGAGAAGAAATCTGCTCATCCGCTCTTACATCCCAGCTGAAACTGAAATGAGATTCATCTTAGTAATCAGCCATGTATGTTTTATAGAAAATATAGGCATGGCAGTTGTAACACCATTTATTTACAGTCATCCAGACTTTTTTTTTAAATTAATTAATTAATTTTTGGCTGCATTGGGTCTTTGTTGCTGCACGCGGGCTTTCTCTAGTTGCGGGGAGCGGGGCCACTCTTCGTTACAGTGCGTGGGCTTCTCTTTGTGGTGGCTTCTCTTATTGTGGAGCATGGGCTCTAGGCATGCAGGCTTCAGTAATTGCGGCACTCGGGCTCAGTAGTTGTGGCTCATGGGCTTAGCTGCTCCGTGGCATGTGGGATCTTCCTGGACCAGGGCTCGAACCCGTGTCCCCTGCATTGGCAGGCAGATTCTTAACCACTGCGCCACCAGGGAAGTCCCCAGTCATCCAGACTTTTAACCACCAGGAAGATCAGATAGACAGGTTGGTTTTGTGCGTCCACTGGGAGGTCAGTCCTGGTCCAGGAGACTGGGCGTAGAGCTGGCCTTGACACACCACAGCGCCCTGTGACGCCTGCATTAGCAGCCTGATTCCCCGCCGTGGAGCCCTGGGTGGTGGCCTGACTGCCCACTAGAGTTCCAGCTCGTGGAAGGCAGTGATGCTCTCCTTGGCACAGGGATGGTGAAGACCGTAGCCCTGCAAATATCTGTTAAATGAGTGAGGGACTCAGTGACTGAAATCCACTTCTCCAAAAAAGACTCATCAAGTAAGCAAGCCCTGCTAAGGAGTGGAAGTAGATCCTTTACAGAGATATTTTGTAGCTACTGTGGAGGTGTGCCACCTGGATCTCCACAGGGTGCCGCTTCGCTGCAAGTGGTCCCCTTAGTGGACAGGCTCCACCTGTTGCTTTCTGGATCTGCCTTGGTTTCCCCTTTTCCCAGTCAGCCAGCCAATTACTGAGCAAATCACAGCAGGGATGCAGGGTCTGGTTACTTCTGTCCAGTTCAGGACTCCTCCAGTGGGGAAACTCTGCCTCTGGACCACCCCACTGTGTTGCCTGAAACTTTATCAGATCCATTTCCCAAGTCCTCTCTGCTCAATTCTGCTTCCTCTTTAATCTTACCTGTGGGCATTGCCTCCCAAACTGTGTGTGCTCCTAATTCTCCCAGCATCTGCTTCCCAGAGACTAAAACTAACAAAATGGTCTTTCCCGTGGATACATCGGAGATTCCAAACTATTCAGGAAGCTTTGAAAAATTGAAATATTTGACAACACATAAAAATTGAAGACAAGAAGCCGCAGCCTCCTGGCAGCCCTCGGTGTGCTTGGCTCTGCACTCTGGCCACGTGCCCACCGCTGCCTGCAGCCCCCAAAGTGTAGCCAGTGTCCTGCTAGCTCTGGGAACTGCATAAAATAAGACAGGAAGCATGTGGGAGTTTTGCTTAATTTCTGCCCTTGGCAATAAGGAAAATTTACAAGAAGATAGTAACCGCGAAGTCCAACCTGTCTGATGACACCAAATTCACTATTCTTGACTTCAAAGTGGGGGCCTTGGATTCCTGTGTTGGCCTCTCTGATGAGCTGGGGAAACTCAATACCTTTGCTGAAAGCCTCATAAAGAGAATGGCCCAGAGACTTCCCTGGCAGTTCAGCGGTTAAGACTCTGTGCTTCTACTGCAGGGCGCACGGATTCGATGCCTGGTCGGGGAGCTAAGGTCCCACATGCCATGCACAGCGCAGCCAAAAGATTAAAAAATAAACTTTTTTAAAAAAGAGGACTTCCCTGGTGGCGCAGTGGTTAAGAATCCGCCTGCCAATTCAGAGGACACGGGTTCGAGCCCTGCTCTGGGAAGATCCCACATGCTGTGGAGCAAATAAGCCCGTGCGCCACAACTACTGAGCCTGCGCTCTAAAGCCCATGAGCCACGACTTCTGAGCCCGCGTGCCACAACTACTGAGCCCGTGAGCCACAACTACTGAGCCTGCGTGCCACGACTACTGAACCTCCATGCCCAGAGCCCGTGCTCCGCAACAAGAGAAGCCACCGCAATGAGAAGCCTGCTCACCGCAAAGAAGAGTAGCTCCCACTCGCCACAACTAGAGAAAGCCTGTGCACAGCAACGAAGACCCAATGCAGCCAATAAATAAATAAATAAATAAATTTATTTATTTTTTTAAAAAATGATAATGGCCCAGAATATGGTAGGAGTTAGGGGTGATGCAAAAGGGAAGGTACAGGAGACCTTTCCCACCTTCGGAGTTGACCCAACATCCTTTGTGCTCACTTTGAATTGGACAAGCCAAGTATCCTGCAAGACAGCCGCTGGGGAGCGGGGAGCATGATGGACACAGAAACAGAGCAGCCAGCATGGATCGAGAGTGACCTGGCATCCCCAGGTGCTGCCTACAGCTCTCTGAGGACGCACCTGGAGAGCCTGGATTAGAAGTCCACGTCTTCACTTGGGTACTGATCAGTATTGCGAGCAAAGAAGACTTTGTGTTGGATTCTGAATATCTCATCGTGCTTCTGGCCCCTGTTCCCAAGCCAAGTGACACACAATGGCTAAAAGCCCACGAGTCCCTCTTGGATATGGTGGTCCCTCCATCAACCAAATTGATGGTCCAGGATGAGGACTGCCGCTACACGGTGACCCTGTTGTGAAAAGTGATTGATGATTCCAAAACCAAAGTCAAAGAAGACAACTCGTCTGTGAATTTTCCTATGATGAAAAAGACATTAAGAAAGAAAGGGAAGAGGTGCCCAGACTGCTGTGTGATAAGAAGCAGCAGTATCAAACTTTCTGTGTTGCCCTTAAAAAAAAGGATCATGCACCTTCCAGGGCCACAGATGGAAGGTCCCCAACTGCACAGACTCCAGATCAACTTCTGGGAAGCTTTGACTGCCTGGAGGCACATAAAAACCTTGAGAGTGTCTGTGGGTCCGTGCCCAGGTATGGACAGCCGGCGATATTTCAGGCAGCCCTTCTACAGCCTCGTAGAAGGCATCCACCAAACTCTGAAGGTTCCGAACTCCGTCTTCCGTCATGTGGATGATGCAGCAGCAGCAAGTATATTGGATGCATCTATAGAGGACCCTGAATTGTGACTCAAACACCAAGCCTACTTTCCTTGTGTCTTTTTTTTTTTTTTTTTTTTTGCTGCATTAGGTCTTCTTTGTTGCGCGCAGGTTTTCTCCAGTTGCGGCGAGTGGGAGCTACTGTTTGTTGCGGCGCACGGACTTCTCATTGTGGTGGCTTCTCTTGCTGCAGAGCACGGGCTCTATGCGTGCAGGCTTCAGTAGTTGTGGCATGCGGGCTCAGTAGTTGTGGCACACGGGAGTCAGTAGTTGTGGCACATGGGCTTAGTTGCTTCGCAGCATGTGGGATCTTCCCGGACCAGGGCTCGAACCCATGTCCCCTACATTGGCAGGCGGATTCTTAACCACTGCGCCACCAGGGAAGTCACTTTGCTTGTGTCTTAGTTTTTCATTGACCTTGGTCTTCTTGACTAGAAAGGTCAGCTGGCACCACTAAGCTCTCATATCCATGCAGACGACTACAGGTTCTTCTGTCCCTTGTCGAGAAAATACTTTAATATCCTACAGAATTTAGATGTTCAAAGAAATTGTTCACAAAAGTCAGTTACAGTTGTGGTTCTTTTTTAAAGTTATAATAAAGAAATGCTCTCAGCCCTCTGGGGGAAAAATAATTGGAAGACCACATCACGTAAAAATACACATTTCCCCATTTTCTTTTGTAAAGACAGAAGCTGTCATTCCAAATTCCCTGAGCACAGTGACCTCCACATATGGTGGAGGACACAGGTCAGGTCAAGGTCAATGCTATGACTTGCCTTCGAACTCTAAATGAATCAATGAAGTCTCCTTTAGGGAAATCATTTTATTTAAATAAAATGTTGGGTGGTCATATGATCCCAGAACAACTTAAAAATGGCAGCCATCTCTTTTCCCAAAGTCTGGCCTAACTGATGTGGCCTTTGTCTCATCTCTACATAGTTCCTTGCAAAATTTGATAATTTGACTGAAACTTTTATTTCATCATATTTATTGATGAGCATGAAAGAAGAAAATTTAAGTTGGGTAAGATTGAAAGCCCTTTTTGGCTAATGAGAGACATTTGTTTATTTTCTTTCCCTCTTTGTTTCTTCCTTCCTTCCTTTCTTTCTTCTTTCTTTCTCTCTTTCTCTCTTTCTTTCTTTCTCCCTCCCTCTTTCCTTCCTTCTTTCTTTCTCTTTTTCTTTCTTTCTCTCTTTTTCTCTCTTTTTTTCTTTCTCTCTTTCTTTTTTTGTAAATGTTCATTTGCTTAATAGGCACTTTTTTTTAAATGTCAAGCAAGGGTGCCATAACTTTAAGACATTTATCAGAGTCATGGACATTTTTTGGTCATTAAAAATACATTTAGTAAAGCTGCCGCTGTTTACCAGGAGGAAAAAGATTGTGGGAGAGAGGAACATGTTTAGGAGAAAAAGGATGAAATTAAGGGCTTAGAAACCTGTGTCTCTGTGAGAAGCAGAATGATTTCCCCTAAAGATGGTCCAGTCCTAATCCTCGGAACCTGTGAACATGCTACCTTATGTGGGAAATGGGACTTGGCAAGTTGATTAAACTAAGAATCATGATATACAGTTATCTTGGGATAATTCATGGTTTATCCAGGTAGAACCAATAGAATCACAAAGGTCCTTATAAGAGGGAGGTGGGAGGTCAGAATCAAAGATGTGACAATGGAAGCAGAGGTCATGATGATGATAGAACAAAAGCCAAGGGATGCTGGTCCCTAGAAGCTGGAAAAGGCAGGGAAAGGGGTCCTCCCCTAGAGCTTCCACAAGGAACACAGCCCTGCCGGCGCCATGATTTTAGGGCTACAGATCTCTAGAACGATAAGATAATAAATGTGTGGGTTTTCTTAAGCTGCTGAGTTTATGGGGGCTGGTTACAGAAGCAAGAGGAAACCAACGCAGAGCCTAAGCACCTTGCCCCGTGAACGCCAGAGAGCAGATTCAGTGTTAACGCATTGCATTGGCAGAAGGACCAGAAGTACAGACACGAACAGCATTTTTATGTAACAAGGTAATAAATAACAATAAAGCTCGTCTTCACGCGGTGCTTCCCAGGAAGCAAGGCACCATCACAGTGCTTTGTTTATAGTGGCTCATAGAGTCCCAACAATAGATGTGAAATAGGCATTACCATCACCCCCACTTGACAGATAAACAAAGTGAAGCCCAGAGACTCCAAGCACGTGGCTTCAGATCACGCAGCGGCAAAAAAGAAAGGCCCACCTCACTCAGTTTGTGTGGGTCCAGATCCCATGATCTTTGCCACTGCCCTGAGCTGCCTCTTCTAGGAGACTGGGTTTTGAATATAAAATTCAGACTCTTAGAATCAAAAGGCCTGTTCGAATGAATTAAAAGAGGTATAGGGACTGGTGCATTTTAGATGTCTGCTCTGAACTTGCGTGAAGATTTAACGATGATGTCCAAGGTGAAGACTTTACGATGCTTTTCGGGAGACAGATGAGCAGAACCACTTGCTTTTGTAGTTATTATTATTGTTACTATCATTTATGTGCAGATATGATGCCATTTAAAACAGTGCTTCCATCTTAATTTAAATAGCCACAATCCTCTTTGTTTCCTGGCTCACCAAACCTTTTCATCTTAGACAAGACAAAGGTTTTGTTGATCCCCAATTAAATTAATTGTTCCCAGTTTCTGCATCAATAATGGAATCCTAATTAATGGAGCTTTATGGACTTTGAAAAATAACAAATGATGATTGTTGGCTTGAAGTGTGGCTTGTAGACATATGGATGATTTAGAACACTTGCAAAGGACTTTGTAAATATTTCTTAAATATTTTACTGCTCCTGGCTATAAAGAGCCCTTTTGCTATTACGTTAAAATCTATTTAAATTAATGCTTAATTACGCTGGAACTGCTTGCATGATTTAGTGTAAAGTTAAACTTTGACTATGTGACTAAATCTCTTTAAGAGTCTAGCCTTAATCTTATCCCTTCTCCCTTCAACAATTTCAGCACCTAACTCAGAGGTAACCTGATGTTGGTTTGGGGTGAATCATTCCTTACTTTTATGGGGCATTTTCATTCATATAGATGTCACTGTGTGTGCTATTTGTGGCTGGTTTTTGTTTTTGTTTTTGTTTTTGGTGGCACTGCACGGCTTGTGGGATCTTAGTTCCCTGACCAGGGATCAAACCCGGGCCCTCAGCAGTAGAGCTCTGAGCCCTAACCACTGGACGGCCAGGGAATTCCCTGTTGCTAGTTTTTTTGTTTGTTTTTTTTTTAACTTTTTATTTTATAGTGGAGTATAGTTGATGAACAATGTCGTGTTAGTTTCAGGTTTACGGCAAAGTGATTCAGTTATACATATACACATATCTATTCTTTTTCAGCTTCTTTTTCCATTTAGATTGTTATATAATATTGAGCAGAGTTTCCTGGCTAGTTTTGACAGAGTACAAGAATGCCTTTGTTTGCACTGCTTTCTTCCAGGCTAAGAGATTTCGTCAAGAACTAAATCAGCATTCTCATCAAACGCTTATTATCCTCCTTAATCGTTTACCTTTCCCAGCTCTGCCTTATTTTTTTTTTTTCTTTGAGAACCTGAACACAGCCCCTGACTTCCTTCCCCACTCCCCTCTTTATCCCAGGAGAAGGAGAAGGGGGTCTCTGGAGCGTAAGGGAGGATGTAGCGTCTGCAGATCCCCTCCCAGCCGCTCAGCTTCTGCCTGGAGACCTTCCCCACTTAATCACTTATTCATCACCCTCCTCTTCCGACGGGGCTGGAGTTATGCTAAGTCTGAGTGATGTCCTGGACGAAATATCCGAAGTTTCAGTTCAGTTTCTCCTCCCATCGCCAAGAAGGTTGCCATTTGGCTCATACAGTTGAAATTGACCTTTCCTAGCATTTCACCAGCAAATTCCTATGATGCCAAGATGTCATCCCTGAATTTATCTTCAGTAAAAGCTTGCTTGGATTCAAGGAACAGAGGGAACTTTGGCTTTCGGGTGGCTTGAGGAGGGAGGGCAAAGGCCACCTTCCCTATTTGCCACTCTGTATATCTAACAAATAACTAAGCAAATTTGCTGGAAACCATTCTTTGAGTTTTAAAAGGAAAGTAACATCTTGTCACCCAGATCTTTGTTCTGTGCTTGAAAAACCAATGAAGAATAATCCTTTCCCACTCATATTGCCCCGTTTCTGGACAAGCATGAACTCCGGGAAATTCACTTTTTCAGGCCACTTGTGCTGTGGGTACCACACACCTGGCTGGTTCGCCACTGTCATCAAAGCATCTGGGCTAAATAAGTGTGCACCAAGCCAATGAGAATTTGGGGCGGTTTCTTTCCACGCAAGATTTAGGGACATCAGCTTCTTGTTATTTTTTCCCACAGTTTGATTATATTCTACTGTTCTCAGTTGAATTCAAATAATTCCTTTAAAATGATTAATTAGCAGCAGCCCCATGCCTGGCTGGAGCCCCACGGTGCAGGTGAAGAGACGGCCATGTCGAGAGGGAAGTCCCTCAAACTTGCAAAATCCACTCTGTTTGCAATTGTCACTGGGATGAATTTCCCTGAAGTTTTCCCATATTTCTAGTAATTTCTCTTTGGAGGCTCCATCAGTGAAGACTAAAGTTCTAATGAATTAGCCAGCCGTGATGTGACAAGATGTCCTCAAACCACAGTAGACTGTCAACCAACAGAACCGTTGTCATTGGCTTTTCTTGACCATTTGTCATTGTCTGTAATTAATTACAGCTCTTTAAGCCCAGGCATCCATTATAGAGATAATGCGTAATAGAAGCCTTTTATGTTGGATTCTCTATTTACTTTATTGTGAATTTCCTTCCCTTCTCTTCCACCAGAGAGTTCCTGAAAATGGTCTTTGTGTGCAAATTCTAATTATCATTCTTAGGTCTTGCAAGCCACTTTTCCCTCCTGCATGGGGACATTTTTTCTATTTCTTGATTATTGTCTATTATTCCAACACAAAAGGAGACAGTTAGGTGAACACTGACCTTGGCATGGACAGGACATTAATTATCATTGGGATAAATGCCAGAGTGCCTACAGTTGCCATCAAAGAAACAGATGTTTTATTTTCAAGTGCAAAGTTGGGTATAAAAAATGCGAGGAAGAAAGAAGAAGGTCCTTACTGTTCAATCATTTAGCTGGAACAGGGCCAGTTCTGGGTAATGGCTTTCTTAACAGGGGGTTCTCCTAATGACTAAGAGCCTGATTCTTTCTCTTTTTATTGAAGTATAGTTGATTTAAAATGTTGTGCTAATTTCTGCTGTACAGCAAAGTGATTCAGTTATACATATATATATATATATATATATATACACATATACATTCTTTTTAATATTCTTTTCCATTATGGTTTATCACAGGATATTGAATATAGTTCCCTGTGCTATATAGTAGGACCTTGTTTATCCATTCATCTGCTAATCCCAAACTCCTAATCCATCCCTCCCCCTTGGCAACCATAAGTCTGTTCTCTATGTCTGTGAGTCTGTTTCTCTTTTGTAGATAAGTTCATTTGTGTCATATTTTAGATTCCACCTATAAGTGATATCATATGGTATTTGTCTTTCTCTGTCTGACTTACTTCACTTAGTATGATAATCTCTAGGTCTATCCATGTTGCTGCAAATGGCATTATTTCATTCTTTTTTATGGCTGAGTAATATTCCATTGTATATATGTACCACATCTTCTTTATCCATTCATCTGTCGATGGCCATTTAGGTTGTTTCCATGTCTTGGCTATTGTGAACAGTGCTGCCATGAACATAAGGGTGCATGTATCTCTAACTTTCTTGTGAATTGTAGTTTTGATGCAACAGCAAATTTATGTGAAGGTGGTTGCTCTTGAATAGTCACTGTTTATGATATTTGAAGAGAATCACACAGGATACTAAATAAAATAAAACAATTGATTTGAGTAAATGTAGTTCTTACTGCAACAAAGATGAAAATCTGAGTAAGTTTTTGCTTTTCTTCTCTCAACCTTATCTTCCCTCCTCTGTAAAGTGAGGGGGCTGGGTAAGATCCAGGCAGGTCTCCCAAGAGTTTAGTAGGAAACATGCAGGACAAGAGTCCTGGTCGCATCAAAGCTCTTCCACAATCGGCACTGGGAGACCATGCAAATTGTATCCCTGTCTTGGAGTTTCAGCAGGCGTAATACAATAGTAGTGATTCTGCAGGGATATAGAGAAGAGACTGGTGGTTGCCAAGGGGGAGGAGGGGTGGGAGAGGGGAGGAGTGGGAGTTTGGGATTAACAGATGCAGACTGGTATATGTAGGATGGATAAACAACAAGGTCTTACTGGATAGCACAGGGAACTGTATTCAATATCCTGTGTTAAACCATCATGGAAAAGAATATGAAAAGAATGTATGTATATATATATATATATATATATCTATATCTATCTATCTATCTATCTACCTATCTATCTATCTATATATATATAACTGAGTTACTTTGCTGTACAGCAGAAATTAACACAACATTGTAATTCAACTATACTTCAATAAATAAATTTAAAAAAATATTGGGTTGGCCAAAACGTTTGTTCGGGTTTTCTGTAACATCTTAAGGAAAAACCCAAACAAACCTTTTGGCCAACCCAATAGCAATGATTCTGAAAAGTGCTGCAATAAAGAGAGCTTTTTAAATTTGCCTGAGTTTTCCATCCATTCATCCACTTCTTTCTCAAATGTTTGCCAGGATGCCTCATATGAAAAAGTAGGAGTGTGAATGGAATACATGCCTAAAATATTCAATTAAATTAGACACATGAGCATCTCAAGCTTATCTGAGCAAAGTGTCACAACTTTGGAGTAGCCCTTATCACCCAGGCTAATTCTAAAACCTGGTCTTGACTCAGATGGTGGTCACAAATGGAGTTGAGTGGCTAGGACTGAAAACAGAGAGACATTCTTTCTGCAGAAATTACCAGAAGGCTTTTAATCCATGAATAACTCAATCATCCAAAATGGGATGAAAGAGCCACTCTTATTTGCAAGAGAATACATAAGACGCTATTTTTCTAATAATTACTATTCACTTAAGTGAATTAAACATTTGGGGAAAAAATCCACAAAAACTTGGAGCCAAATCTGATAAATTAAAATTCTTTAAAAAAACCCTCGCTCAGGTAACAGCCTTTCACTCATTTTGTCCATCTTTGGGATCTGAAAAAAATGTGTCTTCATCCCATGCTGGGCCTTTAGTGGCCATGTTCTTTTAAGATGACGTTCTAATTTTAGATGTCTCCTGAATGATGGAGCGTTCTGTTAACTTCCAAACTGCACTACGTTTGAATTGAAGTCTCTCTTCTGTCTTCATGGATCTTCTCTTACATTCATCTCTTGAGCACATATGTGTGTGAACCCCTCAGGAATGATTTTGGGGTTTGTAGTCTACAAAATATTGGAGCTCTGGGCTTTGTACTGTTTCTTTTCCAGGTGTCATAATATCTAGAAAAAAATAATACCAAAACTGTCCTTAGAAGATCAAGTTCTAGAGGACCCCACAGAGGTTCTGACTGAGTGGACCAAGACTCAATGTAGCTTTCATTTACCCAGGAGACGTGCATAGATCTATTCCGTGCTCAGCTATTAATGTTGAATTTATATTGCTGAACATAAAGTCATAAAAAGTCCCAGTTGCGCCGTTTTATCAAAGAGGTGTTTCTTTATTGGTCTCTCATGAGTGATTTAAACTTCAAACTGGCATCAATTCGTGGCATAAGTGGGATGGAACACGGTAACTGGAACTTAATTGTATCATTTGGTCCGTTAGATGGCATTATCTGAAATGATTTCCTGGATCCATCTAAAGTGTGTATCAAGAGGCAACTCTACAGTCGTACATTTGGGAAACGATTTAAACAACTCTAAATGCCTCTAGATCTTTCTTGTCAGTTGGAAAATCAGTAAAGTGTGGTCTGCAGTGTAGCTGCTGTTCTTCTTGTTCTGGCGTTAAGAAGTCACTTGCAAAGGATGACTGTTCACTTAGGACGTGAGAGGTTCTTTTGTGGACATCTCGTGGAAGGGCTGCCATGTACAGCGGTTCAGGTTGTACACTGAGTAAGAGCGTCCAGGTGACAAGGCAACGGAGGGCTGAGATTTAGTCCTCATTCCATATGATCATTTAAGGGTGGTTTCAAATTCCTTCCCACTCCTCCTATTGAGAGGTGGAGTCTATGGCCCCTCGTCTTAAATCTTGGCTGAATGGCTCCTTGACCAGTAGGTTATGGAAGTGACTCTATCAGTTTCCTGGCCTAGGGGTGAAGACACTGCCTAGTAGTTAAAAAGGAGCTTCAACTATTTCTTGCTTGAAACACTTGCTCTTGCTTATTGAGTGCGGGCTGCTCGCCGGGATGTTAGTGCCCCAGCACAGACTACTTGATCTAGGGCATGAGTCAGCGAACATTTTCTCTAAAGGGCCAGATAGTATATATTTTAGGCTTTGTGGGCCAAATATGGTTTTCGTTGCTTCTTCTCCTCCCCCTTCTTCCCCCTCCCACTTCTTCTTCCTCTCCTCCTTCTCTTCCTCCTCCTCCCCGATCCTTCTTCTTCTTCTCCTTCTTCTTCTCTTCTTTATACTTTACTTTTTCCTTCTTTATTCTCTAAGCATTTAAAAATGTAAATAATAATAATGATAAACTTTCTTACCTTACAGCCTATACAAAATCAGACTGCTAGTTGGATTAGCACACTTCTCCAGCATAAATACTTCTCCGGCAGAGAAGTCCTTGCGCTAGAAAGCCATCTGTATATATTAAAATGATGATGCAAAGGACATGCTGGCAAAAATTTTTTCCTGGTCTCTTTTCTTAGTGGATGGACTTCCATTGTCTCACCAGTGACAGCCTTCTTTCTTCCTCCCTTATTTCACTGGAACAATTGGTAAATTCCCCCCTTTATTCTATACAGAAATGTTCCACTCATTCAAGACCAGGGTAGTTAGTTTCTATGTGGAAACTCCCTAATGAGGGCAGTACTGACTGGGTCCTGAAGCATGTGTAAGAGTTTTCCAGGAAGAAAAAAATGTCTCTTTCTCCAGTCCTCTGATCCTCTCAAAGTTCACAACCTGAGGATTAGATGCCAGTCATTACATCATCCTTTTAAGAGAGAGCAAAAACCCTTTGAAGGTCTTTGTTTCAACTTTGCCTTCTTGTGAAGGAGGAGCTTTAGACTGGGGACCAGCCAAAGATGTAGTCTCCCCTGGAGTTTGATTTGAGGGTTACCACAAAATTCCTTTACCCCTCAATGCTTCAGGTGCTATCATCTGTGGTGATTCATGCTTTTTTGGGTACCAAGTCAATGATCATATAGAAAAGCAAATTCTCCTGGGATGGGAGCATATTAACAAATCTTTAAAAGTTTAGAGTCCATGAAATCTTTTCCACATGATATTTAGCTGAAGACAGGATTTATTGATCTCTGTGAAATGGAAGGAAGGGAAGCATCAGAAGACTGGACTTTGAGGGGAATTTTGGGTGGAAGAGCCTTGTGAAAGGACAGGGACACAGAGGTGAAACCCCCTTCCCTCATCGCCAACCCCTCTTCAGGGACAGGGTAACACTTAGGCACCTTTGCGTTACTGCCAGTTAATTGGTGTACACAGCAGAGATTCAAAGTAGCATTTGCAGAAGAGATAAAAAAGGAAATCTACAGCAAAATACTGCCATTTGCAGCAACATGGATGCAACTAGAGATGATCATACTAAGTGAAGTCAGTCAGACAAAGACAAATTGATATCATGTGATATCACTCATATGTGGAATCTAAAATATGGCACAAAGGAACCTATCTACAAAACAGAAACAGACTCACAGACATAGAGAACAGACTGGTGGTTGCCAAGCGGGGAGGGGTTGGGGGGAGGGATCGAGTGGGAGGTTGGGGTCAGCAGATGCCAACTATTCTATAGAGAATGGATAAACAACAAGGTCCTACTGTAGAGCACAGGGAGCTATATTCAATCTCCTGTGATAAATCATCATGGAAAAGAATATTTAAAAACACGTGTATATCTACGTGTAACTGAATCACTTTGCTGTACAGCAGAAATTAACACGACATTGTAAATCAACTGTACTTCAATAAAAAAATATTTTAAAAAAGAAAGGAAATCTACAACAGGAAAGTTAAAGCGCTCTAAGAATGGTTTCCCATGCAGATTCACACAGCTGGAGAGGTTTCAATGCACAGGGATATCTGAAAGTCATTTCTTGCCAGACAATGACAAAACTACCACTATTAACCATTTGGTATATTATGATACAAATACTCTACCTCATGCTTCATGTGTTTCATCTCACTGAGACCACCTGGCAGCCCTATGGAGTAAAGTATTATTATTATTACCATTCTGTAGATGAGAAAACTCAGGCTTAGAGAGGGGAAGTGAATTCCCCAAGGTCTTAGAGCACCTGAGTGATGGAGCCAGGATGGATGGCCCCCTCGTCAAAATCCAAAGCTTGTTAAACCTGGATATCAACTAAAATGAGTCCCAAATGCCACTTTTCTCCTTGTACCACCAGACACACAGGATGAGGAAGTAGAAGGTTAAAGCCAATCAGCTCGGGCTTCCCTGGTGGCCCAGTGGTTGAGAATCTGCCTGCCAATGCAGGGGACACGGGTTCGAGCCCTGGTCTGGGAGGATCCCACATGCCGTGGAGCGACTGGGCCCGTGAGCCACAATTGCTGAGCCTGCGCGTCTGGAGCCTGTGCTCCGCAACAAGAGAGGCCGCGATAGTGAGAGGCCCGCGCACTGCGATGAAGAATGGCCCCCACTTGCCGCAACTGGAGAAAGCCCTCACACAGAAACGAAGACCCAACACAGCCATAAATAAATAAATAAATAAATAAATAAATAAATAAATAAAATATTAAAAAAAAAAAAAAAGAAAAAGAAAGAGGAACGTGAAGCATCTTCGTTTAAAAAAAAAAAAAAGCCAATCAGCTCTAGAGGGGTTTTGGATTGTGTTTGATCGCAGTTTAGAAAATGTTATTACCAACTGTATGGGAGACATTTATATGGCTTTTCAAACTCCGGTGATAATTCTTGGTGCATGAGAGGTAGTAAGTGATTAGTATTTGGAGATCATTAGAGAGAACCAATGAACTGACAGTTTCAATTGGGAGGAAGGGTCAATTATTAAGAGCTGGAGATTGTAGGAGAGAAACATTTTAGTATTCACACATTCCGTGCTAATGCGACCGATGATTTGCGCTTTACAGCTTAACAGAGAGTAAAATAAATTACCATAAATGCAAAGAAAACATTTTCCCTAACAAGAAATGTACTGAATATGCAAACATTTAAATACATAATAGGGCTGACAGTAAAATGAGTTTGGTGCATTCCCTTGAAGGAGGGTTTATAAGGCTTTCATAGGAATTTTGGCAGGTGTGTGGGGGTTTTTTTAAGAGAAATTCCTTCTTATTTCCACTCTAGAGTGATAATCATTATTAACTATTTGGTATACATCCTTCTTGATAATCTTTTCCATATGAAGTTTTTGCTTTCGCATAAATGAGATCACATTTACCGTTTGATATCTGTTTGCTTTGTTTTTTAACATACAGTGAACATCATTCCAGGTTAGTACAGAACTATCTAATTCACCCTTTTTTAAATTAATTTATTGGAGTATAATTGATTTACAATGTTGTGTTAGTTTCTGTTGTACAGCAAAGTGAATCAGTTATACATATACATATATCCACTCTTTTTTAGATTTTTTTCCCATATAGGTCATTACAGAGTATTGAGTAGAGTTCCCTGTGTTATACATTAGGTCCTTATTAGTTATCTATTTTATATATAGTAGTGTGTATATGTCAATCCCAATCTCCCAATTTGTCCCTCCCCCCTCTTTTCCCCTTGGTAACCATAAGTACCCATAAGTGGTTTCTTTTTTGTTTTGTTTTGTTTTTATAAATTTATTTATTTATTTATTTTTGTCTGTGTTGGGTCTTTGTTGCTGCGCGCGGGCTTTCTGTAGTTGAGGCGAGCAGGGGCTACTCTTTGTTGCGGTGACTTTTGTTGCAGACCACGGGCTCTAGGCATGTGGGCTTCAGTAGTTGTGGCACTTGGGCTCAGTAGTTGTGATTCGCGGGCTCTAGAGCGCAGGCTCAGTAGTTGTGGCACACAGGCTTCAGTAGTTGTGGCTCACGAGCTCTAGAACGCAGACTCAGTAGTTGTGGCACGGCCTTAGTTGCTCCACCGCATGTGGGATCTTCCCGGACCAGGGCTCAAACCTGTGTCCCCTGCATTGGCAGGCGGATTCTTAACCACTGCGCCACCAAGGAAGTCCCCATAAGTGGTTTTAAAGGTTTTATTTTATCAAATTCTGTAACCTCTATTTTTCCTGATTCATGCTACATACCATTGACATCTTCATACATGGATGTCATGATTAAGACAAACTTTGATGGCCAGAATTTGGGGGATGCTGAAATAGTCTTTTTGCTGTCCACCGTTAAGATGATACATATTTCACTTTGCTTACATCTTCTTTTCAATTCTTACTTTTTCTCCTGTTCCAGCTCGTCACAATTTTTTTTATTCCCATCTTCCTTACTGGTTTGGAAACTTTCCATGCTATGTCTATTATTTTAGATGTTGAAATTTCACTCTGTTGGGCCCGATTGTTCATGGTCTTCCTGAATGTACTTTACTGATTACCAATGACTCCTGAAAAGTGCCCCTTAATTGCTTAGGGAGCAGGAAGAATATTCAGGGGTTTTTTTTTCCATCAGGTGCCGTCAACAATTGAGTCTACTCTTTTCTGAAGTCCGTCTCAGTTCTTTTTCCCTTCCACACCCATCTTTGTTTCTTTCTTGATTATAGCCAGTTGGGCAAAAGTCCACACCTTCCACAAGGCTGAGAAATCATCCAGAGTGGAGAGTCCCAATCGTTAGCACACGTGAATCACCTCGTTAAACATCAATCACGTGCCGCATGCCCAAAGTTTCTGATTCGGTAGGTCTGGGGTTGGGCCTGAGGACTTGTGTTTCTACTCAGTCCCCGGTGACTCCTGTTGTTCTAGGAACCACACTCTGAGTAAGGCCTTCAACATCATCACTGGAGATCATAAGTCTTAAAGAAGCTTTTTTTGTAATTTATTTTTTTAATTTTTATTTTATATTGGAGTATAGTTGATTTACAATGTGTTAATTTCTGTACAGCAAAGTGATTCACTTATGCAAATATATGTATTATATATATATATATATTCATTCATATTATATATGTATATGTATATACATTCTTTTTTAAATATTCTTTTCCATGATGGTTTATCATAGGACATTGAATATAGTTCCCTGTGCTATACAGTAGGACCTTGTTGTTTATCCTTTCTGTATATAATAGTTTGCATCTGCGAATCCCAAACTCCCACTCCATCCCTCCCCTACCTCCCCTCCCCCTTGGCAACCACCAGTCTGTTCTCTATGTCCGTGACTCTGTTTCTGTTTTGTAGATAAGTTCATTTGTGTCATATTTTCGATCCCACATATAAGTGACATCATATGGTATTTGTCTTTGTCTGACCTACTTCACTTAGTATGATAATCTCTAGTTGCATCCATGTTGCTGCAAATGGCATTATTTCATTCTTTTCGATGGCTGAGTAATATTCCATCGTATATAGGTACCACATCTTCTTTATCTATTCTGTCAATGGACATTTAGGTTGTTTCCATGGCTTGGCTATTGTGAATAGCGCCGCTATGAACATAGGGGTGATATATCTTTTCGAATTAGAGTTTTGTCTGGATATATGCCCAAGAGTGGGATTGCTGGATCCTATGGTAGTTCTATTTTTAGTTTTCTGAGGAACCTCCGTACTGTTCACCACAGTGGCTGCACCAACTTACATTCCCACCAACAGTGTAGGAGGGTTCCCTTCTCTCCACACCCTCTCCAGCATTTATTGTTTGTGGATTTTTTGATGATAGCCATTTTGATTGCTGTGAGGTGGTACCTCATGGCAGTATTGATTTGCATTTCTCTAATAATTAGCAATTTTGAGCATCTTTTCATGTGCTTGCTGGCCATGTCCAGATAATTTTTAATGGCTTCTTACCTGGGAATCAAACATCTTTAGCCATCCCACCTGTATGTCCCACTTGCAGAGGTACCTGGTACCACCAGTTTGGGAGTGGGAGTGAGGGGGTGGATTTGTAGAATAAACTGCAGTGGGTCGTGTCCCATTCTACACACTGCTGGCCTGTGGCCCAGCCATCACTCTCTGTCTCAGCGTGTCTCACCCTCCTAAGTTGCATTCCTGTTTTCTCCTCCAGCATCTCCTTGTCCTTGTGTGTCAGTATCTTAAAAACAAAATGAACTTACTGCTATTTTAATGGCATTTGAGGAACAAGTACAAATAACTCCTTATGTTCATGCCATCATCTTTACCAAACATGGACTTCCTGAATTTAGTGGGGGGAGGGGGGGTGGAAAGTTTGAACTATTTAATTTCCGTTATAATTGAGTGCAAAATTCCAGATGCTGATATAGTTCAGTTCATTTCAGGGTTATCTTCAATCCCCTGAATTTATTGTTGGTCTCGATGAGTCCCGAATGCTCAATTCTCTTGCTTTTAGTTCCTCTTATTCAGTAACACAAAGACATAAAAAGTCAACAGTTTCTATTCATGATGACAAAGTCACTTTTTCCCCCAAGTTGCACATGGTTTGCATGAAAGCCAAGGTTTTTGTAAAAAATGATTTAACTATATTTTTAAAAGACCAACTAAGGAAATAGGGACCTATGATGCTTTCTGTCTGCTTAGACTTGGGGCAGAAATTGTTCTCCTACCCTTCAATCTGCAAATAAACTTCCACATGTTAAGGCACCTCCATAACTTTGTCTTCTGTGGTCTACTGGGGCAGAGGCAAAGATCAGAGCATGTTTAAAATGTATATGTCTGTTTCTGAATTACAATTGATTGAATGGTATTCTGGGCCAATCTAATGATAACTAATTACTGGATCTCAACATGCTAACATCTTGTGATGACTGATGAACCACTGGAAAAATGGGTAAAATTTGCATTTTCTATACAGAATCAACTTTGCAAGACAATAAAAGAGAGCATTGGATACATGGTTTGGCAAACAAAAAGCTATCTTTAAAAAACATTTTTTATAGGTTTTTTTTTTAAACGTTTTTCTTTTTTTAAAAAAAAAATATTTATTTATTTATTTAATTTTTGGCTGTGTTGGGTCTTCTGTGCGAGTTTTGTTTCTGTGCGAGGGCTTTCTCTAGTTGCGGCGAGTGGGGGCCACTCTTCATAACGGTGCGTGGGCCTCTCACTATCGCAGCCTCTCTTGTTGCAGAGCACAGGCTCCAGACGTGCAGGCTCAGTAACTGTGGCTCACGGGCCCAGCTGCTCCACGGCATGTGGGATTTTCCCAGGCCAGGGCTCGAACCCGCGTCCCCTGCATTGGCAGGCAGATTCTCAACCACTGCGCCACCAGGGAAGCCCCAAAAGACGTTCTTTTTAAATTGAAGTATTGTTGATTTACAATGTTGTGTTCATTTCTGCTGTACAACAGAGTGATTCAGTTATACACAAGTGTATATTCTTTTAAATATTCTTTTCCATTATGGTTTATCACAGGATATTTAATATAGTTCCCTGCGCTGTACAGTAGGAACTTATTGTTTATCCATTCTATATATAATAGAAAAAACTATCTTTTAACCTTGACATTTCAAATGATGACTGTGTACTGTAATTTCCTTGGCCTGTTTTTCTATGTCTTACTATTTCTATTACTACTACTACTAAATATATTCCTATTAGCTACCGCTCAGTTCATGTAAAATGATACATTCCCTGCAAGATGGTAGATTTCTGGTATAATTTGAAAGCTGAATGCTAAATGAACAGCACCTAAGAGATAATATTCTTTCTATTGACAAGATATCAAGAACGACATTAGAAAAATACTTGTTTGTTGCCTTTTCAAAATATACACTTCAGTTGTTGGTGTCTTTTATAGACAGATTAGGAGTGGGGGCTTCCCTGGTGGTGCAGTGGTTGAGAATCTGCCTGCCAATGCAGGGGACACGGGTTCAAGCCCTGGTCTGGGAAGATCCCACATGCCGCGGAGCAACTAGGCCCGTGAGCCACAACTACTGAGCCTGCGCGTCTGGAGCTTGTGCTCCGCAACAGGAGAGGCCGCGACAGTGAGAGGCCCGCGCACCGCGATGAAGAGTGGCCCCCGTTCGCCACAACTAGAGAAAGCCCTCGCACAGAAACGAAGACCCAACACAGCCATAAATAAATAAATAAAATGACGTAAATTATATTAAATTAAAAATAGACAAATTAAGGTCTGGCCATTTAAAAAAAAAAAAAAAAGATTAGGAGTGCAATAGCAAAATCATGAACCAAAGTAGGGAAACTTTACCCGTAGATGTAGATAATTCATCCTTTGTGGATTACACACTAGACATCTTTAATTTTATATTCAGTATCTGATTTTCCTAAAGTCACACATTGTTTCACTCCATCAACTTTACCCTTTCTCTAATGGCATAAGCTTAACGTTATTTTTTCTAAGAATTACCTTTCGTACTTACTAGAAAGTCAAAGCTTTATCTTAATTTTACAGTGACTGTGATCTAGAGTTAAAAGAAATCCCAGATGACTAAGAGGGGTTAATAAAATCACATAGAAAGAAGACTAATTACCATCAATCTGGACTACACGGGCCAAGTATGGGATGAGCAATCCTGAGAATGCAGGGTCCACCAGCGTTACCTGTGTTGGTGACGTCAAACATCTGGGTATTTTCAAGCATCCTCACGCTGGGGCGGGTAAATTAGACCAACCATCTGGTTGTTTGGATGAAATTTACACTATTCATATGGTACACATTTTAAGAGAGTCATTGAGACCAACTCCAACCCTGCTCACTTTTCTGGTTTTTAGAAGCATTAAGCAGTGATACAGAAAATTAGATGGTATTTTTAAACTTGCAGTGGTGGGTCTCTCTCTACACTGTAGTTGCCTAGGCCATATCATTCCAGAACTCTTTTCTGAATCCCAATTTTGGCATTTAACTCATCCTAGGCTGGCTGCAAATTTTTTTCTAAAGATCTCATGCACTAAATGAATAACTCCATTCTTATAGCAATACCTAGTGCCTTGAAGTTCTGCCTGGCGTGTCTCTGTTCTGGACTTTTAATAATGTTCCATTTCCTCTTCCATTAGGAATCTGTTTCTAGAAAGAGTCCCTTCAGTTTCTGGACAACGTTTTCTGTTTATAAGCATGCTCTGAACTGCCATCAGATGCTAAATCGTGTGTACTTTAGAGGACCCTTCCAAACACATCTTCCGCTAGTGTCAAGAAGAGGGGGTGGGGAGTCAGTGGTACCAAAGCTAAGGCTGATGGGCATTGAGATAAGATGGGTCCAACTGATTCCACCGCCAGAGCTGCTGGGTTTTGTCTCTCAGAAAATCTAGTTTGCGTGTGGGCTGAGATCGGAGCTTTATCTTCTCAACACTCCCCTCAGGAACTAAATGTCTTTTCCTTTTGAGTGACCCTGTTAGCTCCCATGCTGCACCTTATTTCTGATTTTTCATCCAGTCTCCCAGTGTGCTGCTGAGCCCACCTGGATGTCTTTGCTGACCATAGCCATGGGCTGAGTTGGATGGGGAGGAAAGCCACTCTGGGTTTAAAACAAACCACACACACACACACACACACACACACACACACACACACACACACACACACACACAAACCCGACATAACAACAAACAAAAGCCATTTGTAGAATGCCGTGGCAGCTGAACAAGCAAAAGGATTGTTGAATGAACATAAGAAAAGGATGAGACTTTTTGTCACTGTTGAGATGGAGAATCCCTTCCTATATCTAAACTTGTGTTTTGTTCTCTTTGAGCATCACAGCTTTATTTCAGCTGTTTTGTATAGTATTCTCCCAGAGGGAGCTCTGCATTTTTGGTTTCTGAAGCAGAGCTCGCTGGAGAAATGCCTCTGTGTGTGTGTGTGTGTGTGTGTGTGTGTGAAATGTCATGGGAAGCGTCAACTATTTTACATATGTATATATTTATTTATTTTTATTTTATTTATTTGTATGCACAGTGTTGGTCTATGGAGTTACTTTCTAAACCTATTTGTTCCTTTTTTATATGACTTCCTACTGACAAGCTTTTAAAAAATCTGTTTAAAAAAACTCTTCTTCATTGTTTCTACAGTGCACTGCTACCAATGTCCCTTGCTCTCAGCTTGCTCCTTGGGCAGGTCCCCTGCCATCAAGTTTGCTTCTTGTACACTCTTACCTAAGAAAACAGATAGCCTCTTCTTCCTTTTTTTTTCTTTAATACATTTTTTTAATATCTTTATTGGAGTATAATTGCTTTACCATGTTATGTTAGTTTCTGCTGTAGAATAAAGTGAATCAGCTATATGTAGAAAGGAAAGGGGCTTGTTTGTCCTGGTCACCCGGTACCTAGCACACGGCTGTGCCGTAGCAAAGGCTCATTCAATATTGTCTCAGCAGACAGTGAAGTTATAGCAGTCAGGGTAAAGCAGGAGGAAATCATTCATAGAATCCAAAGGCCTTCCATTTTCCTAAAGCATGTGAACATAAACACACAGACTCAGTGGGTCTATGCCTTACAAAAAGCTTTAAAAATGCCCTCCTAGGGGCTTCCCTGGTAGCCCAGTGGTTAGGAATCCGCCTGCTAATGCAGGGGACACGGGTTCGAGCCCTGGTCCGGGAAGATCCCACATGCCGCGGAGCAACTGGGCCCGTGAGCCACAATTACTGAGCCTGCGCGTCTGGAGCCTGTGCTCCGCAACAAGAGAGGCCGCGACAGTGAGAGGCCCGCGCACCGCGATGAGGAGTGGCCCCCGCTCGCCGCAACTAGAGAAAGCCCTCGCACAGAAACGAAGACCCAACACAGCCAAAAATAAATCAATTAATTAACTAATTAAAAATGAATGATGCTTTTTAAAAAAAATGCCATCCTAATAGTTGGCTGTGTCATTCGTGAATGCACTAGTGCATGTCAGAGATTCGTATCCATTCATTTTGGGAAATTCTCCAGCCACCTCTCCTAGACGGGTCTTCTAGACGGGTCGTTGTTGATTAACCTTTGGGAAGTCTCCATCATGCATATCAACTGGGCTTTGCTGTGTGGCCATGATGCCGAGAAACACTGCATGCGTGTATTCTGACCACGTGGCTTCTCACGTACTTAGGTCTACAGCGCATGCTTGGTCACCTGTCTTTTCCAGAAATTCTAGGAGTGTGCTGAGCCTCCCCTGCACCTGTTTGCACGCGCGCACCTCTTGAAATGAGCAGCTGCTTTCATGGCCAGTGGCTGATGCAGGTGCGAGGGCAGAGCGTTTTGGTCACTTGTTTCGGTGTGTTGGATGATGACTCTTCCATATGACAAGTTGTATTAGGGAACGTAGACCCAGGTAATCAGCAGCCAGATTGCAGTGATAAAACCCTAGAGGATGGCAAGGTGCATTGCTCAAAGCAAGGCTCTCTTTCAAATAGTTTTGCCTGATGAAATTCTAAGGATTTATTTTCCTCAACATAATTGTGCAACCTTCAGAGATCTCCTGAAAGTGACCAAATGACCCCTTGCCCGCCCTGAAGTCTTTGACTTTGAAAATGTATTGGGAACATTTGAATAGCTTTTATCTGAAAGAGAGTGCTAGTAATAAGTGTTTCTGACTACTGAGTTCTCCCAAAGTCTGTGACTTTATTTACATCCTCTAAGATGTTCACTTGAGACATTTGAAAATATAAAATCCTTCGGCGGAATACCAGGCTATTAATATTACCTTCTTATAAATTCTATTTTCCCAAACTGGCATTTATTAAATAACTGAAATATAATTTTACATGGCATTTGGATTATGCATAAGCTTCATGTTTGATTTATTTTTCTTTGAGATTAAAGGTGACAGATGACATTGATAAGAGGGTGTTTTTAAAATATCTCCCCTTTGCAGCTCGTTCACTGTAGATTGACAACTCAGAGAAGGAAGAAAAACATAAAGTCAAAAGGGCTGATTATGCAGATGCTGTACACGCACTTCACAGAGTATCAGGCAGGAGAGACTTGCGGTTATGGGGGAGGTGTCTGGGAAGAGGATGCAGGCAAAGGAAAGAAATGATTTAAATACTAGGCAAATACAGGGAATTTCAGATATGTCAGGATTGTAGGCTAGCCCTGTGAAAGATTAGGAAGGAAAATAATGATTTCTTAAAGGTAGGGGACAAAGAAGATAAAGTTAATAGTTAATGCTCATATTTTATTATTGAATTACTTTGGCAGCTGTGGCTTCCCTGATACAATTTTAGTCTGGTTTTAAGATCATGCAATCGTGTCTGGGCATATGATGTCTACTTGGGCTGAATAAATGCCAGGATGCCTCAGGGTCGGGGTTGGGGGAGAACATGGGATCTCAGGGGTATGGTCCCACCTCAGCCACTTCTAGCTGTGTGACTGCCCCTGGAAAGGGGATTAATGATCCCAGCCTTGGGAACCTTACAGGAAAGCTGGGACAAAATGAGTTAATAGATGAAAGTAGAAATAGTGAAGAGTAATAATAGTTCATTGTAAAAATGGCTTAAAATATTAAAGTGTTGTATCCCAGGAAGGGAACACTATGATTGAGGTCAGATCTGACTTTTCTCAAAGCTCTTTTGTCTTCTCCACAGCTCCTAGCAAATATCCAGCACATATTTGCTGGGTAAATAAATATACATACATATTTGTATGTGTGTAGATAGATGGATAAATAGATCATCAGGCTTTCCTCGTCCTGTGGAATACCGAAATGTCCTCTGTGTGGGGTGTGTGTGTGTGTGTGTGTGTGTGTGTGTGTGTGTGTGTGTAATGAATGAGGATCCCTATTTTTACAAAGCTTAAAAAACATATAGTCCCCCAAGCGTTACAAAATTACTTCTTCTTGAGAATGACAAACACCATAGGATATCACTTATGTGTGGAATCTAAAGTATGACACAAATGAACTTATCTACGAAACAGCACAGCCTCACGGACATAGAGAACAGACTGGTGGTTACCAAAGAGAAGGGGGTTGGGGGAGGGATGGAGTGGGAGGTTGGGGTCAGCAGATGTAAGCTTTAAAAAAAAAAAGGATAACAACAAGGTCCCACTGTATAGTACAGGGAACTATATTCAATATCCTGTGATAAACCATAATGGAAAAGAATATTAAAAAAAGAATATATATATATATATTATATATGTATATATCACTTTGCTGTACAGCAGAAATTAACACAACATTGTAAATCAACTATACTTAAATTAAAAAAAAAAAAAAAACAGAAAACCAAAATTACTTCTTTTTCTTCTTCACTGAAACGTTCACGGTCCATAACCGGTCTCTGAATATACAGAACATTCACATTAAGCAGTTGATTGTGTTTCTGATTTATAAAATTTTTGGTATTTATTATAATTACTTTTTAAAATGAAAGTATATAGTCATGGTAAACAATAATTGGGGAGAGAAGTTCTTGAGGATTTTGATGAAAACTTTCCCGTAGGATACCAAGCCACATTCCAGGCAACTAACTGGTACTCAAGAGTTATATTTATTAAATTAAAATTTTTAAAAATTAACTGTATAATATTGGTTGGGATTTTTGATTATGTGTATTGAATACAAGGGATTCACAGAGTTGGAAGTAAGCGAATATGAACAGTCTTATCCGTGGAATGGAATGGAATGATGTTCACCTGTTTTGTTCCTGTCCTAAAGGAGCATCTCACTGGGTAACGGGCACAGATGAGTATCAGCACCATGAAAGTTTCACTGACAACACCCATCGTAATTTCCAGCATAAGACATTGAGGGGCTATTAGAAAAGAGAATTTATACTGAGGAGGGAAAAAAAGGAGGAAACTCCTCACAGCATTACCTTTTTCTACCCTCAACTCAAAGCACAGAGCCCCCTCGGGGATCAGCATTATTTGCATCACAAGACTCTTATCAACCATCAGGGTACTACATGACAAAGGAATCTAGCCTCTCTGGGCTAATTTGCTATTTACTATCGGCATCACCCATCATTATGTAAACAAACTCCACCCTCACAATGTTAGTTCCAAGGAGGAAAACAGCTAATTTGCCAATACGATTGACTTGCAATTTGTTGTTATGCTTCATGAATTAAAGTAGAAGCCTATCAGTAGATAACTAATCAGAACCCGCTGTATAGCACAGAGAACTCTACTCAATACTCTGTAATGGCCTATATGGGAAAAGAATCTTAAAAAGAGTGGATATATGTCTATGCATAACTGAATCGCTTTGCTATACACCTGAAACTAACACAACATTGTAAATCAACTGTACTCCAATAAAAATTTTTTAAAAAGCAGAAGCCTATCAGATGACAGTAATTACTAGTAAAAACGAAAAGTATTGGCTGGCAGCTGGACCTCCGTGCTCTGACCTCACAGCCCTGACCTGAGGACACCAAGCTTCCGGGACAGGTGGAGATGGAGATGCCCAATCCCTGTGGTGGCCAGAGGGAGAAGCACCTGCTGGGCACCTGCCCATAGACATAGGTCATGGAGAGCCATTGATAGAGACCTGCCGGCCCGTATTTTTGCACTGAATCCTGTGTTATATGTCAATCTGAAACCATTACATACTGTGAGCCCCATTTTAATCACAAGGAGGCCAGTCTCTGTCGTGGGTCGTGGTAACAATGACCATATGGAAATAAACAACTGAACACAGCAGCCTGGAAATTGAAGTAATAGGCATTTAGCATGGTTTAAGGAGAGATGCTTGGAAAATTAGCTACTAAGCGCTGGTGTCGCCTTTAGGTTTTTAAAAAGGATATTATTTTCTGAATATTATGGAAAACAACCCAATTGTTTCCGAATATAAAGAGCATTTAAAAAGTTTGGAGTGGTTGGATTCAAATATTGCCGAGAGAAAACATTTTCTGTCTCTGGGTTACTGAAAAATGGTGTTTCTCCAAACGAAACAGCCAAGCAGTTCACATTCTGTTTCCTAAAGAATACTGCGCTATACTTTCACGTGTTTTCCAAAGGAAATGCTGCAAACGTTCTCTGAAAATTGAGTGTTTTCCTCTGAGCTCTTGACAGCCAAATACTGTATTTACACGAAACTTCAAAGAAGTGCAGCGCCCCCTAGTGGGATATCTTGCGCCATCACGGATTCATCTCGTGTTAGTGCATCTCTCCTGCAGATGGTTTGAGGGACCAGCCCATTAACCCCAAAGATGCGCCAACAAACTTCGACCATAATAACCAAATACCCAGAGCTTCCAATTCACTTTCCTGGGTATGAAATACATTTAAAATGTTCACCAAAATGTTGTTATTGCATGAGGCTCGTGCCGCCTGAAATCAAACTAATGCGTTTTTTGCTGAATTAAGAAATATAAATTCCACTTGCAGCTTTCCGTGACTCTGCCTTTAGTGATTCCTCTGAACTCTGCTCATTTCTCTATAATATCTTTAATGCTTTTATCATAGTAAAATTGTTTCTGGCAATGTTCCGTCACTGAGGAACAGTAGATGAAGTTAGCATTATCAAAACGGGTAACTAGAGGCAAATTCATTTTTATGTGTTTGACAAACCTTGCCATTTGATAGAAGTAAACACCTTGTCACATCTGAAATCAATGATAATTATAAATGATGGAGTATTTGCAAGAAGGCAACACAAAAGTAGCTACTAGGCCTGCTTCCAAACTTAGAATAAATGCATTAACAATTTAATATTGACCAATTATACATTAATTCTGTTTAGTGTGTCAGTACTTCTGGTGGCATGGGATTTATTAGACTAAGTAATGTAAAATAGAATGAAATAGATTAAGTCTTTTTTATGAAATAATGGTACCCGTTAGATCGGGTACTCTAAGTCAAAGTGGGAATTTTCCTCTTTGTAGACACTCTCTGAGTTGTGGATGGTGTGTTGAAACTCTCATGCTGCAGACAGCCCTAAGCCTCAAATTAAAACAGCCAACAAGAATTGATAAAACAGATTTGAAAAAGCAGTTATCTCCAGGTGGAGAGAGAGAGTTTGGGAAGTTTGGGAAAGGTCCTTAGGTGTCTGCAAAGGTAGTATAATTTCTAACGTTGGTGTGTAAGTGTGGGTCTTCTGAGAGTGGAGACTAAGATGGGATTAACTAAGCAAGAGATTGATTAGGGTAAACAATTTTGAGGAACATTTGGCAGGAAGCCAGGGGCGGTGGGAAAAGCCTTCAAACCTGCAAATCCAATTGTTTGTGAGGAAAAAAAAAGATGGAAGGAAGGTAGGTGGGTGGAGGAGTCTAGAATTACAGGAAATTTGGAGCATTTGTAAGGGTCCACTGGGAACCTTCAAGCCAAAGCCACTGTCACAGAAGCTTAAGTGTCCAGAGCAGCCTGCCTTGAGCAGGAAAGAGGACTATTTGCCTCTCACCTTAAGCCAAGTGAGAGATAGGATTCTGAAATTTTGCCCTGGAAGTTGTAGGGGCACAAAGCCTGACATCAGAACCACTCCTGAACATACCTACAGGGACAATGCCTTGCTAGAACAGCCCAGTGGGCATCAGAGCAGACAGGTATCCACGTAAGGAAGTAACTGCGTCCTCATAGCTCAGAGCCAGTGGTCCGATATTCACCTGCAGGGTGAAGAAACCCCAGTAAGAGGGGAGCTAAATGCCTTGGGAC
Organism: Balaenoptera borealis; assembly: GCF_965194805.1. NCBI lineage: Eukaryota > Metazoa > Chordata > Mammalia > Artiodactyla > Balaenopteridae > Balaenoptera > Balaenoptera borealis. The sequence goes on from NC_138875.1 coordinate 87,793,909, forward strand.
TGGGTGGGGACTGGGGGTCAGCCTAAGAAGCACAGCCAGCATTGAGGATATCCAGTTAGAGAAAGGCAATGGGGAATTTTCTCAGTGTTGGAAAACAGTAGATGTTCAATAAATGTTTGCAGTGGCAAATTTATCTTGTTATGCTGTGTCAGTCACGAAAGCAGAAAGCACAGGTATTGCAAACAGGGAATTTAACTCAGGGAACTCATTACAGTGGTGATGGCAGACCTTAAAAGCTTCCCAGAGATTAACAACTGACAGTAGAGAGACAAAGGGAGATGGTAATATTATTACAGCTGGGAGCCTGGACCTTAGAATTAAATCTTGAATCATAGCAGGCCCTACGGGTTGGGGGGATGGGGAAAGAATCCACAAGAGACACTCAGCTGCTATCTGAGATGCTGCCCATGGCAGAGAGAGGATGTGGGAAAACGCCTGGCTTCTCCCCGCCTTCCACCTCCAATCTCCTGCCAGGGTCTGTATTGGGCACATCTAGGCAGCAGCAAGAGAGTCTGGGAAATGCAGTTCCCTGTAATTTGGGGCAAAGCAGAAGGTCAACAATGGATCTGAGATCAAGCAGGCTCGTGAGCAATCCACATATCCTCTTAACAACCACATGTGTCAGGAGACTTGTAGGAAAAAAAATCAGGTGACAGTGACACAGACTGCAGTTGGCAGCTGGCAGAAGGATGCCATTCTCCATGGAGCAGGAGTTCTATGGCCTCATTTAGACCAGGATCCTAGAAAACTAGACCCTTTTTGATTTGGAACTTTTATAACAGTTCTGCGTATGAGAGATTTTGCATAATGATAAGGATTATTGCCAAGGGGCGGGGGGCAGGCAGTTTTCCTTTTTGTTTAGTTGGCACATAATTAAAACTCTTACACTAGTGAGAGTTTTCAAATTTGGCACAAATCTATTTAATATCAGAAAAGCTTTGAGGCGCTGCTCTCTGGGAATTATGTAAACTTAAAAAAGCAAATAAAGCCTGGGTTTTAAAGAGTCCCAAAGCAATACTAGAGAGGAGAATATTATTATGTTCCTTATAGAGACACTGGCTTAGGACAAAAAAATGAGCTCCAGAAATGTCTCTAAATTCTTCCAGTGCATTTCCTTACCTTTAGACCAACTCTTTGGACAGTTATTGGACATGATCCTTGTTTGGAACTTTCTGTGGAAGAAAATGATTTCCTGCATCACACAATAGGCACCAAGATAACAAGTGTTCTTGATTGGCCACCAATTTGATAATACTTTAAGTCAATATTTAAAAACAAAAAGAAATTGAAAAGTATTTAGAAGAAAAGCAGAGTAATCTGTGGGCAGAAGAGTGGATAAAAGACAACCATTGTTCTCTTTTACTTGTATTGCCCTGAGCAATTCAGCTCTGCCCCCAATTTGCATATTAAATTCAACAACAAAAACATCAGCAACAGCAATAGCGCTTGTGGCAAATCAGAAACACCCTCTTGGAAGATGTCCGTGGACACTGCTACTTCTCTACAGCTCTCTTGCTAAAAGGGAATTCAGTAAAGAGCCCTTCCCAGGTGTCCTGACATTTTCAGTTCCCATTAAGTGTGGGCACCTAGCAGTGCCCTGATGGAGATCATAACCTGGTCTTGCTCCAACGGATGGGGAAGTGTGGGTCAGTGATGGAAATTAAACAAAGGAGGAAGCTGAAAGGCAGGACTTACGTTCAGGGAAGGGGCTGAGAACAAAGAAAAGAAGAGGGGACTCTAAGTCAGGGCGTTTGGGGAAATGGGAAGGCGACATTTCAGACAGGAGCCTGGGAGATGTGAAAATGAACCTAGGGATCTCCTGCTAGTTATTTTAGGGGAACCACTGACCGAAACTGCCCACCCTGGCCAGGCCTGATAGTAACCACTTGCATGAGTTATCTTACAACAGGAGGTCCTGGTAAGGAACGCGGAACTAACAAGCTATCACCAACCGGAAGAATTTGGGAAAGGTTAAGAGGAGAGAGGATACAGACACCAGTCCGTATGTCCTACCAACCTCCCAGAATCCTCTTCGCTGGAATCCACCTTGGCTGAGCGATGTGCGGGCCACCAGGAAGGACCCTGAGTCAGAATGATCGGCCAGAGACAACCCGGAAACTAACCCCATCACCATAAAACCCAAGACTGCGAGCCACATGGCAGAGCAGTGCTCCTGGGTTCCCTTACCCTGCTTCCCTCTGCCCTGGTGCCCCTTCCCAATCAAGTCTCTTGCTTTGTTAGCACGTGTGTCTCCTCGGACAATTCATTTCCGAGTGTTAGGAAGAGCCCACTCTCGGGCCCTGGAAGGGGTCCCCCTTCCTGCAACAGTTAGAGGGGGTGGTGAGGGTGGGAGGGAGGAGTCTAGAAGCCAGTGGGAAAATGGAACAAACTGGTGAAAGCAGTACTGGGGGCAGGGAGTGGCTGGACATCCTTTTCCTGAGCATCTTATTACGATTTTATCACCGACTCTCTCAAAGAGGAAAGAAACTTGCTGATGACGCTTGAACACTCACCACCTAGAGTCTACTTTTCAAAGTCAGTTTCAGACATTAGTTCACTCCCTCCCCCCAAACTTCTGCACTTGTATCAGTAAAGACAGTGTAACATTATTAGTAGATTATCATTAGAGGTAACTTGTAAAACAATGACCCACACAAATCTCACGGGTAACATTCCGTAGGTTTTAACAAATGCAGGTGTCCATGTAAGCATGCTCTTATCTGGGTGCAGAAGCTTGCTGTTCCCCCGGGAAGTTCCCTCAGGCCCTCTGAAGCAGTTAGGGGGTGGAGCAGGTGGGTGCTGATGTAGAGGAAGCTGAGTGGTTAGGGATGTGGGGAGGCCAGGGTGTCAGGGTGGACAATGGCCAGGGAGGCACCTGTGTAATGGGCATGGCTGGGAGTGGGGTGACCAGTCAGGCAGTGGCTCTCAGAGGCTTCAGGACACTGGGGCAACAGGAGGGACCACGGTGGGGTCTTCAGGGGGCAGTTGAATATCTGAGGAGCCTGTCTGGGCAGGTGGATGTATCAGGACATGGCATCTAAGAAAGATGAAAGACGGGGCAGCAAGGAGGCTGGTGGGACCACTGGATCTCAGATTGCAAGCCAGAGACTGTCCCCAGCCAGATCCAAGCCAGACTGGGGTGCCAGGTAAGGCTTAGGGGTGGGAGGTGAGAAACAGGAAAGGACAGGGATAGTGGAGGCGGGAAGAGGGGGAGAGCAAGGATGAGGGAGACAGGGAGAGGGTCCCATGGGGTTTAGTGGATTTTACTAGATTTTCCATGTCGTTAATTTCACATCTGCAAAGAGTGACAGCTTTTCTTGTGTTTGCCAGTATTTATCCTTCTGTGTTCTTCAGTCTCTCTTGTTTTGCTTTGTTTTCTTACTGGACTGGTTAGGACCACTCGCAAAATGTTGAATATTATTAGTGACAGAGGAGATTGTCTAAGGTTTTTTCTAGGTTTCTGATGGCTACTCTGAGTGAAGAAATTGATATAATTTCTAGCTAATTGAGGATATATGACATGTTTGTGTTTTATTTTTGGTTTTCTTTGTTCGGAGGGAATGTATAGAATTTAAACAAACACATTTTGGAAATCTATTGACATGATTTTGTGCTTTTTCTCCTTTTCCTCTATTTTACATTGATAGATTTGACTGAGGTTGTTACATCCTTGCATCTCTGAGAGAAGTCACCTTTGGTTCCAAGGAATAACTTTAAATACACTAAAGGGTTTGGATTTTCTGATAAGAGTTCACCCTTGTTACCTGTTTTATAGGTAAAAAGGCTAACTCCCTCAGATTCTTTTCAGATCATTGATTTTCCACACTTTGTTGAGTGCACTTTGTAATCTGTGTTGACCTGGGAAACCCCTCAGTATCTTCCTTTCTGAGATAATCCCTTCTCTTGTTTGACATCGACTTTCCTCAGGGGAATCCTTCTCCCCCGAAGACACGGTTTTCTCTGAAGCCTTTAGGTCATGGCTGACTTACCTCCTGCATCGGTTCACTCATCACCTTGCAGGCAAGCTGACGTCCTGGTTCTCCTCAATGATTCTTCCAGAACAATGTTTCCATCCCTCCTAAAATATTCCAGCTTTGAAACTCGAGGTATACCACCCTTTCCCCTTCCTTGTTGCAGACACTTGTAGACCCTGGTTCATTCTTCCACAGTTCTTGAAGTTCTCTGACTCACTGTCATGGTCTTTGACTCCTTCCTTCATAATCGAGATTTAAAGCATGCACCTCTTCAAGGAGCCGTTCTCATTGTAGTTGGTGTATGGAGGAAGGTAGGATTCTAAATTCGTGGAGAGATAGCCAACCTTTATTAAGTTGCTACTATTTTCCAATTAAGTCCCATGGCTGACACTATCAAATATCAAGTTCTCATACATGTCCGGGCAGTTCCATTATTCCATTGGTGAATTTGGCTACTCTTGTCCCCATACCACAATCCTAGTGACTTCAAAGAGGTAACACATCCTGATAATTGTCAGAAAGTCCCTCTTTTTGGTTGTTTCCTTTATAATAATGATCTCAGTTATACTGGGCTTGGCAGGGTCAATTCCTGGGCTCAGTCTTTATTCCAAGATAACATTCTTGAAGCTAATTTCTGTGAGTGTTAGAATCTCTGAAAAGCATGACGGTCTCCTAGCAGAGGCATGCCATGTGGTTGGGTACCAGCCAGGACTTTGGGGTCAGTCCCAGCCCTGCATCTCATCAGCAGGAAAATGCTGAACCCGTGAAAATAAGTCTAATGATAGAATCAACCACATCTGTTACTTTGAAGCATAAGATAATGTCTGTTAAATTGCCCATGGAACATAGTAGATATTTAATAAGTGATAGCTGATTTTATGATGATTTACAAAATTCTGATAATCTTAGTAGTACTATGTAGGGATATTAATTAGGATTAAAAGAGCTAATATAAATAAAGACCCAGTATAAAGTAACACCTGTCAAATATTACTTTTAGATAACTCATACAGGTTAATTTCCGTCACTAATTCTCTTCTCTGTTCTCTTCTTTTCTACTGTTTCTTTCTCTTTGCAAATCCATGTCATAGAAATAAGATAGAATTTGGGGAAGAAAAGTATTCAAAATGAACTTATACTGCTCTTTGAGCAAAAAAGGTAAATACATTTTTAGATAGCAGTGATCTTCCCCAAACTTTAATTGATCAAATTCTTGGGAGAAAAGTTATTGTGAATATTGTTAGCAATTAACAGTATTTTGTATGGAAGTTTAAGACAAGTCAGTTTTATTCTGATAAAGAAGAGAAACATATTCTGTTTATTCTGATAAAGAAGAAAAACACACATACACAAAACCCAGAACTACTCATCTGGAAAAAAATAAATGAAGGCTGTGACTTCTCTCTGGTAATATTTTCTGACTTTCTTTCTACTAAACTTGAAAAATAAAGACCTCTCCTTGAATTAGCATCTACCACTAAATATGACAGCCAGTTCAAATCAACATTACTAAAAATATTTTAAAAATTAAAATGCCACAAATAGAGATAGATCAATATCTTGAAATTTCCTCATTTCTCTCTGTAATTGATATTCCATTTTAGAGTTTCAAAAATCCCACAAGCATTGAACAAAACTTTAAGAGGAAAAATGGATCAATGGGAACAACATGCTTGGCGTATTTTATAACAAATATAGAGTAGCTACAAATTGGTTATGTGGTGCTGCATGTTATAAAAGCCTTGTCAATATCTCTGTCTATATGCAGTTATAAGATGGGATGATAGAATGGGGAATGCTTGAAAAATCTATATGGTAAAAGTTGCATACAACATATGCCCATATAAATGAGATTGTGCAGGTTTATAGTCCTGTACAAGAAGATCACTTTCCTGAAAGAGAGAGAATGCAACTTGTGTGAAACTAACTGGGGGAAACTTAAACCTCAAGCTGAACTCCAGATGCCTTCCCTGATATAAATGAGTTGACTTTCATGTACTGATGATATTCAGGGTTGGGTTGATTGCCAGGAAAGTTAACCATGACTAAATATGATAGCAGTTTGCTACACAAACTGTGGATGTACTTTAAGTAGTGAACGTGGGGTCCTGTGACCCTGTGATTTCTAGAATTTGCTTTGATTTTGTGTACTTCATAAGAGGAAATTTATTTTAAAAGATAGATTTACATTTTTATTAAGAGATTAAGTTTAGTTTTATTACTAGATTAAAAAGAATTTCTGTTTCTGGCCAAGATGAAATAACAGGGTCTGAATTGACCTTCCTGGTTCAGACAACTTAAATAAATGGAAAAATATATATATATGAAACAAGAGTTTTGGACATAGGGCATCAGACAATTCAGGGCAGTGATCACTGAGAGAGGAGAAATGATAAAGGACTTGGATCCAGAATATACAAAAACTCCCCCCTAGTAATACAGTCAGATATCCTAATAAAAAAATTAAAAGGATATCAAATAAAATTTTGTAATGATGCTAAACATCATTATCCACAAGGGAAATGCAAATTAAAACCACAATGAGATACACTATACTCCTATGAGAATAGTCGAAATTGAAAAGATTGACTGCAAATTATTGGTGAGGCTGCAGAGCAACTGGAATTTTCATACATTCCTCGTGGTGATGTAAAAACGTACTTTCTTCAGGATACTTTGGAAACCGTTTGGCAGTTTCTTAAAAGTTAAATATACCCCTCCCTGTGACTTAACTGTTATACCTCAAAGTATTTACCCAAGAGAAATGAATGCACATGTCTATACAACACATTTTGTGTGAATGTTTATAGAAGATTTATTTGCAACGGCCAAAAACTGGGAACATCTCAAATGTCCATCAACAGGTAAACAGATAAATTGCAGTATATCCATACAATGGACTACTACACAGCAGCAAAAAGGAATAAAGAATTGCTACAGCCAACAACATGAATGGATATCCAAACAAATATGCTGAGTGAAAGAGCAGACATACTGTCGGGTTCCATTTATGTAAAATTATGCAAATGTGAATGACTCTGTAGTGACAGAAAGCCAGTCAGTGGTTGCCAGGAGCAGGAGGTAAGAATTACAAAGGGACATAAAGAAACTTTGGGGAATAATGGACATGTTCATTTTCTTGATTGTGATAATGTTTTATGGGTATAAACATATGTCAAAAATTTTCAAATTGTATACTTTAAATATATATAGTTTATTTTATGTGAATTATAAATCAAGAATGCTATAAAAAGAGGCAATTTGGAAGGATGATAAAGCATCATTTAAATGGGAGAAAATAGTCTATATAAAACCACGTGTAATTAGGTAACTAAATTGCTTATCTGCCATGCAAAATTAACAAAACATGTGAAATTAAAAGTACTGCTTTCCTTAAGCAATTCACTTAGTACCCTATCAGATTCAATTTTTGATAGTCTGCACGTTGCTTAAAGGAAAACAAAGTAAGGATTAATCATGCAATTTTTAGCTTAGGGTGGAGCTGATGAGTTTAATTTCCCAATTTATTTTTTGGAAACATGATTTGCCTATATGAATACATAAGCAGTTGTATTCTTAATATTGCCTTCAGTGTTATTTATACAGAGATAATATAATAAGAGAAACGTTATTCATTTATTCTAATGCACCCTTCAGTCTCTGGGTGATAACAGCTCTGACGCCTGGTGATATTGGTGGTATAAATATTACATGTTAGACTCAGGGTGGTGAGAATTTTTTGATAGAAGGAGAGTCTCACTATTGGCTTTGTATGTATTCTGTCACATGGAGGTTTCCTGTGAAACAAAAATGATTTAGGTTTACTTTTACAGCATCAATAAAGATGCTTAATCACTACTGTCTTTCCACGGTGTTGTAAATCTGGGGCAGTAACATAGATGGTAAGCACACCACGTTTACCCCTCTTACATCCATAACAGATATTAATAGTCAATTGTGATACTCTGACCCAAAGCTTTGCTCTCTGAATCCCTCTCATCACATTCCCTAAAATAAACACTAACTTCGGGGAAAGTGTGCACGAAGGCTGAGCCCAGTTTGCCACTTCAACTCTAGAGAATTCTGCAGACATCAACGGCTCAGCTCTTGTGTGGCTTGGTATAAAACGTGTACTATCTGCCCAATATCAGGACACTTATTAAGAATAACAATGACGATGTCTTTCCTTTCATATAAATTCCTTTTCTTTTGTACAAATGTAGTACACGCTCACTAGAGAAAATTTGGAAGACATTAAAAATTACAGAGAAAAATAATTATTGTACATAATCCTACCACCAAGATAAAACAATTAGTGCCATCTTCAAGTGATTTATTTTTGAGATACATATATTTCGTTTGTGGAGGTTGATTTGGGTCTTCTTTCCACATCTCTACTTAAACGCACATTTTCCAGTACCTTCTTGGATATTTGGAGTGTATTTATAATAGTTATTTTAAGATCGTTGCTCTATTTCTATCACTTGTGTCATCCCTGTATCTATTTCTATTGATCAATTTTCTCCTTACGGATAATGTTTTCCCATTGCTTTGTATGATGGGACACATGAGTGTGGCCAATTGTCAGCTGACCATGAATGCATGAGTGATACCAGCCCAACCACATCAAGTGCAGACCAGCTGTCCCAGATGAACTTGGCCCAAATTGCCAGCCTATAGAATTGTGAGCAAGCTGATGATTGTGTTTTTAAGCAACTAAGGATTTGGTTGGTTATCCAAAGCTAATTGATGCATCAGGTAAATATTTATGAAAATGATGCATAAACATTTCATAATATCTCATAACCTTGAGGGACAAATTAGGGTAGGGGATTAACAGATACAAACTACTATATATATTATAAAATAGATATGCCACAAGGTATACTGTACAGCACAGGGAATGATACCCATTATCCTGTAATAACCTGTAAGGGAATATAATCTGCGAAAATACAGAATCACTATGCTCTACATCTGAAACTAATATACTATTGTAAATCAACTATACTTCAATAAAGCATCATAAAAATAAATATTTCAGTTAATAAAGAAGAATAAAAGGACAGTAATCCAAGTGATTTGAAAAAATAATGTGTGACTAAGTTCCCTGACAGATCCAAAATGGGTGTTATTTTCCACAAACGTGGAACGTACCCTGCTTCCCAGGTTCCCTCTGTGTTTCTTGCATGTGTCTCCCTGAGTGTCTCTTCATGGTTTCTGTTTATTTGCTGATGAATGTCCCCTCTCTGACTCAATTCACAGGGAGAGCAGGGTGAGACCACTCAGTTCATTTCTCTGCTTCTGCGGCTGGAGTAACTCCAGTCTCCTGGGGTAGAGCCCAGATGAGACAGACTGGGGGGTTCATGATTCCCACCTACCGTTGTCAGGCTGTCCACTTTTCTCTGAGCTGTTTTCATCTCCTCACTTTCATCCTTAATTGACCATAATATCGACCGAAATAAAGGATTGCATTATTTATCATTATTGAACAGTTTCATATTTCTTGTCCTTAAAGACATAAACAGATGAGTAGAATATTTTCTATTTCTCTGAGACTACTACTCTAAATTAATTTGCTTTTTACTTATGAGACCTAGCATTTTTCTCTCTCAGAGTTAAGGCTCCTAGAAGAACTGAGAAAACATAGGTTTTGTATGTCAGCATTAAGTGTTCCACCCAGATACTTTCTTGCAAAAATTACAGTTACTATTACCACTAATCATTATAATAAGAATTAACAAGTTAAACATGACTGCTCTCTGGGAAGTTTATACGGAGCTCTAGGGACCGAGTTCCTTTGTTTCCCCAAACAGGATACACAGTGGATTTTATCACATATTTACTTACTTAATTTTAGATCAATACTTGCAATTTGGCTTCTCTGAACCACTTATTTGAGGAAAATGTCACCGCTTCAAGCTGAACTTTACTAGTGCAATTTGCAAGTAATGATTGAATGTTGCAAATTGTCATCAGGCAATTTAGTCAAGATTGGCGATGGAGTGGGAATATTATAGCTGCAGAAATTAGCTGCTGTGAAAAACATCACTATTTTAAAAAGTAATTTCAGCAACTTGGAAAAATGAATAAGAATTCCATTTTTTGATTATTGAGATGGAAGATGTTAAAATACAAAATGAGTCTAAGGCACTTAAGCTCCAATAAAAACTTTCCTCCTAGAATTTATCCTAAACTGATAGCTCAATTTTCCTTGGTACAACGTGGAAAACACTAGAGATTTGAGCTAAAGTGTCATAAAAATGTGTGCGTGAGACTGCTGTCTGTAACCTGTTTGAAATGGAAAACATTTAGAGCACAGTGGTTAAGCAGGCACAGGGTTTGAAACCAGGGTAAGTAGTGGCGTACCTTTGGGTATTTATTTAACCTCTCCCAGCTTCTACTTCCCAGTCTGTAAAATGGGACCGACTGATAGGTACCTTCCTTGTGGGAATGTCATAGGTTAAATGAAAGCATGACGTAAGCCTTTATAAGTATAATGCCTGACACTTAAGAAAGAAATGTTTTGTAATATAAATGCTGCTCTTGTTATTATTTAAGGGAACAATGAAATAAATCAATGTTTATATGCTATAAAAAAACATGATAATGTCCATGATAAAAATAAACAGTTCAAAGGAGCATAAAGGGGGGAAATTGCATTAAAAATTTCCCTTCATCTTATAGCCTCTCTGTTTTTGTCTCCACAGATAGTCATTGTTAAATTGTGTGTGGTGTCTGTGTGTATGTGTGTGTGTGTGTGTGTGTGTGTGTACACTCTCCAGAGTCATTCAGTACATAATCAAGTATACGTCACTCTTTTAAAAATATGTATGGAAGCACACCCTTCCCATAGCTCTGAGCCTCACTTTTTCTAGCTCAGTTATAAATCATGAAGGTTGTTCCCTATCAACACATAATAGATCTACTTTCGTGGCTTTTTCTGGATCTTGCTCATCATGTTTTCTTTCCTAGAAGGAAAGATCTCTGCAGGTCATTATTTTCCTTCCTGTTAATTACTTGGCAATGTACTAAGACATTGACAGATAAGGCAGTTTTGACATTCAGATAATCATTCTTTACAATTACCCCAGCTGGACCTACAAAGACCAGATAAGGAAAGGCAGCCATACTCCTAAGACCCTAATAGAAATAATGGGGGATATTTTAAATCACACAGTTGTGAAATGTACTTCGTGTTTCAGTGCAATTGGGAAAGTCAATTACCTTTCTGAGATCTCTTGCTATTTACTAGAGCTAAGGTTATAATTCCTGAAAGGCAGCTGGATATAGTTAATTTGCTGTCTATAGTGAATTTCTCAATCTACTAATCATATAACTTAGCTCTTCTTTTTTTAACATCTTTATTGGAGTATAATTGCTGTACAATGGTGTGTTAGTTTCTGCTGTATAACAAAGTGAAACAGCTATACATATACATATATCCCCATATGCCCTCCCTCTTGCGTCTCCCTCCCACCCTCCCTATCCCACCCCTCTAGGTGGTCACAAAGCACCGAGCTGATCTCCCTGTGCTATGCGGCTGCTTCCCACTAGCTATCTATTTTACATTTGGTGTGTATATATGTCAATGCTACTCTCTCACTTCGTCCCAGCTTACCCTTCCCCCTCCCTGTGTCCTCAAGTCTACTCTCTATGTCTGTGTCTTTACTGCTGTGCCCCTAGGTTCATCAGGACCTGCCCCTAGTTTCATCAGGACCTTTTTTTTTTTTTCTTTAGATTCCATATATATGTGTTAGCATACGGTATTCGTTTTTCTCTTTCTGACTTACTTCACTCTGTATGACAGACTCTAGGTCCATCCACCTCACTACAAATAACTCAGTTTTGTTTCTTTTTATGGCTGAGTAATATTCCAGTGTATATATGTGCTACGTCTTCTTTATCCATTCATCTGTCGATGGACACTTCGGTTGCTTCCATGACCTGGCTATTGTGAATAGAGCTGCAATGAACATTGTGGTGCATGTCTCTTTTTGAATTATGGTTTTCTCAGGGTATATGCCCAGTAGTGGGATTGCTGTGTCATATGGTAGTTCTATTTTTCGTTTTTAAAGGAACTTCCATACTGTTCTCCATAGTGGCTCTATCAATTTACATTCCCAGCAACAGTGCAAGAGGGTTCCCTTTTCTCCACATAACTTGCTCTTTGTATATATTTTAGAGCCAGTGAATAATAAATCTGGCAAAATATCTTCTGGCCTTCACATTCAAACTTTGCTGTAATACAGCAACTGAGAAAGTTATTTTATTTTATTTTTTAAATTAATTTTTATTGGTGTATAGTTGATTTACAATGTTGTGTTAGTTTCTGCTGTACAGCAAAGTGCATCAGTTATACATATACCTATATCCACTCTTTTTTAGATTTTTTTCCCATATAGGTCATTACAGAGTACTGAGTAGAGTTCCCTGTGCTATATAGTAGGTCCTTATTAGTTATCTATTTTATATATAGTAGTGTGTATGTGTCAATCCCAATCTCCCAATTTATCCCTCCCCCCGCTTTCCCCCTTGGTAACCATAAGTTTGTTTTCTACATCTGTGACTCTATTTCTGTTTTGTAAATAGGTTCATTTGTACCACTTTTTTAGATTCCACATATAAGCAATATCATATGGCATTTCTCTTTGTCTGATTTACTTCACTCAGTATGACAATCTCTAAGTCCATCCATGTTGCTGCAAGTGGCATTATTTCATTCTTTTTGATGGCTGAGTAGTATTCCACTGTATAAGAGAAACTTATTTTCATCCAGGTCTATATATGCTCTTAACTGCCTTTATCAATCCATGGGTGATTACAGGTCTTGATTTCGGACAATGGGGTCTCCGAATTTGAGCCTGACCAAGGCAAGTGGCACTTGTTTTCACCTCACACCATGCATGCCTCCTAAACCACGCACTTGAGACTGAAGTTTCCACTTCGTTTGCATTCTATCCTCTCCTTCAGAGTCTGGCCAACATATAATTAAATGGAAAAATCTTTCTTAACATATGAGACAATGGCATTTACTATTTTCTATCACTCAAATCTATCCACACTTAGGAAAACACTAAACTAATTTATAGGTTTGTTGTCTTATTAGGGCTACTCCAGGATTTAACTCACGTGGTTATTTAGCAGATGTTTGTTCTTGGGCCTTTTTGAAACTTAGATTCCCCATAAATAAAACGGGAATAAGCCCATCATAAGGATAATATTACAGCTCAATGATATAAGACATGTAAAGATGCTTATCATCTTTACTGCTTTACCATATAATAAGGTATCAGTAAATATCCAGCTTGTATAATGAGGATCTGGGTATGTATTGGGAGATGGCTTCCCCCACTATTTCTGGGGGTAGCTCTCTTGTGGGTGGAGACTTGAAGCCTGATGCTGATGCCTGCCTTCTTCACTGCCCATGGTGACTGTCTGCTGCTCTGTGCTCCAAGGACTGACCTCTCCAAACTCTTTGCCTCTTACACCCAGTTGGGTTCAGTGGACCTGGGAATTACTGAGATAATAAGTTGGATCAAGTTTCCATTATTCATCAGAAGCTTATTTAACTGTGACCACAAAGAATTTTCTTTCAACCAAATTCAGAAAAGAAAGGAAAAGGGAAGAGAAACTGGAATTTGGGGAACACCTCCTATGAACCAGACGCTCTCCCTATAACTTGTCTCCTTTACTCCTCAACTTACCCCGTGAACATTTTTTTCTTTCATTTTTAAAATGAGGAAACTAACATTCAGAGAAGATAAGACATTTGTTTAAGTGTACAAAGATTATCAGTGGAGGGCCAAGACCAAATCCAGTTGTGTTTGACTCTAAATGCCATGAACGAAAGGTCATATGTGCCAAATTTCAGTAATCTTAGCGCTAAAGTAGTTAGAAGTTTGTCAACTAAATTGTCAGTGGTGAGAATTTGAGAATTAGAGAACTGCCTAAGAAGGGAATGAATCAAGCAGAATTTACCTGTCACTTACTCATGTTGGCAGTATCTATTGTTTGAAATATGTTTTTGATGGTGATGATGGTGATGGTGATGATGATGATGGTGATGGTGATGATGGTGATGATGATGGTGATGGTGATGACGATGATGATGATGGTGATGATGGTGACGGTGATGATGATGATGATGGTGGTGGTGATGGTGATGATGGTGATGATGGTGACGGTGATGATGATGATGATGGTGGTGATGATGGTGGTGGTGGTGGTGATGATGTTGATGATGATTATGATTATGGTAATGATGGTGATGGTGATGATGGTGATGATGATGGTGATGGTGATGATGATGATGGTGATGATGGTGATGATGATGGTGATGCTGGTGATGATGATGATGATGATGGTGATGATGGTGACGGTGATGATGATGATGATGATGATGGTGGTGATGGTGATGATGATGATGGTGATGATGGTGATGGTGATGATGATGGTGGTGATGATGGTGGTGGTGGTGATGATGTTGATGATGATTATGATTATGGTAATGATGGTGATGGTGATGATGATGATGGTGATGATGATGATGGTGATGATGGTGATGATGATGGTGATGATGATGTTGGTGATGATGGTGGTGATGATGATAGTGATGGTGATGATGATGATGGTGATGATGATGGTGGCGATGATGGTGGTGATGGTGGTGGTGATGATGTTGATGATGAATAGCTGATATTGATTGACTGCCTATATATGCTGGGTACCATTTTGTGCATCCTGCGAGGGCTACTATCTTAAATCCTCATAATAACTATATACGTGCACACTACCAGTCTCTATTTTATGAGAGGACTGAAGAAGCAAAAGTTTATTACTTCATCCAAGGTCAACCAACAGTAAGACTCAAACCCAGTTCTACATTATTCCAGAATTGTCCTGTTTAATATAATCTAATTTTGCTTCCCACCAGGGATGAATGGGTGCAAAATTCTCTGAAATTTCTTCCATTCAGTTATTCTCATAGCTCTGGCCCACTTGTAAATGGGTCCTTTACAAGGACAGAGTGGCATTTGGGGGCATAAATTTTCAATTTCTAAAAAGAAGAGGCACTGATGATTTAATGCCATGTCATGACCTACTGCAATTTTTAATGTAATTAAAATTCACATTTAAAATATGTGTGATTCCCAAGATGATTGGAAACAAACTTGTCTGAAAGTAAAGAGAAAAAGATGGATTGAACACTTCTCAACTCTACCTGCATCGGCCAAAAGGAAGAAAGAGATTGGTCTTTCTCTATCATTCTCTATCATCATATTGGTCATCTCTAGCTATATCCTTGCTTTGCATTTAACAAATGCAAACCCTGAAAATCCCAGGGCCTCAGTTTGCTCACTTGTTAATGAATGTACCGGCTTATTCTACTTCACAAGATTATTAGGAGAGTAGGACCTAAATAAGAGATATGAATGCTCTGACTGGTTAAGAAAAAAAGTTGGATAGTATAATTCACATACAAAATTTTATGATGCTTTGACACATGCAGAGAAAAATGAATGTGTAGCTTCCATAGATGCTCAGGGGGACCAGGAAACAGTGTTCCAATGCTTGGATGACAGGAAAAGGCAACAGAACCAGTTTCCACTTGGTGAAAGTTGCTTATTCTACTTCGCTCAAATCAGACTCCCCATATGTACAGAGATGGGTAATAGAAAGGAATAAATTTTGGAGTCAGGCCAGAATTTAAATCCTAGCTCTGGCATAAAGAACATCTGCTTGTTCATATGACTTGAGGACCAGATGTCTTAGCACAATGTAGATTTCTAATCCTTAGACACCGACTCAGAAAAGGGGAAGGCAACCCTGGATGGACTGAAATGGACTTCCTGCCATCCTTGAAGAATGGGGACTCAGGAGGGAAAAAAAGGTGAGATGTAGAACAAAAATGATTATTTTGGAAAATTCTCCCAACCTGCATTTGTAAACTGAGATCCAAACCCATCCACAAGTGAGATCTTGAAATAGCATCCCTGATGCTGATGTGCTTTTTTCTTTTTTTAAACTAGAGTTGACTTACTTTTTATTTATTTTCTAATTTTTATATTTATTTTTATTGTTTATTATTATTATTATTAATGTGTTTTTAGGATCCTAATTTCTTTAAGTATCTGAAATAATCCTCCCTTATTACTGTGCTATTAGCACCTCAAGCTTTGGAAGAAATAGGGGAGCGTATTATTTGTTAGCAGGAGGTAAAATTGTGACTGTCAACAAAATAAAAAAGAAACTCTGCGTGGAACTAAATCCTTCCTTTCATGGCCTCCTTTCTTTATATCTGCTGGGCCATTTAGTAGGAATCTTGTTGATTGCCTTAAGCCGTAATCTCCCAACACTTCTTTGTAAAACACACTCCAAAGTAGGGTTAAGTGAAGCTGATATAATAGCATTTTTATTATTGTTATGATTGCTGCTTCCATAAAGCCAGCCTAAGTGCCCCGTTTGTTATGATTATAGTCTAGTAATAAAAGAGCATCTTAAGTGAAGCAAACCCTGTCACCCATCTAAACTCAGATGGAATTTTATGTTAGAAATTAACATCTCCAGCCTTTATCTCCAGTTGAGCTGTAAGAGAGCCAAACCTTCAAGGACCAAACCCCAGCATTAATCAAGGTCGACTTCTTTGTTTTCTTTCTGAAAATACGTTTACTTTCTTCTCACCACTGCAATAAGGCTCCAAATTCTCACTAAAACTGTCCTCTCAAAAGCCATTGCAGGTGAGAAAGTAACAGCCAAATCCAGTGGTTCAGTGTCTTTACAATCATCAAAGTTTTCTAGACATTTTCACTTGCATCTTCCCACACCAGGGTTATGACAATTAGAGTGTGAATGGCCAGCAGTGAACAGAGGGAACCAAGAGTAAAGTGTATTCCTTTGACTCTGCCCCTATTTTCATATTAATTTAGTTACACCTTTTCAGGAATAAAGAAATATACTACTACAATTAATGATATTAACCTTTTATATAGTAGCATTACTGTATCCCTGAAAAGCTGCTACCAGTGATGTATTTACTTTCTATCACCTTTTCTGCACCCGAGAATCCTGGAAATGATGTAACATTAAGTATCAACAATGGACCAGACACAGGTGATGGTTCTCAACCATCCAACAATCCCTGGATGCCGTATATTATCTGCATTTCCTAGATGAAGATTCGGAGGCCAAGAGGTGTGAATTAACTTTTTCAGACTCAAGCATCTGATGCGTCTTGGAGGCAAAAGCATCAAGGGGCTTAGAGAGTGACTCACAGTCTAACTTTTGGGACAGTTATTTTACGCCTGAGATTCATGTGTGACCTTTGTTCTACTTCATGGATCCCCTGACCCACGTGTCCTGAGACAGATCTTACAGTGGCAGAATCAGTGAGCCCCGAAGTTCTGGAACTGTCTCTTCGGAAGTGACCCCCAGGTGACACACATGCTATGTTCCACCTGTAAACCAGGTCCTTTTCTATAATTCACCATTTAACTAATTATTGGAAAAGAGCAGCTGCTCCTCAAAGCCTTGAGGAAAGTAAACAAACCATAAATAATGATTTATTAGTTTAATTAGTTAACTCTCTCACATTTTCTGTTGGGAAGCTAGGAAACCAAATGAAGCTAATTATAAATGTGTGGTTGACAAATAAAAGGCCAAGATGCTCAATTAATTAAAAGTCCCCCAGGACGAGCAGTAGCCTGGGGTTTCCTTCATCTTGGAGGAAGAGGGAACAGGTGTCATATTGGGAGGCGTAGCCTTCTTTCCAGCCTGGAACAAGGTAGCTACTATGGATAAATGTTTTTAGGAAAACTCTCTTGCTATTTTCTGTCTACTCACAGAATCCTCTACTCCATTTCTTCTGATCACCAAGTGTTGAAACCAAGCAGGACCCTGTGAAGTCTTCCCGGGGACACATCCCAGCCCGTGTCCCCCACCTCTTGTTTACAGAAAAGCTTTAGCCTCCGTGAGTTCCAAAGAGCAGATTTAATCAGAGACGTGAGAAAATGCAGAAACAAAGGAAAACAGTCAAGCGAGACAAAATAATAATAGTTTAGCCATGAGACAAAGTCCAAGACCTTTAGTTCCTCCTCAAGGGCTGTAGATAATATCCTGAGAGCTGTTTTACAGATGCTGAAACCCCCTCCAGGTGGAAGAAGTTAACTGCATGCTGGTCACCAGCAAGTAGACCCCAGACCTGTTGGAACCAGAAGGTTGATGACTGAGATTCCTGAAACATCACCCTGTTACCAGGACCGAGCACCCTGAGGGGATTCAGGATGAAGAAAAGCAGGATTCTGGCCCTAGATAGCGAAGGTGCTTCTCAAAGGAATGATTTCAATGAGCCCAGACTCCTGCATCTTCCCATATACGGAAAAGCACTAAATTCATTAACTTATTAACTTGAGATGTCTTGTTTTTCTTTAATTAACAGCAAGCTTTTGACTTTCCAACTACCTGGTCTTTGCTGCAAAAACACCTACATATCCTGGATCACCACTTCAGAACAGTCCCTCAGAGCTACCTGAGAGGCTGTCTCCCGGGCGTAAGTCCTCAGTAAGTCCACTGAATAAAAACATCATTCTCAACCTTTAGGTTGCGCTTTTTTTTTTTTTTCAGTCCACAGTTCCACCTCCATGACTTTATATACACACATACATATTACATATATATGCATATATACATATGTATATGAATGTATAGATGTGTGTGTTTGTGTACGTATGTAAATCTCAGATACATACGTGCCGAGGGAAAGGTAGAGCCATGGACGTAAGTGAAGGTGTAGCTGGACCACAGTAGGTGGGTAGAGATGCAGAAAGTTATGTAGGCAGCTATAGTCACCTTGCTCAATCTGTATCTTCAGGTCCCATCCACACACGTCACACCTACTGGCCCCCAACAAATTCTTATTAAACAAACACACGAACACTAGACTTTGCAGTATGGAGAGCTACTTATGTATTCACATCTGTGAGCTTGCTCCAGGGAAGGGAAGAATATCTATGCCTTTCTTTCCTGGCACATGGCCTGCTGACCCTGGAAACATTTGTGTTTGATGAATATTTATGAAAGCTGCCACTTTAATTAAAATATAAAAGCCTCAAGCTAAATTAATTGGGCTAAAGTTAAAAAAAAAAACCCACAGCCCACTTGCATTCTAGAAGATAACAAATGAGGGTCAGAGGTTGTCTTTGTTCAGAGCCACAGAGAATAACTCAGGAAGTAAAGACTTCAGGAAGGGACACACCTTGAAAGCATTTCTAAACCAACAGACTTTGAAAACATATTCTCCATCGTGGCTTGCTGGCTTGAATCACCAGGGAATAGGACTGGGTTTAAGTGAACATCCTTATGGGTCCCCTCTAAGCAGGCTGCTGTGTTGCCCAAATGTCAGTGTTCACGTTCCGTGGGCACACAGGTCATCACCTCTGCTTTCACTCAATTCCCCTGAAACCTGCAGGACACATGAGCCTCACACCTGGACCTCACAGTATGAAATCATTGTGATCTCAGCACAAACCATGACATTTACCACCAATGTAGCTCGCCAAACATCTGTCATTGATAGGAAAACAAGGTTCATGTTTTGCTTAAGGACTGATAAAAAGGCAATTTGGGGGAGTACTGTTTTTCTCCAACCTCTTAGTGTCGTTATGTTGATTTTCTTAAATCTTATTTTCTCACCAGAGTGCTTGACCGAATCTCCCTCCGTAAAGTAGCACAAATCCCCTTATGTCCTGGGTGCTGGGGAGTGGATATCTGTCACACAGAGCTTCCTGGATTTTCCCTCCTGGATCACAGCTCTGAGAAGGTAAAAGTGACCTTGGGGCCCCTCTATTTCTTGCCCAAATTTACATTTCAAGATGGCAGGTTTGGTCATCAACACCTTGCTGACCTGGGGAAAGCAAATTCATCCTCATTCTAAACACCCCTCTGGGTCCCCCTTTCCTGCAACATCTCAGCAGTTGGGGGCCCCTGGATGGGGATGGGACATTGAGGCCTGTGTCAAGGGCACCCTGGGTTTGCTCATGGGGACGGCACTATCGCCCCATTGGAAAGGTCTCATCTCTCATGTCAATGGAGAAGAGCCTCTTATTGTGCAGCTCAATTATTTATCTTTATTGAGCTTGAGGCTGCGTGTTCATATGAAATTCACCCTTTTGTTACAGCGTTTGAGGATAATTAGAAGGCACTAAACCAAATGAATGAATCATCACAATATTTTTAATTAAATATTACCAGGTGAAGACACTTGAGAGGATTTTCATTATTGAGAGACACAAACAGGCACAGATTTCAATTATGTCAACTATATCTCCTACTTTCAACATTAAAAAGTGCCACTGAGTAAAAAAAATGGAATTCATTCTATTGATGTGATTTTGAGAATAATTCATTCAGTTTATTGTAATCACTAGGAATTTATTGTGGGCAGTCAATTAAAAGTATTAAAAAGTCTAAAACTTAGAGGTGAGAAAACCTTACCATGGTGGGTAACTGTAATTATTTCAGTCATCAGAGGAGAAAAGTAGCTAAAAAACTGAATGATAAGACAAATGAAAATATACAGCCACATGAAAACTGGACCTGACGTTCACAGCAGCACTGTTCATAATCGCCCCGAAGTGGAAATGACCCAAATGTCCATCAAGTGATGAATGGATAAACAGAATGACAAATGGACCTACAATGGAATATTATTTGCCACTAAAAAGGTGTGTATTACTGATATGTGCATAGATGGACCTTAAAACATCATAGTAAGTGAAAGAAGCCCGTCACAAAAGACCACATACTATATGATCCTGTTTACATAAAATGTCCAGATTAGGCAATCCATCAAGGTAGAAAGTTGGTTCATGTTTGCAAGGAAATAGAGTCAGGAAGGATTCAGGAGGGACTGCTAACAGGTATGAGGTTTTCTTTTGGGGTCATGAAAATATTCTCAAATTAGATTGTGGTCTTGGTTGTTCAACTTCAAAAATGTAAGAAGCATTGAATTATGTCCTTTAATTGGGTGAATTGCATGGTGTGTGCATTCTATCTCAATAAATCCATTTAAAAATGGAATGAAGGTCAAGTAATCACAGTCACCCAAAATGCCACATATAACTTTTGAAAAACTCATTTACCTTATTTATTTTTTAAGTAAAAACAAATCCAATCATATCTCTCTATTCACATTCAAAAATGAAATAAAGCCCTACTTACTAGTGTATTTGGTTCTGTGTATATTTTAGTTTTTCTCTCTCTCCATATTTATACATTCTAATATATTTTTATACATTTAAATTTTTAGGAAAAAAATTTTTTAACCTATATTATTTATGTATATAAACATAACATAACGTATAGATAACATATATACATAACATATACAACATAGGTTTTTAAATTTTTTTTCCTCTTGGCAAGGATTCCCTTGATGAAAAAAGTATCAGGAAATACATTTTGGTGGGGTCTCTGTGGCCCAACAGACAAGAGGGTGAGACTTCTTGCATTTTGATAGCAGCATTGCAATGGATACCCTATTTAGGGACTGGGAATAAAGGAAACAGATTTCTACAGATGTTAATGCCTGAATGTTAATGCCACAGCCTTGCTAAATTTCTAGGATCATCTGAAAATAACCCAGCCATTTAAAAACTCTTCAAGGGTTACGAGTGACTTGATTCTGAACTTTACAACAAAATTAAAATAATTTATTAATAATAGTAATAACAGCCTACACTTAGCACT
Source organism: Balaenoptera borealis (assembly GCF_965194805.1). Lineage (NCBI taxonomy): Eukaryota > Metazoa > Chordata > Mammalia > Artiodactyla > Balaenopteridae > Balaenoptera > Balaenoptera borealis. The sequence goes on from NC_138875.1 coordinate 87,815,628, forward strand.
GAACAAAAACCATAGACAGTTGTATAAATACTCATTGAATTCTCAACATGATGCTATTAGCTTGATACTATTATTATGTCTACTTAAGTGGAGATCATTTGCTTCAAATTAATTTTTGAAAAATAAAAGTATTAAATGTAATTGCCCTATTAGCTTCACAAAAAGATTTTAAAATATAATTCACTTTTTTTTTTTTAACACTGTTAACTCAGTTAATTTAGGATTACATCAGTGGGGTTTTTTTTTAATCAGATTTTCTTTTAGGGCACATCTGATAAATATAGGTTTTAGCACATCGATGTTGTTGTTGTTTTTTTTATCATTTAAAACCAAATGGCTTATCTACTCATTTAGTCCAATAAGAATGTGTGTTTGCATCCCCAAGTTGGAATTTTCCATTGACTACTCTTTTAAGATCTTTTATCTACCCTGTGTAGGAAACAGACTAATGAAAAGCTTTAATTATTTTCCCATCTACTGATCCTAAGTGTCCTTTTCTCCATCAGTATCCATTCCTTGTGCAAACTCTGAACCTGTACCTGTGATGTCCCAGACACATGACACTGGAGGGTCACATTTCTCCAAGGATTATTGAGATGATGATGACGATGATGATGATATAACATCTTTGAAATCCCTCACTCTATGCCTGACCCACAGTATGTGCTCAGTTTCTCTCCTCATTCTGTTTTTGCCTGTACCGTCCATTGCTGGGCATTGAGACTGTGATTTTACATGTTTTAAGACAACTTAACTCTCACAACAATCCTATGAGGTAACTTATAATCATACCCCAACTTCACAGATGTGAAGATTGAGGCACAGAGTAATTTTCCCAAGGTCGTAACTACACTGGATGGAGAAATCAGAATTTAAAACCAGCAGGGACTGTCTCCTTTGTAATAAACCAGTAATCTAGTGAGTAAACTGATTTCCTGAGTTCTGTGAGCCATTCTAGCAAATTAGTTGAACCCAAGGAGTGGTGTGGGAACCTCTGATTATAGACAGTTGATCAAAAGCACAGGTCATGACCTGGACTTGCAGTTGGTGTCAGAAGTGGAATGGGGGTGTCTCATAGGACTGAGCCCCTAACCTGTGGGATCTGATGCTGTCCCCAGGTAGAGGGTGTCAGAATTGAGTTGAATTGTAGGACACCCAGCTGGTGTCCAAGAATTGCTTGGAAGTGTGTGGAAACCCTCCACACATCGGAATTGGTCAACCCTTAGTGACTCTCTCCACACAATCTTTCTGTCCCCTCCTCTATTTCAATCTTGAAGCCTCCCCAACTCTTAATAGTCTGGGGGTCTTGTACTAACCCTCATGGTTTCTCTATACCCTATGAGCACCTTATAAATAATTATTTTACTAAACTGTCTTTAAATTCTCCAAATTTGTACCAGAGATTTCCTAGTTTTACTGGAAAAGTAATCTTTGGTTGTCAGTTTTCTGTTCTTCTCTCTTTTACCACAGAGAGACTTAAGTATCAAATTGCAAACCACAGTGGAACTAATACTGTTGCCTTGCAAAAGTCAAGTGCAAGTTCTTATTTTCACCCTGTTCTAAGGGTTCTAAATCCTTTGTTACACATCAGTTAATCAGCTCTATAAAGATATGAAATATGCATCTGAATACTTCCCAGAGTTCTGTATCAAAGTAATGCACACTTTACAATCATTGAAAGCACCCTGGAAGTTTGCAAAACTCATTATTTTTAAGAGAAAAAAATATGTTTCAGCTATAAATGGCTTCTCTCTAAATGATTGAGACAAAGGGTATTAGTACCGTAGAATGAAATCGAAGAACACACCATCTGGAGCATTTGAGGATATTTCTGTGGCAGGGTCATACAGAACAGCACCAAAGAGCTCTCTGAAGATGGTACTGAAAACCTTGAGTTTTACCAAAAGGACAGTTTTGTCTTCTAGCATTCTGAATATTCTTTTCAGGTTGCTAAATGAGGCTATGATTCCAATATGAATCCTTTCCCTAAATATTATGTGATCTGTCAACAAATCATTCATTTTTTATTATTATTTAAATGATTGCTAACACTTTCTTGACTATTCAAAACCCGTTTCTTACCCTTTAAAATGGCTATTGCTTTTTATTTTTTTGACCTCTTCTTCTCTCCTCTTTCTTTTCACCTCTCCTCTCCCATCCTCTTCTCCAAGTCAACATTTTGTGTTCTGTGTTATCCCTGAAATGCCTTGGTCTTATTTTCTTGCAGTTTCAGGAGAGCTCTCTTGCTTTGGCTGAAGCAAGATGAATGGTACCGTGAAAGATGTCAGGAAGTCCTGGACCCACATCCTGCCTCTGCCACTTACAGGCTGTGTGACCTGGTATCAACTGCAGAGCTGCTGTGAGGCTAAGTGTCCACGTGTATAAAATGGGGCACCATGACTCATTTATAGGATTTTTATGAAGGTTAGCTAAAACAAATTCCAGTTATACACGGAAGACTCACACACATTTATTTTGCTCCTTCACCCGAGGAAGGGGTGGACATATCAACACAGTTTTGTCCAAGGAAATAAGACAAAGCAATAATAGGACTGTTGGTCTCAGGAAAGAAATCTTGGTGCCTGCAGAGAGGGCAGCCAGGAAGAGTTGGTCTGCTGTAGAATCTCAGGAAATGCCCAGAAGGAGAGGTGCCAGGTACCTTGGACAGTAGCACAGAGCTGGAGCTGACGAGGAAGGTAGTCTGTAGCATCTGAAAAAGGACCGTTACACCCCACATCCAGCCCTTCTGTTGTCCTTGCCGATCCGATTGGGAGTCTGCCCTCCACCCCAGGGAAGTGATGGGAAATTAACATGGGAGGCTCTGGTGAATGTCTCCGTGCCCCACAGGCTGGGGAGGATTGGATGAAACAAGAAATGAGGAAGCATTCCACGGATGGATTGGGGAGGGTGACAGAACACCCCTGCTCTAGATTGGGGGGTGGGGCGGGATGCCCATTTGTCCTTTCTTTGCCCACAGACCCCAACGTGTTGAGAGGCAGCCGGGCTTGGGGACGAAGGTGCCAGCTCTGCCAGCAGAGGGCCTGGAATCTCGGCACTTTGTGGCTGTGAGACCATCGGTGAGTCATTTAAAGTGTCTGGGCGTCAGTTTCCTTGTCTCTAAATGGGCATAATAATCACACCAATGCATGGGGCTGTGAGGGTCGGGGGAAGGAGGTAATAGATGCACGAGGGCGTTAGAACAGGGTCTGGCACAAAGTAAGTGTTGTTAAAAGTGTTTGTGACAAATCTTTCTTTTTGTCTCTTAAATGTTTTCCAGGATACACACACACACACACACACACACACAAAATGTACATTGGCATGAATATGTGGGTGTTTATTTGATAATTAAAAAGAAGGAAGGGAAAGAGGAAGAAAAGGAGGGAGTGAAAGAGGGAAGGAAAACAAAACAAAAATACAGAGACAGAAAAGAAGTCTGCCAAGAATAAATCAGAAACTAAATAAAATGGTACCTTTGGAGGAGTGGTGAGAATGGCATAGGGACATGTCATAAGAGTTAAAGGTCTAATTTTATAATTGGGAATTTTATGGATATAGACAACTAGGAAAAACTTAGGAACAATCGGTTTAAATGTTCTCTTTTCCTACTTTTGCATATCTGAAATTTTCCATAAGAAAAGGTTGACATAAACAAATAACCTTTAAGGAATCTTTATTAGATGTAGCCGGGACCTTTCTGATACTATAAAACACCCCAGAGCACTTATTATCAAGGTATTTACACACACACACACACACACACACACACTCACTCCTCTGGAAATGTGTTTTCAGTTTTTTGTTTTCCTGATCATGAAGTAAATTTTCTTAGCGTTTTGCATGATGCCCCTAACAGTACTTAGATATTTTTCTGAAACTATCTGACTCATTTCTTGATTTCAATGGAAACAATGCGCACCTATTAATAGTAAGGTTAGTTTTTATTTTTTTCCTGTTCATATTGTGAGCATTCTTCAGCTCTTACTTTCTCTTGATATTTGCAACTCAGAAGATTTAAGCATCATCTGCAGAGTTAAACATTTCATTAAAAAAAAAAATCCCTCCTCCAGACCACTTATCGTAAAATATTAAGTAACACTAATCCAGAGGCCCATCCACTGGCGGTTCATCATCCAGAAATATTCCTTTGGCTTCCTGCTAAAAAAATGAATTACTGCCTGCTGACAACATGCTGTTCCTGAGCCCAAGATTGTTAAAGAATTGAGCATGTGTGGGTGTCGATCATTGTCGGAGGGTTTTTGAATAAAAGCTAAATTAATTGGCTCCACTTACTCTCTATTTTCTGCATATGCTCCTTTCTGGAATTAATGGGCAATTTGCTCGTGATGTTTAATACAAGCAAACGTCACTTTGTTAGCGTCTTATCATAAGTGATGCCATCTGTCCCATCTATTAACATAACAAGCGGGGGCAGCTGGATGGATAGTTCACGGGCCTTTCCTTGCATTGAGGTGATCAATAACCTGGAAATAGAGGCACCATGAGACACACTTGATAAATGTTTCTCTAGTGATGGAGTATATTTGGAGGACGCATTTTTGCTTGGCTGTAATTTCAGCCCTGCTTGCCCTGATGTCAATAAGGTGTAAATCATTCCAAGCTGCGGTACATCTATTTACAGGAACTGAGCGTTAACTTTGTGTAAAGTACTGGTAGAAACTTTATCTCATGAAATCGTGGAAGTGGCATTGATAAGTTGCAATCCTTCCCATTTAACAGTTGAGGGTGTGACGACTCAGGACACTGAAGCTTGTCTTAGAGTCACAGGGTAAGCCTCTGAGCTGGGACTAGACCCAAGTCTACCTGATGATGAAGTCTTTACTCTTTCTCTTTGCCATTGTCATCACCTAATTCCTGCAGAGGTCATGGGTCTCAGTGGTGCTATAAAGTACACGAGATGCATTCACCTGTCAATGGACTTTTGGGTTGTTTCCATGTCTTGGCTATACGTACATATATACTGTACAATGGAATATTATTCAGCCTTCAGAAGTAGGAAATCCCACCATTTGTGACAACATGGATGGACCTGAAAGGCATGACGCTGCATGAAATAAGCATTGTGGGGTTTTTTTCTAAATAAATGCCTTTGCCAAAATAAGATCTATTTTGAAAGTCATTTGAAAGACAGTGGTTTAAGGGAGGAAACCTAAGACCCAATGGCTGTAGATTCCAGACTCATAGTCTTTCCAGCCCGCACCAATGGTCTTTGTTGTGCCGAAAAGTTGCTTTTTTTGGCAATTCCTACTTGTAGATTCCTGGAGAAGGCATCTTTCCCATAAGCCTTCTTCATTTTTATTTGTAGAGCTTTATTTCCAGGAGACAGCGTGTTAGCTGGAGATGGGTATATATTTTTTAAACATCAAGGAAGATGTAATATGTTCAACAAAATGAAGCAGGCTCCCCCAGAGGTGAAGAGGAGAGGGTCTCTAGTTTTGCTTATCATCTTGCTGCAAACAGAAATCCACACGTCGACATAGTCCCCAGCACACACCACACACACAAAGCCTCCTTGGCAATATTTGGCCAAATTTGGGCTGATTATCCATAAAGCACAGCTGTCTTCCATGCTGGGGAAGAACAAAGAAACTGCAACTGCAGGAGGAGAGGGAAGAGTTTTCTTGAAGCAAAGCTACTGCCCAGTGATCAGGGCCTTTTGTTGTTTCCGTTTAAAACGAGGAAACCAGCTTCAGAGCTTGCCTTTGCTGACGGCCACGCTGGGAGAAACGCCAGCACGGAGCAGGGGGGTGTGCCCACCTGCTGCCTCCCCAAGCCGGCCCACCTGGGGAACACCCCCCGGAGGGGGTGCACGGCCTGCCTGAGCCTGGCAGCCCTCAGCCGGCCTGGCTTTGCCTATAATTTTGGGACGCAGCCCAGGCCTAAGAGGTTCCTGGGTGTAGCCTTGTTTTACAGAATTATTGGGTTTGTGGTAATAAAATCAGTGAGTATCAGTGACATTTGATTAAAAAGTGACGACTCTGAAACACCCATCTCACTTATAAACTGAATCCACCTGGACTTTTTGGTTTGTTTTGGATTTTTTGGTTTGTTTTGTTTTTTGATTGGGTCTATTTAATGTTTCATCACCCTGGCTTCAGTTCAGGAATCTTAAAAAATATAGCCACTATGGAGAATAATATCGAGGTTCCTTAAAAAAACTAAAAATAGAGCTACCGTATGGCCCAGCTATCTCAGTATTGGGCATATACCCTGAGAAAACCATAATTCAAAAAGGCACATGTGGACTTCCCTGGTGGTACAATGGTTAAGAATCCGCCTGCCAATGCAAGGGACACGGGTTCGAGCCCTGGTCCGGGAAGATCCCACATGCTGCAGAGCAACTAGGCCCGTGAGCCACAACTACTGAGCCCATGTGCCACAACTACTGAAGCCCACGCACCTAGAGCCCGTGCTCCGCAACAAGAGAAGCCACCGCAATGAGAAGCCCGCGCACCGCAACAAAGAGTAGCCCCCGCTCGCCACAACTAGAGAAAGCCCACGTGCAGCAACGAAGACCCAACTCAGCCAAAAATAAATAAATAAATAAATAAATTTATGATTAAAAAAAGAATTGATTAAAAAAAAAAAGGCACATGCACCCCAATGTTCATTGCAGCACTATTTACAATAGCCAGGACATGGCAGCAACCTAAATGTCCATCGACAGATGAATGGATAAAGAAGATGTGGTACATATATACAATGGAATATTACTCAGCCATAAAAAGGAATGAAATTGGGTCATTTGTAGAGACTTGGATGGACCTAGAGACTGTCATACAGAGTGAAGTAAGTCAGAAAGAGAAAAACAAATATCGTATATTAACACATATATGTGGAATCTAGAAAAATGGTACAGATGAACCTATTTGCAAAGCAGAAATAGACACAGAATTAGAGGACAAATGTATGGACACCAAGGGGGGAAAAGGGGGATGGGATAAATTGGGAGTTAGGGAGTGACATATATACACTACGATGTATAAAGTAGATAACTAATGAGAACCTACTGTATAACACAGGGAACTCTACTCAGTGCTTTGTGGTGACCTAAATGGGAATGAAATCCAAAAAAGAGGGGATATATGTACACATATAGCTGATTCACTTCTCTGTACAGCGGAAACTAACACAACATTGTAAGGCAACTATAGCCCCCCCCCAAAAAAAACAACTAATGTCCAGGACCTACCCCCAGAAACATAGACTCATGTTTTCTTTCTTTCTGTCTTTCTTTCTTTCTTTCTTCCTTCCTTCCTCTTTCCTTTCTTTCTTTCTCTTTCTCTCTTTCTCTCTTTCTCTCTTTCTTTCTTTCTTTTCCTCACATTTTCTGGAATGAGACCCAGTGGTAAGTATTGTGAAAACAACACTAACTAACAAAAACTTTTCAGTTGATTCAAATGTGTAGCCAAGGATGAGAACCATAGGCCAACTGTTGAAATATTTGCAATACAAGATTCTTTGTTTGGATTAAAATATATGTCAGGGCAAGTCTTGAGCCCCAATAGAATATTAAGGATTTCTCCCATGATAAAGTGCGTTGACAATGACGAAATCTTTAGGAAGGAAGTAAACAAACAAGTCTCATGGTACACGGTGCAGGCGTCATTTGTCATAGACCAGCCAACATCCCACCTGTGTTATGATAAGTGGCTTTAGTTGTGCAAGTTTTCCTGCCCTTCACAGTTGGGAACTGGGGGTTTATACTGCTGATGATAAAGAATGGTTCTCAGACATTTCCATGGCACAGGGGGTGAGTTATGACTCTGAGTTAAGTTTAACGAGGGAAAAAATAAGGCAGACGTGATGCTTTGTAGGATGGTCTGCTCTTCCCGAAGTAAAGACGCTGCAAGGTTAGTCTTCTCAACTTGCACCAGGATGAAATGCAGAAACTTAGGTTGTTTCGTGGTCTTTGAGGTAAAACAATGAGTCATAGATTTTTATTTTTATTGATTGATTGATTGATTTTATTTTTTAGTTTTTGGCCTCCCTGTGAGACTTGCAGGATCTTAGTTCCTGACCAGGGTTCGAGCCCGGGCCCTCGGCAGTGAAAGCACGTTGTCCTAACCACTGGTCTGCCAGGGAATTGCCAAGTCATAGATTTTTAAATATTCATTTAATGATGTTGGGGACTTGTCAAGTCTGCGAATGCCTGTAAGTTACGCATTTGGCTTCATGGGAGCTGGGCGCCCAAACACAGAATTCATCCTTCTTGCTCACTGATCATTCACTTAGAGTTACTAGTGAGTTTAGAATTTTTAGTGACCAACAATTCAAATTTATCTGGAAATAAAAGATTTCCCAGGATGCAGGATTTTCAGTGCTAAGACCATGCCATTCACAGTTGGTCACCCTAACACTGCAAATTATGACTTCAACAGACAACCCCACAGATGCACTTGACTTCCCCATACAATGTGTGTGTCCATAGCACACAGCCTGTGAGTTAAAATCCTAAGACAATTGCTTGTGGAAGCTTGCCCCAAACATTCTAGACTTGTCCAAATAATGTGAAAACACCCTGCTCCCCCTATACTTTTACATGGTTAATCCTTTCATTTAATCCTTTTAGATCCTACTCAGGGCAAAAGAACTTGTTCCATGTGTTTTAAAACTGGCAGAGAAGGGTTGGTGTGGTGTTTATAGATGGCATGCAGAGACTGGTCTAAGAAAAATTTGATCAATCCACTGCATTCTCTGGTAATTTGATAAGACTGATGAAGAGATACCTTTAGTTAAAAGTATTAATCTTTGGTTTCTTGTCCAACACCTTTGAGCTTCTGTGTATGAAGCAAACTTCATAAGATAACCATTAGAAAAACTTACTAATCAACTAAGCTAAGTTGATCAAGAGTACATCCATTATTTATCCATTATATCCACTGAAGTTAGGGATCACCATTTTGACAGCCTTAGTAGTGAAGAAGGGAAAACAATCATTTGATAGAGTTTTATGACCTGGGCTGGGTGATTTTTTTAAATTTTTATTTTATATTGGACTGTAGTTGACTTACAATGCTATGTTAGTTTCAGGTATACAGCAAAGTGATTCAGTTATAGATATACATATATAATAGCTATTCTTTTTCAATAATTTTTCCCATTTAGGTTATTACAGAATATTGAGCAGAGTTCCCTGTGCTATCCAGTAGGTTCTGTTGTTTATCTATTTTATATTTAGTAGTGTGCATATGTCAATCCCAATCTCCCAATCTATCCCTCCCCCCTTCCCCTCTCCCCTTTGGTAACCAAAAGTTTGTTTTCTAAGTCTGTGAGTCTGCTTCTGTTTTGTAAATAAGTTCATTTGTATCATATTTTTTTAGATTCTGCATATAAGTGATATATGATATTTGTCTTCCTCTGTCTGACTTACTTAACTTAGTATGATAATCTCCAGGTTTATCCATGTTGATGCAAATGGCATTATTTCATTCTTTTTACTGGCTGAGTAATATTGCATTGTATAAATGTGCCACACCTTCTTTATCCTTTCATCTGTCGATGGACTTTTGAGCTCCTGTGTATGAAGGAAGCTTCATAAGATAACCATTAGAAAAACTTATTAATCAACTAAGCTAAGGTGATTGAGAGTACATCCATTATTTATCCGTTATATCCATAGCCAATATTATAGCCCCTGAAGTGGAGGATTACCATTTTGACAGCCTTAGTAGTAGAGCAGGGAAAACAATCAAGGGGTCATTTTGATAGAGTTTTATAGCCTGGGCTGGGTGATTTAAAGGTAGGTCTTACAAGGCAGGAAACATGTTAGGATTAGTTTGGAATTGACGGGTACAGAGGCCAAGGTCTTGAATAGAGTCTTGATGAGAAAACTGTAAATCATGATAAGTAGTCTATTTTAGTTTGTTTACAGTTTTATTCTGACTTGAGTATTCCTTAGAGCAAGAAGACAATTATTTTGTGCTTGTTCTGAGTATTATTTAATATAGGAAGAAGAAAATATGCCCAGCCTTGTTTAATACAGGAACAGGACATTACTCTGGTTTGGGTTCTCCAGTCTTTTAATATTGTGGTCACCTGTTGGTTTGGCGGGGGTGTGTTGTGGTAGAACTCCTGAGTTCTTCTTCTGGAGGAGTCTCTCCCCTGAGAAATATTATGTCAAATCTTGGTGGGACCGTTAATGTAGATAATGACTCCCACTTGCACGGGTTGTGAGACTAGGGGCTGGCAGAAGTAAGTCAAACTCTTCCTGGAATTTGGTTTGTAAGCAGAAACGTACAAGAATTTAAAAATGGTTGTAGTTGGTTTTTTCAGCTGGTTGAAGAAACCATTCATTCCTACAGCCTGTTTCCCTAAAATTACCTTTGTGCACAGTGCTTTTTGAGTTTCCCTTCAAGGTACTCTCATATCATTTCAAAGTTTTTCTTTTCGTTGTAGTTGTCTAAGTGAGACAGAATTTGCCTCTGTTAGATTTAACCAAAAGAGACTATTTGACACATTTAACCATTATTTGCAAAAATACTATTTTCTGCATAGCCCGTATCTGATCCCAATATGTCAATGTGTCAATTTCAAGTAGTGACTGCATCAGAAAAGTACACTTGAGAATTATTTACTTAACCATCTAAGCAATCTTTTTTCCGGAGGTGGGAGATAGGATCCTTTTCATTCAGAAATATTTTTCATTTGTTTTTGTTTATTCAACCCCGATTTGAATTCCTGCCATGTGCCAGGCACTGTTCTAGGGGTTAGTAATACCACAGTAAACAGAAGCCCTGTTGCTTTGATGGAATGTACGTTTTAGTGGCAGTAGACAGCAAACAAGGAAATATACGTCAAACAGCAATTAATTTTAAAGAAAAATAAAGATTAAGTGTGATAAAGAGTGCTGGTAAGCGAGGAGGAGAGCCGCCATTCTATCAGAGTTGGGTCAAGGACGACCTCTCATTGAAATGTGATGTTTGGCGGTCCAGTGGTTCGAACTCCTCCGCGCTTCCGTTGCAGGGGGCACAGGTTTGATCCCTGGTCAGGGAACTAAGATCCCCCAAGCCAAAAAAAGAGAAATGTTTGAACAAAGACTTTAAAGTGAAGAGGGAGCCACCAGGCTCTCTGCGGGTCAAGGCAGCAAGAATGGGATGTGCAACAGCCCCCGGGGCAAGGGTATGACTGGAAAATTTGGGGACCAGTATGAATGGCACCCAGGGCACCCCAGGGGGCTGGGAAGGGTTGAGCTCAGAGAGGTAATGGGAAGGTCTTCCAGCCTCTTTGCCTTTTGCTTGCAGCAAAATTGTAGCCACTGCAGGATTTTGAGTAGATGAATAATATGGTTGACTTCCATTTAAGAAAAACCATTAACCTGTTCGCTATACTAATACAGGGCTGAAGCAGGGGCAAGGATTTTTACAGCCAGGAAACCTGATATAGATTATATCATAAGCCACATGAGAGAACGCGGTGGTGAGGACGGGAGGTGGGAGGGGGGGTGTTCAGAAGTTGTTTAGATTTGGAGTATGTTTTTTTCAAATAAATTTATTTATTTATTTATTTTTGGCTGCGTTGGGTCTTCGTTGCTGCGCGCGGGCTTTCTCTAGTTGCAGCGAGCGGGGGCTACTCTTCGGTGCTGCGCGCGGGCTTCTCATTGCGGTGGCTTCTCTTGTTGCGGAGCACGGGCTCTAGGCGTGTGGACTTCAGTAGTTGTGACTCACGGGCTCAGTAGTTGTGGCCCGCAGGCTCTAGAACGCAGGCTCAGTAGTTGTGGCGCATGGGCTTAGTTGTTCCGCGGCATGTGGGATCTTCCCGGACCAGGGCTCGAACCCGTGTCCCCTGCATTGGCAGGCGGATTCTCAACCGCTGCGCCACTGGGGAAGTCCCTAGAGTATATTTTTGAAGGCTGATCCCGTCGCATTTGCTCTTGGATTGGGTGTGAAGTGGGAGAGAAAGAGAGAGCTCAAGGATGAACCTAAGATTTTTGCCCTGAGTCACAAGAAAAATGGAGACAATGTTCACTGACCTGGGGAAAGTCAATGTGGAGGCGATTTGGGGAGGAAATCTAGAACTCTGCTTTGGACATGAAGGGTGAGAGGTCTGCTTGCATCCAAGATGAAATGTCCAGTAAACAATTGGTTATAGAGTCTGGAATGCGTGGTAGAGATACTAGTTGGAAATAAATGTATCCGTCACCAGCCAAAATAGGTTATTTGAAACCTTGAGACTAGAAGGGATTAGCCAGGGAGTGACAGTAGGTAGAGACAGGGTCCAAGGATGGTGATCTGGGGCATTTCAGTATGTAAAGGAATGGGGAATGTAGAAGAACGAGGGCGGGACCCTGAGAAGTGGGCAGTGAGTTTAAGTAAGAGCCAGACGTGACTAATGTCTTAGAAAGCAACTGATGGAACTTTTTCAAGAAGGAGGGGCCATTGCTTGTGTTCAAGGAAAATGCCATATTAACTCCTTCAGCCATGTGGCTACCCAAGCAGACATCATGCCCATAAGCTTATGCAGAAAGAATTACATTCATGGGAAAATCAACAGGGGGTTGGGGGACACATCCTTGACTCCCCAACATTCAGCCAGGCCACAGTGTATATATCTGGTTCCCCAGACTCTCGATGTCAGCAGCCTTGCGTGTTGCCTAACTAAAACAATTTTATTCTTCAGAAATAAGTTTGTAAAAACAGAGCTGAGCATAGCCTTGAAACTCTAGGAGGTGCTCAGAACGAGACTGACAACCTTAAGTAGGAAATATCCATGCTAATTAATCAACCTTAATTAACAAATATCAATGTCTCTTGCTCCTTCTAACAATCCTTGGTTTACCAAATCTACCTTGGTTCTGTTTGTGATGTTGATGGATTAGGTAACATCGCTGTTTCAACGAAGTGCCAACATACCTGGCTTGTTTCCAAGAAAATGAAGAACTATGGCAGCACCCTGGAGCAAACCAGGCTGCAGGCACCCAACTCAGCCTCAGAAAATACCCAGACTCTCAAAGGCTACCATTTGGAAGCAAACTGTGACCAAATCGTTTTTTAAAACGTGAACAATAAAATTGCTTTGACCTTAGGAGATGTGTTCCAGTCCGGAGGCAGCTGAGTTAGTTCTGGGGCCGCAGGCAGTAGATTTTTACATGAAAACACCCAGTACACGTGAACTTTAGAGTGTCCTTGTCTACTCTCCTCCAAAAGGCTTTAGGCATCACACACAGATATGCTAAAACACATATCGGTTGTCTCATAGCAAACAAAACACATACTTACCATCGTTATCGTCAGCGAAATGACAGCAACAACGAATGGACCTAAAATGGTTGATTATCCCCGTAACAGTCTACTTCGATAGCAGACGGTGAAAGTAGAGGCATTATCTAACATCAGTAATAGTCTCAGCAAGGGGATCGGTTGATGCAAATTTGGCAAGGAGGTAATCAATCGGTTCAGGATTTTAAACTCTTTCTTCCTACCTGAGCTACGCTAGGCACCTGGAAGACATCTCGAAATAAAGAGGCTGCAGCGTGTCTCCTAGGATTGGAGGTAAGGCGTGGCCGCATGCAGAGCTGATGGTATCCAGGCAGCCGGGGTAGGGGGCGCGCATCTTTCTAGGGAGCGTCTCCACTGGTCCTTGGGACTGGGGCTAGGTGGGAAGAAAGACAGATGGGCAGTAAGTTCAAAGGTGCTGAGACTTGAAAGCGATGAGGCTATACCTGAGATGAGGAAACTCACCTGATAAAAGTTGGGGGCACCTGGTAGAGAGTGGTGAGCCAGGCGACAAACAGTAAAGAGAGCTTATGTTTCTTAAACACTGACAAGTTCGTTATTTCTTGTAGTGCCTTTAGGAACCCTCGAGGGTAGAGAGCGACATCACCTACATATACATGCACATTTGACTTACTCAGATTTTAGTATATTTTCTTGGAGAGAGAAACAGCCCCACAATTCTCCCCCTCTCCACACAGCTCTGTTCCTCAGCTCCAATGAGGAAAGAGAGAGTAAGCTTTGTGTTACATCTTGACTTTTGCGTTTCTGAGTGCCATGATCTTGATGCTATTGAGACCATTTATGTGGTCTCCAGGAGTAATTTTTAGTTTAACAGATTTTTTGCCTTTGCAGTGAATTCAGAATGTAATCCTCAGAATTAGATGCAACACCGCTGTTCTATTAATATTCCTAATTTACAGATGAAAAATAAAACAAAACGAAAAACAGGGGAAGGTTTCTTCTGTATAGAAACATTTCTAGCTAACTATGCAGAAGAAATACGAGAATTAGAAAGTCATCGTTCTGAAAGCCTTCATGGAAATATGGATTTAGACCAGGATCATCAATGCTGAGACCATTTAATGTAAGATGGTTAAAGATGGCACCACTAGACCCCATTGGCCAGCCTAAATACTTGCCTTTAGATGCAGTACAGCAGGAAGTACAGACACAACCCATGAAATATTCTTGCCAAAAGATGTAAACCCAATCTAATCAAGCCTCCAGATTCTTCAGTGAATAAATGACATGGAAAAAGAGGGAGGGGGCCTTCTTACAGGTTACAAGACTCTTAGGAGAGATGCCAACTAAATGCAATGTGGTTCTTTCTTTTTTTTTTTTTTAATCCTGATTCAAATAAACTGGCTACCGTAAAAGACATTTGGAGGCAATCAGTAAACTGAAGAACATTGCCTGAATATTAGATAACATTAAAGAATCCCATTAATGTTGTTAAGGGTCATAATGGCATTGTAATTGTGCCTCCAAAGTCATTATTTGTCAGATGTATATGCTAAGGCATTTGTTATTGAAAATAGATTGGTGTCTGTAATGTGTTTTAAAATACACCAGAAAAGAAAATGAGATTACTCAGGAGTTAATAATTGGTGAAATAATAAGCCCCTGGACATTCATGACACATTTATCTCTACTTTTATCATTTCCACAATCAAAAGTTTTAAAATGCATAAAAGGAAAAAAGTATAAAATATTCCATGTCCAGCTCTATTGCTCTCTTTCCTTACCTGGGTATATTTTTCTTCTAATCACTTTTCATTCCCTCCTATAGAATATATTTTTTCCCCTTCAGTATGTAAGCTCATGGAGAGTAGTCTTTTTTTTTTTTTTTCTTTTTAATTTATTTTATGTTTGGCTATGTTGGGTCTTTGTTGCTGCGTGCGGGCTTTCTCCAGTTGTGGCGAGCGGGGGCTACTCTTCGTTGCGGTGCGCGGGCTTCTCATTGCGGTGGCTTCTCTTGTTGTGAAGCATGGGCTCTAGGTGCGGGCTTCAGTAGTTGTGGCATGTGGGCTCAGTAGTTGTGGCTCGCAGGCTCTAGAGCACAGGCTCAGTAGTTGTGGCATGCAGGCTCAGTAGTTGTGGCGCATGGGCTTAGTTGCCTCACAGCGTATGAGATCTTCCCGGACCAGGGCTTGAACCCGTGTCTGCTGCATTGGAAGGCGGATTCTTAACCACTGCGCCACCAGGAAAGTCCCTGATTTGTTGATGGTTGGATTAACCTCCAGTGTGTAGAACAGGGCCTGGCACCTACTGGGAGCTTAATGAATGCTATGATTGTTGAATGAAAATGATGATAAAAAATTAAATAAATAAAATGAAGTTAAAAAACATAAGTGAGTACTTACGTCCTATGGAACACTAGTCCAAGTCCAGGATTACATGCCCAGGGAGGAAATAACTTCAGAAAACCCTGTACTTCACGCCTCCCTCTTAGAGATCCACAAAGCACGTGAATGTATCAATGCATCTTAGAAAACTCCCCTTAAAGAATCTTGCTTATTTTTGAGGAATCGACTTATTTCATTATAACACTAACACTTCCCAGGATTTATCTTTACAAAAGATACTGTGGAGGACGCTCACTTCCAGAGTGAAAGGGACACTCTGAGAAGCTAAAAAGTAAGGACTAAGCTTGGGTCACGCTTCTACCTGGAAGGGACGGATGGAGAGCCAGGAAGGTAGAACATGGGAATTGGAGTCTCACTCTTTTCTCATTGGTTCTTCACCCACACATTTTCAGATGATTCTCTAAATAAGATCCCAACCGCCATCTACCTTCAAGAGGAACGTGGAGGAGAGGGAAGAGGAGGGGTGGAGACAAGGAAAATCCTCATGGAAAAGCCACACTGATGCCTTGTGGGGAGACCAGAGGCAGGAGCAGTTGTTGCCTCCAGAGAAGCATCTTTTTTTTTAAAATTATTTTATTGAAATATAGTTGATTTACAATGTTGTGTTAATTTCTGCTGTACAGCAAAGTGATTCAGTTATACATATATACGTAAATTCTTTTTCATATTCTTTTTCATTAGGGTTTATCACAGGATACTGAATATAGTTTCCTGTGCTCTGCAGTAGGATCTTGTTGTTTATCCATTCTATATGTGATGGTTTGCATCTGCTAATCCCAAATTCCCACTCCATCCCTCCCCACCTCCGCCTTGGCAACCACCAGTCTGTTCTCTATGTCCATGAGTCTGTTTTGTAGATAAGTTTGTTTCTGTCATATTTTAGATTCCACACATAAGTGATATCAAATGGTATTTCTCTTTCTCTTCTGACTTACTTCACTTAGTATGATCATCTCTAGGTCCATCCATGTTGCTGCTAATGGCATTATTTCATTCTTTTTTATGGCTGAGTAGTATTCCATTGAATATATGTACCACATCTTCTTTATCCATTTATCCGTCAATGGACATTTATGTTGTTTCCATGCCTTGGCCATCGTAAATAGTGCTTCTATGAACATTGGGGTGCATGTATCTTTTCAAATTAGAATTTTGTCTGGATATATGCCCAGGAGTGGGATTGCTGGATCATGTGGCAACTCTATTTTTAGTCTTTTGAGGAACCTCCATACTGTTTTCCACAGTGGCTGCACCAGATTACATTCCCACCAACAATGTTAAGAGGGTTCCCTTTCAGAGAAGCATCTTTATACCCCATACTGCCCAACCCAGCATGGATTCCAGAGATCCTAGTTCAAGGCGCCACCAGCACCAGAAGATTATGTCTCTGAAGCTCACCCAAGAAATATGAGATCCAAAGGTTCTTGTGATTCAGCCTCACTTTGAAATACCTAAAAATGTTTCCAGAAATGGCTGAATTTGGAATCTTTCTGTTCCCCAGTCTCCAACCATGTCTCAGCCACTTACCCTTTGGCATTTAGTGTTCTCACTTAGGGGGGAAAAGAAGCCAAAGGAGTAAAAACAAAAATATATTTTAAAAAATCCAAACCCAACAAGAACAGAAAGCAAAATCCTGAACAGCTTGACAGGTCTAGTCTTTCTTAAAACACAATTATTTTAATAAATGCAGTACACTCTCCACTCCTGCCTGTTTTAAAATGGATTTGAAGGTGAACTCTGCTAGCAAACCTGCATAAAAATCTAAATCTAAATTTTCACTGCAGAGGAAATAAATGGAAAGACAGTAAAGCATGAAGTGAATTTTTTTTAACATCTTTATTGGAGTATAATTGCTTTACAATTGTGTGTTAGTTTCTGCTGTATAACAAAGTGAATCAGCTATATGTATACATATATCCCCATATCCCCTACCTCTTGCGTCTCCCTCCCACCCTCCCTATCCCACCCCTCTAGGTGGTCACAAAGCACCGAGCTGATCTCCCTGTGCTATGCAGCTGCTTCCCACTAGCTATCTATTTTACATTTGGTAGTGTATATATGTCCATGCCACTCTCTCCCAGCTTACCCTTCCCCCTCCCCGTGTCCTCAAGTCCATTCTCTACGCCTGCATCTTTATTCTTGTCCTGCCCCTAGGTTCTTCAGAACCATTTTTTTTAGATTCCATATATATGTGTTAGCATACAGTATTTGTTTTTCTCTTTCTGACTTACTTGACTCTGTATGACAGACTCTAGGTCTACCCACCTCACTACAAGTAACTCAATTTCGTTTCTTTTTATGGATGAGTAATATTCCATTGTATATATGTGCCATATCTTCTTTATCCATTCATGTATTGATGGACACTTAGGTTTCTTCCACGTCCTGGCTATTGTAAATAGTGCTGCAATGAACATTGTGGTACATGACTCTTTTCAAATTATGGTTTTCTCAGCGTATATGCCCATTAGTAGGATTGCTGGGTTATATGGTAGTTCTATTTTTAGTTTTTTAAGGAACCTCCATACTGTTCTCCATAGTGGCTGTATCAATTTACATTCCCACCAACAGTGCAAGAGGGTTCCCTTTTCTCCACACCCTCTCCAGCATTTATTGTTTGTAGATTTTGTGATGATGGCCATTCTGACTGGTGTGAGGTGACACCTCACTGCAGTCTTGATTTGCATTTCTCTAATGATTAGTGATGTTGAGCATCCTTTCATGTGTTTGTTGGCAATCTGTATATCTTCTTTGGAGAAATGTCTATTTAGGTCTTCTGCCCATTTTTGGATTGGGTTGTTTTTTTGATATTGAGCTGCATGAGCTGCTTGTATATTTTGGAGATTAATCCTTTGTCAGTTGCTTTCTTTGCAAATATTTTCTCCCATTCTGAGGGTTGTCTTTTTGTCTTGTTTATGGTTTCCTTTACTATGCAAAAGTTTTTAAGTTTCATTAGGTCCCATTTGTTTATTTTTGTTTTTATTTCTCTAGGAGGTGGGTCAAAAAGGATTTTGCTGTGATTTATGTCATAGAGTGTTCTGCCTATGTTTTCCTCTAAGAGTTTTATAGTGTCTGGCCTTACACTTAGGTCCTTAATCCATTTGGAGTTTATTTTTGTGTATGGTGTTAGGGAGTGTTCTAATTTCATTCTTTTACATGTAGCTGTCCTGTTTTCCCAGCACCACTTATTGAAGAGGCTGTCTTTTCTCCATTGTATATTCTTGCCTTCTTTATCGAAGATAGGGGGACCATATGTGTGTGGGTTTATCTCTGGGCTTTCTATCCTGTTCCATTGATCTATATTTCTGTTTTTGTGCCAGTACCATACTGTCTTGATTACTGTAGCTTTGTAGTATAGTCTGAAGTCAGGGAGCCTGATTCCTCCAGCTCTGTTTTTCTTTCTCAAGATTGCTTTGGCTATTCGGGGTCTTTTGTGTTTCCATACAAATTGTGAAATTTTTTGTTCTAGTTCTGTGGAAAATGCCATTGGTAGTTTGATACGGATTGCATTGAATCCGTAGATTGCTTTGTGTAGTATAGTCATTTTCACAATGTTGATTCTTCCCATCCAAGAACATGGTATATCTCTCCATCTGTTTGTATCATCTTTAATTTCTTTCATCAGTGTCTTATAGTTTTCTGCATGCAGGTCTTTTGTCTCCTTAGGTAGGTTTATTCCTAGGTATTTTATTCTTTTTGTTGCAATGGTAAATGGGAGTGTTTCCTTAGTTTCTCTTTCAGATTTTTCATCATTAGTGTATAGGAATGCAAGAGATTTCTGTGCATTATTTTTGTATCCTGCTACTTTACCAAATTCATTGATTAGCTCTAGTAGTTTCCTGTTAACATCTTTAGAATTCTCTATGTATAATATCATGTCATCTGCAAACAGTGACAGTTTTACTTCTTCTTTTCCAATCTGGATTCCTTTTATTTCTCTTTCTTCTCTGATTGCTGTGGCTAAAACTTCCAAAACTATGTTGAATAATAGTGGTGGGAGTGGGCAACCTTGTCTTGTTCCTGATCTTAGTGGTAATGGTTTCCAGTTTTTCACCATTGAGAACGATGCTGGCTGTGGGTTTGTCATATGTGGACTTCATTATGTTGCAGTAAGTTCCCTCTGTGCCTACTTTCTGGAGAGTTTTTATCATAAATGGGTGCTGAATTTTGTCAAAAGCTTTCTCTGCATCTGTTGAGATTATCATATGGTTTTTATCCTTCGATTGGTTAATATGGTGTATCACATTGATTGATTTGTGTATACTGAAGAATCCTTCCATTCCTGGGATAAATCCCACTTGATGATGGTGTACGATCCTTTTAATGTGCTGTTGGATTCTGTTTGATAGTATTTTGTTGAGGATTTTTGCATCTATGTTCATCAGTGATATTGGCCTGTAATTTTCTTTTTTTGTGGCATCTTTGTCTGGTTTTGGTATCAGGGTGATGGTGGCCTCGTAGAATGAGTTTGGGAGTGTTCCTCCCTCTGCTATATTTTGGAAGAGTTTGAGAAGGATAAGTGTTAGCTCTTCTTTAAATGTTTGATAGAATTCACCTGTGAAGCCATCTGGATGAAGTGAATTTTTATTGTGGGTTAAAGAGGACCAGATAAAGCGGCTTCAGCATCCATTGTGTCAGCCACGGATGCAGAAAGCATTTTCCCATTTGAAGAAGATGGAGTGTGCGGTTCAACTTACAACTTCAGGGAAAGTTACCAGACTCCTCTCAACCCAACTTTTCTTATGCTGTAGGATGCCTTTCTGGAGATCACGCACCACCTCTGAGCAAGAACATATGTTTACAAGGAAAGGGATATTCTGTCTCCCCAGCACCTCTCATTAAGCTCTGCAAGTCCTCAGGTCACCTTCACAGCCAGGGCTTCTTCTACCCTGGACTGTTCACAGGCGCTCAGTATTTCTTCCTGGGAAATAAACCTAATTGATATATTTTCCAGGGTGTCGCCTCAGTCCTGCAGGAACCCATGGAACTAAATGAAAATCTATGTTTCACATTTTGGATGAGAAGGTAGTCGTGTCTGTATTAAAATTAATGAGAGCAGCCAACAAGCCAGCAAGCCAACAACTACAATTTCTTCATAGCAGCATGAACGTGCTGTCCAAAGTGCCAACGGAGAAAATGCTATTTGAGTCCTTGACCATGTTTTAAGCTTTAATAACATTTGGTTTGAAAATGAATAATACAGGTCCTCTATGATTTGGATCATCATACTGCATTATTTTCTTTCATTTAGAAGATTATTATCTTATAATAGCTACCCTTGCATGGCACGTACTGTTTGCCAAGCACTGCTCTGATAGCCTTAAACTTGCCTACTTATTGAATTCTCTGATCAGCCCTATGAGATAAATCCTATAGTGATCCTTTTTTTACAGACAGGGAAACTGAGGCACAGCGATGTTACATAACTTGCCCAATTTTACATAGTCAATCAGGGGCATTTCCAGGATGTCACCTGAAGCGGGTCAGCTGGAGTCTGTATTTTTAACTCTATGACAATGGCCCTTAGGTGGTCACATGTTAGAGCCACCTGGGACACTTTTTCAAAATATCCATGCCCACATGGATGAACCTAGAGATTATCATACTGAGTGAAGTAAGTCAGACAGAGAAAGAAATATAATATATGCAGAATCTAAAATAAATGATACAAATGAACTTATTTACAAAACAGAAACCGACTCATAGACTTAGAGAAGGAACTTATGGTTACCAGCGGGGAAGGGTGGGGAGGAGGGATAGTCAGGGACTTTGCGATTGACAGGTACACTCTGCTTTCTTTCTTTCTTCCTTCCTTTCTTTTGGCTGCACTGGGCCTTAGTTGTGGCATGCGGGATCCAGTTCCCTGACCAGGGGTCGAACCCGTGCCCCCTGCATTGGGAGCGTGGAGTCTTACCCACTGGACCACCAGGGAAGTCCCCACTCTGCTTTATTTAAAATGGATAACCAACAAGGACCTACCGTAGAGCACAGGGAACTCTGCTGAGTATTCTGTAACAGCCTAATTGGGAAAAGAATTTCAAAAGCATAGATACGAGTACATGTATAACTGAATCACTTTGTTGTACACCTGAAACTAACACAACATTGTTAATCAACTATAGTTCAATATAAAATAAAAAGTGAAACAAAACCAAAAAACATCCATGCCCAAGCTAAGTTCCAAACAAGTAGTTGAGAAAAACTGCCTGGGGAAGATTGTAGTAGAAGGACATTGAGAGCAAGCTCTATCACTCTCTACCTGAGAGCGGGGTACTCAGGTAATTCATTTAACCTCTCTAAGCCTCAGTAGTTCTCATCTGTCAAGTGGGATAGTCCTGGCTCCCACCTGGTAAGGCTGTTGTTGTGAGCATTCCGGGTCAGTTGGCCACCTGTCCTAGTTAACACAGACTGAGCAGGGTCTCAGGACCTGGGACTTTTGGCGCTTAAACTGAACAGGTGGGGACAAACCGTGACTGGTTTTGCATCATCACAAAATGAGCTAATGCCACCATGTCAAGCACATTTCTCCAAGCACTTGTCAGCTCTCAGCAAACAGTAGTTATTAGATTCGTGTTTTATATACATCTATTTTGCTTTAAAGGCATCCCATATCTAAGGGATTTTCAAGGCAGGGATGAACAGGCAGATTTGAAGTTCAGAAGAAGGCCAGGGTGGCTGGACCACATAAAGCAAGAGGTAGCTACGGTCAATCTCAGGGGTAAGAAGAGTAATAAAAAGCCAGAGAGCAATATACAGGGATAGAGATTCAATCTGGTCGCATTAAGTAAACCTCAACAGGTGAGAGTTTCAGATGGGAAAACGGCCAGAGAAGGTCATGTACTGGGACTCGTGTTAGTCAGGAGAGGAAGAGGCTTGCCATCTGTGGCTTGGCAAGGGTTTGTGTTTGTCTGTGTTTGGACAAGATTACGGAGTGGTCTTGTCCTGATCCATCCTGGTCACAAACTGGATTTCCCTGATGTTTATGTCCTGTGAAAGTGTCTGTGTTTTATAGGAGTACAACAAGGTCTATCTGAGATGTCAGGGACCATTCTTCTTTTTTCTCATTGGGCTACTACAAAAAAATAAAATAAAATAACTTAAATAATAATTTAACCCTCATTGAGTTGACAGTCGGGGACCAAAGATAGGTGTTCAGCAAAAAGTCACTCATGTAATGAATTGATTCCTTAATCTTGTGGTAAGTCCAGTGAAGAATAGTTTCAACAAAAGTCTATATTATTAAGGATGTTAAATCAATTTGAGGGAGAGGGTTGGAGTGGAGGAAATGAGCAACAGAAAACACAGGTCTTTCAGTGGTTGAGAAATATCTACAGCCACATACAGTTTATTCCTATTTGTATACGGAAAAATGAAGAAAGCATAGACCAATTGTGTTGTATTTTAATGCTTTCAATTAAATTGATTATGCACTCAGGTATAATGACTGCTTTTGAGATCATGACAAATGTCCACCTTGGAATCCCTATGTGGGCCTGAGGTCTGGGTTAGATGACCCTTTAATCACACTCTTTTGTCCCCTGGACACTCCAATGGCGATACTACATCTCAGAGTGAGATGTTTTAGCCAAGCAGATGTTAACTTCCAATGAAAACAGAATATAGAAGAAACAAGTCCTTATTAAACTAAAACTATAGTGTCTCCACCTTTATCTGGAAAATAGAGGGCACAGTACACGCTGCTCCTTTAAATATCCATCTAAGATTTATTCCTAGATGAATTGAAAGGACCCTGGGCCACCTCTTCCTTATAACCTGCCAGGGTGAGTGGGAATAAATATCCATGTCATTATCACTTTCTGTTGGGCGTCATCCTGTTGTGCAACTTGGCATACCAGCTTTAGGAGTGACCCTGGAATCAATTAACAGTGAATTATTTATAGGAGAAAGGGCTGCAAAGTGTTTCCCAGCTGTTGTTTCATGAAAGACATTCTTGTTCTTTTCAGATGTTGCTCCGGGGCGTGAACGTAAGTGACCAATTCCATCATCAGAATGAAAGGGATTTTCTTTTCCTTTTCCAGATATCAAGACCTGCCCACTCAATGGATCCCTCGGCTCACTTTTGGAAAGTTGAACTGTCAATCATCGCTGTGCAATTTTAGCTGTAGTCTTGCTAAATGGAGCTCTTCATTGCCATTGGGCTGGACCTAGTTTAAATGCAGAAACACGTGAGGTAGGTTCTTTCACCACCAAATATGGTCGTTTTGAGAGTCAATGGTAGATCAGAATTCACCAGTGAGGGGCTTCCCTGGTGGCACAGTGGTTAAGAATCCACCTGCCAATGCAGGGGACATGGGTTCCAGCCCTGGTCCGGGAAGATCCCACATGCCGCGGAGCAACTAAGCCCGTGCGCCACAACTACTGAGCCTGTGCTCTAGAGCCTGTGAGCCACAACTACTGAGCCCGCATGCCACAACTACTGAGCCCACGCGCCTAGAGCCCGTGCTCCGCAACAAGAGAAGCCACCGCAATGAGAAGCCCGCGCGCAGCACCGAAGAGTAGCCCCCGCTGGCCGCAACTAGAGAAAGCCCGCGTGCAGCAGCGAAGACCCAACGCAGCCAAAAGTAAATTAATTAATTAAATACATTTTTTAAAAAAATTGTCGATGCCATCGTCTTTAAAAAAAAAAGAATTCACCAGTAAGAAGTTACACGGTGACACCCTTCAAGTACCCACCCTCTTCCCTTCTCTTAAGCGCTGCTTGGAAACATAACTTACCCTTATAATAACCCAAACAAAATCTCATCAGCAAGGCAGAATCTTAACGCTGTCCAAAGGAGGAAGTTGAGACCCCCTGCAATTTTCTGTTGCCATTCACATCAAAACAAACCCATTCAGTTTCCCAGTTCCTTTAGGAAATTCTTCTATTTTCAAGGAGAAGGCAGCTAGTAGATAAACTAATTGGGGGAAAGACATTCAGTAAATATGAATGTGCTGACTAAAGGCAGAAGGCAGATGTTCATTTCTTTAGGAGTCTTCTGGGAATTTGAGGAGGGATTCTGATGTGAGAATTCCTTGCAGAGCCAGGAAAACACCTAGAATTGAAGTCTGCATGGCATTTAATTTGCTGACAACTTCAGAAGAGACCGCAGTCGTGTGGGGTTCTTTGTTGAGCGTTACATCTTTTTCAGGCAACAAAGTGAGATATAGGGTGAGACTCTCCTTCACATTCCCGATGTTTCACCCTGTTAAACAAGATTATTAAGGTTTTCTCCCTCTTCCTCCTATGTTATTTTGGTGAGGAGCGAGAAGGGAAGGAAAACTAAGCCACAGATAATACTTTCCCGATGGCTGTGTTTGCTTTCAGGTCTGAGAACAAATGCACATCTCTTTGGGGAAAGTCAGACTAACACTCCCCACTTGTGCACATGGGCTCTCATACACACATCTGTAGAAAGAACCAAGCAGACAGAAGTGGGGATATACAAAACCGTATAATCTAGTGTGAAACTCCAAAAGTGATCATGATTGGATCATGAGTTGTCTTCTGTTTACAATTTTAGAGCTGTAGATAGGTAAGCACACAGGGAAATATTCTGCAAATGAGTAACATACATGCTCAGCGCTGCTGTTCTTCTTGTCACATTTTCACAAGAGCTGCCTTTTCTCGGGAACCCTCCTACGCTGTTGGTGGGAATGTAAGTTGGTGCAGCCACTATGGGAAAACAGTATGGAGGTTCCTCAGAAAACTAAAAATAGAGTTGCCATATGATCCAGCAATCCCAACCCTGGGCATATATCCAGACAAAACTGTAATTCAAAAAGATACATGCACCCCTATGTTCATAGCAGCACTATTTACAGTAGCCAAGACATGGAAGCAACCTAAATGTCCATCGACAGATGAATGGATAAAGACGATGTGGTACATATATACAACGGAATATTACTCAGCCATAAAAAAGAATGAAATAATGCCATTTGCAGCAACATGGATGGACATAGAGATGATCATACTAAGTGAAGTAAGTCAGGAAGAGAAAGAGAAATGCCATTTGATATCACTTATATGTGGAATCTAAAATATGACACAAATGAACTTATCTACGAAACAGAAACAGACTCACGGACATAGAGAACAGACTACTGGTTGCCAAGGGAGAGGGGGTTGGGGGAGGGATGGAGTGGGAATTTGGGATTAACAGATGCAAACTAGCATATATAGAATGGATATACAACAAGGTCCTACCGTAGAGCACAGGGAGCTATTTTCAATATTCTATGATAAACCATCATGGAAAAGAATATAAAAATAGAATGTATATCTATATATGTATAACTGAATCACTTGGCTGTACAGACGAAATTAATACAACATTGTAAAACAACCATACTTCAATTTAAAAAAAGATACATAAAAAGAGTTGCCCTTTCTCTCTTTTTCAGAAAGTTTCCTAGAAGCGCTGTGCTGTGGAAAGAGCAGTGGCTTTGTCGTCTCCAAGGCATATGTGCCCCATCCGTCACTTTCCAGCCATCAGTGCTTGACGGTGAGTTACTCATTCTTAACCTGCTCACACTGCAGCTTTTTTCAGCTGAAGCCATTCCCCCTGCCGTGGGCTCATCTCCATGGATTCAGGTGGTTACCGTGGGCTCCCCAGAAAGACGCACCTAGAAAAGCACCCCCCAAAACCTTGAGGATTGGTCGACTTATGTAGAGCAGCTCTGGCAGACCCTCAAGGGGTAAAAACTTCCTGGAGACTCTCCATCAGCAGTTCTGAAATGACGCTACCCTCCAAATGTTAGAATCCAGGTTCCTGCCATACAGAGGGCAGAACTTGGTAGCAGTTTTGCTTTTTGTTTGTTTGTTTGTTTGTTTTGCCTGTGCTGTGTGGCTTGCGGGACCTTAGTTCCCCAACCAGGGATTGAACCTGTGCCCTCAGCGGTGAAAGCACGGAGTCCTAACCACTGGACCACCAGGGAATTCCCCAGTTTTGCTTTCTTATTGTCTGCTCTATTGATTCATTTCTTGATTCTTGCCCTTAGCTAAACAAGATGGTTTATAAATGCATGATGGGAAGCTCAAAGAATGCTGATTTTGTTTGTATGTTTGATTTTTAGCCATAGCAGAAAAAAAAATAGGCTGAAAATAAAGAAATCTAAGTTAAAATCCCAGATATGGCAGATACTTACTATGTGATCTTTGTCAATAATAATAATAGTTGCAGTAGTAATGGAAGTAATATGACTGGACTTCCCTGGTGGTCCAGTGGTTAAGACTCCAAGATTCCACTGCAGGGGGCACAGGTTCAATCCCTGGTCAGGGAACTAAGATCCCTCATGCTGCATGGTGTAGCCAAAAACAATTTTTTTAATAAAAAGAAATTAATTTAAAAAATTTAAAAGAAGAAATAATATGACCACTGCTAATAATAATTATTATTTACCTAAGGTCTACCATGTACCAGACAAGGTGCTAAGACATTTGCAATATTATCTCATTCAATCTTTGCAACACTCTTGTGAGGAATGCTGTATTGTCACCCCATTGTGCAGATGAGAAGACTGCGGCTGGGACAAAAGAAGCAGCGGGCTCAGTGCCACACAATGAGATAGGAATAGAGCTGAGATTTTAAATTCGGGTGTGTTCTCTGCTTCTCTGCACTGGGGCATCTTCTGACTGGGCTGTGCCTGTCTTGTAAGCTTCTCCTGTGTCAACCCCAATTAAAACCATTAGAAATATTCCACTTGTCATACTTCCCCTAAGGGTGCAATAAAACTCCTTATTAATTTTTATTTAACACAGTGGAGGATTTAGCCAGATTCTAGTTCTCTGTTCCAATCCTTTCAGCCTCAGAGAAATGACTAAAGCTTAAATACCTCCCTGTCTTCATTATCGTCTGGGAGTTCAGCCAAATAATGTCCTTGGGGCTGAGGGAGAAAGGAGCTAGCAGCTCTTGTTTCCTTGTTTATTTCTGAGACAGAACAATGTGACCATTTTTTCAAGGGATATGTACATCCTCCAGAGAGAAAGGGAGGGAGGAAGGGGAGAAGGAGAACCAGGGGAAGAAAGCTCCAGGCAGAGAGAAGAGCAAGTACACAGGCTGGGGTGGGGAGGGGATGGGATGGAGGCACCAGATGTGAACAAGGAGCGGGTATGGCTGGGGTTCGGTGAGTGGACGAAGGGCAGTGGGTCCCAGGAGGCAAATGGGGCTGCACCACCTCTTGTCCTGCAGCTTACGGAAGGACATTGTATTTGATTCTAAGTGTGGTGAGACGTCATTTGCAAGACACTGAACAAAAGAGCAACGTCACCTGATTTACATTTTAAAAAATTGCTCTGGCCCCTCCCCCTTCCCTCTCCCCTCGGGTAAGGGATTTTTTTTTTAATTAATTAATTTATTTTTTTTTATTTTCGGCTTGGGTCTCTGTTGCTGCCTGCGGGCTTTTCTCTAGTTACGGCGAGCAGGGGCTACTCTTCGTTGCGGGCTTCTCATTGGGTGGCTTCTCTTGTTGCGGAGCACCGGCTCTAGGTGCGCAGGCTTCAGTAGTTGTGGCACGCAGGCTCAGTAGTTGTGGTGCACGGGCTTAGTTGCTCCGCGGCATGTGGGATCTTCCCAGACCAGGGCTCAAATCTGTGTCCCCTGCATTGGCAGGCAGGTTCTTAACCACTGCGCCACCAGGGAAGTCCGGGTAGGGGATTAAGTGATACAAACTACTATGTATAAAACAGGGAAGCAATGGGGTGGGAGATTGGGATGAGCAGATGCAAACTATCACGTAGAGAATGAATAAACAACCAGGTCCTGCTGTAGAGCACAGGGAACTCTATTCAGTATCCTGTGGTAAACCATCATGGAAAAGAATATGAAAAAGAACACATATATATGTATAAATGAGTCACTTTGCTGTACAGCAGAAACTAACAGAACATTGTAAATCAACTATGCTTCAATAAAATGAATTTAAAAAATAAGACAGATAAGCAACAAGGATATATTCTATAGCACAAGAAATTATAACCATTATCTTGTAATAACTTTTAATGGTGTATAATCTGTAAAAATACGGAGTCACTATGCTGTACGCCTCAAATTAATATAATATTGTACATCAACTATACTTCAATTTAAACTATAAAATAATATGGATACAAAATTGTTCCAGCTCTTCTGTTACCTCTGTTTAGAAGAGGCAACAGAAGAGCAAAGGTGAAATCATGGAGGTCACCAGAGGAGATGGTGTCAATGATCCTGAAGAAAGGTGATGCTGGTACCAGGGTGGCAGAAGTGGAGATGGTGAGACTCTTTTCAGAGTCAGGAAATGTTTTGACAGACGATAGATGAAGGGAGTCCTGATTTACGGAGGTGGAAGCACTGGGGAATTCCCTTTTAGAAGGGCGAGTCTAGGTGACCTTAGGTTTGTGATGACTTTTTAGCTGCAACACCAAAGGCACTAGCCCTAAAAGAAAGAATTGATGAGCTGGACTGCCTTGATATGTCACCAGAGAAGGTGTACAGATGGCAAATAAGCATAGGAAAAGATGCTTCACGTTGTAGGGTATCAGGAAAATGCAGATTAAAACAACGATTGGCTACCTCTACACACCTATTAGAATGCCCCAAATCTGGACCACTGACAACACCAAACGCCAGCAAGGATGCGTACCAACAGGAATGCTCATTCATCGCTGCTGTGAATGCCAAATGATACAGCCCCTGTGGAAGAATGTGTGTTTCACAGATCCTTACAAAACTAAACACACTCTTACCATGCAAGCCAGTAATTGTTCTTCTTGCTATTTGCCTAAAGGAACTGAAAATATATGTCCACACAAAAACCTGCACACAGATGTTGATAGCAGCTTTATTCACGATTGCCAAAACATGGAAGAAACCAAAATGTCTTTCAGGAGGTGAATGGATACATGAATTGTGGTCCATCCAGACAATAGAATACTGTTTAGCTCTAAAAATAAGTGAGCTTCCAAGCCATGAGAAGACATGGAAGAATATTAAATGCGTGTTACTAAGTGAAAGAAGCCAGTCTGAAAAGGCTACATGGTAGGTATGATTCCAGCTATATGAGATTCAGGAAAAGGCAAAACTATAGAGACAGTAAAAAGATCAGTGGCTAACAGGTATTAGGAGGAAGGAGGGATGAATAGGAAGAGCACAGAGGATTTCTGGGGCAGTGAAAGTATTCTGTATACGACCTTAAGGGTGGATATATGACATATATTTGTCCCAATCCACAGAATGAACAACATTAAGAGCGAACCCTAATGTAAGCTGTGGACTTTGGGTGATATTGATGAATTAATGTTGGTCATCAGTTGTAACAAATGTACCATCTGGTCGGGGACGTGTAAGTCGGGGGGCTGTGCACTCGTGGGGGGCAGGGGGTACATGGGAAATCTCCATACTTTCCTCGAAATTTTGTTGTGAACTAACAACTTAAACAACTAAAGTCTTAAAAAAGAATCCCAAGAGTGGTCATTGAGACTCTGCATGACCGGACCCCAGCTCACTGACCCACCTTCCTCTGGGACCCCCTCTTCCTCGCTGGGCAGAGTGACAGGGGTTACTTATCCGATGGATGCACAGAGACATTCCGCCTCCAGGAACACGGTCTGGTTTCCAGACGCCTTTAAGCTCCTAACTGAGCGCACAGACTTGATCGGCATTGCTGATCGACTTTGAGAAGAAACTCAAATGGGTGGAGAGAGTTTGCTTTGGCCGTTCCGGGAAGACGCGCGTGGGTCACAGGGAGGACGAGGTGGCAGCTGCCAGCGCACACGGCACTGAGAGCGCAGGAGCCGGGAAGTTTCTAAGCGTTTCATCAGTCTTGGCAGCGAAGCCGCGATGCTGATGAAGCAGCGAGCGCGGGGAGATGACAGACGCTCCAGGACCTTCATCTTGGCGTCGTCTTTTCCCCAGACACCAGGGCAGTGGAGCGTCTGCTTCCGCAGGTGACACGGTGCTGCTCCCTGGCCCAGAGACGGATGGTAAACAGACGGAAGGAACTCACTGATGGGGCCGCTCTCTCCCTCACCCCACCCATGACACAGAATTCACCGTTAAGGATAGATAAATGCGAATCTCTATTCAAATGAAGCAGGAGAGAAGCTTTAAATGACATTCGTCAGGGGAGCTGTTTAATAAACCATGAGCGTTGCACCCAGGGGCGGAGAGGAGCACGTGGCAGGGTCCTTGGCGACGCCCTGATGCCCGGGCACAGCCTGCCATTCCCCGCATGCTGGGGGGAGGGCCTGGGTGGTGAGCTTGGCCAGCCTCGCCCCCCCTACTTTTGGCTCCTGGTACCCCTGCCGTGGCCAACAGCACAAGGATTCCTCAGATACTAAGTCCTCCATCACGCTGAGGACTTGGCATTGGCTGGTCTCTCTGCCGGGAAAGATCCCCCCTCAGAAACCAGTCTCCCTTCTCTACTCCCTTTAGATCTTGTTTTCAAACGTCAGCTTCTCAGAGGATCCAACGCCGATCTATTCAGAATCAGAACACTCCACCACCAGCAGCATCACGCCTCATAATCTTTATTCTGTGATCTATCCATGTTTCCTTGGCATTTCTTGCTTTGTCACATGCGTTATCCATCCCCGACACATACACAGTAGATTAGAAGCTTAATGCTCAACTCACAACAGTTAGCAAAGTGCCGGCACTGAACCCTCCCACTCTAACTTTATCATTTTTTTAATTTATTTTTTGTATTGCGGTAGAGTTGTTTTACAATGTTGTGTTAGTTTCTACTGTACAGCCAAGTGGAGTTCCCTGTGCTACACAGCAGGTTCTCTTTAGTTATCTATTTTATACATATTAGTGCATATATGTCAATTCCAATCTCCCAATTCATCCCACCCTCCCTTTCCCCTCCTTGGTAGCTTTATTTTTAAATGGAGACACAGTCAAAGAGAAATCTGAATATTCAACTCCATTAGAGCAATTTTTTTCTTTATTTCTTCTTTCTTTTCAGATATATTTGTTTCTCCTTCCCTCCTTCCCTCTCTCCCTCATCCTCCTCTTTTTTCTTTTCCTTTGCTCTCTCTCTCTTTTGTTTTCTCTCTCTCGCTCTCTCCTTTTTCTGGTGAAATTCAGGGCAAGAAGAAGGAAAACTCTAATACCACGAACAGACAAGAAACCAAGAGAAAACACTCTCCTTAAGAGGCAACAGTGAAACGGGCACCATTATGGATTATTTTGAACCAGGCGGTGTTCTGATTGAACTTGCATTTCCTTTTCTGCTGTGAAGGCTCGCGGGGCTTCTAGAACACAGGGTTGAAAGATAAGAACTGAGAACATATGGTGTCCCTGCTAGCAGTAATTCTCGGCTCTCATAACACTGTCAGCCAGCTCTCAAGTTGGCTGCAGTAGATGTGGTTTTGTCTTTGCTTCTTGCATAGGGGTGAGGGTCTCGACTCCCTGCTCAGCTGTGGATGGAGAACTGCAGTGCACATGTAAGGAGGTGCCTGCTCCCATGACAGAGGGTGGGCACCACTAGGGAAAAGCAGAGGGCGGGGTGCGGGCTGTTTCTCCAACCCCAGTCTTTGTTTAATTTTTTTTTTTGAGTAGGAAAAAAATATCTTGATTCCAAACAAAGTTTAAACACATTTTGTTTTCAACTAACCCTACCCAATGTGTCACAATCCATGGGAAAGAGCTTGAAGTAATGACCAGGGTCCTTGTAGAATGTAGTGTTGTGTATTTTGTTCTGAATTCTGTGAATCCAGCCAGGATACAGCAAGTATTGGTTACATTTCTCAGTCTCTTTTAAAATATATGTACATTTTATTCAACTACTACATAATGAGAACGGGCTAGCTCTCCAACTGCAAGAGCTGTCCTAACAGAACTGACGGCTTAGAAACAAGTTAAAGACTTGACCTGAATTTTTAAAAAAAATTTTTAATTGAAGTATACTTGATTTACAATGTTGTGTTAGTTTCAGGTGTACAGCACAGTGATTCAGTTATATATATATATATGTTCAGTTCTTTTCCATTACAGGTTATTACAAGATATTGAATATAGTTTCCTGTGCTATACAATAGGTCCTTGTTGTTTATCTATTTTATATATAGTAGTGGGTATCTGTTAATCCCAAATCACTTATATGTGGAACCTAAAAAAATGATAGAAATGAACTTATCAACAAAACAGAAATAGACTCACAGACATAGAAAATGAACTAATGGTTGCCAAAGGGGAAAGAGATGGGGAGGGGTAAATTAAGAATTTGGGATGAACAGATACACACTATTGACCTGAATTTTTTTATTAGCTTTTATTATGTCGTTGATGGGATTTCAGTTTCCACCTTCCCAGGATGTTATCTTAAAAATGAGAGTGATGGAAGGTACGGTGTTTTCTTCTTGGCTCATTAATATAAATTGAAAGAGCCTGAGATTCGGTCTTTCATGTACAGACTTCACTAGAGAAGGAACCAAGAGAAAATTGCTGGGTCAATATATTATTGGTGGGGATGAAAGGGACTAATATTTACTGAACATCTATGATGTATCAAGAACCAGGATTTAATATTTTTTCTCTTTGAATCCTCCCAACTATACTACGTCATACAGTTATTCCCATTTTACAGAAAGAGAAGTTGAGGTACAGAAAGAAAGTCAAACACTGCAGCTAGTGGGATTTCTGGGAGTATTACTATAGAACTGCGATGCTATAAGATTATTTAATCATTTAATTGGTGGATATTTGATCGTTTCTAAAATTTCACTCTAATCTCATAATGAACATCTTTTTATATAAATGCCTTGTATGTGTTTCCTAAGATACCGCTTACTGAGCATTTGCTATGTGCCAGGGGCAACTATGTTTTACATACATTTTATAATTTAATTGTCAAAGGACATGGAGAAGTGGGATTCAGATCCAGGCCATGGTTTCTGAGTAGGGGTGCCAGCCCATTCCATGCGGATATTCCTATTTTTGAGTGAGAAGTTCACAGGGCATCACAATTTCATTTTTATCTTTAAATTTTCCAAATTTTCTATAACGTGCACCCATTATTTTGCCTCTAAAAATATACGCACACATTTATGGTTATGTGTGTGTGTAAGAACCGCTAAATCAACCATGGTTAGAAGGACTGGGTGAAAGCAAATTCAGAAGACAGAAAATAGAAGCACCCCAAGGAGGCTTCATCTAATTCTTAAAGATCACACACTTCATAATTATTTTACACCTTCTGAGGTGCTTGGGGAAATTCTGCTCAGCCTATTGTGTGGGCAAGAGAGGCTGAAAAAAATCTCCATTATTCTGAGACTTTCTTTTGCCTCTTGCTTGGCTCCTACCATTGCTTTTAGATTTGAGAGACATATTTTCATGACCGTGACCTGGTCTCTAAACAAGCTTGCCATTCTATAAAGCGTGGGTCAAAAGGATGAATAATTCAGGTTCATCAGTTATTAATATATACATTGATAAATCTAGAGGCAGCTTTCCTTGTTTTTCAGGTTGATCTGCTGGCAGTTAAACACTATGCTTCACCCAGAACAAATAAACATTTCACTTTGGACATGGTTCTGATGCATGCTTCGACTGAGTCACTTATGCAACCATTTTTACCATCAGTGCCCTCTGCCAGAGGAACGCATAGGCTAGATTTTGATTTTGGCGGGGGGGGGGGGTTGTGTTTTTTTTAATATTTTTTTAATATTTATTCAATTTATTTATTTGGTTGCACTGGGTCTTAGTTACGGCCGGCGGGCTCCTTAGTTGTGGCATGCGGACTCTTAGTTGTGGCATGCATGTGGGATCTAGTACCCTGACTAGAGAGCGGAGAGTGGAGTCTTAACCACTGCACCACCAGGCAAGTCCCTAGAGTTTGATTTTTATTTCTCCAAATGGTGCAAGCAGCCAAGCTCCATGTCAGATGCCTTATTTTATATTTCTGCTCTCCACGGGTGAGGTTGAACAGTTCATCTCTCCCCTGGCCAGGAATACGAGGGCTTCTACCCTCCCCAGCCCCTGCCTGTGTCTGGACTGAAGAGATTTCAGTGTTTCTCAGGTGAAGAAACACGCTGTGTGTTTCTATCTCATCCCATCTAAAGAGAAGGTCAAGGCTGATTCCTGGAGCTGAAACATGTGCCCCACGTATTTGTCTGTGTACCACTGGAAATAGATTTGCATTTCCAGAGTGAAGACATCTTTCTTTTTTGGTGCATATGTGAGTCTCTCAAAGGCCAGTCCTCTTTACCTGTCTATAAAGTGGTAATTTGCATCGGACCCTGCAGCTGCCAGGAGAGATAGAGAATTGTCTCAATTGGCAAGAAAACATGGTGGACCCTCTGGACTGCCACCACCCTCCCACCCCGTCTCACTCTACGTTCAATTACAGAAATGTCAAGGTGGTCAAATATCTCTTTCTCCAGCTGGTCCCAGCAACTACCAACTTTCACACTGCCAGGTGCCATCCGAGCTGGGCTGGATGTTTTGTTTTGTCTTCGGGACCCCTTCATCTGCTCATACCTCTCTAATTAGCGAAAGATTCTCCAAAACTCCTGAAGATCATCCCTTGAGGTGAGGAAGATGCATTTTCAATTTCCTCCTGCAAATTAGACTGGGACATGCTTTTCTGAAAATATCAGATAAGGGAAAAGCGTGCAGCTCTGGGGCTGAGTTTTCAGAATTGTATTTGAAAGACAAAAGCTCAGTGAGTTTTGTGAATCTCAAAGAGGAGAATTACAGCCACATCTTGGAGCCCTGATGGGTAGGAGGGAGGTGGTTTAGTGCCCTGATGCTGTTGGGTCCACTGGTCATTCTATTTCGAGACAAGTTGGAAAAGAGTCATGTGTCTCTCGTACCTCAACCAACTCTACCAGACCCATCACCAGGTGAGTACTGTGACCTGCTCCCTCTGACCACGTGCCAGACACTGCAGGGACCACAGGAAGCAAATATGTTGCCACACTGCCCTCCCGGAACTCACAGTCTGATTAGGGAAACGACGGGTCAGAGTTTAGGTTGCTTCCGGTTGTGAGTAATACACAGCCCACCCCAAAGAGCAACAAACAAGTAAGGACACATCGCGATTTAGACTCAGAGTATCTGAGATGGTTACCTACACTCAGATACCCTCTTCCATGACATCCATCAACCCCTGCAGACCTTTCATTCCTGATAAGTAGTTCTCAGCATCATTGCACGTTAGAATGTTGTGGGAATCTTTAAAATACAGTGGTCCAGGTTCCACCCCAAACCAATCTCTGGTGGTGGAGAGAGAGAATCAATATTTTTTTTAATTAATAGATTTAATTTGAGTGGTTTTGAGCTTGCTGAAGAATTGCAGGAAAAATGCAGAGAGTTCCCATGTAACATCTCCACCCCTACACAATTTCCCCTGTTATTAACATCTTGCATCAGTGCGGTACATCTGCTACAATTGCTGAGCTGATATAGAGACATTATGATTAACCAAAGTCCATGGTTTCCATCAGAGCTCATTGTTTGTGCTGTAGAGTTCTGTGGGTTTTGACAAACACATAATATCTTGTATCCACCATTGCAGTATGGTACTGAACGTTTTCACTGCCATGAAAATCCCCTGTGCTCTCCTGTTCATCTCTCCCTCCCTGAGTCCCTGGAAACCACTGATCTTTTTTTTTTTTCTATGGTTTTATCTTTTCCCAAATGTTATACAGTTGGGACCATACAGTATGTCGCTGTAGCTGGAATCATTATTTTTTTAGAAGGTCACCAGGTAATTCTAATGTGCAGCAGCCTTGAGAACCACTAGACGATAGCATGGGATAACTATATGTTAATTTATCTGAAAGAATCTTCAAGATAATCCAGTGCAGATGAGAAATATGCCTTGGAAGGGAAGTAACTTGGCCAAGATCACGTGGGAAGTTCAGGAATCTTCTAAGTGAATTACATCGTTTTTCTGAGATAAACTGTTAAAAGCAACTTACAGTGTTATCTTTCTCAAGGTTCTAAAATTCACCGATTTAACAGCCATTTGTAGAGGATTGGTCCTGGGCTACGCATCCCTGGTGCCGTGGACACAGCTATAAACTGAGAACAGCTCCTGACCTCAGAGGCCGCCTTTAGTCAGTCGGAGACACAGACAAGTTAGCAGTTGCACAATGCGGGGTGTGAACAAGAGCAGCCAGTACCCATACACATGCTGACTGTTCCAGCACTTTGTAGTATTAGCTCATTTAACCCTCACAAGAGCCCCTGGAGGTAGGGATAATTATTACCCCATTTTACAGATGAGGAACTAAGGCGTAGAATGGTAAAGTGCTCTACCAAAGGTCACATAAAAAAATATTCATAGATGGGACAGCTGTTACCGTCCAGGGTTCTTGGCCTCCTTAATCAATAGAAATTGATCAGAGGCCAGACCGGAAATTCAGGCAAGGCTTTGTTGGGGCCGCAGCTGCAGCAGGGGGGAGCGAGAACCAGTAACAGGTTCCCCTGCTCGCTGACTCCCTGGGGTGTGTGTGGGGCGAGCTGGTTCCTTACGTGAGGTGAGGGTAACAGCGTGTGTGCTCGTATGGTATGTGATTTATATCTCAATAAACCTGCTTTTAAAAATTTAAAAACAAGAGAAAAGCTTGTCTGCGGGTCGGGCCGGAGGCGGGGCAGCTTAGGTGGTTTGTCCACCACTCTGGTGGTATTGAGTACAGGGGCACGCACAGGACCCTGCTTTTGCTCCTGGCTCTTGAAAAATGGCAGTTGGGTTTTTGGTCTTTTTGTATCCTGTCTATAATTTGCCCCAACAGCTCATACAGGCAGCTACTTTTAGTCCCTTATAGTTTCTTTGCATTTTGTTGCTGGAAGAGACGTTTGTCCAGGTGCAGGCCCTGCAGCAAAGGGTCCCAGGTCCCAGCCTGTCTCAGAGCCAAGATTCAAACCCACCAGAGACTGTTCCGTGCACTAAATCATTGCTCCTGCGCTCTGCTGTATTTTACACTTTCATTAGTGTGGACGTGGGGCTCTGAATGGCCCCTTCCTCATTAAACAACTCAGTGACAGCTTGATTCTGGAGCTTATTGTTGAAGCCGGACACATTCTACAGTCCATTTTACCTGAAAGCTGACTGCTTTCACCTGGCAAGTATTCAAATGCCCTGAAATCTCCATCCTTACGACAAAAGCTTTGAACATCTTTACATCCAATTGTCTCTCTCAAGAATGATTTCATTTATGGGAGCTTATCTGCTGTTCTGCATTTATTGTTATTGAATAGTTTTTCATTCGTAGGGGGGAACGGCTTGCTTAAGTAGGTCATTGCTTGTTGGCGTTTACGAGTTTTAAATCTAAAATTCACCCATATGTTAATATGTTGTGAGCAGCACCTCAAAGAACAGTTACTTAATGAAACCGGCATTTTTTATTTGGAGCTGGTAAACAATGTAAAGTGTTGGGCAAAAACAATCCCAAGCAGGAGCAATTGATATGCGGATTACCAAAAAAAGGGATTCAGATTTGGTTAATCAGGAGAGGAGTCTGGAAGTGTCCTTGGGACTAGACAATTAAAACTAAGACACAGGGACTTCCCTGGTGGTCCAGTGGTTAAGACTCCACACTTCCACTTCAGGGAGCATAGGTTCGATCCCTGGTCAGGGAACTAAGATCCTGCATGCTGCTTGGCCAAAATAATAACAATAAAAAATTTAAAAATAAAACTAAGACACAAATGCCATGAGCAGGTTCACTAAAGAAACTCATGGGCATAAGAGAGATGCAAGCACTTCATCTACTTATGATTTCTCTACCCATAATCCCTCAGTTGCAGATCCTGCCAAAATAGTTGGGTAACTCAAGCAAAATCCCAGGGTTGAGTCTCATTGGCCCATCTTGGGTCACATGATGATGCCAGGACCAATCATTATGGGCTGTAGGGGAATGAATGAGTTGATTGGTGGAAATTTGGGCTCATGGCCAGAAGGTCAGGGTCCCTTTCCAACAACAAAGACTCCAAGTAGAGAAGAGGTGGCTTCCCAGGGAATCTGTGTCCCATTATTAGGGGAAGCAGACATGGACAATCAATCAAAACAATACCTTCCAATAATACCTGTCTTACCTCCATACCTGACTAACCCTTGGATTGTCATATTAAATTCCCTCTGGATGCAGGCTCTTGAATTTTCTTGTGGGACCCTTTTCAGTGTTTGTTCAAGTTTCACAGGCAGGAGACGGGGGAACAATGGGGGAAAGGGCCCCAGGTGTGTGGTTAAAATAGGAGAAATGATGGAACAGTCACAAGTGTAAGCCAGGTTGTAAACAGGAGAAAAATACTTTCAAGGAGCCCAGGGAATGGTGTCAGTTTGGTAGCTGGGCAGAAGGAAGCATCAAGCTGGTAGAAAGGATCACTGATTCTGGAAGCCACATTCATGTATAAGGATTTTCTTTGAGATGTTTGTTTTCCTTGACGCCCTTAAAGTGCCAGCTAGGCTAGAAACTTGGGACTGTCAGTGTGGCTGATCCTATTGTATATTATGGAGTCCTCTCTGGATGATGAGGATAAAATAGCTACCGTTTATGGAGTCCTTATTAAATTCCAGGAACTACGCTAGGCATTTTGCATTGGCCACTCAACTTAATTAGGGCAATGACTCTGGGAGATATGTGGTATTATTATTATTATCCCAAGTTTACAGATGAGAGAATCAAGCATCTGTCTAATGCCAGTGTCTGTGGTATTATCCACCACACAGCCTCCCTTGGCCTCACTGTGAGGTCGTGTTGCCCGTCCATCCAAATTCCCGATTCTGCTTTACTGTGACTTAATCCATGGGAGTAGATGACGTGAAAGACAAAAATAATACCTCTTAGAAGCTAAGTCTTGAACAGAGTAGAAAGCATTTCCTACCAAGCAGACGACCCAAATTGGCAGAGTCTTGGTAGGCTCACGGGGTTTGAGAGGAGAAACACAGATCTTTTAAAGGCAAAAAAAAATAAAAAGAAAAATGATGTCTCTCCCTACTAGGGATGTAAAGTCTCTGCGTGGGGTTGCTTGCGTGGCTCTGGCTGTGTCTCACCTTTGGGTAAGCCCTGGAGTGGATGGAGGAGGGTCTTCTGCACAGGAAGGGTCCCTGCATCAGGACTGGGCATCCAGCTGCATTGTGATATGGCTGAGTCGGGCTTTTATCTTCCAATCATGTTTGCACAAGTGCCTGAAGGTTAGGTGACCAGGTCAGAGTTTATCGATAATGAAAAATGTTCGCAGAATAGCTTTGATGCTGGCTCAGTATCTGGTTGATTTGCAGAAAGATCAAGAAAGTCAGAAAAGGGACTTCCCTGGTGGCGCAGTGGTTAAGAATCCGCCTGCCAATGCAGGTGACATGGTTTCGAGCCCTGGTCCAGGAAGATCCCACATGCCGCAGAGCAACTAAGCCCGTGTGCCACAGCTACTGAGCCTGCGCTCTAGAGCCCTCAAGCCACAACTACTAAGCCCGCATGCCACAACTACTGAGCCCACGCACCACAACTACTGAAGCCCGCGCGCCTAGAGCCCGTGCTCCGCAACAAGAGAAGCCACCACAATGAGAAGCCCGCGCACCGCAACGAAGAGTAGCCCCTGTTCACCGCAACTAGAGAAGGCCTCGCACAGCAACGAAGACCCAACGCAGCCATAAATAAATAAATAAATAAATAGATAGATAGATAGATAGATAAATAAATAAAAAGAAAGAAAGAAAGAAAGTTAGAGAATGTGTGTTGGCATTATTTTCTTTCCTTCACTAGAAGGAATTCTTCTGGACCCTTCTTGATGTTCTCAACACTTCTGATGCTTCAGGATCATATTATGGGCAAAAAACATATTGATAGGTTTCTGGTTTGGTCTGGAAAGATCTACTTCATGGCCATGTAAAAAAATATATATATGTAAACGAAAAAATAATTACCAAAAACAAACCAAAAAATGTGAACTGATTGTCACAAGCTCTACAATATGAGCTAGCTCCCTCTCTGGGTCTGGGCTTCAGACGTTCCCGCCCTCCCCTCCTGCGCCACCGCGCCCTGCATGTTCCCTGCCAGGCACCTTCACTGCTGTTGTAGAAGTTGGCATCACAGCTAAGGTGATAGAAATGACACATTTACCTCCTGTCTCTGGGTGACCAGCTGACCTCAAACTCCAGGGTGCCTGCCCATGTACAGTGATCTCTGCTTCCTCTGCCATCCCCATGAGAAAGGGGAGAGATTCTATCACAGGGGATCTGTACCAAATAAGCAAATATGTAGTGTCAATGTTGTAGTAAGGCTTATCCTTTCCTGAGTTCTTGGAGAGGAATACGTTGGGGCCACACATGAAACTTAAAGAGTGTGGCAGGGGGGTCTTGCTCAGATCTGGGGCTATTATGTTCTTAAGTTTGTGAGTTCTCGTGATGGGTGAATAGATGCTATCGTCTTCAAGCAGGGTATTTACCCTTTCTAAATTTCGGTTTTCTCATCTAAAAAATGGGAAGAGTGATGTTAATGTCCTTATAGGTTGCTAAAGACTTAGTATACAGCTTGATGCATGCATACTAAGTACTCAATAAATGTTGGCTCTTGTTAGTTTAATGCCATTTTTCAAAGAGATACATACAAGGGCCTCCAGAAAACTCCTGGGCCTCTCCACTCCTCTACCTGACGTGTGTGTGAAATTCAACACACCCCAAACTAAATACCCATCCTTCCATCTGCTCCCGGAATGGTCTTCTGCATCTCACTTATGACACCACATTTATTCAGTGGACCCCAAAGTCCTTTGATTCATCCTTGAGTCCTTTCATTAGATACAACCTACATCTAGTCCATCAGAAAATACCATTGCTTTAACTCCAAAATCTATCTGGAAATGAATTACCTGCATTCTTAACTCACCAAGATTACTGCCACCACCTTCTCGGGGGTCCCCCCACTTCTCTCATCACTCCCCCACCCCCCAACCCCATCAAGAAGTCAACATCATAAGGGCAGGAAGGGCCTTGTCCATTTGGTTCATGGCTGTGGCTCTGTGCTTGTCATGTAGTAGGTGCTGAATAAATACTGAATGAATGAATGAATCCTT
Source organism: Balaenoptera borealis (assembly GCF_965194805.1). Classification (NCBI taxonomy): domain Eukaryota; kingdom Metazoa; phylum Chordata; class Mammalia; order Artiodactyla; family Balaenopteridae; genus Balaenoptera; species Balaenoptera borealis. Next base: position 87,857,229 of record NC_138875.1, read on the forward strand.
TACACAGCACATCATTTTATAATTTTTCTTCTCAAGATCATGAAGACTATGGTTATCTTTCTTTAGCTTTTTAAAATCCTGCCAATAAGATTTAAGACAGTTTATGTATTTTCGGGTCCTGAGTCTCTAACATCGTGAGGATTAATCTGTTGGGATCCCAGGTACCAGAATATGAGATTCAATTAGTTTAAATGCTGATGCAGTATAAATTCTGGGGAAGACACATCCTTCTTCACGTGATATTTTATAACATGAATCTCATCCAGAACCACCGATGGAGAGACGGAAGTCAGAGAAGATTCCAGAAAAACTCTCTAGAGCCAGAAAAAAAGAATTAGGATTAAATCCATGTCTTCCTACACTTCTCGGCTGCCTTGCAGGATGGCACGATATGCTGTGTCAAAGACACACTCTCCTGATAGCTGTCAAGCTTATAAGATGCCACACAAGTGCCTCCTTACCCTTTTTATCTCTGGGTGATTATCAAACAAAACAGCAAGCAAGTGACATGCTCTGTCAATCAAAGACAAGATAACCCATAATATACTGAGGTCTTCAATATTTTCCAGGCATATACTTTATTTATGGGACTTGCAATATTGCTATCCACTTTTTTTCATTGTTTTAAATTAATTTTGCTTGGTATAGAGTTGGTTTACAATGTTGTGTTAGTTTCAGGTGTACAGCAAAGTGAATCAGTTATACATATACATATTACCACTCTTTTTAAAATTCTTTTCCCTTATAGGCCGTTACAGAGTATTGAGTAGAGTTCCCTGTGCCCTACAGTAGGTGCTTATTAGTTATCTATTTTATATACAGTAGTGAGTCTATGTCCATCCCAGTGTCCCAATTTATCCTTCCCCTGGTTTTCCCTCCCGGCAACTATAAATTTGTTTTCTATTGAATACATCTGTGACTCTCTTTCTGTTTTTGTAAATAAGTTCATTTGTACCATTTTTTTGGAGTCCACATATAAGTAATATCATTTTTTCCCCTCCCCTTGATATGCATCTGTTACTTTGGAGGCAAAGAGGCCGTTGCTTATGGGGAGAAAATAAACTCACAAATGGAAAAGACATGCTTTTCTAAGGTGGTGACTTTTCCATCCAATCTCAGGAAGTGCCTGTTTATGGCAGGCACGTGGACATGCCAGGGAGATAAATTTTCTGGTGCACATTCTCAGGCATTCCAAAGAATGGAAAAGTAAAAAGATATGGCCAGGCTAGTCAATACTGACTATTCCAAGGATTCGATACCTGTCAGCTCTGATGGATTTCTGGACCCCGCATGACTCAGCAGCTAAGTGTTCATGCTGCATCTGAGCTGTTAAGAGCTGTACACTTTTGTTCAGGCACAAAATTATGAAACCGGCTATGACTGTATGCTTTTGTTGCTATGGTAATTTATATTCTCGCTGTTTTCATAACTTCATCAAATGCAGGCAATCAGGAGCAATGTGGTACTTCTACATAATTTAACACTAAACCATCTATAACGACTCTCAGAGCCATTTGAAACATTACATGAGGAAGTTAAAAGCAAATAGAAATAAGTCATCTCAAACCTGAACGCTATAAATATTTGAGGTGAGCGCATAAAATACTTCCAGAAAATTTTTGATGATAGGAACAGACATTTGTAATAAATGGTGCAGAACAATGATATATTGTAAAAAATATCTTTGAGCCTTTTTTTCTCACTTCAAAAGAGAAACAAAAGAGAATAGTGCTTTCTAATTGTTAAGACACAAAACATAAAGTGATTTTTCACAGGCTTCAGTAATATGGTTATAGTACTTGATCACAAAACCATAATTATTAGCCTTTGCATGAATATTGGTATTTTAAAGGTCTGATTACTACACACTGAACTTGTGTCCAAAATATTTATAATAGGTTAAACTAGAAAGCGTGACAGTTCTTAATATATAATCAAATCCTGTGTATTCTTACACAGACACACACACACACATACGCACAATCAATTCAAAAGCATGTTATTAGCGAACTATGTCAGTTTTGTTTCTTTGCTTCTGGCTTGTTGTTGGTTTGTCATTATCGCAGGTTTAACGCACTAGGTTGTATTTGCCTTTATTCGTGAGTAATTCCCACGGTTCTTGGTGCTCCCCTGGGTCACAGAAAACTGTATTTATGTGATCACTGGAACCCTGACCCTTCTAAAATATAGCTTGAGGTCAGTATGTGGGGCTGGGATGGATTTCAGAGTTAGGACAGAATCCAACCCTTTATCATCCTAGAAACATGTTATTCCTCCAGCCCCAGCCGTGGAGATGTGGGTAGAGGGCTACTCACTGGCTGTGTTTTCACAGTTGCCTGGAACCTGTCCACTTCCCCCGTCCCATCCTGCACCGGAAATGTGTTTTCCCCCAGCTTGATGGGACAGTGTGATCTCTTCAGAGTTAACCCACTGGTGACTATGAGCCGACCGCCGGATGACGGTGGGTACTGAATGACGGACGGCAGCGCGGGCTGCCCAGGGAAGGAGGACAGAGGAGGAAGGAGAAAGGGATGCTGAGGGGTGAGAAGAGATGATGGATTCATCCTCCCATCCTCTAGCCACTGAGCATCTTCTGAGGACCAGGCACTGGACCAGGCGCTGGGTCTGTAGTGGACACAGCTGCTGCCTGCCCTCCATCTGGGAGCCCCTTTTCCTTCTTGGTACAGCTCTGACGTTACTGAGGTGCCTTACCCTCTTCCACACTCACAGTTTAGAAGAAGCTGCTTCCAGCCCCCAGCTCCAGACTTAGGTCCTTTATTGTATAAGGCACATCATCCCCTTAGAACTTCTTATTGGTCCAGGTAAGAACACATCACCTACGTTGACCCAAACAGAAGGTAGCCAAGGTTCCTAGAGTAAGATTGGGCGAGTTTCTGGGTGCATCTACATGTCTATACACACGTGTGTGATAGAGAAAAAATAAACGCGTGGTTCTGCCATTAGGAGCCCTCTTTTGTGGACCAGAGGAATTACGGTTTGATTAGAAGCAGAGCAGAGACATGGAAAAAATCTTGATCAGTCATGAATGACATTGTTGAGTTGCTGAGTCAACCACATGAGTAATTTTCCCCAGATCTTGATCTCTTAGGTGAGAGAAAACAATTTCCTTCTGATTTAAATGAGTCTGAGTCACAGTTTCCAATTGCCTGCAGCTGGGGGCATGGCATTTTTTCTAGTGAGGATCTTTTGGGTGACGGTGCGGATACAAGCTACTTCGCTCTCCCAGCTGTAACCTCAGCAGCACAGGGGAAGCCACTCTTGGAAAGATGTGATTCTGGTGGCTTCACGTGGCCCCACTCGACAGGGCAGGAAGCAGAGTTGCCAAGCGGTTGAGGAAGTGGGGTCCTTCCATCCCTTGCCACTCTTCACACTTTCCCGGAGGTGGTACATCTAATCCATGCTCTGTATATAAGGACCCGGCATTCCTTCCAGGAGACAGTAGCTGCTCCTTGAAATCAACCTCAGGTTAAAACAAATTTGGATTTAAGGCCTTCTTGAAAAAACACTGGAAGGGGACTTCTGGTGTCAGCTCCAACACGTCAAGAGCTTGGAAGTCATCACTTCTGTACTGACAGTGAGACACATCTGGAAAAAACTGCTAGTCAGTGACTTTCCTTAGACCCACCACAGCACTGAAGTTCAAGGCAAACCATCATCCTGAAATCCAGATATTCACAATAAATAAATGAATGAATGATTAGATACATCAGCAGAAAAATAGACAAATTTCCTGAGCAAAAGATTCCAAATAATTTATGCAGATGCTACATCCTCAAGGAGGTGCAGCCTAACTGCCCACTTCTTACAGGTGGGCTACTCACAGGGACTCTCTTCCAAAGAGTAAGGTATGGAAATGAAGAAGGGGCGGGGCTGGACCAACTGAGATGGCTTAGCATTGAGAGAGTAGGTTTCCGCCGCTCAGCACAGTGGGGCTTTGAAACAGTGATGTGGTCACCTATAAAATATAAACGTACATTCCTAGCATCCGAGTGTGTGGTCTGAGATTCCTACCTCCTGCAGGCACGTTGTTTGTGACATTACTGGGGCTGCCACTTTGTCAGCAGCGTTCAGTAGCAGATCTACGATTTCTGTGCCACTAATAATATTATTGTCAGTTCACTTCCGCACAGAAGGTGCGGTGCCTCGAGCATGGCGCTACGGAAGGCAACTCCTGTGTTTCCTGAACCCTCAGAATGTCAGGGCTGAAAACAGTTGCTATGTGATTCAGGGTCCTAGTAGCCATAGGTAGCACGCATAAAGTGGGATAATCTGGGGAGAATTTAATAGACTACGTGTAAAGTATTGTGCAGGGAAACCCCGGGGATTAGTAATAGAGAGGCACCCACCATCTCTCACATGCAGGGGTGAGGGACTGCGGACGGCATGGTAGCAGAGTGACAGGGAGGGCTGTGCTGGGAGGGCCACCAGGCAGGACCTGGGACTGCCAGTAAAGGAAGCAGCCAGTCTGCTGCAATACCACAGGAAGCTTGCTGGGGAAATTAATACTTTAACTTGGCTTTTGTCCCTCCCTCTGATCTCCTGCTGGTGCATGTCACTGTCAGATACCAGTATAGATCCCAGGGCAAGATAGCTCTTTGATATGCAGGAAACACAGTGGAGAAGTTGGAGAATGCTGCCTACCAGATATCCATTCAATCTTTCTCCTTTAGAATCAAAACCTCAGTCATATTCAAGGTTACACTATGCCCAACATCTCTCGTAATTAAGTGCACCCTGTTATTAAGTGCTGAATAATGGAAATGTTATGTGAGAGTTCTGGAAAGTCTCCCTCAATGGAACAGATGCAGGTGAGAGGTGAAACCCACTTGGTTCTCCTGCCTGACATTCTTTCTTGCTGTCTAGAATGTGGATGTAATGACTGGAGCACTAGCAGCCATCTTGGGTCATGAGGTAAACTTGACTTGGAATTATGTCAGTGTACCAGAAACACAGAAGTTAGTGGCCGCACACCACCGTTCCTTTTGATCTGGGAATTTGTTTCCTTCTTCTGGCCCAGTGAAACATGTTTCTAACTGAATAGTTATTAAGGGAAGAACTTTATTTGAACTGGAATATAGAGAAGGGTAAGGCAACAGGTGAAAATGATGGCTGATGATAAATCTCTGGTGGGGAGTCATGGAAATCACTAAGTATTGATATGTCTAATATTCAACTTTTGGTTTATTTATTCATTCACGAATTCAACTGATATATGTTAAGGCTCTTTTGTGCCTGGTGCTTACTCAGCCTTGTGGCTACAGAGATAAGACTGGGTCAACTCCTGCCTGGTCTCCTAAGAGTTGAGTGGATAAAGCAGATGGTGGTTGTAAAAGATTTACAAGAATGATGAGTGCTGGGAAGGAGAGACACAGAGGACATGTTAGGAAGTAGTGGTGTGGGGGGCGGAGGGTGGGTCTGCTTGGGTGGACAGAAGTGTCCGAAGACATCACGCTGAAGCTGAGACATGAAGGAGGAGGAGGAGCCAGTGGCCGGAAGCACAGGGCATGTTTCTGGAAGGTGATGGGAAAGAGCAGAGACACAGCTGTCCTGGGAGAGGGCTGCTCCTGCTGGGAACGGAGCTACCTACTGAAGGTGCTTCTTCAATGGTTGTTTGTTTTAAGAGAGACAAAACAATCAAATTGATATCAAACAGTTTAATTTCTTTTCCTGGCTTAGGAGATAAAAATAATAATGAGGTCGGTCAATTCCACATCCACCGCCTCTGAGCCACGGTTCTGGCGGGAAAAGAGGCAGCCATTGAGAAAGGACCTGAACCACATCCGAGTCTCTGGAAGTCGTGGACCGACCTGGATTAAGACCCTGTTATTTCGGGAACTCACCGAAGCACAGGAAGGACAGAGAACTAGAGGAAACCTAGCTTCTCTTTTTCTGAATTTCACGTATTTGAGATGAAATGTCTGAACACCGCAGCCAGGGACCTGTACTCTTTCCTAATCACCTCTCCAAATCTCCCGCAGCCAGGGCCCCAGACACTGTCACGGGGCCCCTGGGCTTCCGTGTGCTCGGTGCCCACACGAGGGGCGGTGGGTTCAGCCCCGGAGGGGAGGGAAGGGCAGCTTGCAGCCCGGCTCCTGTTTTGACAAAGGAGCTCACTTTTCTTCTTGAGCAACCAATCTGTACAGGGAAGATGGGCACAGGGGAGAAAATTACACGTAGTGCCTGTGGATTAGAAAGAAGGCAAGACTGGAGCCTCGGCTCTTAGCATTGATTTTGAATGAGGGAAGGGGCCTCAGGACACTCACTGCCTTGTAGACATCAGCAAGCCCTGGCCAAGTGGACCGCATCACCTCCAGTTTGCTTTCCTTGGATAACTGTCCCCTTTGGTGTCGGCACATACCAGCTCCCAGCAGGTGTCATCTCCGGGATTCTGTTCAGATGCTTTCCTGAGCCTTGGGAACTTATTAAAGAGTCATCTGATGAATGGATGTAACTGGACACTTTTTATTTTGTAGCACACTTTTTAAAAATTGAAGTATAGTTGATTTACAATATCGTGTTAGTTTCAGGTGTACAGCAAAGTGATTTAGAATATATACATATATTCTTTTTCAATTCTTTTCCCTTGTAGATGATTACAAAATACTGAGTAGAGTTCCCTGTGCTCTACAGTAGGTCCTTGTTGGTTATCTATTTTATATATGGTAGTGTGTATATTGTAACTGGACAATTTTAACTGAGAGAGAGAGGGAACTTAACAGAGCAGGCCCTCGAACCCCATTCTGAGCTGCGCTGGTCCAAAGGGAGAAAAGACGGGGTCCCGCTGTCTCTGTTGGTCTCACTGCCCTCACCCCACGGTGTTGTGTGTGATTCCCAAGCTACAGAGAAGTTCCCCCCTTTAATATTCAGGGGCTTCAATGTAAGTCATCTCTTTCTTCTGCACCTGCCCCGCCACCAACGGAAAACAAAACAAAACCAAAACCAAAAACCTGTTTCATCTCTGGGAAAAACAAACACAAAATCGTGAGTCAACACACACAGAGTTGGCTGAGCAAAGTCTAGCTTCCAAGTCCTAAACACTTGCAAATTCTATGCTCAGTTCTCTCCCCCTTGGATGGCTTGCCCATGGTAGATGCTCAGTCAAATGGTTAAATTGCTCATACGGGATTCAAGCTTTCTTTGCTTGTACTGAACTCTCCCTTGAAAGACCAAGAAATTGGATAGAACACACTTTAGGCAAGTCTGGCCTCAGGGCAGCCAGTTTGCAAGTGGCACAGAGGCTGCCCTGGAGAGAGGGCTGCAAAGGGAGGAGGGCAGCTGACTGCCCTCCATGTGCATATATTTTAACTCTGACACCCCATGGATCCTTTATTTTCCCGATGCCACCGAGGCACCAGGGCCTGACGGTGACACTGCACTGAATTTGCAACAGCTGCACTTGAACGGCATTCGGTTGCCCTCATCTGATGTGATGTCCTGCCGCTCTGTGCACGAGCCTTCAATAATTACCTTGTGAATCTTTTTCTTTAAATGAAGTGGGGGACTTCAAGAGGCTCCCACATCCGGGAAATAGGGGCAAGCCTGACATTTCCCTGCTCTAGAAAAGGGCACTGAAGGATGCGTGGGTTTGCCTGAGAGCAGGAGACTCGAAACCAGGCCGGTTCCTGGCAGGCTCGGCACCTACTTCGGGCTGAGAGCACATCCAGCGCTCGACAGGGAGAAGCCTGGGTCTGGGAGCCCCCGTGCCCTGGAAGCGTCCCAGCTGGAGAAGAAGCTTTGCTGTCAGTCTAGGCTGGACTTAATCCAGCCCAGGGCACAGGCTCTGAAATGCCCACCACATCACCATTCTCTTCTAAAAATAAAATGTGGCTCATCCAGCTTCACTACCAAAAAAAGTCTGAAAATAGACATTAGCCAAAGATAGCATTGAAACACTCATTCTTCCTGAGATAAACACCCTAACCCTCATGTATTAAACTTTAAGCCTTCTTCTTTTTTTTTTTAAGTAAAAATTTTTTTTTAATTTATGTATTTATTTATGTATTCTTGGCTGTGTTGGGTCTTCGTTTCTGCGCGAGGGCTTTCTCTAGTTGCGGCGAGCGGGGGCCACTCTTCATCGCGGTGCGCGGGCCTCTCACTGTCGCGGCCTCTCTTGTTGCGGAGCACAGGCTCCAGACGCGCAGGCTCAGCAATTGTGGCTCACGGGCCCAGTTGCTCCGCGGCATGTGGGATCTTCCCAGACCAGGGCTCGAACCCGTGTCCCCCTGCATCGGCAGGCAGATTCTCAACCACTGCGCCACCAGGGAAGCCCAAGCCTTATTCTTATACATACATATACACACATCAGATAGATAGATAGATACATAGATAGACAAAAGACATTAAATCCCCCATACATTTTTTTTTCCTTAAAATGGTGCTATAAACATCTGTGGTAGATTACCTTACCGTTTTTAATTTTTCTCTCCCTTTGTGATCACCACCATCATCATCATCACTATCATCGTTATAATCGCCACCATCTTTGTCATGATCATTATCACCATTATCATCACCATCATCATCACTGTTTTCATTAAGGCTTCTCTACTAATTCTGTTCTGATGGTGGAGTAGTTGAATAACTAACTAAAATGTCAGCTCATCTAGTATAACCTGTTTCCATACATAAAAATGCTGTTAGCGTACCTAACAACCGGCATCCCATCCCTGATTACAGTTTTTCTGAAAGGAGGAACTCTTTATATTGCAAAGAAGCTCCCACAGGTTTTACAGCTTGATTATTTCTTTGAAATAAATATCAAGGAGTGAAAAGGGCTCAAATAGAATGTTCCATTATAAGACTTTGAATTCATATTGCCAAATTGTTTTTCTTAAATCACTTACACTATGAAAATCCCCATTTCATCATATTCTGCCAACAAAGGAGACTATATTTAAAAGTTATTTGCCAGGGTGATGAATAAGACATTAACATTTCCCAGTTTTTTTGTGTGTGCTTTTTACTAATGACAATGTTGAATTTTCACTTCTAGTAAATTTTCTCAAAGACATATTTCCTCAAATATATATATTTCCTGTATTATTTTATTTTCATTTCTAATTTGCTTGTTTATGTCCTTTACCTTTTAATAAAACACTTTTATTAAAGTGTTTGCATTTATATTGGATGATTTAGAAATCTTTACATATTAAGGATGCAAATGCCTTGTCTTCTAGATTACAATTCCTTCCCCAGTTTTTGTTTGCCTTTTAGTTTATTTATAATCCATTTTAATAAACAGAAGTTTAAAAATGTATAGTCACACGTGTACACTTTCCTTTATGGCTTCTTAATTTTCTCTCAGGATAGAAAATGCTCTCATATTTTATATATCATATAAGCGTATACCCTCTACGTTTCATGTTGATTAAAATGGGATTACACAGTGATCTAGTAACTTATTTCCATCTGTTCCTGATAATTCCTTTTTCTAGCCCATCATGGGGTTTTTCTCTTATTTAAGCCAGACCAGGAAGCATGTGTGGCCTCAGGAAAGGTAAGGGGTGAAAATGGAAAAATAATGGAATAACAGAAGCTGCAACAAATGTTCCTGAGAAAAGCCTGCTTTCTGCTCCTGGTCTCCCTCTCCTGTCCTCCCCAGGTGGCCCCGAGGCCCAAGGGGAGAAAATGGGACGTGATAGAAATAGACAGCTTGGGAGTCTGAGAGTAAGGGACTTGTGTGCCGTGCATCTCAGGGGGCCTGGGGGATGCCAAGACTCAGATGGGTCCTGTCCCCAGCCCAGGTAGGAGCGACGGAGTGGCGGTGCCTACAGGGTTCGTTAGCAGACTTTCCTCCCACTTGTGTACTGAATGGAGCCTTGGAGCATCTTCCTACCCCTGCGAGAGATGTAGGAGAGGCTGTGACAAAGCCCAGGGTATGCCTGGGCAATGCGGGTACCGATGCTGTGACTAGACAGGAGGGGAAAGATGCAGCACCAAGGACCTGGGGTCACTCCCAATTCCCTAGAAGCCCCTGAAGGGCAGCGCCGCCACCCCCGGACCCTGAGCTGATCGTGAACACTCTAACTTTAATTAAATAATGTCTCCGCCCCTCTGTGGGGTACAGGTTACAAATAAGAATGAATATATAGAAAATAAAATGGCTTTTCTTTTTTTTTAATAGACTTTCACTTCCCCCTTTTAAATTTTTTCCAGCTTTATTGAGGTAAAATTGACAAATAAAAATTGCATATGTTAAAGGTGTGCAGCTTGATGTTGATAGATAGGTGATAGATAGATAGGAAGAAAGAAACTCCACAATCAAGCTTATTAATATACCCATCACCTCACATAGTTACTGTTTTGTCTTTCCCTTTTTTTGTGTGTGTGTGGTGAAAACACTGAAGATACACCCTCTTCGAAAAATTCAAATACACATTACAGTATCATTAGCTACAGTCACATAGCTGTATAAATGTGTGTGTGTGTATATATATATATATATATATATATATATATATATATATATACACACACACACAAAGATATATATGTTTTAAGCATATATATATATGTTTACACAAAGATATATGAGTTACAACTCTTATATGTTAATAATATTAACAAAGGTGTAAATTCTGCACGTGTGAAGAAGTGTCGAATTCCATCTTATCTCTAATATATATTCATAGTAACACGGTAGTGTTACTCATAAGTCTGGCAAATCCTTCTAAGTCAACAAAAGTATCTTTTTCTCCCCAAAACACACCAGTATTCATTTGGAAATAGTGACCACTGCATTACACTGGATACCACACAAACAAACACACATTGTCATACCCTTCCCTCGATTGCTCTAAGAAAGTGAGCAAAGTTACATTTCCTATTTTAGAAATTGCAACTAAAATGTTCTATGGGCAAATAAACAGGGGAGTGTGGATAGCAGATGCATTGGCCCCTTATCTACAGAGCTGATTCTAGCAATTCTTACTGATGATCACGCTTCCTACAATATATCAAGTGATGTGTCCAATCGCAGGAACAACAAAAATTTGTTGCCCTTACCTCTCAGGTAATTTGATTTGAAAAAATAGAGTTTCAAAATGTTTTCTTGATTTCCATGAAGAATTTAATAAGACCACACAAATCAAAAAGCAAAAGATTTTTCTTTGTATCTTGTCTAAATACAAACTAGATTTTGCTCAACTCCCTGCATATTCAGCCAATAGGCAGGTGTAAATTTTGACAAATTTCATTGAGCCTCTAAATTCTTGCAGAAGAAAATAGTCATGATCTGCTGAAAGTCCTGCTTGCTTTATACACAACAGTGCTAAGCAGGAGTGTGATTTGTTTGCCTCTGACATTGAGGGCTTCTTACTGAAAGCTTCTGGTCACTTTTCAGTTTCCTCAACATGAGCAGAAGCTCTTAGTAAGATTTTTTTTTTTTATTTACTTTGTAGAAATTAAAGGAGAACACCTTCTTAGACAGGTGCCTTCAAAAGCCATAAAAAGGATGTTAAAATGTTGGCCTGCTATGAAATTGTATTTTCAAAGTGTGGGACAAGTAAAGTGTCTTTCTCTAATTTGGAAATACACTGAGGAGGAGAACAGAAAAAAAGACTACATTAAAACAGAAATCTATATACAGTTGACCCTTGAACAACACAGGTTTGAATTGCCTGGGTCCTCTTATATGGTGATATTTTTCAATAGGAAATACTGCAGTGCTACACCATCCGTGGTTGGTTGAAACTGTGGGTATGGAACTTCATGTAGGGAGGAATCTTGGCTGCAGACAGCAAACTATAGACTAAAAATTACTTGTAGATTTTCCACTGGGAGGAGGGTAGGTGCCCCTCACCCCCATGTTGGTCAAGGGTCAATTGAACTATTTTTCCAACACTGTTTGATGATCTTTGAAGAGGTGACAGGGAGCCTAGAAAAGAATGAACTGATTCACTTTGGTTGTTCATTGTTCCATGTGGCTTGTAACCAAAGCACTTACAGGGGAAAAAAAAAATCTTTTTTTCTTGTTTTTGAAAAAAGACTGTTTCAGAACTCAAGAGAATGTCTCCGTCAAAGGGCAACCAAGCTCAACAGGACTTCCTCAGTTTAGTTTGTTTGTTTGTTTTGGGTTTTTTTTGTTCATTTGTCCATTCGGATTTGGAATCCAACTTTGATTTCCTGAGTTCAAATTGCTCCTACGATTTTAAATCATTTTCTCTGAGAAAAGAGGTTTCACTTATGATGACATCCAATGAGCTTCAGAGTGTTTAAAAATGATGGGGGCAGGGGCTTCCCTGGTGGCGCAGTGGTTGAGAATCTGCCTGCCAATGCAGGGGACACAGGTGCGAGCCCTGGTGTGGGAAGATCCCACATGCCGCGGAGCAACTAGGCAGGTGAGCCACAACTACTGAGCCTGCGCGTCTGGAGCCTGTGCTCCGCAACAAGAGAGGCCGCGATAGTGAGAGGCCCGCGCACCGCGATGAAGAGTGGTTCCCGCTTGCCGCAACTAGAGAGAGCCCTCGCACAGAAACGAAGACCCAACACAGCCAAAAATAAAAAATAAATAATAAAGAACAGATGCAGGTAGTTTGATATGCTCATTGCATAACATAAATAGGATACCAGATGCAAAGTGCTCCAGAAAATGTACATGGCTTTCATGCTATAGGGTTCTTTTCACAAAAAAAAAAAAAAAAAATGGTGGGGCATTTTAGATGTGGAGAAATGGGCTGAGGAATTGATAGATGCAGAGGACCTGATGGACAAACAGCTGGTCCACCAAAAAGCAAAAGCAAAACTGCGCTACAGAGTGAATGGACACTTCTGGAGAGCTGGAAAGGAACCTACAAGTCTAAAAGGCTGCTATTCCCCTATATTCACAGCAGTACTGTTCACAATAGCCAAGATGTGGAAGTAACCTAAATGTCCACTGACAGAGGAATGGATAAAGAAGATGTGGTACCTATATACAATGGAATATTACTCAGTCATAAGAAGAATGAAATAATGCCATTTGCAGCTACAAGGATGGACCTAGAGATTGTCATATTAATCACAGTAAGTCAGAATGAGAATGACAAACACCATATGATGTCACTTAGATGTGGAATCTAAAACATGACAGAAATGAACTTATCTACAAAACAGAAACAGATCCACAGACGTAGAGAACAGATTTGTGGTTGCCAAGGGGGCGGGGTTGGGGAGGGATGGAGTGGGAGTTTGGGATTAGCAGATGCAAACTAGTATATATAAAATGGATAAACAAGGTCCTACTGTAGAGCACAGGGAACTATATTCAGTATCCTGTGATAAACCATCATGGAAAAGAATATGAAAAAAAAAAAAAAAAGCCCGCTGTTACTTGTAAGTAACCCTATGTGCTCCATGTCACACGCTGTTCTGCAGACAATACAGGGTGTGGTATCACATTGGGCCATCACTGTCATGTGGGCTTGAGAAGAGCAGAGCTGAAAAGTCCACGTGAACTTTACAATTTAGTTAGTTTATAATGTATTTAGTTGCAACACAACATAAATGAAAAGGAGGCCTCCTGAAAGCCACGGGCAGTTTAGAGAACTCTCCCGGGCTTGTGGCTCAGTAAAGCCTGCCTCTTATTCCCACCGCCAAAATGATCAGCTCTCCAAATTCCTTTGTTTTCGATTTAATTTTACGGCAGCCTATCAGGACTGATTCATCAGCTGTCGCCCCTGTTTACTGTTGATTCATCGGGGCTAGGTGATGAGAAAAAGAATCATTCAGGGATTGCACCGAATTTCAAGAGAACTGAAGTTACACTGGTTTCAAGAGAGATGATTTCCTTTAGCAGAAGCTCCCATTGTTTTCTCCCTTTGCCAGGTGCATCTCACATGTTTGCTTGCAAAAACTCACAGATCCCCACAGACCTCTCCCTCTTGCCATCTGTTTATAGTCATAACCAACCCCCATGACCACTACGAACCTCTTTTCCATCTCCATAGTTTGTCATTTGCAAACTATCATATTATAAATGAAATCATACAATATGGGATATTTTGAGATTGACTTTTTTCACTCAACATAATGTCCCCGACACCCATCTAAGTTGCTGTGTGTATCAATAGCATGTTCCTTTTCCTGCCAAGTAGCGATTGCACGGTCTGGACATACCACAGTGTGTTTCACAATTCACCTTTGGAAAGGGATTTAGTTGTTTCCAGTTTATGTTTATGACAAATAAAGCTGTTACGAACAAGAGTGGGCAGGTTTTTTTGTGGGGACATTTTGCTCCATGGAAAAATATACCCAGGAGTGTGACTGATGGTTGGTAATACGGTTTTGAATGAAATGAAGTGGGAAGATATCCGGGTGGTTAAAAGAACTAGCCATGACTTTTTGTCTTCATATAAAAAAATGATAGTCTCAAGCCCCTACTTGCTTTATTTAAAGTTAAAGAAGATGGAATCTGGAGTTTGGATTCTGTTATCAGTTTCAGAAATTCTATACAAAGAAATGCATAGTAAATACAGAATGTCTGGCCCCCTCCCCCGACTCCTGCAACAGCCTCGCAGAGAGTTAGTAGTGTGGATGCTGCAGAAATTCACTTAAAGTGCTTTAGGTCTAAATATATCCACGAATATCCTCTCCGGGAGAGGAGACATCACACTGTACCAATTTTAAGGTTTCTTATTAAAAACACAATTTCAAACACAAAAAGCTCAGGTTTAGAGCAAGATCAGAAGAGGAGGTTAGAGCATCATTTGTTTTAGCATCTTAACTGGGGGTCCAGGAGCTGAAATAACCTCCAGTCTGGCCACGTCTGAGAAACCTTCAACATAGATCCTCCAGGTGCCGACGGGAAGGAAGATGTTTTACCTGAAGGACACGCCAGGAACTTTGGTAGAGAGGAAAAGAAAAGAAGCAAGGAGAGAGACTGTCCCTTTATGACAGAGGAAGAACAAAGTTTTACTAAAAGAAAAATACATAAGTTTTAGACAGCACCCGCTCTGGGCCCACAGATAAGCTAGCCCAGGTCACAGAAACCAGAGTTATAATTCTTGTCACTGAAGGAGCAATCCAGGTGAGCTGTAAATATCACCTCTGGCTGTCATCTAGGTTAGCAAACTAAAGGTAGAAGAACCTGGTAGAAAGTGGGAAAGGTAGACGCAGCAAGTGTAGGGACTGGCCCTCCTTTCTCTGTTTCCCCAGGTGGTGATTAAGGCCCTCGGCATGTCGCATCCAAACGCTCATTTCCATCCGTCCCCAAACTCTCCTTCACCAGTGAGCATGCCACCTTGAGACCCCCGCACACTCTGTAAATTTCTCTCCCCAGATGCAAGGGGCAGGGTTGCCAGATTTAGCAATATGCAAATACAGATATATTTAGTATACAATAAAATTTTAGTACAAGTAGGTCCCAGATATTTCTTGGGAAATTTCTCCCATATATATAGGGGAGATATATATATATATATTTATTTATACTAAATTTAGTATTCATGCAACATAGTATATGTATGTATACATAGTATATATCCTATGTTTTACGTATACTAAGTCAAATATAATTAATAAATTATGCTTATCAGTTAATAACAATATTACAATTATTAATACAGTTAATAACCTAAATGTCCATCGACAAAAGAATAGATAAAGAAGATGTGGTATATATATACAATGGAATATTACTCAGCCATAAAAAGGAACAAAATAATGCCATTTGCAGCAATGTGGATGCAACTAGAGATTATCATACTAAGTGAAGTAAATCAGACAGAGGAAGACAAATATCATATGATAGCACTTATAGGTGGAATCTAGAATATGACACAAATGAACTTATCTACGAAACAGAAACAGACTCACAGACATAGAGAACAGACCTGTGGTTGCCAAGGGGTGGGTCGGGGAGGGTTGGAGAGTGGGAGTTTGGGATTAGCAGATGCAAACTATTATCTGTAGAATGGATAAACATTCTGTATAGCACAGGGTACTATATTCAATATCCTATAATAAACCATAATGGAAAAGAAGAAAATTAATATGGTTGATAAATTATGATACTATAATAAATAATAATTAAATGATGATTGTTAGATTAATAAATTTGATAAAATGCAGTTTTATGAATCTTTATATATGTATTTCATATTTACTGTGTTATATATATTTATTACTTAATATTTACTTACATTATAATAGAATTATATCTTTTTATATAGTACTATATACTTATTATTTTTATAGATGCTATATATTATATAATTAACTAAATTGTAATATAATTTATTATTTAATATTTAAATATTTAGACATAGTGTTTATATATTTAGTATAAGTAGGTCCCATGAAATATCTGGACCTGTTTATACTAAAATTTTCTTTGCTGTTTATCTGATACTCAAATGTAACTGTGCGTCCTCTATTTAGGATTTGGGAACTCTAGCAGGGGGTGGGCAGGGGCGGAGCTTACAGGGGCTCAGTCCCCCAGAAGCCAACTACTCACAAACTGGAGGACCTAGGAAGGCTCAGGAGGAAGAGCATTCAATTGGAGACACACAGAATCGCTACAAGGGTTGTTTATAAACCCAATTCAGGAAGGATCCATAGGCAGAAAGCCTGGAATCAGGAAGGCATTTTTTCCCCTTCCCTTGAATGGTGCAGGGAGAAAACAGACCATGAAATCTTTCCTTGGCGTGCTTAAGGCCAAAGGACAATTTCTGCTGTAACCCTGGGCTTTACTACCTAATACCAGCGGCAAATAAAGATTTATATATTCATATATCCGTAAATATTTAGGACTACGTATCTGACGACCAATGACAACGCTAAACAAGCACTCATGGCTTCCAACAGACTCTTAGAGTCTCTGCGGGAGGTTTCATTTTGCCATCATTGGGGAAATTAAACATTTGAAATGAGCTGTAAAGTCGGATCTCGACATAAATAATTCACAGGGAGACTCGTGGATTCCAGACACTCTTTTCTGTTTGCGGGGACGCTGGCCCCTGGACCCTGCAGCTGCCTTCTCTTCCCCGGCCTTCTCTTCCTCCCCATCTTCTCTCCAGAGGCTGCTACAAAGTTCCACACAATCAAGGTCCCTCCTTCTCATGTTTTAAACCTTAAAAATACAGCTTAGTCTGACTGCTTTGACACTCGATTTGATTTTGATGCAAACTACCCCCAGAGAACCAATCACCTAAAAAGTGCCTCTTTCCGTGGAATTTGAGGACAGACCACTGATGCTGTCACAGGTGTGTGGGACAGGTTTCCCTCACCTGTACTCATGGGTCCCCTGAGTCACCTGCCCACGTGGCACTTCCATCCCAACTCCCTATCTCCATCCCAGTGGGGCATCACCATTTCACATCTAACTTCTACGTATGTTTTTGGGTTTTGTTTATTAAATGACTAGAAATAGCAAAGTCCAAACAGAGTAAAACACTTAAAAATAAATTTTAAAGAAGCTTAAAAAGTACAAAGGGCCCCCTTATAAGCTCTTTGGTGTCTAGGCTGTGTCTTATTTATCCATAGAGCTCTGAGTAGTCTGCACGTGTAATCCAATCACGATTCATCTCCAAGACTCTGGGACTTACTGCTTGGAGGTGAGAACATTCACCCCAGTACCTGACCAAAGTAGGAGAAACACTTCTGGTTAAGCCATTAACAGTATCTGCAACCCAAGGCAAAGGAGTAGGAAAGACTGTTACGTCCTCACCTCCAAATGGGGCCCAGATGCAGTGACCCCACACAGCATGCCGGTCTCACCAACCCTGAGGACCGGTCCTTATTTCACATGACACGTGAAACCAGCGAGACACAAGAGGAAAAGTAGCTTCTCTGAGATCATCTAGACAGTGGCAGAGATGACCTTGGCAATGAAATTCTTTACTCCACACTCAGATTCTTTTCCTTTTTTTTTTTTAAAGCAAGTTTTCTGCTTTTTTTAATATATATAAATTTATTTATTTATTTATTTGTTTTTGGCTGCGTTGGGTCTTCGTTGCTGCATGTGGGCTTTCTCTAGTTGTAGCGAGCGCAGGCTACCCTTCGTTGCGGTGCGTGGGCTTCTCATTGCTGTGGCTTCTCTTGTTGTGGAGCACGGGCTCTAGGTGCGTGGACTTCAGTAGTTGTGGCTCGTGGGCTCAGTAGTTGTGGCTCGCAGGTTCTAGAGCACAGGCTCAGTAGTTGTGGCGCACGGGCTTAGTTGCTCCGTGGCATGTGGGATCTTCCCAGACCAGGGTTCAAACCCGTGTCCCCTGCATTGGCAGGTGGATTCCTAACCACTGCACCACCAGGGAAGTCCCAGATTCTTTTCATAACACCATGCTTCCTCTTGACCTGTATAAAAAATATTTTCAAAGCGCATTGCAAAAATGAAAAAGTAAATCATCTGCTATCTTCACTTTTTTCTACTATAAAAAATCTCATTGCCTTTGCCATTTAAAATATTTTGAGTCAACCTTTTTATTTAAGAAA
This sequence comes from Balaenoptera borealis, assembly GCF_965194805.1. Lineage (NCBI taxonomy): Eukaryota > Metazoa > Chordata > Mammalia > Artiodactyla > Balaenopteridae > Balaenoptera > Balaenoptera borealis. The sequence continues at coordinate 87,875,655 of NC_138875.1, forward strand.
TAATAGAAACAAATGCATATAACCACTACATGGTGATGTGGACTCTTGCAAAAATTTCACATGTAAGAACTCATTCCATCCTTACAACCTATGAGATAAGAATTATTATTATCTCACCTTCAGTGATGAAAACTCTGAGAGAAAACAGAGAGGTTAAGTAATTTGCCTAATGTCTCACAGCTAGTAAGAGTCAAAGCCAGGATTTGAACCCAAGCAATTTGACTCCAAATGAGTATACCATAAAGGATGTTAATTTTCCTTTAAGAACAGAGTTCAGGGAATTCCCTTTCAGTCCAGTGGTTAAAATTCCATGCTTTCACTGCTGAGGGCCTGGGTTTGATCCCTGGTCTGGGAACTAATATCCCACAAGCCACGCAGCACAGCCAAACAACAACAACAAACACAGAGTTCAATGCCCAATGGGATAAAAAAGAAAGAAAGAAAAAGAATCCCTAAACTATATTTTAGAAAACCCATATACTGGAGACAAAGTAATAAAATCTAATAGGCAATAAGTTTACTCAAGCAAATGAAAATAGAAAATTAAAAAGATGAACCAGGGCTTCCCTGGTGGCACAGTGGTTAAGAATCCGCCTGCCAATGCAGGGGACACGGCTTCGAGCCCTGGTCCAGGAAGATCCCACATGCCGCGGAGCAACTAGGCCCGTGCGCCACAACCACTGAGCCTGCGCTCTAGAGCCCGCGAGCCACAACTACTGAGCCTGCACTCTAGAGCCCGCGAGCCACAACTACTGAGCCTGCGTGCTGCAACTACTGAAGACACATGCCTAGAACCTATGCTCTGCAACAAGAGAAGCCACAGCAATGAGAAGCCTGCACACCACGATGAAGAGGAGCCCCTGCTTGCTGCAACTAGAGAAAGCCCGTGCACAGCAACGAAGACCCAACGCAGCCAAAACTAAATTTTAAAAATAAATAAATAAAAAGAATAAAAAGATGAACCAAAATTGATAGGACCACTTTGTAAAATTGTTCGGTACTATCTGCGAAAGCTAGTACCTACCAAAGCTAAACATATGCGTACACCATGACCCAGCAATCCCACCCCTAATTATACACTCAGTAGGATTGCTTGCGTATTTTTTGCCAAAATTCATATATTAGAATATTCCAGACAGCAGTATTTAGAAGAGCCAGAAACTAGACACAAACCAAATGCCCAAAGACTTAACGTAAATCCTGGTATATTTATATGACATACAAATAGGTACTAGATAAAATATAATGTGTATTATATAAAACAATATATAATGTATATGATGTAAATATAAACTGTTCAATGATGGGAATACACAATCCAAAATATAAAAATATGGATACAATTAACATAATTTCGAGTAAAAGAAGCTGAGAGTATGTTTCTACTACATGAATCCATTTATATAAGAGACAGACACAGGCAAAACTAACCTCTCTGAGTGGCCACCCTGGGAAGCCAGGTAGACGTAGCTGGAGGAAGGATGCCCAAGGACGGGACTCTGGGTGCCGCGTGTGTTTTGTGTCTTGAGCCAGGAGAAAGAAACACAGGTGTCTTCAGTTGCGAAAGTTGGTCTGTTACCGGAAGTGGGGTCCTGCTCGCCGCTCAAAAGCCAATAAAGAGGCCAGGTTGGTGGAAAGGAAAGTTTGCTTTATTTTGGAGGCTGGCAACTGGGGTGGGGAGGTGAGGGCTGACTTCTGTCCAAAGGCAGACACTCTCCCCCCACCCCACGCTGACAATCGGGGGCCAGAGGTTTTATAGACGGAGGGAAGGGGCTCTGTGCAGAAACAGCACAGGCAGCTCCGACAGGCATCTTGAAACTGGCCATCGGTGGTCTGACCAGCGTCCTCTTGATGGTTTTCAGTACAGTGAGAACTTCAGTTCCAGGGTCGGTTTGTTCCCATTTCGTGGAGGCCAGTTCTCGGAATTGTGGCAGCTCATGTCATGGCTACAGTCTGGTCATCGTGTAGTTAACTTCTCCACCTGGTGGGAGATTCAGTATCTATAAAACAGCTCCCAGGACACGGCTCAGAATATGATCTCTAGCCCTTGAGGAGGAACGAAAGGGCCTTGACTCTGCTTAGTGACTAAACTATTATTATTTAGTCTTGTTGGACTGTTTTCCTTTGTTTCTGCATTTTCTCACTTCTCTGATTAAACTTACTCTTTGGCTAAAGTTTTTCCACAGACAAAAGGCAGGCGGAGGACACGGGGATAGGGGCACGGATCATAGGGTCCTGCTCCGTTTCAGGTCCAGTGGGCAACAGTGAACACTTATCGATTAACCATTAAATTAAGAAATTAAATGCTTTTAGAGGGTGAATGATTTGACCTTTCTTCAATATTACCTGCCCTTCTGCAACTTTGCCAACCTTATTTCTTCTTTGCCTGCCTAGCCAACCTGGGATACCTAAAAACGTCTATGTTTTATTTGATTTTTAATGTTCCTCCTTAAAAAGACATTGTCTTGCTGTGATAAATATACTAGCCTCTTGGAATGACTATCCCCCTTTCATTAACATGAACTTGGGGAGAGCTGGGGTGAAAAGAAAGAACTCTGGTGGATGGAAGAAAGCGGGCATTTTTTCATGTTCTCAAGCTCTCCCGGTAGACAGGGTGTCTCATGGGTTCCCCTCCAGCCTGGACGGAGCCCCAGCTCCCTTGACTGCAGCTGATGGCTGTCTTAAATGTACTGGGGCTCCTTGTGGAGGAGTCTTGGGTTGGCTGTTATCTGGGATTAGAGCCTGTGGGATGACAAGTCCTGCAAATAAGCAACCAAGGAGACAGCTAGTAATGGAGAGAAGTTCCTGCCCCCGGAGATACCTACAGGTGCTGAAAAACAGGCCAGTGTATACTGTGTTGCCAGGATGGCTAATGAGCACAGCATCCTTGAGAGAAATAGCCAAAATACGTGAAAAGCCTTCAAGATTGTGCAAAATCTTCAACTCAGAAATTCCAGTTCTAAGAAATTATTCTGGAAAATAACCGAGCAAGGGTTCACCCCGTACTAATTATATTCTGATTTTATCCATGCTTGGGATAAACGTGGTTTTAACTGAACCAATCTAAGTCAGATACAAGTTAAAGTAACTGAATGGGTAGTTGTAAGTCGTTGCAAAAATAAAGGCTGTTTTGAGACCTATAATTTTCTGGCTGGTAGGTGAAGCAAAAGCCATTTTCTGATGGAATTTTGGAAACCAGCTTTCTGTAGAAATGTGTTTATATTCATCCTGGAATTCAGAGACAAGGCTGAATTTATTACATCTTCCAGGAACCAATTTATCCCCAACGGCTCATACAGAGAAATGTGTCTTAATTCTGGTGGTGCAAGTGGCACTCAATATTTTAATTTATTTTCTCCACAGACAAAAATTTAATTTGTCACCATTTATTATGTTGCATGCTCCCTAATGGAAATTCTTGGAAACATTTCTTTTCTTTTCTTTTCTTTTGCTAGGTGGGTCGATAGATTGCATTAGCCAACAACTCTTTTCTTTCTTTTTTTTTTTTTTTTTTGGCCATGCTCCACAGCCTGTGGGATCTTAGTTCCCCGACCAGAGATCAAACCAACGCCTCCTGCAGTGAAGAGTGGAATCTTAGCCAGTGGACCGTCAGGGAAGTCCCACCAACAACTCTTTTTTGAAATCCTGAGACACCTGTTGTAGCTGGTTGAGGTTTTAGCAAATGCAAAATGTGTTAATTAAATCAAGACTCAGAGGCTCCCCCTTCAGGCCAGTGGAAGAATCAAGGGTCATTTATTGCCTTTGGAATTTCTTCCTGTTATCCTGGTCTCCAAGGTCACTTCTCTTCTGTAATCTGAGACTTCACCAAAAGGCATCTGTATGGAGGCTGACAGAGAACTGGTCAACAATTTTGACAGCAGAGTTGGCAAAAAAAAATACATTCATACATCACACCTGAAATTCTGACCTACAGACTCAAAAGCAAATGAAAAACCTTGAACATCATGACCATTCAGTATTATGTAGAGTTATATGCCCAGAGCTCTATAGTTCTATTTTTATTTTTATTTTTATTATTTATTTTTTATTTTTATTATTTATTTTTATCTATTTTTATTTTTATTGCAGAAAGTTGTAGACAATTACAAGATCATCTCAGCTAACTTGAAGTTTCTATTCATAAGGTGTTGTCAAATGTAGGTCTCTCAGTTATACCTCCCTTGGGTATGGTGAGGCAGACAGATCAGGGCATGACTGTCATTGAAAAGATAGTTCAAAAAAGAAAAGAAACAAATGAACTTATTTACAAAACAGAAACAGACTTATGGATATTGAAAACAAACTTATGGTTACCAAAGAGGAAACCTGTGGGGAGGGATAAATCAGAAGCCTGGGATGAACACACACACTATATATAACACAGATAACCAACAAGGACCTACTGTGTAGCACAGGGAACTCTACTCAATGTTCTGTGATAACCTATGTGAGAAAAGAATCTAAAAAAGAATGAATATATGATATGTATAACTGAATCACTTTGCTGTACACCTGAAACACAACATTGTAAATCAACTCCAATAAAATAAAGTAAAACAAACTTATAACCACAAGCCTCAAATAGAAAAAAAAATAGTTTGTTACAGTTCTTACGAGGAGGGGGTGTCCCAGGCCATGAGGGGCCATTCGGGGAAGCACCAGGTCAGTCAAGAGGCAGAGGGCTGGGAGGAAAATGGGGTCAGGAGTCTTTATTGCAATTTCTGTGGGAAGGAGCAGGCAACAGCAGGTAAGCAGGCTTAGATTTGGCCAGTTTGAATAATTCCATTGGTCTCTAGGACATAGGGGCTGCCCCTAGGTGATTAGGGCAGGTGGTTAGTGGCCCAGAGTGTAAGAACTCAGTAGAGGAGGGGGTAGGGTGTGGACTCTGGATTAGTTGGTTTACAAATGGAAGGTGGGAACTGTTTGCTATCTATCTCTAGGAATTAGTTAATCAAGAGGGGCAGTCCCTCCCTAACCAGCAAGACCCCAGATGTCAACTCAATAGAAAACAGAAATAGTAAAAACACATGCTAATCCAGAGGGTCCCCTCTGTCCTGCAGCCTGGGGATGCAGGAGGTGAGGACTCCGATTCATCCTGCAACATCCCATGACCCTGTAAGACACACTCACATTTTCACATCCTCGAAATGTAGGGCACAGAGGTGTGCAGAATAGAAAACCGTGACCTTATGACAGGCATCTGAACTTCTTCACCTGCTAAACTGGCCTATTCCATTACCTGGAGAGGGAAAGATGGTCGTTTATACATATTAAATGTTAAGTCTTGACCTGGTCACAAGGTTAGAAAATGTGTTATTTTTCTCGGTCCAGGAGGTTCATTGGTTGAGTCAAGAGAAAGTCCTTAAGGATATTAGGGACACAAATTCCTAGGCTGTGTCAGGACAGGGATTCTGTGGATTTTTCTTAAACAAAAAAAGAAATAAATCTAAACATGGGTACAGGTTGCGCTAAAGGTCACAACTTCTCTTCAATACTGACCTGAATAAAATAAATTTCTTGTGCACGTTTTTGGTATCAACCTCAGCTCCTGCACGTACTGTCTGTATAACGTACACGTGCCACTCACCTCTTCAAACTGCACTTCATCTGTGATGATGGGGGTAATCAGAGTTTCTCCCTTACGTGACCACTGTGATGGACAAGTTACACGATGGGGGTAAAATACTGAGTATTTGTGATTATCATGTTAACTCTGACAATCCTGGGCATTATTAGTGCGGTGGATTAAATCTGCAAGAAATGGCCACGACATGCACTCCCCAAAATTTGGATGTTTTTTTTTTTTTCTCTTGCTTTGGGATGGAGTGGTCTTTGGTGACTAGATTGATCAAGAGACTGGACAGAAGTTGGGCTGTGGGCATTCCCATGTAAGGATAGAAAAGGCAATACAACCTCTTCTTAGTCCTCCTGGGACTCTCCCACTTTGAATCCAGCCAGCATGCTCTGAAAAAGCCAATCAGCCACATGGGAAGGTCCAGTGAGGTCTGAGTGGGTAGCCCTCATCATCCTTGGACATGTGTGTGAGCCGCCTTCAGGTGACTCTGTCCCAGGCTTCAGCTGGCCTGGCTGATGCCAAGTAAAGCAGAGACCAGCATGTCCCTTCTAGCCCAGAGAGGGAGGAGTATCCCTGGGGAAATAAATGCTGTCATTTTAAAATCACTGAGTTTGGGTTTTCTTACACAGTAATAAATAATTTTAAAATAAAAGTCTGTAATATATAAGAATCCTATTAATGTCCGTGCCATAATATTTTCCAATCAATTAACCTCAGCTGTCCTCCTCTCCCCAAAATTAAGATAGAAAAATTCAGAAGTGAGAGGTAGTCTTCATTTTTTAGCAATATGTGAAATTATGCATAATAGGTATTGCCATGTAAAACAATACTTCTTTAAGTAATATACTGAAAAGTCGACTTTTCTAGCTGCCCTTATTTCTATATGTGTATGTATTCAATATATATGTGTGTATGTATACATATGTATAGATATATATGAATGTGTGTATACATATGTATACATAATCATTTTCTTACTTCAAGTTTATCCACATATCCTTCTGTTCTATAACCAAGACAAAAAAACCAAAAACTTTAAAAAAATTTTGCTAAAGTGTATTCCCGCATTTGATAGTAGTTTCACAATTGAAATAGTATAAATTTCCTCTCTTGTAATAAGCAAAAGAAATAAATGGAATACTTCAAAGTCCATGGACTTGTTGCCCTTTCTACTGAAGGGTGGTAAAAAATACAAAGAGGGCCCAAGAGTAGATTCATGGGGGAAAGAAACAATGTAATTATAGTGTGCTTGTTACTAGTATCTTTTTAAAATGCTTATTTTAAAAAGAGATTATTCCTCCATAAGCAGGAGAAATTCTCAAATTACTTTGAAATGACTGTTCTTAGCTTGTTCTATAATTCTTTTCATCTTTGTCAGCTAAATAAGCAATAGAATATCCTTAAAGATGAACCAGAGAAGAATAAGAAAAATCATCTTCATTACTAACTCAGAACCAACATATCTTCTTTTGGAGGTAGTTTAACACACTGAATATGTCTCTTATAATGTCTTCTTCCTCAAAAGTAATACTGCCTTCTTTTTCATTCCAAAAATAATCTTTTATACACTTTAATCAAGTTACGGATGCTTGCCACACAATGCCCATTATGGAAACGCACTAGTTAAAATTAATTCACCACCTTTGATTAAAGAGTACATGAAATATGAATACCTTCTTTAAAACTGAGTTTCTTTGGTCCAAAATGTCTGCCTCAAATAGAAAGTAGGCAAGCAAACTTCTACAGCTGAAGTTTTGTACTATGTAAGCCAACGCTATCTTTCCATCCAACTAGGAAAGATAAAATTTAGAATAAAGATCTTCCATTTACCAAACCATGACACATCTGCATTTTTGAAAGTGGATGAGCTTATAAATTATTTGTAAATACTTATCAGGAGTGACACTACCTCTTCAAAATAGCATTACCAGTGTGCTTTACTTAATATACAGAATAAAAATGAAATTCAGGTAGACAGAGATTTTGTGTTTTTGGAAACTCAAGTCGGGATTCCATGGGCCAGTTCTAGCCGCTGTGTGCATATTCAATACAAAGAAATCAGACACTCAAGAGCTCTCCTGGTCACTCGTGGTCACAATGATGTCCTTTTGAGTTATCATTTCTGCTAAGGTCCAAAAATGATACTTGAGTTATTTGTAAGCTAACTCTTAGTTTTCTTCTTGTTCAAGCTGATAAATTCGGGTTGTTTCTCGCAACCCAGCTGACCATCACCCCAAAGCCCATCCTCTTACACCTACTATGTCACTTGTATGAACTGGTAATTGAACTTATTTTCCCATCAGCTGTAGTATCCTAGTCTCAAAGTCTCCCTAAAGGAGACTCATAGCCCCAAGGCAAATATTTCTGTGTGTGGCACATGTGCTATTTCTCAATAAGAAGAGGAGGGGGAAAAAAAGGAACTCAAACATGCAGCTGAAAATGCCAAAAGTCTAACTTAAAATACCTCAGTAATCTGAAATGGTGGTACTACTGTGTTTTTAATTCCTTGTCATACTATTTCTTTTTTTTTTTTAATTAATTTATTTATTTATTTTTGGCTGTGTTGGGTCTTCATTGCTGCACGTGGGCTTTCTCTAGTTGCAGCGAGCGAGGGCTACTCTTTGTTGCAGTGTGTGGGCTTCTCACTGAGGTGGCTTCTCTTTTTATGGAGCACGGGCTCTAGGCATGGAGGCTTCAGTAGTTGTGACACGCGGGCTCAGTAGTTGTGGCTCATGGTCTCTAGAGCGCAGGCTCAGTAGTTGTGGTGCACGGGCTTAGTTGCTCCGCGGCATGTGGGATCTTCCCGGACCAGGGCTTGAACCTGTGTCCCCTGCATTGGCAGGCGGATTCCCAACCACTGCACCACCAGGGAAGCCCCTGTCATTCTATTTCTTACTCTGCTATTATATTGGTTATATTTTGTTGTCCATAATCCTTAGTAACCTAAACAGTTGTTCTCGGTCCTTGTTCATTTTAAGTTCCAAGGCTCATTGGTGTTCCTCTAGGGATATATGGAATTATTTGTTGATCCCCTGTTGCAATCCTCTGATCTCTCGATTTTCTTGCTAGATGTCCATACTGCATGGGAACCACGGTAATATGCAAAGTCATTCAATGTGTAAGATTTTTTTTGCGGTACTGCTTTATGGCTTCTGCTTGTTGGTTGAGAGTTACAGTTTATTCAATACCAGCTTCTGCCTCATTGTCGGAATCTCTTGATCTTCCAGTGAGATCTTTAACAGCAACAAATGCTCTGTCAACTGTGCAACTCATTTTCCAATCAGCTGTAGTAACTGAGTCTTAAAGTCTGTGCTAACTAATAGCCCCACAGGAAATAGTTGTATGTGTGTGGATAGAGAAGAGAAGTAAAAAAAAGAATTTGCATGTATAAACTTCTAGGTATGTGGATGACAAATTCATGAGTCTACTTACAATATGTATTAACTTAGTTAATCCTATTTAAAATCGGGTGTTATATAGGATGTTAGAAAGACTGCTTTTCTCATTCTTGTATTTCCTAAAGCAATTTATTTAAATACATCATATATACATTTGACAGCAACAACTTTATTAATCTAGCATCACTGGCTAACGCAATTTTCCACCTTCTAAGTTGCTTGAAATAAAGCACATGTGGAATGTGTATTTGATGTTTTCGCTAGAAATTTCATCCCAAGCGATTAGTGCACATTTGTTTAAACTTAGGACATTTATGTCGTTCCCTTGTCCAGTGAGTACTGCAGAATCACAATCCAATAACTTCCACATTGCTTTGTTAAGCAATGTTTACAACAGTATTTAATGTTCTTGATTTTAGAGTCGTACCCTAAGAAATAGTCGCTAAATCTTTTTTCAATGTCCCATTATTGTTTCTTTCCTCTTCTCCCTTCTCCTCCCCTCTGGTGTTTTTGTCTTCTTAAACGTTATCTTTTTTTTCCCCCTCTATCCTCTTCTTCTCTTATTTCATCTTTAATTAATAATGTCGGGTGATCTCACAAGTATCTAAAACTATCATTAATTGAAGGCAATTAATGTGTTTTCTCCAAATAGTATAAAAGTTATAAGTGAAGTAAATATAAGAGCATCCTCTAATATGAAAGAAATAAATCTTTCTTTACTGGGAGTTTCAGGGTCTATCTCTTACTATAGATTTGAGCATATATTATAGTTATCACATATCCAGAAATTTTGGGACAAAACCATATGGTGTAATTACCTGGTCAATGAACTCATAGCTGTCAGTCAAGGGGCTCCCTAGCTGACTGACTGAAACCATGATCTGGGGAAATGTATAACATCCAGATTCTAGAGTCCCACCTGAAATCTAATAAATCTGAATCACACGTAAATGTGTACTTTACACATCCTTCTCGGATACTTTGGTTGCTCAGCCAGGGTTGTGAACCAGTGACTGAGATTATAATGGAGTGCCTTTTCCACACAGAGGTTGGTATTTTTTCTTTTCCAGTGTATCTTGGCACTTGTGAAATATCAGCCTTCCAAAAATCTTTCCTGATGACATCAAAGCCAACCTTCTAGTCTAAACAAATTATAAATCACTGTAAATAAAGCTCCAAGCAGATATCTCAATATATTAGTTATTTATTGTAGTGTAACAAAAATAATCCCCAAACTTGGTAGCTGAAAGCAACAAACATATTATCTCACCGTTTCTGTCTGGGAGTCTGGGAGAGGCTTTTTCTTGGGTGGTTCAGGCTCAAGGAATCTTATGAGGTTGCAATCAAAGTGTCATACAGAGCTGTAGTTATCCCAAACTCAAATTACAAGCTAATGCACATGGCCCTTGCCAAGTCTTGGTTCTCTGCCATTGAAGCTTCTCCACTGGCTGCCTCATGACAGCTGGTTTCCTTCAGAGAAAGCAAGAGGGTGCACCTCAAATTACAGCTGCAGTCTTTTTTATAACCTAATCTCAGAAGAGATATCTCATCACTTTGGCGTATTCTGTTCATTGGAAGAGATTCATTAAATCCAGCTCATACTAAAGGGGAGGGGGTCACACATGGGTGTGAACGCCAGGGGATGGAGATTTCTGAGGGCTTCTTAGAGGCTGGTCCCCTCCCCATGGGCCAAGCGATGAAAATCCTGGGTAAGGGTGGACCCAGCCAAGATATTTACATCAAAACCATGAAATTAATTCCTTGAAGTTATTCCAGGATCACATAAAAGCATGTGCAATTGAGATTTCTAAAGCAAACCTACTTCCACCAAAATGATGCGTCCAAAGAGTACCCTTCTATATTTATATAAAAGTCACAATGGTGTTTAAAATATGCAAATGCGCCCTATTACCAAAGTTATAAGAGTGAAATTAAGTTGCTTGTAGATGAATTTTCATTTCAGTTTTCCTAGTAAATTTTATGTGTAATTGCTAATGAGGTTGTCAGTTAGTTTGGCTAATTCCACAGTGTGCCATGGTAGACGTAGTACTTATTGTTTTTGGCATATGTTTCTACGCTCAGCATAACAGTGTTCTAAATCAAATATAATTGTTTGCAGTTAGTCTCTGCTTCATTAATGTGGGTTACCTTTGTCTCCCAAGCTGGAATGAAAATTCTCTGAGAATAAGGAATAGATCTTACTCATTTTTTAGAACCGGCTTTCTTTTTTCAGCTATTAAAAGTGACCCAGATTTAAAATTTTTTTTAATAATTTTTAATGAAATCAGTTTGATGTATGTTGCTAAAAATAGACACAAAGACACAAAACTGGGAGATGACTTCAAGATAATTTAATTTTAATAAATAAGAGGCCAACTCTTATGTGAGAATTTTGGGAATTTTTAGAAAATCCTAGTGCCTGGTATATCTCTATTTCAACCAAGATGAGTCAACTTCTAGTCTACCAACTCTCTGCGAACAACTGAGTACCTATTTAATATATACAAAAACAAAATCTCTTTAGAGATATTAAAGAGCTGCCCCAAATCCAAAATTTGCATAAACAGGAACAAGAAGAGAAGAACCCATTAGATAAGCAGAGCATTCTCTGCTGCTTTCCCTCCCAATGCATTTGGTGAACTATCAGTTATCTATCCCTGGGTAACAATCCCCTCCCCCAAAACATAATTGCTTAAAATAACATCAATCATTTTTTTTTGCTCATGAATCTTCACTCTCCTCTACGGTGTCAGCTGTAATGCTGTGACTGGGAGCAGGGAATCCCTTTGCAATAAGACTCCCATGGCTGGCAGGTTCGTGTTTGTCACGTGACCTGATCCACAATTCTGTGGGATGGGGGGAGGGTCTCATTTCTTCTCCATAGGGTCTCACCGCCCAGCTGCTTGGGCTTCCTCACAGAATGGCAGCTGATTCCAAGAGAAAGTGGTGGGCCACCTGGAATCCACACACAGGACCACCCCTGCTTCATCCCCACAGGCTCCACTTCCCCCTGAGTCTGCAGGGGGTGCTGGTCTGCTCAATCCACAGTGGTCCATTCTCTGCTCAAAATAACAGCAAAGGCAAAGTCTGCCCTCTAAACCTGGAACCTCTAGGATGGACCCCTCCACCAACGGCAGGGCATGTGGCTTTGTCCTCGTACTTTGTCCTTCTGGCTCCCTCCTGGGGGACACACCCTCCAGCCCTGGCAGGGGACTTAGAGGGAGGGGCTTCAAAGGTGGGAGAAAGAAAGGTGAAGAGGAAGAGCGGGGGGCTGCAAACCCAAGAAAAGGGGGCATCGGATAGTTCCAAGGCCCATCTGGGTCAAATTATTTTGTTTAAGGTTGCATTTTTTAAAACTTCTTATTTTTGTGTGACTTCTCATCTCTTTGTGTATATTTTCAATTTTTGGATTAAATTGTATGATCTGGGGGAAAATATTACACTAGTCTGGGAATCAGGAAATGAGGATTTAGACTGTAGGTCTTTTGGGATAATTAATCCTCAGCGATGATGAAGAAAAATGTGTAATTCTGTTGTGTTTGTTTTGGGACTTTCAACCACCTGTAAAGTACATTTAAAATGAGTCTGCTGTGTAGTATGCAAACTGTACCCTGGTAGATTTGATTAAAATTGGCACAAGGAAGCCGTAGACAGCGAAGTCCGGGAAGGCTCCTCTCAGGGATGGCATGAGGATGCGGTCCTCCACGAAGGAACGTGCAAAGGAGCCAGACCCAGGCAGGAGCTCCAGGCAGAGGACAAGAAGTGCAAAGGTTGGGTGGAAACAAGCTGTTTGTTCCAGAAATAGAAACAGACCCAAGGGTGAGTGTTGACTGTCTAACCAAATGTCAATAAGACCATTTATGAAGCAGGTTTGAAGCACTTAGTTTCAAAATAGTCAAATAGAGAGAGTGCTTGATGATGTTTTGTGTTTAATTTTTTTCTAATAAGATGTCATTTGGATCAAGGAAGTCACGTAAGAATGTTTACTGAAGCCACAGGTGGACCAACCTGCATCGCAGAAACAACGTAGGCTTTCTATCCATCACTCTGCCAAGAATTTCCCCCAGTACAACTTTTGTTTGACCGTTGTTCTTGAAAACCACTGAAGCCATCATAGGTCGGTTGGTGGCACTTATATTTAAGATCATGGGCTTTGTCTATTTGCATCTGGGGTAGTAGTTACTTGTCAAACAAGCCCAGGATGGTTTGGGACTATTATAGGGTAAGAAGATGCTAAATGTCCACTTTCTCACCCCAGGGGCTGTGCTTCTCACCTCTGCTACGGCGGCTAGAAGCTTAATGTTGACTTTCATTTGTTTAAAAGCAGATTTCATTTCTTCCAATCCACTTCTGGACATTTCCGCTAGGCTGGTAACATAATTCATTTTGTTGGTCATAAAACCAAACTAAGCCTGGTTTTGTCTCCATAATTTAGTTATTTAACCTGACTCCTATAGGAAACCAAGCTTCACTGTCATGACGGAATGAGCAGCTCCAGATAATACAGCAAAGATGGATGTAATTATGGGATTTGCTAAGTTTGGTGGAAAGAAAGTGGATTGAAAAGCTGCCATGCTCCCGTATGGGGAAAAAAGAATGTAGCATCTACTCATGACATATTAGAGGTTTAAAACTAGACTCAGGCATGTGGGGAATTTGAACATTGACTAGATATTTGATGATATTAAGGACATTTTTATTGTATTTAAGAATAATAATGGCATTACAATCATTTTTAAAAAGAGGCATAGGTTTTTTTACACGTAAGGAAATATCTGTGAATTGTATGCTTAAAAAAGACAACAACCAATCAAACAAACAAAAAAACTCAGAAGGGATTTTTCAACCCTTGCAAAAATTTCCGAATGCATTTTCTTTCCAAATTTTGTTTTATTTTTCCTGGTAGGATTATGCTGACCTGACCACCATGCTATTTGGAATTCAACCCAGTATTTCTACAACCACAGAGAGAGGGCATAAGCGTTATACTTTATTCCTAAATACGTGAACATCTCTGTAGGAATTTGCCAATCTTTAAATACTTGGCCACAGTTTTCCTCTGAATCTATGATAATGAACCTTTTATAGCTAGTTTTGAATCTCATGTACAACAGAAGCTTCTAAATGAGCTATTTGGCCATAATGAGAAATCTCTATTAAAACAAACAAACAAACAAAAAACCTCTGCATGGAATAATTAAATAGACATAAGTGCAGGTTCTGTGCCACGTGTAATTGTAAATAGCACTGACAATGTAATTTATGCTCGTTTATGACACAGTAGCTCATTAGGGCTCCAATTTTCATCCCTTTCTTTAGCCAAGCTCTTCTGTTTCTCTGATAGAAATTCTTTTTATTTCATCTACATTTTTTTGCCACTGGACCTGCAAGGGGAAGGGTAAGAAGCTTCTGGAATGGGGGCTACCAGCACCGGGACCCTAGGAACAGGTAGGGGTGCAGGTGGGTGGAGAAAGCTCTAAAGGGACGGGGGTCCCTGGCCTTCAGATTAGCTTTGCCAAGTTAGAGTGTTTCCAGAATTTCCAAATCAGCCAGTGTCTCACAGAAAGCCAGAAATTGAGACTTTTATATAAAATTGTCTTATTTTTCTACGTTGGATACGGATGAAACATTTTTCTACATTCTGTGTGCCAGGCACAGTGTGTTTGCAGGATGCGGGGAGCGGGATGGCCATCAGTTACTAACCTTTGTTCTGAAAGAATAGGGCTGGTCCCCATAATGCTGTTCTCATTTTCATCGGCATGTTCAAACACAGATGAACGTCAAGGGTGTAGCTTACACTCTACTCACCAAATACAAACATGAAACTTTGGTGCAATAAATGGAATTTGGGGGGAATAAATAAGATTATCAGAATACTGAATAGAGTTCCCTGTGCTATACAGTAGGTCCTTGTTGATTATGTATTTTATATGTAGTCGTGTGTATATGTTAATCCCAAATTCCTAATCTATCCCACGGGGAACTCTACTCAATATTCTATAATAACCTATACGGGAAAAGAATCTGAAAAAGAATAGATATGTGTATATGTATCACTGAATCACTTTGCTGTACACCTGGAACTAACACAACGTTGTAAATCAGTTTTACTCTAATGTAAAGTAAAAATTAAATTAAAAAGTATAAGAGTATCCCTAGCGGGGTTAGGAGCACAGAATCTGGAGTGGGAAAGCTTCAGATGTATTCTGGCTCCCATGGCTGCATCAGTTATTGAATTTACCTTCTCTGTAAGCCTCAGTATTTTGTCTGTAAAAAAGGATAATAATACAACACACACACACACACACTCACACACACACGCACACACACACACACACACACATCAGACTTTTATGAGGATTTCAGCAATACTGCAGGTTCAATCCTTAGCGTATGAGCCAAACCCAGTGAATTCCAATATAAATGACATTTGTTCCCAGGGTTCAGTAGTAAAAGCCAAAACCCTTAATTCAGTTCAAGAACATATCTTTTGTTTAACTGAGACTGGATTGTAAAAAAAGAAAAAAAACACTGCTCTTGGTAGCAAATTAAGCTGTGTTTCTTGCTGAGTGATATGAGCTTCTGCAGAGTTCAACGAGCACAGGTCCAAGTGGCCCTGTTTTTATGTATGCGTGATACGTATTGCTCTGTGGCTTCCTGGAAGGGACACATGCATTTTGTGGGTTTTCAAGCCATACTTATTGGCAAGCTACAACTGCAGAGCCCTTTATAGTTTCAGGACTGGTGGGAACTGGCTCATTTAGGAAAATACATGGTGAAAGAGGGCCCCTTCTGTCTGTTTCCCTGATTTTATAGCCTTGGGTCCATTATCTGTTTTCTCCATCCGTTATGCTCATTGGAACAAAGACGTCAGCCAAGCCAGGAGGAAAATGTGCCAGTGGGAATGAGAGCAGGGGTAACTTTTTTTTTTTCCCCAAGCTTTTTTATTCTCTTGATTATATTTCCTCTTTTTTATTGCAAATGTTTATTTCAGATATTATTTTGATGCGCTTCGTTCTAAAACCCCTTCATAGGTGTAATTATGGAATCCATAGTTTCATGACTGGAAATTGATGTCGATTTTTTGTCGCTGGCTCTGTAGGGAAATAGCTCATACTTCTACCTCTCCCGTTGTGACTGGCTGCCTTATCATGCCTGGAATATTGGCAGAGAGAGCTTGTTTGGAGCCATTTTAACTGGATTAATGGATATCCTCCTGATTCCTTCAAGGGGAAAAGATGCCTTTTCATCACTGGCCTTTTTTCTCAATATCGATAATAGATTAGCAATTGAAATTTAGAAGAGTGTATGCCTTTTAAAATATGAAACCCTTTTATTATTATACAACAAATCTTATCATAGAAGAATGAAAAGATATAGTAAAAGTAGAAGGGGAAAGTACTCAACCAAGTGTATTGTTTGTGAATATATTAGCCCGTTGCCTTCATTTTCCTCTATGCCTTGTAATTGTATTGTGTTCATCCTGACACATATTTTGAATCCTGCTTCGTTCACTCAATATTAAATACAAACATCTTCTATGTTATTCTAAGTTCTTCACAAACTCATCATTAACGTCAAAAAGAAATTTCCTCTAGAGCTTTGACAAAACTAAGTAGTCTCCTACTTGGGGTCTTTAGGTAGTTTCTGATAATTCGCTCTTGAAACCGAGCAGGACCCTGTGGGCCCCTCCTGGGTACAAATCCTTTCCGTGTCCCTCATTTCTTGTTTGTAGGAAATAGGCTTCATTCAGCCTCCGTGACCTTCCCTGAGTTCCAAAGGGCAGGTTCAAACAGTTGCTAATCAGGGAAGGGAGGGGGTGCAGAGATAAGGGGGGAGCAGTCAGGAGACCATAGTGCAGCCTTGGGGCAGGTCCTGGTTCCTCCTCAAGGGAAACACATAAAGATAGCTTTGAGTTCTTATGCGGGAACTGAGGCTCCCCACCCAGATGGAGAATGGTAACTTCAGGCTGAGCTCAAGGTTCCTGATGCACTGTCCTCTTACCTCACCACCAGCTAATCAGAAGTCACACACCCTGCAGCTCTCTCCCCAGATTTGGCCTATAAAAACTTTCCCCCCCAAACCATTGGGGAGTTCAGGGTTTTTGGGGCATGAGCCACCCGTTCTCCTTGCTTGGATGGCCCTGCAATAAACCTTTCTCTATGCCAAACTCCAGTGTTTCGGTTTGTTTGGCCTCAACTGTGCGGGCGCACAAACTTGCATTCAGTAACACTATTATGCATACAATTAATAGAAACCACCAACACGATTGGTCACTCCCCTGTGGAGGCACTATGTTAAGTGTCTGATCTCTGTTACTGCATGGGACCCTCAAAAGCAGCTAAGTCAGATTGTAGCATCATTTTCACAGATGCAGGAGGACACCAAGGCTGAAAGAATGCAATCCATGGGTCCATAGGCAAGTGGCTGGTAAGTGTTGGGGGCAGGGTGAACAGCTAGTTGGAGTCTGCACTGTTTTCTGTGTTTGGACTCACAACCAGAAGAGCAATGCAGAACCCTGTTGTACTTCTGATGCCATCACACCATGGACGTCTCTGGGGAAACTGTGACATGCAGCTCAGATGACAGCCCTTTGTCTTTTTTCCAGTCCCTGGACAACTTTAAAAAGCTAGACCCCTGCCCCTAAGCCAGGAATGTCTGCTCTCAGCAATGTATAGGAAAAACAAGCACTGTTGCCCCAAAGCTGGTCTGCCTCTCGAGTGCTGTCTATCTAACTGCTGGTTGCAATGTACTGTGTATATAAAATAATTTTAATAAGTTTAATGGACTGGTGCCAGATTTTAAAAGAGAGACTAGAACACAACAGAATAGAATAGAAAACAGAATAAGATACATCAAAGCACACGGAGGATAGTAAGGGTACACACAAATTCCGGAACCTTCTGTTTCAGTTTGAATGTGTGGGTTTATGTGCTGAGTCATGATAGAAAACGTGTTTCTTTCTCTGGGTTGTGGTAAAAAAAAATAAATAAATAAAGGATTTGAAAATCATGTTTCTAGGGCTTATACCATGAAATTTCTGGTATTTATACTTAAAAGCAGAGAACAGCCATGTATGGTGATATGGGTGATGTTAATTGAAAAGAAACACCAATCCTTGGTATTTGCATTAAAATAGTAAAGAAAATAAAAGATAAAAAAAAGATAATAATAGCAATGTACATACAAGTGTGTGTGTCTGTATATATATATACATATACATATACATATACATATATATATATATATATATACACACACACAGACACCAGGCCAAGCTCTGAGTGCTTTTTATCATTAACTTATTATTTATTATCTCATTTAGTTATCACCAAACCCCATGGAATTGGTACTATTATTATCCTCCCTTTACAGATGAGGGAACCTAAGCCCAGGAAGGTAAATTAATTTTCTGAAGTTCTCACAGCTGGGAAGTCATGGAGCTTTAATCCAAACACAAGCAGAGAGCCTATGTTCTTAAAACTATTCCCCAGCTCCTTCTGCAAAATTTTGTAACTTATCTGACAAATATGGAGAAAGGAAATGAATGGGAATATGCTTTAATAATCTTACCATCACAACTTTAAGGTGTTTCTAAAGTGACCTGCATTAAGCCTTGGACAGAGGATGATGACCCCGTGTTGACATTAACAGCAGCTCTGCTGTATCGGCAGCATCAGTAAGAAGAGCACCGACGCCATCTGTGACCTTAGTGGGAAAGTTCTGATAGTGATTAGTAATGTCTGCCACAGGCATAGGATAAGAGGGTATAGGCATGCACGCCACCAGGTATGTGCCTTTTATTCTTTCATTAAAGCAACATGTATTGAGGGCCTAGGTTGTGGCTGGCACTGTTCTAGGTCTTGAAGATATGGCAGGGAACAAGAAAGACAAGCTTTCCTTTGAAAGGGAGACATTAAAGATTGATAATGAAGTGGACAGTTAAACACATGATAAAATTTCACATAGTAACTTCAGGTACTGGGAAGGAAAGTAAGGCACTGAAAAAGGTAGATGTCACAGAGCTGGGCAGCTGATGTGTAAGGTATCAGGGGAGCTACTCTGGCGAAGGGCTATTTTAGTAAGCCGGAATAAAATGAGGGAGTATGCCCACAGGAAGAGCATTCCTCTAGAGCATCTGGAGGAACAGCATTCCAGGCAGAGGGGACGGCAAAGGGAGCATGGCATTTCCTTGGCATGCCATGAAGGCGAGACTCGTCCTAAGCCTTTCGGCCATTGACTTATAGTTTCAAAATGTACAATTTGTTCAGAAGGTTGTGCACGCGAATGCTGGGAATAGATGTTGCAGGAAAAGAAATAGTGTCTTGCATTTTTTACTTTGTCAATTTCAAAGTAAATTTCAAAGATTTTGGAAATCGTTTATGAGAGGCACACACTATTTTTATAAAAGAAAAAAACATTAAAATACTTTATAAATTGTATACATCCTGGCTCAATTAGTAGCACACTGAAAAGAAAAAACAATAAAATACTTTATAAATTGTAGACATGCTATCTCAATTAGTGACACACAGGTGAGAGTTTTGAGTTACTTCTAAATATTCACAGAGTGCTGGCCAAGTAGCTACTCACTAGTTTCCCTGTGGTTACCAGACAAGATTTAGAATGAGTTCGTGTTAAAAGTGAAAAGAGGGCTTCCCTGGTGGTGCAGTGGTTAAGAATCCACCTGCCAATGCAGGGGACACAGGTTCGAGCCCTGGTCCGGGAAGATCCCACATGCCAGGGAGCAACTAAGCCCGTGTGCCACAGCTACTGAAGCCTGCGTGCTGCAAATACCGAAGCCCACGTGCCTAGAGCCCATGCTCCACAACAAGAGAAGTCACCACAATGAGAAGCCCATGTACCACAATGAAGAGTAGCCCCCGCTCGCTGCAACTAGAGAAAGCCTGCACACAGTAATGAAGACCACACAGAGCCAAAAAAACAAGAAAAAAACTGAAAAGAAGTTATGAGACCTCATCCAATTTGGTCCCCTGTTTCCATGATCTAGTTTGATGTTTTCCAAGTGGGAGCAACTTTTCCCCCATGAGGCATTCAGCAATGCGTGGATATATATTAGTTTGTCACAATTAAAGGGTGCTACTGGCATCTAATGGGTAGAAGCCAGGGACACTGCTAAGCATCCTACAGGGGGAAAGACGGCCCCCCAAATAAAGAATTCTCAGGCCTGTCATGTCAATAGAACCAAGACTGAGAAACCCTGATCTAGGTAAGAGCATCATAAACAAATGGAGGTTGAATTCCTTTGCTCTGCTGATAGTCTGATGCAGTTGCTATGGAGACCAAGTGATGGATACATGCACATTCAGTGGCTGTGCAGAAGTTTCAAGGTCAGGGTGAGGGAAAAGACAGATAGTGATTGAAACTGGAGAGGTACCACTAACTAGCAGGGTTCTGCAGGTGCTGACTAAATTATCCATCACACTTAGAGTTTGCACTGGGAGCGCCCCCTTCTGGAGCAGAGGAACTCCTGGGAACTCAACTTCCAGGTCGACCTGAGAATTACCGTCAAGGGGACCACCTCTTTGTCCCTTCTCACTCACACTCAGAGAGGTCCCTGCCACGAGAGAGCTGGTTGTAAGAACTCTTCGAGAGATCTTTCAAAGCAGAGAGATATTTCAAAGCATCGGGAGCGTAGGCTGGATGGAAAGGTGGTCTGGAAATTCAGAAAGATCTAGAGAGTTTCCTAACTTGATCATGGATCCATGGTGATATTTCTTCTTGTGGTAAATTTGATGTTGAAGCAATCATCTTGAATGTTTTTATTCCCTTCTGGCTTCAATTTTCTTCTATTTGACTTTATTGCTACCTTTCATTTTTTAAAACTTGATATTGATTTTGCTACCAGTGAGAATGGGAAACCGTGGCCATTTTCCTGGGCCATTATTAGTGCTAGAATGGAGCAATGGAGGCATATCTGTTCAAGGAGAAAGCTCGGTTTATTCCTATTCATTCTCTCTCTCTCTCCCCTCTCTTTCTTTCTCTCTCTCTCTCCCTCTTTCTTTCTTTCTTTCCTTCTTTCTTTCTTTCTTTCTTTTTCTTTCTTTCTTTCTTTCTTTCTTTCTTTTTTTCTTTCTTTCTTTCCTTATTTCCTTCTTTCTTCCTTTCTTTCTTTCTTTCTCATGCCTCTCTGTTTGAAAGCTAAATATCAAGGTCTCATTTTACCTGTAATTGAAACTTGAACTAATGAAGATTATCAGGCTAACATCTATAAAGGAAGTCTTTAGTTATCAAAACTCAACTTGGCATACTCTAAGTAATTTTATAAATTCCAGTTTTAAGGCTTTAACATTTTACATCACTAAAAAAAAAAAAAGTCACACAGGGGTGAGTATCCAAATAAACAGAAACATTTTGTTTTGAAAGGCAATTAGCAATTGCATCAGAAGCCTGAAATGTGTATTTACACTTTGAATCCATATTTCACTTGTAAGAATGTGTCCTAAGGAAATAATTTCAATGATGTAGTTAGCTATTGTTTTTGTCTGCCCAGGAAACATTATCGCTCCTTCTGTTACTGGCACCCCAAATGCCCTGGGGGACGACACCCCCCTTCCCCACTGTCCAACCATGTGTTTAGGTGGACATGATGTCTTCCTCAGCTCAGAGAGAGCAGCCTGTGACTCAAGTCTGAGAAATTACTATATTTCATTCTTTTACCGCCATGATCTGTTCAACTGGAAACTTGACCCAGTTCAGTTCTAGGCCAGGCATGAACCCAAAACATTAATGGGTCTGAGGAAATGAGAAGTTCTCTTTCAATCAAACTTATCACCGGAAGGGTATAAGGCTAGAAAAGCTAGGTTTCACTATGTGGAGAGAACTCTAGCTAAGAATGTGTCCACCACAGAAAATAGGAAACCTTGGAGTGTAAACCTAGGTTAGACTTCTTTCCCTGTCTTCAACTAAGGTAGAAACGCATGCTGTCTGTGAAAGGTACAATACCATGGTACTAATTTAGCCATGCCATCAGTAATTGTACGTCTGAAATCACAAGGTTTTTTGTGCTAACTATATACTCTCTAACATATTAAAATAAATTCCTATTTTTTTATAGCCCTTTGTGTTTCCCAAATATCGCCTTTTATGTCAGCAGTTTTATGCACTCTGTAGGGACGATGTCAGAGTGAAATATCCTTTTCACTTCAAATGACATTTTCCATAAACCACCCTAATCATAATATTACCAAACTCAGGTCTGGCTGTTCACTACTCAAAAGCCAGTAAAGAGGTAAAGTTGGTGGAAAGAAAAGTTTGCTTTTATTTCGGAGGCCAGCAACCTTTAGCGTTAACTCTGTGCCTCTAAAATTCTATGGAAGATGGTCTAGACTCCCTGCCAGTAGAAGAATTCTGATAAGTATCTACCTCTAAGAGGTCCTTGCATATGATTTGAAAGGTGGAAAAGAAAAAAAGCCATTATTCTCCGGTGCACCTCTGGTGGCAGGTGCAGAAAAGCAGGTGGACATTGGTGGCTGATGAAAATGAAGTTCCTCCATCATTTTCCTGGATTCCCTCCCGAGAATCAGATACTTGGGTGTTGTAGGCAGTGACATAGTGTAACCTAGCAGGACCCTATGGCAGAGGTCCCCGACCCCTGGTACCGGTCCTCAGCCTGTTAGGAACCGGCGGCACAGCAGGAGGTGAGCGGCGGGCAAGCGAGCAAAGCTTCATCTGCTGCTCTCCATCGCTCCCCATCACCCGCATAACCTCCTGAACCATCCCCACCCCATCCGTGGAAAAATTGCCTTCCACGGAACTGGTCCCTGGTGCCAAAAGGTTGGGGACCACTGCCCTATGGGACTTTCCTGGGACTGACCCCTCCACGTCCTCTACCTGTCTCTTGTTTGTAGAAAAACTTTAGCCTCCTAAGCCTTCCCCAAGGTCCAAAGAACAAATTTAATGAGAGAAGTGAGAAAATGCAGAAAGAAAAGAAAACAGTCAAGCAAGGCAAAAGAATAATAGTTTAGCCATTAAACAAAGTCAAGAACTTTAGTTCCTCCTCAAAGACTATAGATAATATTCTGAGCCATATCCTTGAGCTGTTTTGCAGATCCTGAGACCCCCATTAGGTGGGAGAAGTTAACTGTCTGCTGCCCACAAGCACGTAGAACCTAGACTGGTGGGAACCAGAAGGTTGATGATGCCGACTCCCAATTACCTCACCACCAACCAATCAGAAGAAGGTCCACGAGCTGATCGCACACCCCACCACGCTCTCCCTCACCCTGTCTTTAAAAAAATCCTTCCCTAAAAGCCATCAGGGAGTTCAGGTCTTTTGAGCATTAACTGCCCATTCTTGGTGCCTGCAGTAAACAGTGCACTTTCCTTCATCCCAAACTGGTGTCAGTAGATCGGCTTTACTGCGCTCGGGTGAGCAGACCCAAGTTTGTTTCCATAACAATAGGACTCGCTTGCCCAGTCCTTCCCGCTGTTGGGTAAACCTTTAATTCCCTGTACAAAGCAATTCCTCTTAAAAGCTTCTAGTGGCTCCAGACTTATTGGCTGTTTGTTGTAAGCACTACATTTTCTTTTTAATTATGGTAAAATACATATAACATAAAATTCATCATCTTGGCCATTTTTAAGTGTCCAGTTCAGTAGCGTTAAGTACATTCGTATGGTTGTGCAACCAATGTCCAGAACTGCTTTCATCTTGCAGAACTGAAACTCTGTCCCCATTAAACATTAACTCCCCATCTGCCCTCTTCCAGCCTCCGGCAAAACCTATTCTACCTTCTGTCTCCATGAATTTGATTTCTCCAGGGACCTCCTATAAGTAGAATCACACAGTATTTGGTTTTGTGACTGGCTTATCATCTCACTTAGAATAATGTCCCAAACCATTGTTTTTCAATTTGTTATGTTTAATACATAGAAGGTTGGCTGAAATGAAGGATGTGTTGAGACTTGATAGCAGAAAACGTATTCCCCTCCTAGAGTTCCAAATTGGATCATCCATGAAAAGATTTCACATGATTTCTTTAGTCCTTGTCTTTGTAGTTTACTATTACCTTGAGACAGAGCATATCCAAGAGGTTGTTCATAGGTGGGGTTAATACGCTAGAGAACGACCCCTGACGCTTATGCCCTGGGAGACCTCCCCTTGTTGTGTGAGCAAGTGTCTGAATTAGACATACTCTCGCCCATTGCTGAGTGTTATCTAGACATAATTTCTCTTCAAATTCTGTTACTGGCCTTCGGCTACAAACAAATAAGTTAATTCACATCCATGTCAATAACTCAGTCACACGAAAATTGAATCAATGAATTTAATTAGATCTCCATGTATCGTTATAATTTGGCAATGATAGCTCTCCTAGTAAGGTGCTGAGATTAATCACTGGATGTCAGAAATGGGACATGCTGATTTGTGAAGAATTTGACACAAATTCTGGAATGGGGATTGTCAGCCATGGGTTTTCTTGGACAGCGTTAAGGCCAATTACCATGAGAGGAGAAGATGACAGTCTGAATTTTATTACCTGGAGACTCAGAGTCAAATGTCCCAACATTCTGTATTGGCTTCCAGGCTTTGGAGGATGTTAGACGCCTGTTATAAGTGTGAAAAATCAGTGGTGCCTCACCTGTGGGACCACATCAAACTAAAAGATTTCTGTGCAGCAAAGGAAACCATCAACAAAATGAAAAGGCAACCTACTTATTGGGAGTAAATATTTGCAAATCATATATCTGATAAGGGTTTTACATCCAAAATATACAAAGAACTCATATACCTCAACATCAAAAAAACAAACAGCCCAATTAAAAAAAAATGGACAGAGGATCCGAACAGATATCTTTCCAGAGAAGACATACAGATGGCCAACAGGCACATGAGTACATGTTCAACGTCACTAGCCAGCAGGAAGGAAGATAAAGTAACTTTGTTCAGTTCCGAAATTCAGAGTTACAACGAAATGGAAGTTTTCTCCTTACCTGGTCTTCCCTGACCTTGCACCATCTCTCCAGAAAGCTTTTCCTTTATAAAACACTAAGTGTGACCACTAATATTAGTACAAAGAACATTAATGGAGGAGCTCAGGGAAGGCCAGGCTGAGAGGCATGAGTTCCCACCTTCACAAATGGGCATCACTCCATAAAAAATGCCACCTCATTTGCCCAATGTCAGGTAGACTAGTATTTCAGACATGGAAACTTTTGCCTCGCAGCATCAAAATAATTGAATGCTGTAATGGCTCAGTACCCTGTTTAGAGTTATAATAACGGGATTTACATTATTCTTATCCACAGGCACAAGGTCCCCAGATTTTTACAACTCCCTTTCCTTCGCCCCCCATGCAATAACTAGGATGTCTTGTCACGCTCTTATGCAACAATCCTTGAAGCATGTCAGCTCCTGGCAACAAATGCACTTAGCCAGAAAATCATACACATCAACCAGCAAAGAAAAAATCCTGATTTAATAGAGTTTGAAATTGCCACAATCTGGAAGACACAGAGAGAAACAGAAGCTTCACCTGCCTGGCCCGTTGGTTGTTGAGTCTCCATCTGACCTGGAGGGATTATGAGGGGCCAGAACCTGAGACAAGGCACAATCCTCCTTCAGATCGGCTCTCAGAGTCCCCTGACCTCCCCCTACCTGGCGCAGATCACAGGGACAATCACACAACTATCTGTGTCATTGTTTCTTTCAAGAGTCACAATCTCAAATTCCAAAGCCACCAGAGAAGTGACATAGAGAGATGAAGTGGTCGCTTGGGGATCTGAGTTAACCAAAGGAGGTGTATGCACCCCAATAAGGGGATCAGTTTGGACTCAGCTCCCGTCAACTGCTTCCCAACCAGAACAACCCACTGTTGATTGATTTTCTACATTTCCAAGGGCAGCAGGAACGATCACTTTTAATATACTTTTAATTTTAAAACAGTTAGAGATTAACAGAGTTACTGTGAAGATAGCAGAGAGTGTTTCCATATATCACACACCCATGTCCCCCCTATTATCGACATCTTACCTTTGTAGGGTGCGTTTGTCACTCTTTATGAACCAATATTAATACTTTTATCAAGTAAAGTCTATACTTTAATAGAAGGATATGTGGTTGATAAGGTAAATGTTTTGGTATTTAAATGTTGATCTTTGTGGTAAGCAGAATAATTCCCCATCCCCGCCAAAGATATCTACATTCTAATCCCCAGAGTCTGTGAATATGTCACCTTACATGGAAAAAGGGACTCTGCAAGGTGTGATTCAGTCAAGGATCTTGAGATGGGGACATTGTCCTGCATTATCCAGGTGGCCCAATAGAATCACAAGCATCCTTAGGAGAGGAAGGTAGGAGGGTCAGGGTCAGAGAAGGAGATGTGATGGAAGCAGAGGTCAGTGAGGCAGCCATGAGCCAAGGTCTGTAGGCAGCTTCTAGAGACGGAAAAAGGCAAGGAAACAAATTCTCACCCAGAGGCTCCAGAAGAAACATGGTACTGATTTTATCCAAATATGATCCATTTTAGACTTCTGACTTGCAGAACTGAAAAAGTTTTAAATATTGTGTTGCTTTAAAATTAGATTCAGGGTAATTTGTTTCAGCAGCAAATGATGAATTCAATCAGAAGGAAAACACCCTATCAGTCAAACACAAGTTCACCCCCTGACCTGCCACTTTGCAGAGGACCAATGTCTGCTTGGGATGACACAGCTCCGAATGGAAAATGAGATTACACCCCCCTCTGTATCACAGACCCTGGCACCATCCGTGACACATAGAAGATGCTCAATATATTGTATTTAATGAATGCTTTTAGCACATTAAAAACTACTAAGTAAATTATTAATATCCTCCAACAAGGAATAATGTGATTCTTTATTCTCCTTGGGCAAAAAGTGTGAGAAATAGTGATTCTATTTATCTCTGGCCACTTAGGACTCCTGAAGTACGTACAATATCCTTATTTCTAAGTTACTTTAAGCACGCCTTTGATTTCTTATTATGGAACAAAATGAGACACATGCTTACGGTTTGCAGATGGAGTATCGTTACTGACAAAGTAACTATGCTTTTGAAAATGGCATAAGTGGAGAAAGCACCATTTCAGAGTTCATTGTCGGTCTTTCCAATTTCAAGGGTCTAGAGAAAAAAAAGCTCCTTAGCCTATTTTCATTTTTCTTAGCTAAGACTTTAACTGCGAAGCTTTTCTTTTGTTAGGCTTGGGGCCCTGGGATAAGTGCCACATGAGTTGAAATCTGCGCAAACATCAATGTCATTTATGCTTTTACATGCTGGAAAGGCCAGTGTGTTACCTTCCTTTAGACGCTGTTCATCCTTTGGAAAGAGAGATCAGTTCAGCGTGAGGGGACGGCTACTGAGTCCAAGTTCACACTGCTTGCCACAGAACAGGCCAATAAACCAAGAGAGAAGCTGTTGGGGCAATGAATAGCGACTTTATTTGGAAAGCCAGCAGACCAAGAAGATGGTGGACTCGTGACCCAAAGAACCATCTGGCCGGAGTTAGAATTCAGGCTTCTTTTATACTCAAAGGGGAAGGAGTAAAGTCAAACATTTCCTGGTTCTGGTCAGTCTCCAGAGGGGATGTGATCATGTCTTCCTTCCTGCCGTCATTCACAGGTGGGTCTGGTCAGGATGTTTCCTGTGAGCTAAACAAAGGTATTTCAGCTTAACACTCATTACATGGGAGGCGGGTTCCCAGAGATGGGCCATAATGTATAATTTAAGCTTATAGACAACATCCCTTTAGTGATTAACTTGTAGCAAAAGCAATAGAACACAAAGGTTAAAGTAAAAGAAACAGATCCAATATGGAGTCAGATTTGTTTTTCCCTGTTACAGGACCACACGCACGGAAAACACAGAAACAGGGCTTTGAGTATTGATACATTAACTTCCCTTTCCCAGAGACGCTCTGATGGAAGAAAGGTCCTTTGGGACTTCTTTCCCCGTCTCTGTCTCCCTCTCCGTCCCTCTCTGTTGGACATTACTGTGCATGTTTTTCCCGTTCATGGAAGACACTCACTTTACCCCCTCCAGAGTCGTTACGTAAGCAGAGGCTTCCTGCGTCATCCCTGCCCATCCTGGGCACATTCCCTGATGTTCGCTGACACGCGGTCGAGTGCCTCCGTGCACATCCCTGGAGCCTGTGTGGTCGCCTTTAATCCATCACTCCCACCATCTCACTGCTACGGTTTCAGGCCGTCACTCTGTTGTATTTCTGTGCGTCTTGTTCTTCATAGGCATCCAGAAGAAACTCAGGGGGGTCCCTGAGTCCCAGAAGTGGTTTCTCTCTTTTGTCTCTTTCAGGAAAACCTGGGCTCTAAGTTCTAATTCTGCTGATGCCTGGCTCTGGCCAAGGTCAATCCCCCAGCCTTCACATCCTCATCTAGTAAGGGGATGATTCGCCTATCAAAGCTGTGAAGCTGGCTAAGTTCTTAGCTCCCAGGAAATAGCAGATGTAATTTATCAATCATTCAGTCATTCTTTCATCAAAGCAGCATTCAATAATGGGCACCGGGGTACAGGACCCTGAAGTTCAGGCTTTGAGCACAGACTGCTCTGGGTTCAAACTGCAGCTCTGCCGTTTACAACCTGAGTGAACTGGGTCAGCTTGTATATCCTTTCCTTTTGCTTCAGTTTTCTCCCCTGTAAAATAAGTGCTATGCTGGTATTAGCCTCACAGGGTTGGTTTACAAGGAAGTTGAATGTATGTAGAGCCCGACACAGTGTTGACCTTTAGTAAAATTTAGGTAAAAATACTAATACTGTTAGAATTACAGCAAGGCTCAGTCAGCCTGATTCCAGAGCCTGTGCATTCACAACTGTGCCAAACTGCTTACATAATTATTGTTAGTCATAACAAAGTCTCTTTAATGTATTTCCATTATTCAGGTGGGGTATGTCTTTGATGCTGGTGGATTCAGTTTTGCCCCTGCCAGAGCTCTGGGTACCTTATCATATCCTGGGATCATCTGTGGGAGGGAGACCTGGCCATGGGGAGAGGGGCCCCCAGCAACAGGTGGGGTGTTACAACTCTCATGGGGAATTCAATCTGCTGACTCCAGGCCCTTTTAGGAAGCCTGGGACCAAAATTTCCACGAGTTACTCCTGACACCCGCTGGTCCTCTTGCCCCTGGCCCGGTCACTGATGCTGAGATCCAGCTGGTGGTCATTCATGACAGCATAAGGATCTATATTGGGTCTGATAAAGGTTCAGAGCATAATTCAGCATCTAGGGCTGGCAGGTCCGGAGGTTTCCATGTAAGCCAAGTGGAAAAACAAAACAGCTGAAACACTGAGTGGAAAATGCAATGGTCAGAATAGCACAGTGAATATGGGTCCAGATTTTGGAATCTGTCCTATAAATCTGTGTTCAACTCTCAGTAGCTGAACTGTATTCAAGCTAAATAACCCCTTTGTGTGTTAGTTTCCTTGCCGGCAAATGGGACTGAAATAGGACCTACCTGCTAGGGTTCTTATGCGATGCAATGAGTTAAGACATATATAACATTAGAACAAATCTCTGAACATTCCTTAATAAGTGAGAGCCATTATTAACTCTAAAAGTGTGAGCACATACAAGCCAAAAAAGCTATTTAATCAAAGCGATTTGCTGCACAATATAAAATATATCTCACATTTATAAAACAAAATTCCTAACTGGCGACGGCAGCTATTTCCATTTTTTGTGTCTTTTCCCCCAGAGCCCATAGTTCTGCAGGCAGCTGCAGAGAGCTTTGAGAGATAATAAATGTGCTATACATACCAACTTCTTTGATTCCCTGCCTTTATTCTAAAATATGGAAAGGCTTGGGTGTAAATATGGCTGTGAAGTCTTTTATTGCTCCTATTAACGTGAAAATGTGCTTGTGTAATGCACTCGGTTGTGTCTAAACCACCCCTGCTCCTGCCTGATTTCACGTTGTCTGGGAAAGAGAAAATTGGAGCCGGTGCAGTAATCACACGTTAACAAGCACGCGGACGTTAGTGGCCCAAAGAGCTTTTTAGTGGATTAATTGAAAGTCTCCCTGTGCGAGCTGGAGCATCTCAGCTAACAACACTGAACAGGCACATCTCACGATTAGTGGGGACAAATGAAAACTAAATCATGTGATACGTCCCACTGCCGACTATTGGATAAGAAAAGTCACCAGCCCGAGCTGTCCTCATTTCAGAACTTGGAGGCACTACAGACAGCTGCACTGAATGTAGGTTAAAGCCTGGATCCTATCACGAGGCCATCAAAGTTTAAGTCCTGGTTCCACTGCTTACTTCCTGTGTGACCTTGGTGAAGTCAGTTACCCTCTCTGTGCACCTGTTTATCTGCAAAGGGGAATGATGATAACAGCACCTATCTCATAAGGCCACCGTGAGGGCAAAGTGGGCCAGACTGTGGGAACACAACCAGAACAAGACCTGAGTGTAAAGAACACAAAGTAAGAGTTAGCTATTATCATTATAGTATTATTATTACTACTATTGCATTGTTAAAGTCCTCATAGAAAATACATGGCATACTCAAAACAGGATAGGATTTAATGAAGGCAGCATTTAAATGGATTTGTCAGGATAAGTAGACAGGGGATGGTCCCACACCCAGAAACTAGCATCCGAGGAAAGCCTTTACACCACTCTCCAGCCTCACCCTAACCAGGGGGCCAAGAGGAAGCAACAGTTTCCAGAACAGGGAGAGGGGTGGCAATGAGAAGGTCTCATCCAGTGGGAACTGTGGCTTCTGTGAAAGCAACACAAATGATGCTAAATCCTGGAAGAGTAGGGAGAGAATGAGGGCCATAAATCCCTTGACCTCTCTCTCATCTTGACCCCCAAACCCCAGTGCCTCCCATTAGAAAATCTACCCAGAAGCCAGCAGGCAGGGGAGCCCATTTGATCCATTATGAAGAGGTCAGCCTCCAGGTTTCAGAATGGTGCAGGGGACACTGGGGCAAAGAGGCGATCTGGAGGGTGATTGGAAAGCATTCAACTCCAAGGACAACGGTCTTTGGACCATCTCTGTTACCTATGCAATTAGTATGAATAAACTGAGGAGATATTACCCATATAGCCACATACCCCACTGCCAAGAAATGCTAAAGGGACAAATATAACTGATATAAATATTTCTCATTTTTCCAATCTGTGAGAATTACTTAGTGCCTTTTCATTTTGGTTCTGGGCCAGAGTCAGGAAGAGTGATAATCCTCATAAAAACAACCTGAACAAAAAACAGTGACAGCATGTGGCATGTCTATAACACTTAACAATGGTCAAATTGTTTTCATGCATTTAAGCACATTTCAACCTTGTAAAAAATTTGTGGTAAAGGAGCTAGTGATTCCTTTTTCAAAAATATGGAAATTGAAAATGAAGTTTTCAGTTGGGCAGGATCAAAACCCACTGTTCTTGTTTAAATTTCTTAGAGAATGCATGGAGAAATGTTAACAATATAGAATGTGGTTTAAAGTACAAGATGTAGAGTTTACTCATCTGTTTGTTTTATTTAAGTAATAAGTTGAGAGGTCTTGTGAGGCATCAAACTCCAGACACTGGCTAGCAAAGTTGTGGAGAAATTGGAATCCGTGTACACTATTGGTGGGAATGTAAAATGGTGCAGCATCTATGGAAACCGTATGGAGACTTATCAAAAATTAAAGGTGGAACTAGCATATGATCCAGAGATCCCACTTTGCGGTATATAACCTAAAGAACTGAAATCAGGATTTCAAGAAGTATTTACACTCTACAATAAGTGGGAAACACTTGAAATACATGTAATGTTCTTTACTGTTGATTTTAGGAAGTGGAGTATTCAACCGTAAGGTTTTCCTGTGGACAGCTCTTCTAAAAAATATTTCTTAAGCCTCCAAATTCTGTATTTCTAGTATCATATTTACTACAAACATTTTAAAATACTCTTTTATTATACCAATACTTTTGAAAAATTAAATAAGAGATGAAGACTTGCATAGATTGGTAGTTTTGTTGGGAAGAGTAGCCTAGGTTGGGAAGTTACTGAGAGCCACTGCAATTAACGACACACGCCTGATGCTGTCTACTGCTAAATATTCCCGGAAAGAATCATTTAAGCACGCTTCCAGCCCTCCTTACTGGTCACTCAGAAAAAAATCTCCTTCTACAAGTCTGCTACCATTTATGATTGCTTTATCACTTGAAGAATAGAAAACAACCAATGTTTTTAATGACCCAGTTGAAATAGTTAGCTCTGGAAGGAATATTTTACCTGATGTGCTCAGAAATGTAACTCATGAAGTCTACAGGATACAGTCATGGGACTATATGAGAAAGACATCCTTTAGATTTGGTGGTTGGACGTAGAACCCAGAGCTATTACTGAGATGACAGTGCATTCAGATGCAGCATCATTGTGAATTCTGAGAAAATGACGGAAAACATCCGTCCTGTGGGAGGAGGAGCCTTTGAATTGACTGTGTCTAATTCTGGAATAATTCATTTTCCAACCAGTAATTCCAGGCACCAGCAGCAATATGGCGGCCTTTGTAGACACCTAGGGGCCAGGAGGAAAAGGGGTTATTTGCATATAAATTAAATTTGCATAAATATTTTAGCAGAAATAAATGGAGCCAACTACAGTCTTTGCCTGGATTGTTCCTCTTTGGCAGATGTTAATAGAAGTGGCCTGTGTTGTTGTGAGTCGTCCCACTGTGAAAGCGGGTCTCTGGCACCCAGGAAAGGGCCTAGAGTCCCAGCTCCTGAAATAACGCATGTTCCCCTGAAATACACTCCAAGATAGAATGAGTTAAGACTTTTCTGTAGTCCACTTATTCAAATCACTACTGAAGATGGCCCCAAATATTTTCTAGAACTTCTAAAATTTCTAGAAATAGCCCTTATTAGAACAGAGTGAAATCTGGATTTAAATTCAGATGGGGAGGTGAAGGCAGAATACAACAAAAAATCAGCAACTCAATGTCAGTTCAAGCCATTTATAAAATGCCTGCCCCTGTCCTTGAACACTGAGGTCACTCTCACTCCCTGCTGGCAGAAAGTACAGGAACACCGTGAACTGGACTTCAGGTGAGCGGGACAAGCATTCATGATTTTTAGCTAAATACATGGGACAAGACAGCAACTGCAGAAGTCCAAGGCCAGGCTTGCATTCTGGAGCCCACCCTCTTGAATGGCTATAATAGGATCTGACTATAGAACAGACAGCACCTAATGATGTAGCTTCCAGGCTCCTGGGTCCTGGTACTTCCAGCTCAGGGATATGAACTTAGGGCCTTCAGGTACGTAAAGCAGGCAGAGGAAAGACCAGAAGAGCCTCAATCCCATCACTACACAAGTCCATTCACATGGAATTCTGCATAAACAAAGCCTCCCGGAGATGTACCAGGTGTGGGTGAGGGCCCCTTTGGAAATCGGACATTGCACAGTCTTGTAATTTTGTCTGGAAGAACTGGTCTGGGCTAAATGTCTTCTTCTGTCTTCCTTCCAATTCTGTATAATCAATTCCTCTCAATTTCATGAACTCTAAATATTCAGTTTTCCCCATAAACGGGATCTTCCATAATTCAATCTTTACTTACAAAGAATGCCTCCATTAGAGAAAATGTCTTTTAAATGATTGTATTTGTTCACACTAAGTGGATTTCTCCAATTTGTGACTGCTACTGAAATGCAGTTGGGCTCTAGCAAATAGCTGTGGATTCGAGGAGGTGGTGTTTTCAGTTGGCATGAATTTTTCAGCTCTTCCTCATAGAGGAAATGGCTAGCAATGTGACTCTTTACATTTCCATTTTTAAATGAAGATATATGCTGGGCACATAGTGTGAAATCAACAAAATGCTGTTGAATAAATACTGTGGAGAAATGTTCATAGACCTCCAGAAGGGAGCTGAATTTCCCTGAAATCATCCCTGTTTTTGTTTCCAGGGCTTTATCTATTGAAAAATGCAAAATGTCTTTCCATTTCTTCTTTACATCGCACACAGACACTGTGGGGCGGCACCCTTCAGGCCTGCAAGACCTGTACTTGCCCACCTTGAGACTGAAGAAAGAGTCTGGAGTCAGCCAGAGACATCAGTGGTTTAATGTCTTACCGAGTTCAAGCTTGCTCTGCTCGTTGCATGACAGGCCGATAAATCAGGAGACAAGGTGTTGAGGCAGGGAATAGTGGCTTTATTCGGAAAGCTGGGCATCCGAGAAGATGGTGGTCTAGCATCCTAGAGTACCATCTTATCGGGGTCTGGATGTTAGTTTCTTTTGTAGAGCAGAGAAGGGGAGGAGGTGAGGAAGTAAAGTAAAAAGGCCATAAGTCTCGGAAAACATCTCATGGTTTGGCCAGCCTCTGGGAAGGGATGTGTTAATTTCTTCTTTTCTGCAGCCATTCGCAGGTGGGCAGGGGCAGGGTGTTTCCCTGTGAGCTGAACAAAGGCACTTTAGTTTAACATTCAGGCAGAGGCGCAGGGTTCCCCGAGGCAGGCCATTATGTATGCCTATAGCTATAGACAGAACAAAAGCAATGGCAACAAAGGTCAAAGTAAAAGAAACAGATCCAACATGGAGTCAGATTTTGTTCTTCCATGCTACAAACAGACAGGGCATCTTACATGTGTGAAGCAAGGTCCTAGAGCAACACCCCGATGCGTGCAGCAGACGGCGGGCAGGACAGGGCAGCAGTGTTTGCTACCAGGAGGAAGGGGAGGTTACCAGTTACAGGGGGAACTGACCTCAGGGTTGGTTCATCAGTTGCCAGAGAAACCAGCAGAGGAGTACACCTCTCACTGCCCCTTTGACAAGCTCTCAGAGGGGAGATGTCCTGATCTAAAAGCTAAAACAATCACTAGCTGGGGCCAAGGTCAAGTATGCAGGAAGGTCGATCACATGAGTGGGTGTAGGTGAAACAGACACCGTCTAGCAGAAGAGGTACAGAGAGCAAGAGAACAGCCATCTTGTGTGGCCTGATCATATAGACACACAGACAGACACACACACACATTTCTGAATTGAAATGTCAGCTTTGGAAAACTCTGACATACTAAATAAAGCACTGTATTTGTAATTTCTGTAATGATCCATATAACGTGTGCTCAGACATTCTGGAATTTTTATGAATGACATAATTTATTACTGAATATAGACTTCTTCGTATCTGCAGTGAAAAGTGTTGGTCACATATCCAGAATCTACTGCCTTCTGACACCTCCCTTTATGAGGAGATTTTCACGTCTGTTCATGGCCCCTGGAATTTCTGGTGCCATCTTGCTACTAGTGTAGGGAGGAAGGCAACCTGAGGTTGGAGAGCAGAAAGATGAAGGGACATGTCACATGGCCGAGCTGTTGAATGTGTCAACCCTGGAGCCCGACTTCCTACCATGGAGCTTTGGGCTTTTCAAGGGAGATGATAAGACCCCTTATTGTAAAAGCCTGATGAGTCAGAATTTCTGTTGCTACAGCTGCAAGCGTTCAATAGATACAACATCTTTGTAAATGACTGTGCCCTTGTTATCCTCTGCAATATCTCTATTACACCAAACTTGTTGTATTAGAAAAATCCATTTTTCTTCTCAGAAATCTGTAATCTTCTTGAGGGCAGAGACTGTGGGGTTTTTTTGTTTTTTGTTTTTTTTAATTCTTTAATGCCCAGAACCAGGCACAGTGAATGCTTATGAATGTTTTATCTTTTAATTAAATGTAGGAATAACTGTCAATATTCTTAAGGCTTTCTTTTCAAGTATACTATAGAAACTCTTTCTCCTTTGGGCTCTGAAGAATACAGAAGTAAATAAGACTTGGGTCTGTCTCCAAGACCTTTCAATGTAGTAGAAGAAGCAGATGTGTGTTTAACGAGGTATAATCCATTCCAAAGCGTGAAGACCATTGTGGTATTGTTTGTCAAGCAGGATTGAGTTTATCTGCAAGTAACAGTAAAATTAATCACAGTGGCTTACAACTTAGTGCTTTAGTTCTTCTCACAGAATAAAATGTCTAGAAGTTGTTGAAATTAGTTCAGCAGTTAAAAGAAATTAATCCCCTGCAAGACTTTGTTTTTTTTTTCCTCATGGTTGCAAGACGACTGCTACATCTCCAGCCATCACATCATAATCACAGCAAAAAAAGAGCCAGAGGAGGTGATGCCAGTCATGTATCCCCTTTTATCCAAGAACAAAAGCTTGCCAAGAAATGTCCCACAGAGATTCATGCTTAGGTTTTGTTGACCTGAAGTGAGTCAAATTGCCCCTTCTATCTTCAAAGGAGACCAAGTAAAAAGGGAATAGAACTGTCTGTCATGTTGAAATGACATAGGAGCATTTGGATGCCATAGGTCCACACTCCCATGACCCCACAGTACTTTAGCTATATGATCTTACATCCTCCTAGCAACAACCTTATGAATTAAGTAACCTTATTGTTCTATTTTTTAAAATTAATTAATTAATTAATTATTTCTGGCTGTGTTGAGTCTCTATTGCTGTGCACGGGACTTCTGTAGTTGCGGTGAGCTGGGGCTACCCTTCATCACAGTGTGCGGGCTTCTCATTGCGGTGGCTTCTCTTGTTGTGGAGCACGGGCTCTAGGCGTGCAGGCTTCAGTAGTTGCAGCACACAGGCTCAGTAGTTGTGGCTCGCGGACTTAGTTGCTCTGCGGCACGTGGGAGCTTCCCGGACCAGGGCTCAAACCCGTGTCCCCTGCAATGGCAGGCGGATTCTTAACCACTGCATTACCAGAGAAATCCCTGTTCTATTTTACAGATGATGGAAATGAGACTCAGAAATGTCCTGGAACTTGCAGTTAGAAAGTAGAGATCATCTAACTGAATAAATGTAACGGAAGAGGCCAGGTAAGATGGGTCAGCTCTGACCAAGACGACCTGAATGTCTACCTCTGACTGAACATTACATAGGCTCTTCCTCCCTCTTGGCTCCTGACGTCTCTTTTCTTAGAGCATTTACTTTAGAAAACTTGTAATGGGAAATTCTTTCTCTGCTCCTTTGATATGTAATTTTTTTTTAAGCCTCTTTTCATTTTTTCATCCTAGGAATGGACCTGGGAGCCAGCCCTTTGAAAAGTAACATCAAGGAAGATAGAATTCTCAGTCTCCATGGGAGGGAAGAAACCAAACTTTAGTGGGAGCCTTGCTCCAAGCTGTGAAAGTCCCTCCCACCAAAAAGATATGAAAAAGTCCACATTTCTTTGTGTAAAGTCAATTAGCACACACAGATGACCTAAGATGCCCCTTCCTCTGCTCTTAAAAATTCTCCCACTCTTTGTTTCAGTGAAGTTGAGCTCTGAATGAGTTCTCGTGTCTCTACCCTATCACAATAGCTTTGGATAAAGTCTCCCCTGCCTTTCAACATTCGTCTAGAGAAATTTTTTTTTTGACAGTTCAAAACTATGCACTGTAAGGTACATTGGAATCAAGTCCTAGAAACTCAGATGCACGCACAGACCAGGTAGGCAAGGTAAGTTTGGCCAGATACAAGACAAAAAAGAATGGGAGTTATCATGAGATGCTGGAGATCCGATTTCCATCACAGTAGATTAAATAGTGATCCTCCAAAAGATAAGTCCAATTCCTAAACCCTGGTACCTGTGAAGCTTATTTGCAAATAGGATTTTTGCAGGTAAAATTACATTAAGGCTCTCAGAATGAACCTATGGTTACCAGGGTTGGGAGAGAGCTAGTTAGGTAGTTTGGGATTGACGTGTACACACATCTATATTTAAAATGGATAACCAAAAAGGACCTACTGTATAGCACAGGGAACTCTGTTCAACATTAAGTAACAACCTAATTGGGAAAAGAATGTGAAGAGGAATAGATACATGTATATGTATAACTGAATCACTTTGTTGTACAACTGAAACTAACATGACATTGTTCATCAACTATACTCCAGTATAAAATAAAAAGTTTTTAAAAAAAGGCTCTCAGGATTTAGAGTGGACCCCAAATCCAACAAGTCGTATCCTTACAGTTGGAGAAAGAGATTTGAGAGGCAGAGGCAAGGGGAAGAAGGCTATGTGAAAATAGAGGCAGAGATCAGCGTGATGCAGTCACAGTCAAGGAATGCCTGGAGCCTCCAGGAGCTGCAGAAGGCCAGGAGGATTCACTCCTGGAACCTTTGGTGAGAGCTTGGTCCTGCAGACACCTTGATTTCACAGTCTGGCCTCCAGAACTGTGAGAGAATAAATTTCTGTTGTTTTAAGCCACCAAGTTTGGGTAATTTGTTGTGGCAGCCTCAGAAAATGAAGACACCTATCTAAAAACTCCATGGTTGCTACTCCAATGAAATGTGGTCCTCGATTTCACAGATGTACCAAGGGGTATCAGATATCTGGAATTTGACGCCATATGTGTTTATTTTTTAAAATTTACTTTAGTTGGTTTACAACATTGGGTTAATTTCTACTGTACAGCAAAGTGATTCAGCTATACACATATATACATTCTTTTTCACATTCTTTTCCACGATGCTTTATCACAGGATATTGAATATAGTTCCCTGTGTTATACAATAGGACCTTGTTGTTTATCCATTCTATATATACTAGTTTGCATCTGCTAATCCCAAACTCCCAATCCATTCATCCCTCACCATTCCCCTCGGCAACCAACTATTTCTGTTTCATAGATAAGTTCATTTGTGTCATATTTTAGATTCCACATATAAGTGATATCACATGGTATTTGTCTTTCCTTGTCTGACTTACTTCACTTAGTATGATAATCTCTAGGTCCATCCATGTTGCTGCAAATGGTATTATTTCATTTTTTATGGCTGAGTAGTATTCCATTGTATATATGTACCACATCTTCTTTATCCATTCATCTGTCAATGGACATTTAGATTGCTTCCATGTCTTGGCTATTGTGAATTGTGCTGCTATGAACATAGGGGTGCATGTATCTGTTTGAAAGAGTTTTGTCTGGATATATGCCCAGGAGTGGGATTGTTGGATCGTATGGCAACTCTGTTTTGAGTTTTTTGAGCCTCCATCCTGTTTTCCATAGTGGCTGCACCAGTTTTCATTCCCACCAACAGTGTAGGTGGGTTTCCTTTTCTCCATACCCTCCAGCATTTGTTCTCAAATATCTTTATTTTTCAAGGTGGCAAACAAGTCACTTTTTCTTAGTGTTTTGCAGGTCAACACTGCATGAGGCAAGTAGATAAGGAACAGGTCTCCAGGGGCAAATACACCCGCCAGATAGCAGATTAAGACCTCTAGATTTGGGAATTGGTTTTGGATTTGATCTGCATCCAGTTGTTCCAGATGAGTTCTCCTTACACGGTTGAGTTCCACCTGATGGGGCCGGCAGTGGCTGGTTCTGAATATTTTTCACAGTCGTCTGAACTCAAGGTGGTCCAGAGGGACCACCTTTCGCTACTTAAGACATGGACTCGTGCCCATACCTGGAGGCGTGGAAGAATACACTTGGATAACGGGCCCACAAGTGATTCCCACCTATTAAAGGCTTTAGCAGTCTAAGAAATGAACCTATTTTCACCCTCCACCCACATCTTGGCTTTGTAAGGTTTTAAACCTCAGCTTTGATTTATGAGTTCAAGAAGAAAAAAAAATGATAGGAAAATATAATTTTAACCCTTCCTCCTAACTGGAAGCCAGACTCCCTCCCTGCTGCGTGGCCATTGTTCCCATTAACTTAAGGAGAGTTTCAGTACAAAATTCAGTCCCAGAGTCCATGCTAGATGCCCACAGTCTGGCTGAATTTTAATATTTCACGGGCTATCTCAAAACCCTAAATAGACTCTCAGAAATGCGTTTTGCAGTATAACAAAATGATCATCAAGTCTGACTTAAAGATGCATCTTTTTTTCTATAGGCAGTAATGAAGCAATTGAGAATTTCTTTTAATCCTCTGTATTACTATTCTCTGCCAGTTCAATTAAATGTTATTATGTCGAGAGAAGAGAAATCATGTGCTTTCGTTATGGAGGGATTGAGTCAAATGGACAGATAGGGTCTTTTTAATACATGAGAACTGTGAATCAACATCCACAAGACCCATTGTCAGAAATCAGTGGACTTTTATTACTTTTGAAGTGAATCACAGGCATTTTCCTACACTGGAATTTATTTTGTTTGTTTGTTTGTTTTGTTTTCTAATAAATCAGCCATGAGGTGGTGGTTTCATGGGGGTTTTGCACTCCACAAGGGCAGATACCACGCTTGCTTAAAAACCAGTGTTTGCTCATTACCTTTCACAGTGCTGGGTACATAGCTGGTGCTCAAATTCACAGGTTGTTGTTTCTGCCAAGTAGTTTGTGTTTTAGGGACTTCAGAATTCTTCAATATATTGGTGTTGATAAGGGGTGATGATATGTACTGGAATGATCTTGAACTTAGAGATTAGTGACATGTGTCTTAGCCCTTCCTCTGAGACAAACCTACAGACCCTACATGGGCTGCATTTCTCACCTGTAAATAAAATTCTTGGAGAAAGTCAGTGCTGCTAAGACAGAGGACATGTGCTTTGCCTGGAACTCAAGGTGATTTCAGGTGGCATCAGCCATGACATGAAATAACATTATGAGGATTTATTCCCCACTGGCAACCTCCTTGAGCCTTGGTGTAACACAGAGAAATAGCCTTTTTGGTGACAGCAATTTTTAACACTTTATAATCTCTTGTTTAATAAATGGAGATATGATCCATGCTCAGAATTTTGGCAATAAGACTATATAGCTAGAATTTTATAAATTTGTTCATCTTTATTGTATTTATTTTTATGGCAAGACATGGCAATTTTTCCACTTCGAATTTAATGAAATGCCCCCTCTTAAATAAATGGATTTAAGTACAACAATGTGTCAGTTTATAGATAAATACTAAGAAATAGAATAGGTAGACCTCAGGTGTGGCAATATTTGTAGGTGGGACATACAACACTGCTATTCATTAAATTCTGCAGACTGGTCTTAAAACCAGATCTTTCTGTCTAATATCTATTCACTCTTTCTTCCTCACTAAAAGTGTCCTAAGTTTGGGGGAGTGGAACAAGTATATCTAAAGAAACCTACCAACAAACAAAAACCACCTGTAGCAATTTCTCTTGCAGGTAGACATTGCCTTGTGACTCAATTTTGGCCAATAAGATGGAAATGAATGTCGTGAAGTTGTTAGATAAGACATCCAAAGAAAACTATGGTAAAGAGCTGACTCAGATGGCAGTTGTCCTTTTGCTTTTCTCCCTTTTCCTGTCTGGAATACTGAAGTGATGGCTGGTGTCCAGAAGCCATCTTGTGATAGCTAGGTAATCTTGAGAATAAAAGCCAGAAAAGAAAAAGACAGGATACGTGTGGATATTGGTGGCAGTTATATTCCACTGGACTAGCCCTACTTCCTGCCTTTGGATTCCATAATATGTGAGAGAAAAATAAACCCCTATTTTGGGGGAGATCTATGTTATCTGCCACTGACCAGAATTCCCAATTGGCAAACCATCAGCGCCCCAAAATGTTCTTAGTTCCTACGTGTAAAGCAGACATAATCCTTACCCCGTTATTCTACTCACACTCATTCACTCGGTCAGCCTTCCAAATCCTCATCTTTAGTGAATAACAAAGAAATTTATTTCTCTTTGTTCCACATTTCAGTGGGTAATATTCTTTATAACCATGAAATCCTTGATAGTTCCCTTTGTTGAATCTAATTCTTAACCCAAAGGGACTCATGATTTATAAAAGGACCAGCTCCTCTGTGAGTCCTGTCCTGCTTCCCCACCTGATACTAATGACAGCGTCCTCTCAGACTGAAACATCTCTGCTTGCTGTCAATCAATGAGGAATACATATCAGAGCATCATGTGTCTCTATTAACAGTGTGAGACTTTTCTCTCGAAAGGAACGTGACCACATTAAAATTAAACCACACCAATCCTTAACTAAGGTGAAAACAATTTTTTTTGGTAATTCAATGCAATTTTATTGAAGTTTTTAAAAAATTTTATCCATTATTTTATTTGCATTTTCTTCCGGTTTTAGTGAGATATTGAACTTAAATGAACATCACCTCATATAGATAAAAAATTAAAGAAACAAAAATATTTTCCTTGAGATGAGAACTCTTTACGATTTATTCTCTTGACAACTTTCATATATGACATACAGCAGCACTCATTATATTTATCACGTTGTACATTACATCCTTTGTATTATTTATCTTATAAGATACAGACCTTATATACTGTACCTTTTGACTGCCTTCATCCAGCTGCCTCGCCCCCATCTCTGGTAACCACAAATCTGATCTCTTTTTCTATGAGTTCTTTTGTTTGTTCATTTTGCTTGTTTGTTTCTGAAATATTATCAAGCAATTTTTAAACCATGTTTTAAGTGAAGTCCTTGAGAAAGCCCAAGAAATCACAGAAATTGAAAGATGACTCCTATCCAAACACATTTTAAACTACCAGCACTGTTGAGGTGGTGGAGGTTAGTGATGGTTGATGGGATTTTCAATGCCTTATGATCAAAAGCTACATATTACATTGAGACAGGGCTAGAGTTATGTTTTAAAGCCTGGATATGGTTACAAACAGTGCTGGGTAAGTTCCAACTTCTCTAATAGCTTTTGAAATGGCACATCATTTCTTTTTTTTTTTTTTTTTTTTTTTTACAGCTTTCACCAATATATTAAGAAGAAAAACTTTCACAAACAACCTTTTAAAAGTTTTTTGCTTAATCAAATTCGGGTCTATTGAAAAACAGACCTTTACAACATTAATAACAATTATTTTAAGAGTATTAAAATGATTACAAATGTTAAGATCACCATGTTGATCCTGTTCAGATATTATTTCTTCAACTGTGAGATAATTTTCAGAGATAAATGTCAACTTAAAAAATAATAGAGTAAATCAAGTTTCCCCACTCTAAAAAAAATTATTGCTCCCTTCTTATATGATAAAAATAAAGTGAAAGAGCTCTCATTTCGCCAGCAAAATTGAAATTTGCCTGTCACTAGTGTTTTGTCTTCTCTTACAAACATCTATGTGCCTGGAATAGAATGTTATTATGTCGACTGTTTGGTGGTGAAACCATTCTAACAAGGGAAAAAACAGGGCACAGGGTTAAAATGACTTATGTAGCTAGTAAACTAACATGTTAATAGGTGCCCAGGAAAGCAATATGAGTGAGAATGGTGGGCGATTATAAGGCATTAGGGAATAGTGGGGATTGTGGTCAGCAAGGTCGCTCATGCTTTGCCTAAAACTGAGGCAACTGGGACAGAATTCCAGATACATTCTTTGTGAAATCTTCAATTTGCAGGGAAGGGTAACAAACTCTTTGTATTTCAAACACTGTCTGGACAACAACACAAACCCACTTTTGTGACCCCTATCCCAGCCATGTGTCTGCAGGAGACTCAGTGACCTCAGTCCCTTAGGACTAGTGAATAATCAGAGAGTCAGAAAAAAAAAAGGGGGGGCGTGCTCCAGTGAGAGTGGACTACTGATCTCATAAGAATAAAAAGATAAAGAGATGGGATTCCATCTTTCAATTTACCTTCCTTCTCAGAAGTCAGTCTAATGGCTGGAATGAGGACTTGAATCTAATGAAAGATGGGAATTTTTTCTTTTTATTTATTTTTTTAAATTGAAATATAGTTGATTTACAATGTTGTGGAAAGTTGACATATTATTAACTCTGTGTTTTAATTGTTATCAGCACACCTTGTAATCTACACTCAGTCATCACCCATCTTTCTATATAAGAATAATTCTCCTAATTTTCCTCCCTTCTTCCCATCAATAAATAGGAATCCAGGATAACGACAATCAATTCCCACTACCTGGCTCTCATAACCTATGCTGTGTACACAAGTCTCTTAAATTACGTTGTATGCCATAAATTTTAAAAATATATAGCACAGTCTTTGCAAGTTTGGGTGATTCCAACCATAAATGACAGAACCCTAACTCACAATGGCTTAATCACAGCAACATTTTTTTCAGTAATGTAACAAGAACTCCAGAGTAAGAACGGCTTCAGGGCTAAGTGTTTCAGGGGCTTAATAAGTCCTCAAAGACCCAAGTTCTTCCCATCTCTCCGGTCTCCATTCTTGGTGATGCCTTGTCCTCAAGCGGGCTGCAGATTGCTAGAGCCATTTCATGTTCCCACTCAGACATAACTTCACCATTCGCAGATTTAGTAGGATCCCTGAAAGCCTTTTTTCCTTAATCTGCTGTCATTTCCCAAGTCAGGATCCCTGAAAAAGTTAATGAATTGACAAATAGAAAATAGCATTTTATACATGCTAACAACTCTCCATTTCCCCCACCCCCTCAGCTCCCGGCAACCACCATACTATTCTTGGTTTCTCTGAGTTTGACTATTTTCGATCCCTCATATAAGTGGAGTCATGCCACAGTTGTCCTTCTGTTTCTGGCTTTTTCACTGTGCATAATGTCCTCCAGGTTCATCCATATTTTCACATATGGCAGAATTTCCTTCTTTTTTAAGGCTGATTATTTCATTGCATGTCTATACCACATTTTCTTTATCCATCCATCCATCTGTGGACA
The DNA here is from genome assembly GCF_965194805.1 of Balaenoptera borealis. Taxonomy (NCBI): domain Eukaryota; kingdom Metazoa; phylum Chordata; class Mammalia; order Artiodactyla; family Balaenopteridae; genus Balaenoptera; species Balaenoptera borealis. The sequence continues at coordinate 87,920,144 of NC_138875.1, forward strand.
TTTAGGCGGTTTCCACATCTTGGCTATTGCGAATAGTGCTGTGATGAAAAAGGGAATGCTAATATTTCTCGAAGATCCTAATTCAGTTATTCAAGATAACTACGTTCCAGGGATGTGCTGTACAGCCTTGTGCCTATAGATATTATATTGTGTCCTTAAAAATCCGTTCAGAGTGCAGATTTTATGTTGAATGATTTACCATAGTATAAAGGACAAAAAAGAAAATACTGTTTTAAAAGCTCTCTATTTAAATATTCCAATTTAACCTAATTTTGGTTGTCAAAAAGCAGTCCCCTTCTTTCTTCATGTTTCCGTCACATGTGTCTGAGAAGTCCAAGTACTTCAGGTCACCTAGATAGATGGTTGAACTTGGCCCAGCGTCTTCTCTTGTCTGTGAGGACAAGATAAAACCCACTATAAACAATATACACAGGCTTCCCTGGTGGCGCAGTGGTTGAGAATCTGCCTGCTAATGCAGGGGACACGGGTTCGAGCCCTGGTCTGGGAGGATCCCACATGCCGCGGAGCAACTAGGCCCGTGAGCCACAACTACTGAGCCTGCGCGTCTGGAGCCTGTGCTCCGCAACAAGAGAGGCCGCGATAATGAGAGGCCCGCGCACCGCGATGAAGAGTGGCCCCCGCTTGCCACAACTAGAGAAAGCCCTCGCACAGAAACGAAGACCCAACACAGCCAAAAATTAATTAATTAATTAATTAATTAAAAAAAAATAAAATAAAAACTCATAGCTAACATCTTACTTAATGGTGAAAGAATAGATCCCTTTAAAAAAAAAAACAAAAAACAATACACGCTTATTAAACATGCTCAAGTCCCAGGTTCTCTGCTAAGGGCTTTCATTCATCTCCTTAATCTCACCTACCCTACTAGGTAGTTACTACTGTTATTTTACAGATGAGGAAATTGAGCATTAAATATGTTTAGTGACCCACCACATAGTAGAAGTCGGGGACTAGGTAGGGAGAACGGCTTTTATGACACTCAAATCTGTGGTTTTAACACTCTTTTATGAAGACAGAGGCATCCGATCAACGGCCAGAAAAGTACCAGCATTATGCCAGGATGTGAGTGACATTTTCAGAAAGACGGGTCTGGAAAATTTGTTCAGTGTTACTTTAAGGGACTTTTGGGAAAACTGAAAATTATAAGCTTGCTCCCTTTCCTTTAGCTCAGTGTTGGCTAGAAATTATAGTGAAAGCCAACAGCTAAAAGGTTCAGATGACTAATGGACCTTGTGGACTCAGGTGCTTTGAGAGGGCAAACTACAGGTTGTACTTGACATCATGTTGTAGTGATAAGGGTTGTTACTGACTATTTATACACCAGTTACCATGAAATTGAGGCTGACTCTTAACCTGGTGTATTATCATCCTAAAATTGAGATTCATGGAAATCATTTATAAAGAAGAGCAAAAAGGTTTCCTGGATGTTAAAAAGGTTTGTTTCATTAGCGGCAGGACCGCTGACTTCTAACACTGAGATGGTGAATGCTTGCTGGAGGAAGTGATGTTTGTTAAGATGACTGTCATAGAAAAATATGTTTGATCGCTTATGTGGCAAACTATACTCCATAGGAAATTGATTTCACCTCCCACTTTGTCATAATTAACTTACAGGTTGTTGGCCTCTCTGAGTTTATTCCGTAACTTCAAAGCTGTCAGAGGGACTTGACTTCACGTGCCACTCATGAAACAACATGATTCATTGTCTGGACTTCTGCCCTATAGTCCATGGATAAATCCCCTGCAACTCTAGCACACTAATTTCGAAATAGCAGTGCAAATGTGTGTTTTCCCCTACTATTCTCATTGCAGAGGAAAAAACACAATCAGTTCTCATCAGTGGATTGTCTCCCCACTGGGGGCTTGTAGTCGCAGGGATACAAAAATAGAAGGGAGAAAACTTCCAAACTTGAAACACAGGGGAGTGTGCACGATAGTGAGACCGCTTTGGGGAGCCTGGGGCACAAAGCATTGTCCTGGGAATGATAAAGTCAGAGTCTATAGATGAAATTGATTGCAGATGATTTTTTTTTAAATGTTATTGAAGTGTAGTTGATTTCCAATGTTCTGTTAATTTCTTTTGCACAGCAAAATGACTCAGTTATACATACACACACACACATATGTGTGTGTGTGTGTGTATATGTATATTCTTTTTCATACTCTTTTCCATTATGGTTTGTCACAGGATATTGAATATCGTTCCCTGTGCTATCCAAGCAAATGATTTTTTTTTAACTAGAGGGAAATTGAATATCACATTATGGTTCCCTCACTCATTTTCATGGATGTGGTGTACTTTGTAGGAGGCCACGGGTAAACCACTTGCTTCCGCAGGGGCTTTCGTGCACTTAAATGATCTTTTCACAACATGCACTGCCCTCTACCCAGGGGGCTTCCCAGGTGCCTCAGAGTTCCCCAGGAAGAGGGGATCCAGGTGAGTGTTTAAGAACGTTGCATCTGGCCGAGTGACTGCAGTGCTGAAAAGAAATCTCACCAAAGGGGTTCTTCAGAAGCCATTTTCTTTCACCCACACTATTTCTAGGATGCCGAGGGTTTCATTATTTTTTTTTCAATACAAAATCAGAAGGTTTAAAGAACTGTTTAAAAAGAACTATGGGCACTTTCTGTCCTGAGGTTGTTTCCGTATTCATAGCACTCTAACCCCTATTTCCCCATCCCCTTGAGGAACAATGGTGTTTTCCAGACAGTGATGGATAACAGTACAAAGATTCTTGAAAACTCCGTGAAGAAGCAGGTGGCACATTATGCTGTTGTCAAAGATTCAATTCACAGGGTGAACCCTGGTGCAAAACTCATTTGAATGAAATGCTTTTTGAAAATCATAACTGGAGAAGACGTGACCAGCATTGCTGTTTAACAACAGTCCATGAGGGTCCTAAACCATAATTACATTTTAAAAACTAAAGTATCAAAAAAGCTTTGTGTGAATAAAATAAATAAAAATTATTAGGATTTAGATGGGCAAGGGCATCTGAAATAAAAGGCTCATCTTTTATTAGTCAATACATTTTGCATAAGAAGTTTATTTTATGAGCTTGAGCCAACATAACTCAATTATTTTACATAATCACGGGAACAATCGGGCTATGACAATTTAATGCTATTCTGAAAAACCGTAATTTTGCACGGGCTTACAGGAGCCAAGTTCACAGAGTTGTTTTCTTAACTTCTTCGTGACAGACTCTCTCTGAGACCAGTTTTCATTGACTAGCCGTTCACATGCAACTGAGTGTTACGAACTCCCACCTGAGAATCCCACTCAATCCAATTTCCACCAGGATGTTCCAAGAGTTGGGAGAACAAAGGACCACAGCAATGAACAACAGCCAGAGTTCAGCTGGGGATGTGTTCCTCACCTGTAAGCTCGCAACTCCTGAGCTGAACCGCAGGGTACAAGAGCTTCTCTTACTTGGGTTCTTAAAGACTAGAAGATCATAGTCGCATATTTTGCAGACTGGGATTTTTTTAATTTTTTTATGACTCTTGACCTCCATAGTGAATGCGATTCCACAGTCACAAACCAAAAGAGAAATAAAACAACCAACACAAGGTTGATGGATACTACGAAGAAGCCACAGAGAAGCAGCTCTGCTTCAACTAAAAGTAGATGAGCCAGGACTCAACCTATGTTTATGAGACCCCAAAGCTCATTGATTTTTTTTTTTTATTATACACCACTGTCTCTATTTTTATAATAAGAAGTGAAGTTCTTCTATTAAAAATAAGAAAGGTTTGTAAAAAATGTAAATTTTCAGAGTTCCTTTATTGTGAAGTAAGCCAAAAGATGTCATTTGTTCATCTATAAGTGAGGACAAAATATTATCAGGTATTGTGTTTAAGTGGAAATAACATCAGTCTCTATTACAGCAGCATAAATATATGAAGGAATTCTGTTTTCACACAGAAACAGGCAATTTAAGGCTGTTGTGATGGCTCAGTGTTGCCATCAAAAGGCCAGTCTCCTGCTCTCACCCAATATCAGCATGTGATATTCGTCCTCATGTCCACAGGATGGCTGCTCTGTCTCCATACATCACACCTAAATCGCAAGAAAGAAAAAGAAAGGACTATCAAAATCTTCTATTCAAAATGTTTTGCTTTGTTTGGAGGGAAGGAGGTGTCTCTTCTAAGGGTTTCCACTTTTCCGTCACTGGCGTAAACTGGACCCCGTGGTAACTCAGAGTTGCAAAGAAACCTGGAAAAAACACAAATATATATATATATATATATATATATATATATAATTATAATTATAATTATAATTGAAAGATCCCCACCCATCCATGCCAGGATGGTTCGAACCCGCTTCAGACCCAGATGCCAAAGGACCATACAAGGGCAAAAAAGAGGTGGCACCCCAGTTCCAGGAGGAACTCTGTCTTTTCCCAGAAAATCAATGCATATGCCTCCTCCTCGCTAACTTACCTTTAAAATCTTGCCTTGATCGCCCCCCACCCTACATGAGAATTCGATTTGCAAACTAAGTTCCTGCTTCTCCATTCTCTGGCCATTGAATAAAGCTTGTGCTGTTTCAGTCCCAGTATCTGTTTCCTTATTGGCTGTGTGAACCCAAACAGGAAAAGAACCTTCCCCGCTGAGATAGGGGGCTTCGACCAGGCTAGGGCTCAGGTCGGGGTCCATACAACTAGTTCCGTAACAGTTTTAGATAAAAAAATATACTAGAAAGGATTAATAGTGATTAGACTTTGCAAGAAAAAAGGTTATTGAACTTTAGTGCATAACAATAGAAAATATCCAAAATGAAACACAGGGAGAAAAAGAATCCCCCAAAATGCAGGATGAGAGCATCTGTGAACTCTGGGACAACATCAAACAGCTTAATATGAAGACAGAGAAGTAAAGAGAGAAAAAAATTATTTGAAGAAATAATGTCCCCAAAACTGTCCAAACATAATGAAAACTATAAACCCACAAATCCAACAGCTCAACTGACCTTTATGTGACCATATTTCATCTCTATCCAATACAGTGGGAAACATCGCAGACCAACGATCAATGCTTGTTGAGGGGAATTAAATCGTTTCAAATGATAAATACACAGTAATCTTGGTTTAGAGAGGTTCATTTTGGATACAATGCCTCTTCGCTATCTAATATTCTCTTCTTTAGAGAACTTGTTGCATGTTTTATGGTCAAATATGGCAATAAGTAGCCCTTCAGGTGAGAAAATTTTCAAGGTAATGAGAAAAACCACCACTGAGTAATTCTGGTGGAAAAAGTCTTTGAAGAGGCATTTGGGGGCTTCCTTTGGGGGTGTAGACATTGAAGGGACCAAAGGTAGCCAGTCCACTGCTAAGTGCAAAAACTGCTGTGAAGACCGTGGAGGGTGGTGACTCCCTGAGGTCTTCAACTGCTGACCCTGACTCTTCACACATGCAAGTCACATTGAGACGGGCTGGGACCTGGGCCCCTTTGCTGCCATGCTGCACCTCGACACCCCTCTCCTCCAGCAACAAGATGCCAAGAAACTCTATGGGACTAAAGATAACTGCTTGCCTGTGCAGTTGGGGCAAATTCTGGACCAAAAGATACAAAAGACCAAAACAACTCAACTGCCACTTCTGAAGAGCCGGGAACAAAAACAGGGTGTTGGGACCAAAAGCAGGGCACTGCGCATGCCCCCTGCACTCAACACCACGAGAGGGGTGGGCAGACCACCTAAGCCACGCCTCCAGCCGGGCCCCTGGACACACTCCTACCCTCTCCCCATATAAGGAACTAGCTCCCTCCCCCTCAAGGAGCCAGCGAGCAAGAGAACCTGTTACTTGTTCTCGCTTCCCCCGCTGCAGCAGGGGTCCTAGTAAAGCCTTGCCTGAATTTCTTCTCTGGCCTCTAGTCAATTTCTATTGATTGGGGAAGGCCAAGAACCCTGGTCGTCATCAACGTGATACTGGTCATATCTATTAACTTCTGTTTCAAATGGCTATTTGGATAGTTAATTTCAGGCATAGCATGAAGGGACCACAGTCAGCTCTTAAGAGCATAGAGTCTGCTGGTAAACTAGCTTCTTTAAATTCCAGCTCTGACATTAGCTGTGAGTCTGTGGGCGAGTTATTTAAGCTCTCTGTACCTCAGCTTTCTCATCTGTGAAATGGGACTAAAAACATGAAGTACTTCGAGGAAGAGATGTGACTATTTTTAAACGCAGGAGTAGCATGTATTATAAGTTGAATTGTTAAGAGCCTGCTTGACATGTGCCAGACCCCACACGCCTCTCTCAATATTAAATCAATCCCATTGTGTCACTCACAAATAGCACTTTTCCCCCTTTACACCTGGTGCTTCAGAGGCTGGACGTGGTCTGATTTTCTCCCTTTCTCAGTGAGACATTTGCGGGCAAAATTTCTCGGGGCAGGAAGTGAGGGGAAGGGGATGGGCAGATCTATCTTAGTTCTTTTGAAAAGAAGAGATTTATTTTAAAATGGGTACCAGACCTGAGCTTGTCTTCTACAGCATCCAATGATGTCATCTGCATTCAGTATGGCTCTGCCCTGCTTCATCTGTCTCTATATAGTGCCTATAATCATCTGATAAACTCTATTTCTGTGATGCTTTCTCTATTTCTATCCTTAGCCATTCAAAAAAAATCATTGTCTCTCTTTTGCTGAGGTATAATTTGCATGTGATAAAACTCACCCTTTTTAGTGGCATTTCTGAGTTTTGACAAATGCACACAATTGTGTAATAAACAAACCTGCATTGACATATCTTTATCAGAGTCCATAGTTTACATTAGGGTTCACTCTTGGTGTTGTACCGTCTGTGAGGGTTTTCAGCCATAATTTCATGAAACACATTTTCTTTTTTTTTAATTGAAGTATAGTTAATTTACAATGTTGTGTTAGTTTCAGGCATACAGCAGTGAATATATATATGTGTATATATATACATATACACACATATATACGTATATATATACATATATATACAATGTTGTGTTAGTTTCAAGGGTACAGCAGTGAATATATATATATATGTGTGTGTGTATATATATATATATATATATATATACACACACACACATATATATATATATATTCTTTTTCAGATTCTTTTCCCTTCTAGGTTATCACAGAATATTGAGTATAGTTCCCTGTGCTATACAGTAGGTCCTTGTTATCTTTTTTATATATAGTAGTGTGTATCTGCTAATCCCAAACTCCTAATTTATCCCTCCCCCTCCCCATTTTTCCCCTTTGGTAACCATAAGTTTGTTTTCTATGTCTGTGAGTCTGTTTCTGTTTTGTAAATAAGCTCATTTGTATCATTTTTTAGATTCTACAAATAAGTGATATCACATGATATTTGTCTTTCTCTATCTGACTTACTTCACTTACTATGATCATCTCTAGGTCCATCCATGTTGCTGCAGATGGCATTATTTCATTCTTTTTTATGGCTGTACATATGGACCACATCTTCTTTATCCATTCCGCTGTCGATGGACATTTAGGTTGCTTCCATGTCTTGGCTATTGTAAATAGTACCGCTGTGCGCATAAGGGTGCATGTATCTTTTCGAATTAGAGTTTTAGTCTTTTCCAGATATATACCCAAGTGTGGGATTGAAGGATCATATGGTAGCTCTATTTTTAGTTTTATGAGGAACCTCCATACTGTTCCCCATAGTGGCTGCACCAGTTTACATTCCCACGACCTTCTGTGAGCTTTGACAAATGCCCCCCATTCTAGTATCATACAGAAGTGTTTCCCAGTCTTAATGTAGTTTCTTTTTGAGTTTATTGTGTCATTAGGGTGAATAAAACTCTTTTTTTTTTCCCTTGAGGTTGTGATATTTCCAGCCCTCCGCAGCTAGATTTAGAGTCGTGGGGAAATCCAATTTTGCATTAGAAACCACATTCGGCTGGAGAAAATTAACCTCCAGTGTCAGAAATCAGAGCTGAAAACGGTAGCTTTGTAGGAGTTATGTGTGCATTTCAATCTGCTCCACTTTCCCAGCAGACAAAACTGAAAAATGCAGGTCAGGTCTACTTAAAAAGGACTTAGCTAAAAAGCTGTCCATAAAAATACTCATGATTGGAAGATCATAAGTATTTGATTATTACAAAAACTGACATGATCGTAAGGTTTTTACTGAAATAAAGCCAGCTTCTAGACTAAGACTTGGGAAAATAAACATTCTTCGCATAGAATGTTTTTACTGAAATGCTCCCTGAATCAAATGAATCTAATTAGGCATCCCCTTTTCCACTGAGCATTGCTTCACTGTCATTATCATACAAGAGTCAAATTTAGGATGGCTGGATAATATCTGAGATTGCAAATAGGTTGGCAAGTCATGGTTTTGAAATATTTTCTCTAAGAAAAAAAATCCTGTTTGTTTCGATTTGGGGTGAAATCCCCTGGTTCTTCAAAGTTGAAATCATTATTGGGAAGAACAAGCAGAGACTATTTCAGAGAGTGAAAGTATTCTAGCTGTGAAATATTATGAAAACAGAGAGCCTAATTCATTGTATCAGACATTAATTTTGCAGCTTATCCTTTGCTATTACAAACCTTGATTTCTTCTAGCTGAATGAAAAACAGGTAGAATTTCTGAATAGCTATTATAATTTCCCATTCTGTTTTTCCCCTTCTGAAGGGATAGACAAAGTTCGATTGAATTTTATTTGAATGCTGTTTCAACCGGTTGGGTGGCAACAGAATAAATAATGATGGTCTCATCATAGGTCCCAGCAAAATTTCCACGGGGTGCTGTTGTTCAAAGTGTAGCAGTGGCCGCTAGCACTGCCTGTCCGAGAGCTTAGGCTGACCCAGCCTCCAGGGAGAATAGACTCAGAAGAAGCCTTGCAAGACGGCCAGGACTCCGTGAATTCTTAAGAGACACAGGAACATCAGAACTGTTGAGGAAACTAACATCTAAAATTCAGAATAATAAAACCGCTGAGACGTCTTTTATGCTTCAACTATCTTTGAGTTTCCTAAAGCGGACATTAACAACAGCTTTGCTCTGTAAAAGGAAGGGCGATGGACATAATTAGATCTGCCCCCAATTCTCCAGATTTTAATGAATTTCAAACTGTCACAAAGAGCTCTCTGGTTCACAAAAGTTGGGATTAGAAACACATATTTCAGAGAGTCCATCTTCCTAAATTAATTCTGCCTATGTACAATAAGTCTATATAATTATATTTGGTGACCTAAAACAAAAAGACGGCCGGATATTTCTCCAGTAGAGATGGCTTTATTCAGGATATGCAGAAAATTGCAGTTTGGGGTCTGCAATCATGGCGAGCCACAGGCAAATCCCAGCACAGCGAGGGAAGGAAATGTTTTTAAAGAGAGGAAAAGGAAGTTGCAGAGGGTGCTGTTACAGGAAAGAGAGTCCATGGCTTTTCATTGGCTGAGTCCTTGCCAGGAAAGAAGAGGAGCCTTTCTTCTTCCTGTTGGGCTCTGCTATCTTCAGAGGATGTGAGAATGAATGACATTTAGGGCATGAATGAATGATGACTGCTGGCCTTTGCTTGCAGAGAAGGAAGCAATGATCCTGAAATCATGTTTAAGGGAGTAGCTGAGCCAGGAATGACACTTCTTAGAATGTGAGTTAATGCACCATGGTGGCACATAATTTGACACCCTCTCTTGGCTGCTTCACAGATGCAGTGAGATACGTGGACCCCTGTCTTCGGGACCCCGAGCCTGAGGTGCTATTGACGACACATAAGTGCAGGTGACCCTGAGATAAAGCAGGTCTCGCCTCCCTGCTCGGGTGACACGCCTCTCCACAGTGACCCCAGCTGTCTCCTTCAACTTGGATTAAAGGGAGAGGAGATTTCTGACCCTTGTGAGCAGCCAGCTGGGAAAGGGAAAACCGATGAGTTTGTCAGAGGGTCCGAAAGGGAAATTCTCAGTGAACATAGAGTCATTATTTTATTACTACTTGAAAGAAAATGAAACATCCAATACCACTGCATCCTAGAAATGCCTTGGCCCAGGAAATGCAGTCCACTGGAATTACTTTTCTTCTCTTTTTTTTCTCTTCCTGCTTATGTATTGCATTGGTAATCCACCAGAAGAGGGAATGTGAATTAAGATCCTTTGTCACTGTTGGCTAATAGAACATTCTTTTTCCACCCCATGGAACTAGCAATGAAAAGAATCCCATCTGTTCAGGGAACATCTGCTGTTTGCCTGGTTAACTTAAGTTCAGTGCTGTAGGAGATGCAAAAGTAAAGATATAGGGATTCTTCTCTCAGAGGTCTTAGGTTCCAGCAGAAGAGCTTATTCTAATGATGATACTAGGCACTAACATTTAATGCACATTTACTGCCCACTGAATCCTTTCTATGTCCCCCCCCCCCCTTAATGTTAACACATTTAAGCCTTGAGGGAAATAATACTTCTACTCCCATTTTACAGATGCACAAGACTGAGGACAGGGATACTAAATAGCACACCTGAGGCCACACTAGTAATTTACAGAAATGCTATCTGAACCCAATCGCTGATACCTCCTTTCCTGGGATTTTTCAATCTTACATGCTATAGCTTCCTTAAGTGCACACAGCAGAAGGAAGAACTATGGCCGAATTCAGTGGGAGAAGTTCATTTGAACTAATAGGAAATAGGGGACATTGTTTTGGAAGAAAGTGAGTTTCTGATAGCAATTGAAGGATGGGTGGGGATTTCAATATGCCCAGAGATCAGAGAGATGGGAAGAGGGAGAGTGAGAGTAGGAGGGGGAGCTGGGAACCTGTGGGCGTGCTGTGAATATCCTGAATGTGACATCCTAGAAAGGCCACCGGGGGGCGGGGGGTGGGGGGCATCCCTCAGGCTGCAAGAAAGGGACCAATGATATGTACCTGCCCAGGAGACCTTGGGAAGTACAGACATTGTAGAGTCTTGGTATGAATGATGATAGTGAGCTGGGGATAAACACGTGAAAACAATTCACACAGGGACCAGGACACAGACAGAAAGTCATTTTGCTGAAATGTTATAGAAAAAAATGTTATGGAAAAATCTGAATGATTCTTGAAACCATTTAATCACATAAGCAAATTTTAGTAAGCATTCTGTTATGGACTGAATGTTTGTGTCCCCCTAAATTTCATTTGTTGAAGCCTAGCCCCCAAGGTGATGGTATTAGGAGGTGGGGCCTTTGGGAGGTGATTAGGTCATGAAGGTGGCACCACCATGAATGGAATTAGTGCCCTTATCAAAGAGGCCCCAGAGAGATCCCTTACCCCTTCCACCATGTAAAGTTCTGAGGAAAAGACAGCCATGAAAAAGAAAGCAGGCTCTCACCAGACACTGAATCTGCTCATTCAGCCTCCAGAACTGTGAGTAATAAATTTCTATTTATTTATGAGCCACCCAGTCTATGGTACTCTGTTACGATAGCCTGAACAGACTAAGATATGTTCCTTGTAAAAAAAAAAACCGAAACAAAAAACAAAAACAAAACTGGAACACTAAAGAGAAAGCTAATTTCCCTTGGATTATCACTCTATCCCTCTTCCCTATGCCCAGATGTAACTATGGGGATCAGTTTGGTATATAGCCTTCCAGATCTTTTTCTGAGAATTTACTAACATATTTCACCAAGTGTAAGAGTTAAAACATATAATGCTTTTGTGGGTATTTGCCTACAACCTGTCATACTGCAGGAGTTATTCAATGATGAGCTTTAGAGCTACAGAACATGTCTTAGGGATTCTTTTTACTTCAGTATTTGTAACTCTTCTTCTTCTTTTTTTTTTTTTTTCCTTTTTTCTATTTCCTCTAAGTATTCCATGGAGATATAAGAGTTTGATGGACATTTAAGCTTATTTCCAACTTTTTGCTACAACAAAATATGCTGCAGTGGGCACTCAGGCATATATGTGTGTGAGATATTATCTTGAGATATTAAAACAAATGTTTAATTGCAGGGCCAGAGAGTTCACCTATTTTTAATTTTAACAGATACTTCCAAATAGCCCTCCACCGGAACTACGTCAATTCAGTTTCCAGCAATATTTAATAATACTCCCCAATTTCCCACAGCTGGCCAATATTTGATATTATCCAATTATTTGACACTCCTGATTTTAATTTGCTTTTTTGTTGAATTTTAGTGATTTTGATCATATTTGCATGTTCATTGGCCATTTGTATTCCTCTTTTTTGTAAGTTGCCTATACATTCTTTTTGCCCTAACAGTCTCCAAGAGAGGGCCCAGCGTTATCCTAGGGTTGTACACTGGTTAACACTACTGAGACAGAAATTGTATGACTAATGGTCTCTGTTAAAGCACTAAGAAGAACTAGGATGTCCATTATGATTAATATTTGATGAGTACCCACTAGGTGTGAGGCATTATGACAAGGGCTTAATAGTTATATGTCCCCACCTAATTCCAAGAGCAGCCCCATGTGACAGAGATTCTTATCCTCTTATTACAGGTGATGAAACTGAAACGCAGAGAAGTAAATGTCCTTGTTTAGGACCACAGAGTTAGGGACAGCAGAGATGGGATTAAAACCAGAGCACTGCTCTTAACCAGCTTAAATGCCCACAGTATCCTGGCTAACACCAAGAGACTGGGGATAGAGAGGGTTAAAGAATCTGACAATTCCACAGAATTATGAATTTAGGAAGCTGAAAATTTTCCAACCAGTTGCCTAAAATGGTCCAAGATTAATTGTTAGTGTATCACTCAACAGTCTGAATACATTATCAAAGGATAACAGGTTAAAATTTGAGTTCAGAATCATAGTTTTATCACACACAAGCTGTGTGCCCTTGAGCAAATCTCTTATCCTCTCTACAGCTGTTTATGCATGGGTCAAATGAGAATAATAGTTCAACTTACCAATTCTAAGGTATTTGTGCAGATTTCAAAAAAAAAAAATCATGATATGGAGCACTTAACACATAACCTAACTAGCACCTGCATAGTCGGTCCCTGATGAGATTGAACATAATTATTACCAGCAACAGCAGCGGCAAGGATGTTTACGGAGCCCACAGGGCTGTGTGCAGAAGGTCAGGTCTAACTCTTGAGTAAAGAGAGGATGTAAGTTAGAAAGAAATGATCCAAAACCCTCGGATATCACAAAAAAGAATGTGTCATTTCTGGTCAATTTCAGCCTGGGCACTAAAATGTCATAAAACATGAAGGCTCATTTTTATTCCTTGCTTCCACTGACTTCACTTAACCTCTCCCTAACACACCAGACAGGCCCCCCCATCAAAGGCAATCTTTCTGAAGCCAGTCATGCCTGGGCCTCTGAACATCCAGCTTTGTCTCACTCTTGTGAAAAACGGAACACTCCATTTCTAAAGCCCCAGTCATGGAAGGAGTCACATTCCTGGATCAGTAGTATTCTTCCCATTCATCCCTCCCAACAGTAAATCTTAAAACTTATTTTCAACCCCTCTGTTTCCCAAACAAGAAGCACTTTCACCTGAAGGAGGATTTGCAGATTAGCCAACACCCTCAGCACTGCTCCCTCCTCTTTCCTGTCTCACGGCTCTTCTGGTCTGGGAGGAGACACACATCCCCCACGATGACAAGCACATACACGCAAATACCATCAGCACATGGGCTACTCACGACTCTTCCCCTGCAGCTCCTCTCTGACACCCGACCCTCTACCCTTCTCCTTTCTGCAGCATCCTACTTTCCCATGGCCAGGCATGCCCATTGAAAAATATGAACTCATTCAGTTTTCACCTGGGATTTTTTTTTTTTTTTTCATCAGGTCTTTACTGATGAAATCCATTTATTTGGATTATAGAAGGGGCAACAGACTGCAGAGTCCATCCTTCCTCCTTTCTGATGACAGAATAGCCATGATCACTGAGCATTCACTGTGCCCTGCATACATCGCCTTACCGGGATTCTTTCATTTAACAGCTACGCTAACCCTGTTAGCGTTTCCTAGACTAACTTGCTCAGTCCAGGTGGTGGTCAATTGGAGTCAGGATGTGAACTCGTGCTGGCAAACTCCGTAGTGTTCATTTTATTTTTTAAATTTATTTTATTGGACTAGGGTTGATTTACAATGTTGAGTTAATTTCCACTGTACAGCAAAGTGATTCAATTATACATGTATATGCATTCTTTTTCATATTCTTTTCCATGATGGTTTATCACAGGATATTGCATACAGTCCCCTGTGCTCTACAGTAGGACCTTGTTGTTTATCCATCCTGTATATGATAGTTTGCACCTGCTAACCCCAAACTCGCAATCCATCCCTCCTGGAGTGTGCATTTTAACCATCACACCATAGACTTAGAGCTGCAGCCCCGTGAGGAGAACCCAGGATGCGGATTCTTGGGCAAGTGATGTAATAAGGACATGCCTCCAGGTCAAGGGAACGGGGAACCACGTCAGGGAAGGAAGAAGCCAAACCAGGGTGGGATTCCAGACCATCATACCTAGGCCCCATCCTGACTCCAAGGGGAAGGTTGGAAGGAAACATTGCCTCACTTGGTGCAAAGGCATTGAACTTCACATGTGGGAGCTCTGGTCCCTGGTGAAGGGCCACTGGAGACCCTAGCGTCCACATGAAAAATTCAATTTCCTCTTACTTCTCTGCCCAGTATTTCCATATCCTATATTTGACTCCCCACACCAGGAAATGTGAGCTGTCAGCCAACTGGCCAAATCCAGCCCAGATTATTTTTTGTTCGCCCAGAACATCTTTAACTATTTGATCAACTTTGGAAGGGCACAGACCCTTCAGTCAATCCCAAAGTCTCACCGTGTCCTACAGCCTCACATATTTTACCCCCGCACACCCTTGTTACCTGCCCAACGCCTGTGCACAATGAAACTCACTGCTCCTCTCTCACATGTGGGCCTCCCTTATCAGAAAGTGAGTTCTGAAATAGGGAGAAGCTCTGCCATATTTATGATTTCTGTCCTAAGTAACAAGCACTCAATGGGTCTCAGTAGATATCCAATCATTTTTTTTTAATTTGAATTTTTAGTCATTTATCAGTGGCTATAATTGTATTTATTATTTCAATTATTACTTTCAATGATAATAGGTGTAGTAACTTCTGACCATGGGCTCTAAAATCTACGTTGTCATGAGTTTTGACAATGCTGAAAGCTTTTCAATCCTTGCTCACCATATGAATTCAGAATATTTAGTCTATCAGTGCCCAGGTTAAGCTGGACTCCGGGATCACAGCTTACGCCAACCAAATTCCCAGAGACTATATTAGAAATCAAGATAGCTTATATTCATTTGAAATAAGCTGCATAATTTATTGTAGTTGTAGCAAAAGAACAAAACTGCTGCTGTCTTTCTTTAGATCTTTCCTGGGTATGTGCATGCATGAATCTCTGTGTGTGTGTGTGTGTGTGTTAGTAAAAACACAGAAAGTGTTCTGGTTAATGTTCAAAAAAAATCATCTAGAAAATGAGATTTGGCGGGGGAGACATATGCTGGTGAAAAAATACTTAAGTTCTTATTTGTTTCATATATTTCTAGACTTTTCTTTTGCAAAGCTACAGTACTTGCTTAGTCTAAAGAGAAAAAAACATAGCTTTTGGAAACAGTATTTGCAAGTCATACAGTACCACCTAGAAAGCCTCTTTAGCCCATGATTAGCACTATGAACCTTGAAAGATAAGAGACGAATATCAGAGTTGATCAGCAGGGTTTGAATTAGAACCAGGGTTACTGCTGCATCGTAGACATCTTTGAAACATTCTTTTCCTCACAAAGATGGTGCTCGTGACAGCTCAAGCCTCTTATTTATTTTGTATATTCTGCACTCAACTATTTTTACAAATAATGTATCACTCGGATAATCGTTTTAACAAATGAAAGGAACATGTGTCCACACCAATGACCCAAAGTCACCTTTCTGTTCTATTTTTAGCATCACGCACTTTGAAACGTAAGAGGTCGACACTGAAGTTTATTTGCAGGTGCTGGCATTAACACAGTGAATGATGCCACGTCTGGAAACATCTTTGAACTTGGTTGTTAGGCCAGATGTGCTCCTGACCACTGGGCAGAAGCAAACCCGGCCTCTGGGATGCAGTCGTTCCAACATGCCGGTTCTGGCCCCTCCCCGGCGGCACGGATTCGGGTCGGCCCTGATGGAGGGTCTAAATGAAAAGGAGCTACTCAAAAATCGGGCAGGAGGACCAGAGCTCCCCACACAGAAGGCCTGCATGGTGATGTTCCCTTTATTAGGGTTAGCAACTTACCCCAGAACCATTTATTGGAAATTCAAGCTCGTTAGAAGTCATTCCGAAAGGAAAGACGGAGAAGTGCATAAATATGACTAATTATCTGAAAAATAAAACGAAGTGTGTGGATTTCAAATATGAAATGGTGCCAAGGTGCTTCTGATTTTTTTTCTCTCTCCGCTTTGGAGGAAGGTTATTTGATGTCATCAATAACATCTCACGAATTCATCTCCATTAATTTTCGATTTAATGGATCTACCAGTTCCACAGTTGACGCTTCTTCTTCTCTTTACTCTTTCAACTAGACTCCAAAGATAAAAGATATTTTAGTTCAAAGCGATATGAAGTCATTCTTTAAGTAAGCAGTATATCTGAATGTCGTATTTTCAGACACACATTCTGAGAACGCAGCACAGACCATATGAGATGTCCCTCATTTCTTTTCACATCTCCATAAATCATCCTCTTTGGGGAACCATTAGCCTTTGGGATCAAATTGAGTGATTTTTGCACGTGTTGAAAAACACATTTGCACAGGTCTACAACTGTCGAGCCTATAAAAGAAGACAAATATTGAAAACTGCTCACGGGAATATAGGAGAGTTGATACAATAAAGTTGAGTTCACCCAACATTTGTCGTAAATCTGAACAGTCCCCAAGCTGGGTAACACGCACTGTCCCTGTGTGTTTTGTGGGCGCTGTTTCCAGGGCCCCCCAGCAATGCAGCTGAGCGAAGCATACAAGGGGCAGAGAAGGGGGCTCAGGCCAGCTTGGCCATTGATGCACTGGCCTCCCAGTCAATCCGACAGGATGGGAACCTGAAGGGCACAGTTCCTGGGCTGGAAGATACAGTGAATTTCCTTTCCCTGAACTTCACTGAACTAGAATACAGGTCCTGTACCCCAAGCACACCTGCGGGTCACAGTTTGGTTTACAATGAAATGATCATGTGCCCTACAGTCAGTCCTTGAAATGCAGGGGCAAGTTGCAGGCAGACTGTGGTGAAGGGCAAGCTTGGGTTTACCCTGGCCTTGGTGTCTGTGCTCAAGGACCTTCACCCCACGGATCCCCGTTTTCTTATCTCTCTTTGTACTGTAACAATATCCCTTCCGAGTGCTGTTGCAAAGGTTAACGGTGGTCATGTCTGCCAGCTCTAGCCCCAGGCTTTCTTTTCATAAATGCTCCATAAATGGCACCTGTTATTGGTGTGTCTGCAGCATCACGATCTTATAGGCAAAGCTGAGCACAGTTTGTGGGGTTTATTTGAAAATCTTGTATTATTCAGTCATGACAGCCACCTGTAAATCTCCCACTTCACAGCCAAGCCAAGCTGGGGTCCACGCTCTAGACATGTAACCTGTAGTGACATATGCAGACCTCACAGCCAGCTTTTCTGTTCTAAACACCTCACCCATCGATCACATCGACTGCCTCATGGATAGACTGAGACTCAAGTTGCCCAGCCCAAGACACACACGTGTACATAAAAAGTACACACGTGTATTTTAAAAAAAGAAAGAGCAGGGGGTGCGCCTTATTGGGGGAAGCCATAAATAAATTGATTTCCTTTAGTCCTAGGGTGAAGCTGGGCATCTTCCTTCCACCTCCATCATTTGGGTCTTACATAGAGGCCACTGCAAAAGCCACAAAAGGGTGACTCATGGTCTGGATACAAGGGGTGGATGTGTTTCATTTGATGCAAGCAACATTTCTTCTACTGTTATGGAAAATTTCATCCATATTCAAATGAGAACGAATAGTACCTCTCAAGTACCCACCATCCATCTTTCATAGTTAACAACTGCCGGCCAATCTCTCAGAGCATGTTTTAAAATAGATAACTGGTAAATGTTTAATTGGGGAACAGTGAAGGAATGTTAGCAATCACTGGCTTAATCCAACAGCGTCACCCATTTGTTTTACCTGTTTGATTATCGAAGGCACGTCCTCAAGTCCATCCATGTTGTCGCAAATTGAGCGTCAGAGCTTCAGACATCTTCAAATACTCTGAAGATATAAGAAATGATTCCCAGCCTTGCCGAGCCTCTTAAAAAACTAACTTCCAAATGTGGAAGAGAAAATGACCACAGCCAGGGCTACCCCATGTGCACGCAACATTATAGGACGGAGCACCCTTATTCCACCCTGGGGTTGGTCCAGACGGACATCACGGCAGTGAAGACTCAGGCGGGGCCGCGGAAGAAGCAGGGTTTTGCAGAAAAGGGGAGAAGCAGAGGCTTCGGGGGGGAAGGCTGAACATAGCAGAGCACAGGGGACGGGACGTTTACATTGTCCATCCTGGACACACCCAGGTCCTGTCCCAACATGGTCAGAGTCAGGTTTGTACAAGGGGTTCATATTCGAAACCGATAGATCACCAAAAGCCTGTGTAAGCCGGTCCTTTGCTCTATATCTAGATGTGCAATCACTGTCTTACTTTAATTTAATTGTATTGAAGTATAGTTGATTTACATACTTTTTAAAAATTTTATTGAAGTATAGTTTATTTACAATGTTGTGTTAATTTCTTCTGTATACCAAAGTGATTCAGTTATACATATATATACATTCTTTTTCATATTCTTTTCCATGATGGTTTATCACAGGATACTGAATAGAGTTCCCTGTGCTCTACAGGAGGACCTTGTTGCTTATCCATCGTATATAGAATAGTTTGCCTCTGCTAACCCCAAACTCCTAATCCTTCCCTCCACCACCCCCTCTGCCCCTTGGCAACCAGAAGTCTGTTCTCTATATCTTTTTATTTTAAGATAATTATAGATTCACGGGAAGTCACAGAAAAGTTACAGGGAGGTCCCATGTCCCCTTTGCTCATTTTCCCAGTGGTTACTTCTCTCACTACAGTCCTCAGCCAGCAAACTGGCATTGGGACCGTGTGTGTGGCCAGTTCCGTCATTTTGTCCCATATGGAGATTCACATTGCCAGCACCACAGCCAGAATCGGAACTATCCCATCATCACAAAGGCCCCCCTCATCGATCCCTTCACAGTTACACCCGCCCTCCTGCTCCCCACCAACCCCTAACCCCTGGCAGCCACTAATCTGTCCCCATCTCTATACATTTGTTGTTTGAAGAATGTCATCTAAATGAAATTGTTCAGGGTGTGACCTTTCAGCCTTGGCTAGTTTCACCCAACATAATGCCTTTGAAATCCATCCAAGTTGTATGAATAATCCAGTTCTGTTTATTGCTGAATAGTATTCCATGGAGATTCCCACAGTGTGTTTAAACACTCACCTGGCGAAGGATATCTGTGCTGTTTCCAATTTTGGCTTTTACAGATAAGACTGCCATGGACGACTGTGTAAATGCTTTCGTGTGGATCAATACGATTTTAGTCGATAGTTTTCTCCACTTTGATGCTAAATACAGGATGCAGTCTCGTTTCTGATGACGGCTGTGATGCATGTACGGATAGGTGAGGACTGGGGAAATCTGTTGACTGCAGAGTATTGCATTTAAAAAAAAATTTACGTTGGTTACCAGTCATTTTATGATCCCTGAGAACTATGGTAGGCTGGACAATGTCCCCCCAAAGATGTCCACAACCTAATCTCAGGAACCCATGAATATGTTAACTTACATGGAAAAAGGGATTTTTTGCAGATGTGTTTCAATTAAGGATCTTGGGATTTTTTTTTTTAACTTGTGACCCCCCCTTTTTTTTTCTTTTGGCCATGCCACATGGCATATGGGATCTTAGTTCCCCAACCAGTAGGACCTTGTTGTTTATCCATCTTATATAATCCATCCTATAATACTTTGCCTTTGCTAATCCCAAACTCCCAATCCTTCCCTCCCCTACTCCCCCACCCCCTTGGCAATCAACAAGTCTGTTCTCTATATCTGTGAGCCTGTTTTTGTTTCATAGATAAGTTCATCTGTATCATATTTTAGATTCTACGTATAAGTGATATCGTGTGGTATTTGTCTTTCTCTTTCTGACTTACTTCGTTTAGTATGATAATCTCTAGGTCCATCCATGTTGCTGCAAATGGCATTATTTCATTCTTTTGTATGGCTGAGTAGTATTCCATTGTACGTATGTACCACATCTTCTTTATCCATTCATCTGTCAATGGACGTTTAGGTTGTTTCCATGTCTTGGCTATTGTAAATAGTGCTGCTATGAACATGAGTGCATGTATTTTTTTCAAATTATAGTTTTATCTGGATATATGCCCAGGAGTGGGATTTCAGGATCATATGGTAGTTCTATTTTTAGTTTTTTGAGGAACCTCCATACTGTTCTCCATAGTGGCTGCACCAACTTACATTCCCACCAACAGTGTTAGGAGGGTTCCCTTTCCTCCACACCCTCTCTAGCATTTGTTATTTGTAGACTTTTTAATGATGGCCATTTTGACTGATGTGAGGTGGTACCTCATTGCAGTTTTGATCTGCATTTCTCTAGTAATTAGCAATGTTGAGCATCTTTTCATGTGCCTGTTGGCCATCTGTATGTCTTCTTTGGAGAAATGTCTATGTAGGTCTTCTGCCCATTTTTCGACTGGGTTGTTTGCTTTTTTGTTGTTGACTTGTGTGCACATATCTACATGTGCAATTACCAAGTCTTATTAATTCTATGTCCGTAGCTACCTCTTGAATCCATTCCCCGATATCTGTGCTATTTCCAACATTAACTCAAGACACAACCATCTCCTACATCAATTATTGCAATAGCCTCTCAACAGATCTCCCTTCTTCTCTTGAGCATCCTAAACTTTCTCCACATCACAGGGTGTAATAAGCATCTGATTGTGTGGAACCCTGTATCTTTGTTTCTTTTCAATTACCTTGCCTCTTTATTTTTCCAGCCTTATTGAGGTATATGTGACAATCAAAAATTGTATATGTTTAAGGTGTACAACCTGATGATTTAAAATACAAATACACTGTGAAATGATTATCAAAATCAAGTAATTAACGCAGCCATGATCTCGCATAGTTACCACTTTTTTGGTGTGGTGAGAACACTCAAGATCTTCTCTCATAGCAAATTTCAAGCATGCAATGCAGGATGATTAACTGCAGTCACCATGCTGTACATTAAATCCCTAGAACTCACTCATCTTAAGACCTGAAAGCTTGTAACCTTTGACCAATGGCTCCCATTTCCCTGACCCTCTGGCAACCACTGTTCTGCTCTCTCACAGCCAGCTTAAAAATCCACCAAAAAGAAAAGGCTCTGCTATGATATTAAGTGCCAAAGAAGAGGGATTTGCAAAATCCCCTACTTTTCTGTGTGTAAGAGAGTAAGATTCTCTATTCACCTCAACAGATTTAGGGGGGGAAATGTAAATTTGATCATTGTTGTTAACATTCCTAGAATTCTACGTTGTTGATGAGGTTTAGAAGGTCTGGACAATGCAAGTAGTAGAGAACTTTCTTAATTTGAAAGTAGGGTATTACTCGGCCATAAATAAGAATGAAATAATGCCTTTTGCAGCAACACGGATGGACCTAGAGATGATCACACTAAGTAAAGTAAGTCAGACAGAGAAAGACAAATAGCACATGATATCACTTATATGTGGAATCGAAAATACAACACAAATGAAGATATCTACGAAACAGAAACAGGCTCACAGATATGGAGAACAGACTTGCGGTTGCCAAGGGAGAGAGAGGGTGGGGTAAGGATGAATTGGGCGTTTGGGATTAACAGATACACACCATTATATATAAAACAGATAAACAACAAAGATTTACTGTATAGCACAGGGAACTATATTCAATATCATGTAATAACCTATAATGGAAAATAATATGAAGACATATATATATATATATATATATATATATATATAGCTGAATCATTTTGCTGTACATCTGAAACTAACACGATATTGTGAATCAACTATACTTCAAGTTAAAGAAATTTTTTTAATAAAATAAAATTTATTATACACTCAAAAAAGGAAAAGAAAAACAACTTGAAAGCAGGAGTTTTCAGATTATCATCTCCACTCGTCCAATGGCCCATCTGCTGTTTATATATGGCCAGCAAACTAAGATAGATTTATAAAATTTTAAATGGTCATAAAAAAAATGGAGGAGGAGAAAGAAGGTGTGATAGAAACTGTATTTGGCCCACAAAGTCTAAAATATTTACTATCTGGCCTTGAAGGGGAAAGTTTGCTGACCACTGTGACAAAGGATAGCTACAGAAACCTAACATCAGCTGTTATATCTAATGGTCATGTGTTGAAATCTATCTTTCTGAATCTAAGCATGACATAAGCTTCCAGCTATCACCGCCTCTATGCAACATTAAACTGAGGGCCCAGACTGTCCACAAGGCAAGAAAAAAAATTTAAGCTAATAAACAATATAAAAAAAATCATTTTCACATAATATATTCAATATATATGCACACACAAATACATATTTATGAAAAAATCTACACAAATCTATAGAAAAAAATATTAGAATTAGGGAGTAAATTTGGCAGGGTTGCTGGTTACCAAATCAATACATAAAAATCAAGTGTATTTCTATATACTGGTAATATACCACAACAACAAAGTGTTATAAAATGATATAAAATGTCATTTACAACAGCATAAACATGAAATACCTAGGTATAAGTCTAAAGAAAGCCATGCTAGACTACAACAGTGAAAATGACAAAACAGTACTGTGAGAAAATTTCAAAACACATAAATGGATGAAATTCTGTTCATGTACTAAAATAACTGATATTGCAAAGATGTCAATTTCCCCCCAAGATAATCTGCAGAGTCAATGCACAAAAATCTCAACAGATACTTTTTTGTCAAAATTTACATACTGATTCAAAAACGTATTTGGAAATGTAAAAGGTTAAGAATAAGGGGAAAAATGCCTTGAATAAGTAGTACGAAGGCAGAAGAAATCTTTTCTCAACTATCAAGACTTAGTTAATGTTATAGTAATTAAGACAGTGTGATATCAATGCAAGAAGAGACAAACAGATGAATGCAGCCAGGTAGAGAATCCAGGACTCTCTTCACACATATATAGTCACTCAATTCATCATATACCTGTCAACACAGAGAAGTGGGGAAAGATGATTTTTTCAGTCAGTGGCACAGGGTCCATTAGATATAATATGGGAACATTAATTTCATACACAATAATTCCAGCTGTATTGTAGATCTAAAATGAATATTAAACCAATAAAGTTTCTAGAAGAAAACATCAAGGAATAGCTACATGACCTTGGAATAAGCAAAGATATCTTAAACAGGATACAAATGCAGTAACTATCAAGTTAAAATTTATAAGTTGGACTATGTTAAACTTAGAATCCAAAAGGAAGTCAAGGAATAGGAGAAATTATTTTCAATACATGTATTTGTCAAATGGCTCGTGTCCAGAATACATAAAGAATTCTAAAATCAGTAGGAAAATTATATACAACCCAACAGAAAAAAAGGCAATAGATGTGAATTGTCACTTCACAAAAGATATCCAAATGTCCTATAAATATACCAAAATGGGTTCATCCTCTTTAATTTCCAAGACAGTGAAAATTAAAACTGTGAAATGTAATGAGTTATCACCCACGACTACCTCAAGGGCTAAAATGCTAAAGCTTTACTATGTGTTAGAAAGATGTTGAAAACTAGAAAACTCATTAACTGATGCTGGAGTAAAAAGTATTTTAATCACTTTGGAAAACTATTTTAGCATTATCTACTCAAGTAGAACTTATACACACCCCACGACTAAGCAATTTCACCCTTAGGTACATACCCCCCAAAACTGCAGACATAGGACGCCAAAACACATGTGCAAGAATGTTCATAGCCGTCTTTCTGTATTTATGATCTTTACAGTGTTATTCAAAAGATCCCAAATTGGAAGCGACTCAAGCATCTACAAAAGTAAACTGGGCAAGAGAATGTTGGTATATTCATGTAACAGTCAATGAATGAATTAATGGCACACCCAACCGCATGAATGGCTCTCCCAAAGAAAATCTTGAATGTAGGAAGCCCCATGTAAAATAACATATTCTTAACGATTCCACCTTTAGATAACTGCAGAATAAGCAAAACTTGTTTGTGTGTTGGGGTAACGGGAGAATGCTTACCTTCAGAGAATATGGGGCCAGTGGCTGCAAGGAGGATCTGTGGAGGCTTCTGGGAGCTTCTTGTTGTTTCTTTCTTTTTTTAAAAAAAAAAATTTTTTTTTAATTATTATTTATTTATTTATTTATTTATTTATTTTTGGCTGTGTTGGGTCTTCATTTCTGTGTGAGGGCTTTCTCTAGTTGCGGCAAGTGGGGGCCACTCTTCATCGCGGTGCGCGGGCCTCTCACTGTCGCGGCCTCTCGTTGCGGAGCACAGGCTCCAGACGTGCAGGCTCAGTAGTTGTGGCTTGCGGGCTCTAGAGCACAGGTTCAGTAATTGTGGCTCACGGGCCCAGTTGCTCCGCGGCATGTGGGATCTTCCCAGACCAGGGCGCGAACCCGTGTCCCCTGCATTGGCAGGCGGATTCTCAACCACTGCACCACCAGGGAAGCCCTTGTTTCTTTCTTGACCTTGGTGATGGTTACACGTGTGTATGTGTGTGTTCGCTTTGCGATACTTCAAGGTACAATATACTAATTATCTCTGCATATGTGTGCATGTGTGAGTGAGCATGCGCGTGTGTGTTTAGTTCTTGCATATACACAGAGATAATTAGTGAATTGTACTTTGCTAAAGCAAAAACTGAAAAGTTATGTATATACGTTATCTACCCCACAGTGCTAAAAAATGTAGAAAAAATATTGGAAGGAAAAAACGCTCCTGACCCAGCGTTCTGTATCTTGAATCCACTCCATAAACACTAAAGGTTCTGTATTATTTACCATGAATTATGGAGCATTTTTTTCTAGAATAAGTGAGAAAAAGGAGATTCAAATAAAGTACCATAAGTCATGAACTACTTTCTTCTGAAGCCCACGTGACAACCACGTTCTGCCAATGAAAATTGCATTGCATCACTCCCTGACCTCCATTGTAATGGATGAGAGAGAAATTGGAAACTTTTACATATTTTACTGCAAGCAGAGAGCACCTATCATGATGATTATTTAACGTGTAATTGTTTTCTGGAATGTTTTCCCACCAAAGTGATCAAATTCACAAGGATAAGTCTGCCAAAGGACAATGAGATTGGTGGAAACCATGCTTTGCCATTAACTCTGTCTGCAAAAGACAGACATGCTTCTGTTAAAATTAGGTGCTGAATGTACGGTCAAGGACCAAATGTGTCTCTTTTCTTAGACTCTCAGCATCCTTCCTCTTCAACATGGATACACTGCAACTTGACCAATATGAGTGATGGGTGTCCTCACAGCTGAGCCACAGGACTCAGGTCATTTAACCTGCATTGGTATCAATTTTCCATTACCTTGGAGCAAAAATAGGCATGCCTTCCCTCTTCTTTTCTATTATAAAAGTTAGTTTGGTTACTGGAAAAAGAAAGATGACATTTACAGAAAAGACTGCTCAACATAAAAAAGAAATGTTTTTCTAACAGTCTTTTGCTTCTTTTAGTAAAAGACACTTTTTTTTTTCATTAGCCATAAGAAGGGCACACATATCAGAGATCTTCAAGAATTTCATGCACAGGTGTTAAGCATTAATTTCTACTAAGGTTGACTAGTACAGAGAATAGTAAACACAAAATAAGCCAATAATTCACACTATAAATATGGATTTTTAAAATAAACTATGAAAAAAATCACAAGAATAATGTCAAACTGTGGTAGGAAAAATGGTATTTGAGTATCTGAGGGAAGGCATTTGCCCTTGTATTCTTTAAATTAGGTACCTGTTTACTGTTTAAGTTACTTTGTTTACATGCTTTCATATTCTGATTTATTTCCCCAGGCTGCAAACCATTTGCTAAAATCAGTTTAAGAAGAGCTAATGGAGTTTCATTCTTCTCGGTTTCATTCATCAAATGTGCTTAGCACTGTGGAGCTTCTGTCAGAAACAGCGAGAATTCCTCCCCATCCTCAGCGTCTACCCAAAGTCCTACCTCCCAGAAAACTGCCCCTCCCTCTTCCATCCACGCAGTGAACGCTCCTAATAACTGCTGATACCCAGATCACCCGAGGGGGCTTCACTCTTGCAGAGTGGTATGATGCAGGTTCCACAAACAGAGAAATTGTGGTGTCTTTCCCAACTCGTCCACACGAGGGAATGTATATTTGCATCCCCAGGAGTCTACAATCTCTAGTTTGAGCAAAGTTGCATGAAAAGTTAAATGCTGTCCTAATCTGAGTATCTATTTATGCCAAAACTGTTATGAGCATCAACCCTAATGAAGAGCTGAAATGGTGAGACACTACTTGCTTTTAAAACAGTCATCTAGATGTACCCGAATATGCCAGAAACCACGAAGATGCTTACAAAAGGAAAGTTCTAAATTGATAGAAGTACTCCCGTTAACTGTTAAACTGAGAATTCAAGAGATGAGAACGTGATACCATTTGACACCCATCAGGTAGACAAAAATGAGCAAGATGGATTGATACCAAGAGTTGGTAAGCATGTAAAGACGTGGGGAGGCTTGCACACTGCTGGGGCAGAGTGAATCTGGTTTGGCCATTCTGAAGACCAAATTAGTGAATCAGATTAATTAGAAGTCATTGTTGCATTGGGCCGCAGGTAAACAGGAATAAGAAAAATCGTCTCAGAATGGTTAGTGTTAGCTGGAAGATGCAAGCAACTTAATTCTCCATTATTAAAGAATGGGTATGAAACAACAAGTTCCTACTGTAGAGCACAGGGAACTCTATTCAATATCCTGTGATAAACCAGAATGGAAAAGAATATGAAAAAGAATATATATATATATATGCATAACTGAGTCCCTTTGCTGTACAGCAGAAGTTAACACAACATTGTAAATCAACTATACTTCAATAAAATTTAAAAAAAAGAAGACAACCTAAAAAAAATAAAGAATGGGTATGGAAATTGATATAGATGCCTAAAATGGAATGCAACGCGGCAATCAGAACACACACAATATACCGACAACATAGACACATTTTTAAAATAAAGTATTTGGAACTGTTAGGTAAACCTGAAGTAATGAGATTAGGGATTTGAGCCACAGCTATCTACTTCTCCAGTTGCCTTCAGACAACAAACCAAGTCTTCTTTGATTGTGGTGAATCAGGGGCTTTATTTTCTACCGCCTTAAAAAGAATTTGGAATCAGAGCATCTTTCTCAATAATATGCTGTAAATCAGAAAATAAGGGAGTGATGCGGTAAAATACAGACCAATGGAACATTATCGAGAGCCCAGAAATAAACCCACGCAGGTACAATCAACAGATGAGGAAGCGGAAGGAAATTAACCAATAGCAGGGATTCCTATAGACCAGTGATTGTATTGCATCATGAGACGAGGAGAGCGATTAGGAATTAGCACCTGAGCCCTGCTCTATTCCCAAATAAAAGAAAGAAGGAAGGGTGCCATTGAAATAAAATTAAATTTTAAATACCTTTGTAGAAAACCGCAGAGCCTCTGAAAAATACTGTGGACCTCCCAGCAGATCTAGGTTTGTTTTTTTTTTTAAAGGAATTCCTTTATTTTTATTATTTATTTATTTATTCATTTATTCTTGGCTGTGTTGGGTCTTCGTTTCTGTGCGAGGACTTTCTCCAGTCGCGGCAAGTGGGGGCCACTCTTCATCGCAGTGCGCGGGCCTCTCACTATCGCGGCCTCTCTTGTTGCGGAGCACAGGCTCCAGACGCACAGGCTCAGCAATTGTGGCTCATGGGCCCAGTTGCTCCGCGGCATGTGGGATCTTCCCAGACCAGGGCTCGAACCCGTGTCCCCTGCATTGGCAGGCAGATTCTCAACCACTGCGCCACCAGGGAAGCCCCAGATCTTGCTTTTAAAAGCCCTGTTCTGATAGGTAAGTGCTGGGGAATAATTTAAAATGGGATTTGAATCCCTGTCGTGTATCATGGACACATGTCTGAGCCTTATTTTGCTCATCTATAAATAAGACCCACCGCTCAGGATTGTTTTACGAATTAAATGAGCTAATACAATGGGTGGACCTTTCGGACATTATGCTAAGTGAAGTAAGCCAGTCACAAAAACACAAGTGATGTAGGGTTCCACCTATAGGAGGTACTTGGAGAAGTCAAATTCATAGAGACAGAAAGAAGAATGGTGGTCGCCAGGGGCTGAAGGAGTTGGAAATGGGGAGTTGATTAATGGGTATAAATTTTCAGTTTAGCAACATGTAAAAGTTCTGGAGAGCTGTTGCCCAGTAACGTGAATATAAGTTCACACTATTGAACTGTACTCTTAAAGATGGTTAAGATGGTAAGTCTTAATGGTTTCTTAAACCACAATTAAAAAACAAAACAAACAAAAAAAATTAAAAGAGAGAAAACACACAGAAGAGCTTCCAGGAAGCAATGAAGAATCAGTAACTAGCTGCTGTTATGATTACTTGTGCTGCACAAGGATCTGTATTTGTAACGGGTTTGGGATTTTCCAAAACAGAGGATAAACACAGTGAGAAAATAGGGGTGTTTCATCTGCTTTCTCCCTCTCCCCACCCCCTGCATAGGAATGTTTCATTGTAACTGAATCCAGGCAACAAAGGTAGGTGAGACGTACAAAGACTACTGAAGAAAAAGAAAATCCTGTGGGATTTCCTGTCTGTAGAAAAGAATGTGTTCATATTCTGGGGAGAAGAATGGCACATCCAAACGCCTCCAGGGTACCTTTCTTGAAATCCACATCTTTCAGAGTCGATGACTGGCGCTGCCTTGAGAAAGACACATGCAGGAGGAAGAATCCTCTCTCCTCTCTACTGGAAGACAAGAAGCAGGCAAACAAGATGATATATTGCAATGACATTGTCTCGTCTCTCAAGAGAAATGGGGCTGGGGAGAGACTGGCAAACCAGAGTCACTCAGGACACATCCTGTTGAAAGGGTAGAAGGTCCTCAGCTCCAAACAGTGGAGCCCATGAAGAAATGCAGGCTAGCGGGCCAGAACTTCAGATATTCTAGGAGACAAAAAAAGTCTGGATGTTTATGTTAAATTTTCAAATATTCAATTCCTGACTTGAAAATGTTTAAAAGACTTCAGGACCCCAACAAAGCATGCCACGTGTCTGCAGACCAAACCTGGTCCAAAGAGGTGTAACTCTTTCTTCAAGACACAGAGAAGGAATCATTTCTCCAGCGCCCTCGTCATTCAAACTTGACCTGAAGTCCAGAGAGAGGAAAAAGCTTAACCAAGGTCATCGTGAACTAAAAATTAGCTCATACATAATCCCATGTCCTCAATCCCACGTCTCCCAAAGCAAAAGAAGAAAGAGCTCCAGGGTTACATCAACAACGGGCTTCTTCCTATATGACGGGGAAGTTGACCTCACATTCATGAAGTGCCTCCAGGGTACACTTTTGAAGTGAAAAATACACACACACACACACACACACACACACCACTTGGATTTATTCTGTTAATAGCATAATAATATTATAATGTGTTTTATGGGGTTAAAACATTATTTTTTTTTCAGTGTAAATCTTTAATATATACATTTTTTGCCTTCCTGTTTGGCATTTACTCATTTTCAACAAGAACCCTCAACAATGAATGTGTTGTCAGTCTCTCTTGATCTAGGAGCAAAGAACAGACCTTTGGGGCTTAAGCTTTTTCATCTGTAAAACAGGGATGATGTGATCACCCCCAGTATGGTGGTGAGAGGTGAATACATGGCCTGAAATTGTTAAACCTGCCACATTCACTAAGAGAGAGTTCACATTAAAAAATTTCACACATAAAATTTTTTTTATTTCACACATAAAATAATTGATAATGTGCCCTCATCCAAAAAGAGAAAATCAGAAAATGAGTTTTTCTCCAAC
The DNA here is from genome assembly GCF_965194805.1 of Balaenoptera borealis. Taxonomy (NCBI): domain Eukaryota; kingdom Metazoa; phylum Chordata; class Mammalia; order Artiodactyla; family Balaenopteridae; genus Balaenoptera; species Balaenoptera borealis. The sequence continues at coordinate 87,950,294 of NC_138875.1, forward strand.
AGTGTGAGCTAATGCCTAAGACATAACTCTCATTGTTTTACTCTAGTAAAAGCATCATATCCATAAAAAGAAAGTCATAATTCAATTCTATATTCTTAAAAGAATTAACTAATTCGTTTAAATGTTAATGTTTGCATAATGCATGATTTCGTTATTAAAAGGCCATTGCAGAAACACACTTTATCCCAATGCCAAAAAAGCTTCAGGAAAAATCTTTCCCGTAGCCTCAGATGATTTAAAATTGATCTCCTATAGCTTGTCCTACTTTTATATTCTTAACAGCAGATAAAATAGTTCCTTTCAATTTTAAGTCAAACTGTTTTGAGGACACAGGGTTGAGTTATGTTGCTATTTTCAGAGTATACTCGTGGGTTTATTTTATCTTTCTTTGGTAATCCTACTAGAGAGGAGATAAAAGCTACTACAACATGTATTTCATACTCACTTAGGTGCTCTAAGCCTTGATTTTTCCAGTGATCAAACATGTATCCTAAGCAAATGTGTTTGCTGTGGTGCACACTTGTCTGTGTTTATCTGTGGTTAGTTACACCACAGGAGGGAATTCACAGTTGTCAGGGAGACCAGGCAGATCTGGGGAGAGGAACCAATTTGTCTGCTGCTCGCCTCAGTAGAAAATGGTCTCTACTTTTCCAGTAAGTTTTCTTTGATTATTTGCTGCCAATCTCTGTGCCAGAATGTGACTGTGGAAATCAGAAAATAGCTAGAACACAGCCCTTGCCCTCGTGGTTCTCATGGTCTGAAAGGGAGGACATGGCACGTGAAGAAATAAGCATCGTCCAAGGTAGATGCAGAACATGGGAATGTTGGAGAGAGGAGTTGACAGACAGCTCTCATGGTTGGGAGCCCCAGCTGTTCCGTGAAAAATGAGAATCTGGAGATTTGGAAGAGGTGGGTTTTGAGTTGGGTCTTGAAGGATGTTCTCGTCAAGAAGGGAATAAAATGCATCCCTGGTTGATGGAAAACAGGGAGGGTAAAATCATCCTTCAATTCAATACTCAATACAGAAGCATGCTTCACCCATGAGAAGCAGGGAGAGTTTTTCTGAGCTGACTCAGAGCAGCCTGAAACTTGATGGATGGAAAGGAACAGCCCCGTTCTATTTACCAGCGGTTCAGGGAATATTTTATGATGATGGATTTTCAGATATTTAGATCTTTTATTTAGGGTCAACTACACTCATGCAGCCAAAAGAAGAAAAAATCTCTAGGTGGACACACACATCAAAAATATATCTAAAAGGCAATATTGAAGTAGAAGATGTAAGAGAAAGGATGGAGGTGAAATATCAGATAGATGAAAAGCACATACACATGCACACACACAAACGCTGCACACCTCAAGGATGTATGCATTGTGTATTAAGGGCATATTTCAAACATGCTAGAATTGTGCTTATGGACCAAATGGGAATGGGGGTGGGAGTAGGGAATGAAGTAAAAATAATAAAATAAATAAAACAGGAGTGGGGAGTACATAGAACAATGCGGTAATGAGTTTTGAACAGAAAAGTACCTGCAGTCCAATTTATTTAATTAGATAGAAAATAAATTCCACAGACCACTTGGTGTGGATTAATTCTCACACTGAGCACGCATATCTGCTCATCCACCATCATTGGATGCAGGCTGCTCCGGGGAAGGTGCAGAGCTTTGAGGGGTGAACAGGGCCCAAGACACTCACACGCAGGCCCTCAGCTCTGAGCTCCCATCAGGTGACTCCGGATGAGGGGACCTGGGTAGAGCATCACCTTATCCGCTGCATGAGTCACACCCAGGTATAAGGGGACCAGCCCCATTGTTTCAAATTATAAGAATAGTTTTTTTTAAAAGGTTTCTTTAGCCAACTTAAATAGGTAAAATTTTAGAGATACGGATAAGAGTCAACTTACGTATGTCATTCATTTACTATCACGTGTATTTTCAGAGTGACATTTATGGAAACACTCATATTGTAACCGAGCAAGACCCTATGAGGCCTTCCCAAAATAAACCCCTACCTGTCCTCAGCCTGCCTTTTGTCTGTAGAAAAACTTTAGTCAAAGAATAAATTTAATGAGAGAAGTGAGAAAATGCAGAAAGAGAGGAAAACAGTCAAGCAAGACAAAATAATAATACTTTAGCCATTAAACAAAGTCAAGGACCTTTAGTTCTTCCTCAAAGACTAGACACTATTCTGAGCCGTGTCCTTTGAGCTGTTTTGCAGATGCTGAAACCCCCTCCAGGTGGGAGAAGTTAACTGCATGCTGCCCACCAGCACGTAGACCCCAGACCGGTTGGAACCAGAAAGTTGATGATGCCGACTCCCAGTTACCTCCCCACCAGCCAATCAGAAGAAGGTCCATGAGCTGATTACACCCTACTTCTTGAACGCTATATGACTCCTCACTACCGTCTCCAGGTTGGGACACACAATCTTGAGATCATTAGCGCGGTGTGGGTGTGGCCCCCTTTGCCTGTTGAAGCAATAAAGCTATTTCTTTCTACTTCACCCAAAACTCTGTCTCTGAGATTTAATCCTGCACCAGTGTACAGAGGCCTAATTTCGGCAACAGTGTATTTTCCAATCATTTTTCATCAATTTAATTCACATCCTTTCCAAATCGGCATTTTTTTAAAAAATTTATTTTTATTTATGGCTGTGTTGGGTCTTCGTTTCTGTGCGAGGGCTTTGTCTAGTTGCGGCGAGCGGGGGCCACTCTTCATCGCGATGCGCGGGCCTCTCACTATCGCGGCCTCTCTTGTTGCGGAGCACAGGCTCCAGACGCGCAGGCTCAGTAGTTGTGGCTCACGGGCCTAGTTGCCCCGTGGCATGTGGGATCTTCCCGGACCAGGGCTCGAACCCGTGTGCCCTGCATCGGCAGGCAGATTCTGAACCACTGCGCCACCAGGAAAGCCCCAAATTGGCATATTTTTCAACAGTCTTGGACTCACCTAGATCAGTTTTCCAGAGTACATTTCTCTTATTTCTTGGTAATTTGAGGAAAGCCCACTGTATAATTCTTTTCTGGAAACATTGTTCCTGGCCACAGATACCCATCTTCATTACAACAGAACATTTTTCTCCATTTGATCTCACCTTAAACGATCATTCTTTTTTTTTTTTTTTTAATCATCTTTATTGGAGTATAATTGCTTTACAATGGTGTGTTAGTTTCTGCTTTATAACAAAGTTAAACGATCATTCTTAAGAGGTCAACCTCCTGGGAATAATCACAAAATCTATACTGAATGACTTTATCTGGTTTTTTTTTTGTTCTTTTTCATGGATAGGGTCAGCTGACCCATGTAAGTTTCCAAAAATACCACTGAGTGAGGTCATTTTGAACTTATGCATCTTCCTTAACCATCCTAAGAAATGCTATTTCAGGGGTAATTTCGGGAGAACCTCACTTTATATTTGCTCATATAAGGAATTTTTAATACTTTCATCTCACAATGGATACTAACACACAAGTGTGTTTCTAGATGGCTATGGAGAATATCAGCTCTAACCAAATGAATTTCCTTTCCCATGCTATTTTGCTGTAATGATACCCCACAATCAATGTTTGGACGTAGAAACGTTATACATTGAAAGTCCTAATAATCAGTATATTCTCTTCCAGTTTCTGTAAAAAGCCACTCACTCACTAGTACCGCATGGCCTCATAAGAAAGGCACTGTGATATTTACATAAGCACAGACCAATTTATCATGCAGACTGGCTACGAGCCCTGCAAAAATGAACTGGGGGCAGAATCCAAGATCCCTGGAGATTTCTGGAACTCGCCTACACTTGACATTTTTCCTAATTTGCTTAGATGCCCATTACAACCCTTAGAGCCCCTTAGGGCACATTAACTCTGATTTCCACAAATGTGGCGTACTTCATTGCAATTCTGCCCACTAATGTCTCTCTCTTCCTGTACCTCCCTCCTGTCTTTCTAAATTTTTCTACTCTTGCCCCCACCTAACTCACTCCCAGGACCAGGAGTAGCTGACTCACTGGAGATTTTAATGATATGTGACTGGTCTGACCAATCATCCCCAAATGGGAGATGTAAAGATTCAGATAAATTTTGATGTAGGTTTTTGTGCTTAAATGTTCTGGCTGAAATGAGACAGAGACCACTATGAATTCATTCTCCTGTTCCTCCACTCTCAAATCACCTGTGCTTTTAAATGGAATTCCCAAAATTCAAGCCACCATAAGTCTATTTCTTTATTTTGTGGAGTTCTTGACTCCTCTTCCCTAGCAAGTCCTAACCAGCCTGATAGGTCTGCAGGGCTCATGAAGTAAAGAGATTTTATGTAGAGAAGTCCAACTCAGACACCATGGGAAATGGTCCCCTGGGACCAAGGACAATGAAGAAGATTTTCCTTGTTCTCAAATAAAAGTTACGTCATATTATTATTAATTCATGAAGGGAGAAATGAAAACCTGCCCTGTCATCACGCTGAAGTGTCTTTAGAGGTTAGAATGGGTCTCACCTGCATTAATGCCATGGGGCAAGGCTAAAAGTTGTGTTACCCATAAGGCTTTCTGTAGGACTTAGCTGCCCTCTGATCAAAGTGTGATCTTAAGAAAATGAATTTTGAATGTTTGTCAATAGCTGTACCCAGAATCAGTTGTTATGTATGTGTGTGTGTGTTTTAAATACCTTATCGTCTTGTGAGTACAAGCAGATTCTTACTTAGAAGCAGGAGTAAAGCCAAGATATGAAATCTGAAATAATTGTCAGGTTCTTACTGACTTAAACACAGGAGAGTTGGCTGGCAGCTGCTACATTGCCCTTGATCTTGGAAATGTCATACAAACAAGTCCTGCAATATAAGACAACTTTGTTTTCACTCTCTGCTTCAGTGAGAACAGCCATCTAAATTTCCTATTCATTTATGGCCATATATAGTCCTTAATCCAATTTCAAAACACATAGGGCAATTGATCAAATACAAAGCCAAGAAACTGCTATCCTAAACAATGTGAAAATACCAGGAGTAGGAAATTTTATCACAATTCATTCATGGGACCAGCTTAGGCTATATCATTGGGTACTATTGTATACACACATTAAAATGGCAATTTGAAAAGAATTCAACCTGTGTAATTAGAAGAAAATTCAAGTCAGGTATTCAAGGAGGTATTTTATAATTTCTTTATAGTTTTTTAATGCTGGAAATCAAGCATTCATTTTTAAATAAAATAAGTTTTGGAGTGTAAAATAAGTTTTGAGCCCAAAGAAAAGGCAATCAGAAGCCGAGAATGTATATAACATTCAGATTGCTTTTGAGCTAGCTTTCGTATAGATTCTAATAGGCTCTATGTGAGATGTATCAACTGAAAATGATGAGGTTAAAATAAAGAATTGAAGCAAGATTTTTTTTTGGCCATGCCACACAGCTTGTGGGATCTCAGTTCCTCACCCAGGGATTGAACCCGGGCCACAGTGGTGAAAGCCCGGAATCCTAACCACTAGGTCAGCAAATGGAAGCTTAGTAATTAAAGAAAACAGTAGAGTCTGTGTTAATTATCCAGGTATATTTCCTGCACACAGCACAGACATCATACTTATTAAATGAATGAATGGGTGAGAGATAGAAAAATAGCTGCATGCATCAGATTAAATGAGAGAAAAATCATGGCACAAATGAGAAGGCAGCTAATGGTGGGTGAACACGGAGGACACAGGCTCCAATCCTGGGTCTTCAACTAACTCATCACATGATGTTGGAAAACATCACAACCTGAGTGTCCGTTAAACCCACTATTAGTTGGGGGACTGGCCTGTGTACCCTTGAAGGCACTGGATATACATTCATGTTCTAATATTCCAGGGCCTCCTCCTTTTTGGCATGAGGGACCGGGTCCATGGGAGACAATTTTTCCATGGACCAGATGTAGTGCGGGGGAGATGCTTCAGGTGGTAATGCGAGTGACGGGGAGCTATGGGGAGGGCAGATGAAGCTTCGCTCGCTTGCCCACCACTCACCTCCTGCTGTGTGGCCTGGTTCCTAACAGTCCAAGGACCAATACTGGTCCAGGGCCTGGGGGTTGGGGACCCCTGTTTTAGGCAAAAGAAGAATCTTAATAAAAGAATTAAAAGTACTAGACTCTAGCAAATATGTGGGTAAATATAAAAGAAATATTTTCCCAATTTTAAATTAAAAGACAATTTACTTCTTAAAGTCTAAATATGAAGATCAATGAATTGTGAGGTTTAAAATATATGTGGAAATAAAATGACAAAAACATTACAAAGCATGAGATAAGAGATTCAGAAATATTCTCTTGTCAAAATTCAGACATACAGGACTTGATATAATATCATTTGAAGGTAGGTTGAGATGAGTTCAAATGATCATTGGAAAGCTTAGAAGACGTTATTCTCCTTTTTTCAAAATCATTTTTGTCCTTTCCATTTCCATCCTGACAAACAGCATCACGAATGGATTTCAGAAACATGCTGAGCAAAAGTAGTCGGGCAGCCAAAATGCACCTTTATTCATTTGAATCCTCCAGGAAGCAGACATTAAGATGGAAGGAGGCATTACAAGAGGTGCCTATAAAGATCAAAGAGGTGAAAGCAGGTATAACCAGTATTCACCTTCATACTATGATGCAGGTTTGATACCTGTGAAAGGTAAGGGGGAAGGAGGGAGCATTTTGGACGAAGAGTCCCAAAATGCAATGCAGTTCTAGGGAAAGTTCTGCCACGTGGGTCTCAAGATAAAATATCTTTTAATAAAAGTCCCATGGCAGTGGTCCAGCACTGGTATCCTACTCTGCATAGTTTTTGGCTGGGAGTAGTCTTGTTACCGAGTCCAAACTCCTTCTGCTAGCCACATGACAGGCCCATAAACCAGGAGACAAAGTGTTGGGGAAAGGAATAGTGACTTTATTTGGAAAGCCAGCAGACCAAGAAGATGGTAGACTAATGTCCTGGAGAACAATCTTACCCTAATCAGAATTCAGGCTTCTTTTATACTAAAAGGGGAGGGATGTGGTTGGTCTTTGCTAACTTCTTGGTGCTGGAATCCTTTGTTCTTGCGGCTGTGCACATAGGTCTGGTCACCATGTTCCTATAAACCTCCAGCAAGACAAATGTTATTCTCTGTGCTGCAACTTTGTATCTTTATGTGAATGGAAAAGTGTTATACTCTTAAAGGTCAGAGCCTTGAGAATGGGCTATCCTGTATATTTCAGGCTATAGGCAGCATTCTTAACTTGAAGCAAAAGCAATAGAATACAAAGGTTAAAGTAAAAGAAACAGATCTAATATGGAGTCAGAGTTGTTGTTCCCTATGACAGTTTGGGGTAAGCATGGCCTATCTGCAGAGGCAATGGGGGGACCAAGGGGCCAGGGGAAGAAGGGAGCAACTCTGCTCCCTGCAGTAGGAGAGCCAAGCAGGGCAGGTTGGTGTCTGCCACAAGCATGTACTATGAGATTCTATTTGTATGAAACTTCGGAAAGGAAAATTTAATCTCCAGTGAAAAAAGGGGTACGGGAGTAGCTCAAAAGTAAGAACCACACAAGGATGATCACGAGGAAGTGAGGTCTCAGGAATCTGGAGACACTGTGCAAGGGGCTGTGGAGATGCACAGGCCCTAAAATTGGTAGAGGATCACCATGGACAGTTGGGCAGGTTGTGTATCATACAATTCCAGGGGGGTGTCCTTCATATCCATCTCTAGGTAGTCATCATAGAATTCTATGTTCATCACGGCAATTTCCTTGCAGATTGCAGCAAAGTGTCTTAAGGAAGAGTGGCTTTTTCTAACTCAAGCTTAATAGTGCCATTGTGGATAGCCATGCTAGAAGTGGGAAAACACATGATATATGTATATGACAAAAAAAAAATCATCAACAATTCTATGTGTTTTAAAATAAATGTTTTAAAGACAGAAGGCTTTGTTGTACAGAGTGGAGATATCTGGAAGAATCATTAGAAATGATTAACAGCATTTCCTCCTTGAAAGTGGATTTTGGAGGGGCTGTCCATTGGCTAAATTTCACTTGATGTATGTATAAGGCATGTATTACCTTTATAATGAAAAAGCTAAGATCTTTAAAAGTACTTATTTGAGTGAGTTTCAAGGTTAAAAACACTCTAGAGTGTTTCAAAGATGTGAAGGTGTGGTTTGAACATTGCCTAAATGAGGTCATAGAATCAATGTATGTTTCCAGTTTCTGTTGCTGTTGTACATTTTGAAGATCTCCAGACCCAGAGCAGACTTACTGTGACAAGCTAACTTGCCAAACTATGTTTTCCCTACTTAATAATTTACTTAGAAACTTTCCCTTGTCCATGTGAACCAAGGAGATGCCAGCTTTTCTCACTCTTCCCCTTTTCAAGCAATGACTGATGCAAGGTGAAATCCTGTCCCTTCTCAATTTTATTTATGGATATGCATTAGATTAAATGGAAGGGTGTCATGAAAAGATACACACACCCCAGTGTTCATTGCAGCATTATTCATAACAGCCAAGACATCTGCTAAATGTCCATCGGCAGATGAATGGATAAGGAAGATGTGGTATATATACAATAGAATATTACTCTGCCATAAAAAAGAATGAAATAATGCCATCCGCAGCAACATGGATGGACCTAGAGATTATCGTGCTAAGTCAGTCAAACAGAGAAAGACGTATATCATGTGATATCGCTTATATGTGGAATCTAAAATAATGATACAAATGAACTTATTTACAGAACAGAAATAGACTCACAGACATGGAAAACAAACTTATGGTTACCAAAGGGGAAAGGTGGGGGGAGAGATAAATTAGGAGACTGGGACTAACATATACACACTACTATATATAAAAGAGATAAACAACAAAGATGTAATATTTTGTAATAACCTATACGGGAAAAGAGTCTGAAAAAGAAAAGATATGTATAACTGAATCACTCTGCTGTACACCTGAAACTAACACAACATTGTAAATCAACTATACTTTAATTTTAAAGGTTAATAAATAAATAAATAGATTCATTGATTGATTAATTAATTAATGGAAGGGTGTCTGAGGGTGACTATGACACAATTTTCAAATCCATATCGTCTCAGGAATTGGCTTTTATTGGCTGCAAAAAGGAAGCCCACAGTATAGCAGACTCTGCTCAGATTTCCCATTGGTATGGAACAAGTGAAATTCACTTAAACGATATGTCACCAGGGTTCCTGCAAGGAAAAGTTTATGCCAATTATTGAAAGCGATTCCCCAGACCCTTCCAGAACCCACCTTGAGAGAAAGATCATGGAAACAAATTGTCTGAAGTCCAGCTTCAGAAGTGTGATGAGGGCCCGCCGCAGGCAGCTGCAGCTTTCTCTGGGCAACTCTGAGGCACACATTCAGAGTTTGGAATTGCTTGCCAAATCTGTGAAACCGTTTTTCTTCTGGTTGTGGTGGTGGTTCTTGCTGTTTTCTTTTCTAAAGAGCTGTTTGTTCAAATTCTCTGCCTTTTAAACCAGGTGCCAAAGTTAATAAGTGAGGAAGGAAGGATGGGTTTGGCTTTCACTCTATGTGAGACTTTTTGTGCTTTCAAAAAATGGTTTTGTTCGCTTTGGCACATATATTGGAGCACTTGGTCCTTACATCTTACAGATAAACAGGTGCCAGGAGATAGAAATCTTTCTTCCATTAAGAAGGTGGAGGATATATGAAAGCCCTTTCAATCGGGAGGAAAAAGCTATTGGCTACGTTTTTTGGGGTTTTTTTCTCCCCGAAGAGAACTACAGAGGGGAAAAAATGTCTTCATTAAACGTCTTGAATAGTTTTTGAGGGGGACTGTTGAACATCTTCACGGTTTCCATCTAGCCACGCATGGCTCTGAGGCCACCTTATCAAGCCTGTGCCACCCTGCAAAGTTTATGATTAATTGCTTTCCAGGAGACAATGGACACTGAATCTATTATTCAGGTAGTAAACATAGAGAACAAATTAGTTACTGCATTATGGGCTTTCCACTGGACTCTAAGGCATCTCTGGGTGACGGACAGGAGCTTGGGGGGGTGGGACTGATCCTTGAGGCTTGAAAGAACAAAATGTTTTGAGCATCACTCAGAAAAAACTGATGCATCTGAGGGCTGGCCATTGGCGGCCTGGGGCCACAGCAGGGGAGTGGACCCACACTTCCTCAATTCTGCAAGTAAAACGAAGCAAGCTCATTCATTCAATGAGCACTTATGGAAAGTTAGCATTAATGATGAATTTTCTAGTTTTAAACCACTGGAGAATAAAGGCAACTCGAGAGATAGATGTTTTGGAAAGGTCCTGGCACAGCATCAGCACCCGGTGACCATCCAGCAATGCTCAGAATCAGGGCATCTCACCAGCCCCCAGGTGTAAAGGCCTCAGAACAGCCCAGACACAAGGCACTGAGGGCTCCTTGGCTGAATTGTAGCTGGGACCAGTGGAGAGAGGTGAGTTAGGCTTGCCTTGGGCACAGAATTTAAGGGAGTGCCAAAACACTCAGCAATCAAGACACATAATTTAATAATTCAATCACTGAATCATTGTAATATCATATGTTAAGAAGTCAAAATGAACGCAAAAAATTCATGATGGACAAAATATCAAAATGTTGAAGGCAGAGTTCAGCAGAGCCAGGCTGGGTTGTACTGGAGTGGAGACAAAAGGAACCATGTGTGCCCCTATATACATGTTTTTAAGTGCTTTAGTAGTTCATGGTTTTAATTAAATATTGGTGGTGAGTTTGCTTCCGTTAAAGCCAGGAAAGTAAAGCTATCATAAATTATGTTTGGGGTAGAAATAAAATGTTTAAATTTAGAAAGAATGTCTTGAGTCTTAATACCCTGACTTTTCAATGTGCCAGAATTTTTTAAGTGGAAAAAGCAATTGTGAATAAGATCCATTAAAATATGGACCCTTTTGCATCTGGCTGCATAATGTTTTGGACATTCATCCTTGTTGTAACAAGTATCAGAACCTCATTCCTTTTTATGGCTGAATCATATGTATTCCATTGTACTGATAGACCACATTCTGTTTATCCACTGATGAGTGGACATTTGGATGGACATTTGTTTCTACTTTGGGGCTATCGTGAATAGGGCTGCAGTGAACATGTGTATCCATGCATTTATCTGAATACTTGCTTATTATGAAATTTATATGAAATAGCTAGAATAGGGAAATCCCTAGAGACAGAATTTGGATAGCTGATGACCAGGTGATAGGGGGAGAGGGGATTGGAGAGTAATGTTTAGGGGGTACAGGGTTCCTATTGGGATGATGAAAATATTTGGTAACCATATAGAGGTAGGTTTTGTACAACACTGTGAGCACACCAAATTTCACTAAATTGTTTGCTTTTAAATGATTAATTTTTTAACGTGCTAAATTCTTTTATTAACATGTTGACATTCAAAATAGTCATCAAAACAATACATGCACATGGATAAAAATTCAAATTGTTCTACAAGCCTGCCTATGACAAACAGCAGTGCTCTGAATCCCCCTTCCTTGCAATTAAATGGCTAATTTCATGTTAAGTGAATTTCACGTCAGCTGACATTAAATACATATATGAGCGTGGACACTTTCCTTGTTGCCTGGAACGCCAATATGGCTCAGAGTGGCACTGTCCCCTGCTCACATCGGCCACATGGTGCAGTGTGCTCACCCGTCACCCAGCCCTGTCGTGAACATCACAACAGAAAGAGGCTTTCTGTGGTGCCCCCCACCCTGCCCTCTCGTGGTCCTCTCTCCTCTCTCTTCTCCCTAGATTCTGCTTCCTCCTTTGTTCTCTGATGCAAAGAATAATGAAAATAAAGATAATATAACAACACCTGACACTTGTGGCCAGGATTGTTCTAAGTGCTTTGGTTTCACAAGCACCCTATGGCATAGGTAATATTATGTTCCCCATTTTGACAGATGAGGAAACTGGAGCACAGAGAGGTTAAGGAACTTGCCCATGGTGGCACAGCTAATCAGGGCAGAGCTGGAAGTAGAAAACCAAATGTCTGTTTCCAGAACCCTCTTTCTTTCCAGGAACCTGTGATTTATCTTGAACTTTCTTCTCTTTCGGTCAGTCAGTATTTTGTAGCCATTCAACCACATTAATAATATAAAACCATCCCACTCCCTTCTAGCTACATTGCTGCACTGTTCATTTCCATTCATTTTTTATCTTAATTATTTCAATGCCTCCTAACTGCTAAAGGGAGATTTCTAAAATATAAATCTGTTTCCCAGGGAGAAAACCTATAAAAACTCATCCATTTGGCAGCCTTTGTTAAAGCTCCAACTCTGTAACACGGCTCCCAAAGGCCCCCCTGGTCTGGATTCAGCTCTACTCTTGTTTTCCAGCTGATCCAAGTCACTGGAAGTTTCCTTCCTATGCCTTTGTTTCTCTGAATTCTGCCTCTCTGCTCGTCCCCTCTGCCCTGTACACTCTACCTGTTTCTTCCTCTTCACCTGGCCCACTTCTCCCTGTTCCTCAGGGATTGGGACAGCGGTCCCAGCCTCTAGCCCTAAGTAATGCCCCGTGGCTAAGTGCCTGTCTCCATGCTCCTGTGTGGTTTGAGATCGTTATCACAACATTGGTCCAACTGGAGCTATGATGCCCTCCCACCCAGCATCCATTCCCCTCCTAGGGTCCCCCCCGCTGCATTCACCTTCGAGGAAGCACCTCATCCTGGTTCTTGGACCATGAGGTTTGGCTAGAGTGGCCCCCACTAGAGATCCAGGGCTGGCACCAGACCCAGGCCCAACTAATCCTAGTATCCCATATTTCTGGCCATTGGTGATTGGCTCAGGTGGGAACCATGGACCAAACCAAGCTGGGTTTTGTCACCATCACTGTTAGAATCATTGGAACAGAGGCTCGCTATCCTGGTCACGTTATCTCTAGCACACTGGCAGTCTGGGGCGTATGGGGGTCTCTATGGAGAGGACTTGCCTAAAAGTGAGGACTATACACATGAAAGCAGAAGTAAGACACAAGGAGACCACAGCCTGATGGCATCACAGGAGCCAGTTTCTGAAGCCATGGAAGATCTCCAAAGTATGAGTCAACTAATCACCATTCTTACCGCTTTCAACAAAGAAAATCCTGACAAAGTTAGCATATTTATTGTTGGTTTATGGCTCTGTTGTCCTTTTAAACTGAGAGTTTTGTCCATGGACTTGTGTAATTGCCTTCCTAAACCCCACATTTAGCGTGGGAGGCGGTAGGCGACATGGGTTCAACTTGCCGAATGAACAGACACCACAGTAATCACCTACTCTTGGTTCTTATGAAATCAGTCTTGTCCTTTCAGGGTAGTTGGGATCCTGTGAATTTAAATGGACTAAGCTTTGTAGCTAATCTAGACCTTTTTTAAAGGAATAACCCTCTTGGAAAGCAGGGATGGTATGTGAATGTGTTGGGTCTTCGTTTCTGTGCGGGGGCTTTCTCTAGTTGCGGCGAGCGGGGGCCACTCTTCATCGCGGTGCGCGGGCCTCTCACTATCGCGGCTTCTCTTGTTGCGGAGCACAGGCTCCAGACGCACAGGCTCAGTAGTTGTGGCTCACGGACCCAGCTGCTCCGCGGCATGTGGGATCTTCCCGGACCAGGGCTCGAACCCGTGTCCCCTGCATCGGCAGGCAGATTCTCAACCACTGCGCCACCAGGGAAGCCCTGCAGTTCTTTTTTTTTTTTAATTTATTTATTTATTTTTGGCTGTGTTGGGTCTTCGTTGCTGCGCCGCGGGCTTTCTCTAGTTGCGGCGAGCGGGGGCTACTCTTCGTTGCAGTGCGCGGGCTCAGTAGTTGTGGCTCGCGGGCTCTAGAACGCAGGCTCAGTAGCTGTGGCATGTGGGCTTAGTTGCTCCGCAGCATGTGGGTTCTTCCCGGACCAGGCAACGAAACTGTGTCCCCAATTTTTGCAGTTCTTGAGACAAAGTTGTATTTATTACAGCGCTGTTTGGTGAAAAGATAAGGTGCAACTTTAATGAAATGTGAATCCAAATCGCTAAGATAAGAAGAGTGCAGGCTTCAGGACGAGGTGCCCCTGTGGGCACATCTGGTTGTGCCTCCCACCTGAAATGTGCCTTTAGAAGCAGCTTACCTGCATTAAAATTCCATATTTATCATATGAAATATGAGGATGGCAGTGCCCTCTTTGCAGGATGTTGTGAGTAAAATATGAGGAATAAATAATGCATGGAGGGGACACCACGGCCGATGATGGGAATGGATTCTTTCTCTCCTCTTACCTTTGTTACAACTTGTAACATATTTGCCAGGAAATGATAACATATTGGCAGTTGGATAATAACAATAGTAGCTAACACTTGTTTGCCCCCTTGCACCAGGGACTATTCTAAACACTTTACCAATATTTACACATTCAATTGTCTCCTTTTCGTTGCGGGTGGCTGTGATTATTATCATCCTTATTTTACAGATGAGGAAACTGAGACACAGGGAGGATGGGAGACCACACAAGCGCTCACCACTAGGAAGCAGCAGAGAAGAGAGGAAAACCAGAATTTGCTCTCGTGATGCTCAGCCGAATCTGGTTTTACTTTTCTATCCGTGCACCCGTATCCCATCTGCCTGGGTAGGGAGGCTTCTAGGATTGTAAAGGGTTTGGCCCAATCACCCGTCTCTAGGGGGTCCCAGAAAAGAAAGTGACTTTGAGTGAAATGACCAAAGGATGCAATATAGGAGGAAGGAAGACGGATAAAGCTAGGATGGCAGAACTAGGATCCTTCTCATCCTATTTCTGTGTTAATAAGGAAACAGCTCCACAGCTTGGGCACCTCTGTACTGATGCCCCAAAACATCGTCCCAGTCCCAGGGGACCTCTGCTCTCAGGGCAGCGTGCATAATGCTGCTGGCACACGTGGGGACGAACCTGTTTTCAAAGGTTATGTCAGAGGTAAAGATGCGAGGGGATCTCCGCTGCCCTGGGAAACGAGCCGGAACGGACCTCAGAGAGTGAAGCTGTAACCACCCGAGTCTGTCCACTCTCAGAATCCAGGCTGGGAATGGCTTCCCTACTTCAGCCCTTATTTCTGCAGGGTCACCCACCTCCTTCCTGAGATGGAGGCCAGGTAGTCATCTTATTTGCACCAGAAAGATGGAAATCCTGAGGCCAGAGGGACCTGGAAATACAGACCCAGAACACGTATTCAAATTTAAAAGGTGCCTTCACTTAAAAAACATGTTAAGTGAATAAAAAAAAAACCAACAGTACTCAAGTAAGGCAAACAAGTATTCAGGCTGAAGAGTAATGAACAAAATGCATCACAAACACCGCGCAGAGCGCGGGAGACGATTAGGGAACACGGAGAAGCATTTGCTCTTTTCCATCATTTTATGGTGAACGTTAAAAAAAAGGAGGAGTTGAAATAATTGTAGAATGAACACCCATGTATGCAACACCAAGTTTCTGTTCCTATCTTGCTATGTGTGCTTTCAAGCTTTGTTTTTATGTTAATAGTTGGCTTTATTCTAATTGAATGTTAGGGGAGAAGCAGAATTAGTGCATCACATGCATCGTTCCATGGATATTTTGACTTAGGACAAACCAGGAGTAAATAGTTCAGTAAGGCACGTCAGTTTAAATGAAATATATCAAATGAGAGAACAGCTGTTACCTGCCCAGGGCAGAGCTGGATGGTTGGACCCAAACGAATCCAGTTTGAGGAACAGAGTCTCAGACAAATGAAACACCTGAAACAGGGAGTGTTTTGCCAAAGGCTTTAGCTTTTGCCTTTTTAAGAAAGCAAATGTCTGTGTAAAACTAAAATCAATGGTGAATGTCCCGATGGTGTATTTCAAAAAATGTTAACATGATTTATTTTTAGATTTAAAGCCTTTTCTTACCAGCAGGACCCAGCATCCGCCGACACACAAGAAATGCTCCTTTGAAAGAAAGAGCGCCCACAAATCTGACGCATCGTCTCCTCATCTCTGACAGGTCTGTGTTCTGGGGTGGGGCGGCAGGGACTCGGGTACCTATTCCAGTGTTCATAGGCATTTCAAGAGCCTGGGTGTCAAAAAGGTCCTGCTTCAGCCCAGGCAGCTGGATAGGGTGTCTGCTAAGCTCCTGCTGTGCTTTATTCCTGAGGATTAAAAGTGGTGCCAGGAGATAACCCTGTCACAGGGCAGCTGTGAAGTGCCCTGTCCCCCATCTCCCCACCGCTCCTCCCCTCCTTGGTGGAAGAGCGCTGCCCATTTTTCCCTTCTATTTATGGTCTCCTGTAAACACAAGAATCCATATCGACATAACAGTCAGCAAAGGAATCTGGAGAAAAAAGCCTATGAACCACAGGTTTTAGAATTGAAGGAAAGCAATGAAAAGATGAAACCCAAAGGCATCCTGAAATTTCTCGCCTGGAGGTGCGTTTACCATGGTTAGGAGGGATATTCCACAGCCACTCACCTAGTGATTTGTTTACTGCCTGGACTGTCCTGCTAACCCAATTAACCCTTTTTTGCCTAAGACTGATGGGAAGAAATGCATATACATAAACCTAAACATTTAAAAAAATCTAACATTACAACATACACTATACAATACACGCTGATGTTTTCTATTCTATTCTACTCTATTCTGTTCATTACAATTTGTTGAAATGCCCTGGACGTCACAGATTGAAAGTTACTCTAGTCTCCGAGCTGGAAGCAGGGACCGGGCTTGATCTGCACATAGACACACACCATTACCCACCTCCCTGCCTGTCTTGTGGCAGGACCTCAAAAAATGGGTGTTGCCTGTGTGGACAAAGAATGTCGCCTGCCATCTCAGTGCACAAAGGATGTTGCAGCTTGGATAGTAAAGCAATCAGCCACTGTAGCCGACTCGCCCACAAGGGGATTCAGGATGGAGAAAACAGGATACTGGCCCTAGATACTTAAGGTTCATACCAAAGGAATGATTTCAATGAGCCCAGACTCTTGCATCTTCCCATATATGGAAAAGCGCTAAATTCGTTAACTTGAGATGCCTGGTTTTTCTTTAATTAGCAGTAATCTTTTGATGTTCAACGACCTGTTTTTTTTTTGTTTTGTTTTGTTTTGTTTTTCAGCAAAAACTCCTATATATCCTGGCGCCCCCCGCACTTACCTCTTTGGAGCGGCCCCTCAGAGCCATCTGAGAGGCTGACTCCTGGGCTTGAGTCCTCAGGAAGTCTGCTGAATAAAACATAATGCTCAACTTTTAGGCTGCGCGTTTTGTTTCAGTCGACACCTGCATGAGTAAAGGAATGACTCAGCGCCTACTATGTCCCTGGCACTGGTCCAGACACTAGGAATTATATGATGATCGGTGCAGACAGGTTCCATTGCTTTCAGGGAGCTTCCAGTCTCGTGAGGAGACAGGAAAAAAAAATAAAAATAAAATAGAAGCAATTATATAAAATACCATCAGAGAGTCAATCTGGCATTAATTAATAATCTTCTGGCATTAATTGATCCATTTCTTATCTAACCTCTAGCAGACCCTTGACATTGGCAACACCATTTACCAACACTTGACAGCCTTCTGTGATGGTACGTTTCAAAAGATGTGTGTAGCCTGTTGACCTCAGGAGGCTATTTATTTAATGGTTGATAGCTTGGTTTTCTTCGGGCACTGTATTCATTACCTAGGGCTGCTGTAACAAAGCACCACAAAGTGAGGGGCTTAAAAGACAGACATTTATTCTCTCATCAGTTCTGGAGGCCAGAAGTCCCAGATCAAGGTGTTGGCAAGACTGGTCTCCTTCTGAAGGAGACTATGTCCCATGCCTGTCTTCTAGCTTGTAACTACATCACTTCAATTTCTACCTCTGTTCTCACCTGGACATCTTCTCCCTGTGTGTCCTCTCGTCTTATAAGGACACCAGCCACTGGAGGTAGAGCCCACCCAATCCAGTAAGACCTCATGTTGACTTCGTACATCCACAAAGATCCTATTTCCAAACGAGGTCACATTCTAAGGTTCCAGGTCGACATGAGTCTGGGGGGAGGAGGGACACCATTTAACCCAGTACAGGCAGCAAGGTCTTGATCTGGCCATGTCACAACCCAGGCTTGAAGTTTTAATAGGTCTCTTTCTGGAGACAGGAAGCAACATTTCTATCCCTGCCCGACCAGTTTTCCTCTTAATTAACAAGCTGGGCTCACTTACGAGTGATGGTGGTGAAGGATAAAAATCCACAGACAAGATGAACTCGAAGATAAACTTCAGCTAGGCTCTTTGGAAGCTTTTTTTCCCCCCGCATGTTTCAAGCTGAAAGCTGATTGCAGTGTCAGCTGTAATTACCCAAGCCCATTACACGGCCGGGGGCAGGTGGCACTTAAAAGAAATTGTACAGATGCTGAAACTGGTCTCTGAGAGCCCGCCACATAGCCCCCATCGGAGCGCGGTTGAAAACACATCTTAAAATAGATCAGCGCTAAATCTGCAGCAAGCAGGTGAGGGCGGGTGTACAGAACATGAAAGTGACAGGCAGGGCAGCTTCTGAGCCGGGAGGAAAGTGGTTTCCTTCTGACCCATCGTCCTAACTCATAAAGGGGCAGCTTTGCTTCTTTCTCAGACCCTTTGTCATTGTCCTCACCATCATTACCCTTGCTGTGCTTGGAACTGCCAAGTATCGCCTTGGTCCCCTCTCAAGGAGGTGCTTTTGTCCCAGATGCTGGGAGAGCTGTCAGCTAAAAGTCTTCAGCCGCCAGCCCCCTTCAAGAATGACCTGCAGAGCTGCCTTTCCTAAGGCCACGCCCTTTCCCACATCCAGCGATGGATCCATGCAGGGGTACCAACGCCTGGCCATCTCAGTCTCAATGGAGACACTTCTGCCGGACCATTCTATTCCGGAGCTTGCTGGAGGGGGGTTGAGGGGCAAGGGTGTCAGCCGAAGCTGTCTCCGGGCCTGCCCGGTGATCCGCATCTCCCCCTGCCCGATTCTGCTTCCTTCACCCTTCCACAGGAGATGGTCCCAGGGGCATCGTTTAATAACCATCCTCCATGCTAAATGGCATCTGAGAGACTTTTCCCAGGCAGCCCAAGCTGCAACAGTATCGCTGCTGACATTTTTCAAACACTAAGCTTTGACCGTGGCCAGACACGGTGCTAAGTGTAAGACAAGCGTGATCTCATTTCACTCACAAAAAATCCATGCGGTGTGTGCTCTCAAGTGCACGGGACAGATGAGAGCATTGCGGCTCAAGACCGCTAAGTGACGACCGTGTAAGCGGTGGATCCGGGACTTTGAAGCCAGCTCTCACAGTACCACATCCCCACTCTCTAAACAATACGCTCTTCTGTTTTCTGACGTGCAGGATGAGATGGTTTCATGGGAATGGCTATGACAGTCTAGAAAATTAGATTCTGTGCTCCCAAAGGTGGTTGGGAAGGCAGTTAGGGATTCTTAGATGTTTTATAGCCACCTTAACTACTTTTAAGCTACCTTACCCTGAAATACATAGTACGAAATGAAAGAAGCCAATCTGAAAAGGCTACACCCTGTTTGATGCCAGCCACGTGACATTCTGGAAAAGGCACAGCTAGGCAGACAGAGAAAGATGAGTGCTCGCCAGGGGTAGGAGAGGCGAGGGATGAAGAGGGGGAGCACAGAGAATTTTTAAGGCAGTGAAGATACTCTCTATGAGACCGTCGTGGTGGATACGCGTCCTTATACATTTGTCCAGACACATAGAATGTACACCAGGAGACAACCCTCATGGAAACTGTGGCCTTTGGGTGAAGATGATGTATCCGTGTAGGCGCATCAGTTGTAACAAATGTACCACCTGGTGGGGCTGTTGATAACCGGGGAGGCCGTGCATGGGTGGGGAGAGGGGGCACACGGACATCTCTGTACCTTCCCCTCAGTTTTTCGGTGAATCTAAAACTGCTCTAGGGGCTTCCCTGGTGGCACAGTGGTTGAGAATCCGCCTGCCAATGCAGGGGACACGGGTTCGAGCCCTGGTCTGGGAAGATCCCACATGCCGCGGAGCAACTGGGCCCGTGAGCCACAACTACTGAGCCTGCGCGTCTGGAGCCTGTGCTCTGCAACAAGAGAGGCCGCGATAGTGAGAGGCCCGCGCACCGTGATGAAGAGTGGCCCCCGCTCGCCGCAACTAGAGAAAGCCCTCGCACAGAAACGAAGACCCAACACAACCAAAAATAAATATAAAAATAAATAAATTTTTTAAAAAAGATTACTATTAAAACTGCTCTAAAAAATAAAGTTTTAATAAAAAAGTCAATTGGCTATATAGAATTTTTAATAAAGAATATTATACATTTTATTATTTGTAAATTATGGGCTACATGGCCCTCATCTGTATCATGTAGAATAAACTTCAGAGAGCCTGTTGTTAAACATCAATACACCACTGGCAAAGGTATTATTTTGGATATCTAATTAATCCTAATATAGGCATGCATGGTTTCTTTAAAAAAACTCTTGGTAGAGCAATAGCATATGTTAAATACATATATGTACGCAATAAATATTTGTAGAATGAATTTACACGTCAAAGCCGTTCATCACACATTTGATCAACTGTAATACACTTAGCCATTCCTTCTATGCAGTTACGATGTACTCATACTTGCTATAGGGCAATGCAAAATGTGTAAGACCAGTTAGCGATTAGAATTGTTTTAACCTGAAGAGCTAGGCAGACGAAAAGATCCATAAATATTTGTAGAATAAAGCATATTTTTCTGAAATAGGATTCTCTGAAGAGCATCATACATATTTGGTTCTTTTATGACTTGAGCGCAGAATGGCTTTTACGTAAAACATCTCATTCTTCTGAAATGAAACACAACCATTTGTGACGTAAGAAGAGGTTTAGCCTAGAGTTATTACTTCATCCATGCAGAGCTGGGGTCAGTCGATGCCCAGGGCAGCGCGGGTATCCCAGACTCCTAACGGGGACTTGGGATCCCTGAGACCAGCCATTCCCCAACCCAAGGGATGGCGGGAAGACGTCGGTGATGCTCGGATATGATTTGCATCACATGGTGAGGGTGCTGTTTTGCCATTTCAATTCTTTTGAGTCTTTTGGATCATACTGAGAGTCCCCATGGGGATTCATGCGTCTTGAACCACCTTAACCCTTGTGAATCTCCCTTTGCACACAAAGACAGCAGCTTCCAGCTGTGACCCTTCACCAGGTGGGAGTCGCTAGCTAGAGGTGAGCAACAGTTTGTTTCTATAACCTTGATTTTCAGGGTTATCCTCTGAGCTGTTGGTCCTCCCCCAGATCCAGCCTCCATCTTTCTGCTCTCTGCTCACAGAGGTCTGACCTGTGTGGACACCACCCGTGGGCTCCGTGGTCCCTGGCTGCCTGCTGTGTTTGGTCGTGAGCCCCTGCGAGAGTGCAGCATGGCCAGTGAGTTCGTCACCCCAGGCTGGCTCTGTCTTGTCAAAGTCGGGTGCTTCTCTAAAGACGGCTGCCTTCCATGACTCCTTTCTTCCCATTTATGGTGACTCTCCTGCCCTTGACCCTCTGGGCCCAGAGGGGATCTCAGGGATGCTAATATTAGCTCCAAACTCCCTCATTGTCCCAAGCAGCTCCCTTTGCCCAGAAGGTTGTCATTAGTCCCTTTGGGAATATGCTTCCCTCAACTTATCCTCATTTGCATGTTCTGGTGGAAACCCTGGCTGACACGCCCACTACTGACGTCACTGATGTTTGAGATCCACTAACTTTACTGACACAGAGGAAAAGGCAGCCTCAAGGTCAAGATCGGGCCCAAGAATCTTAGTCTGCCCCTAAAAGAGGACCCATGGTTCATGTGAGGCAAACATAGACACTCCAGTTCCCCAACCTCTTCAACAGCTGCATACACAGCCTCAAATCTTAAGGAAAACACAAAGCCTTTTGCCGTGAGATGGAAGAGAGTGGACAAATTGATGGTCCAAGGCTGGATGCAACCTGCAGCCTTGTTTTCTTGGCTCACTGCTTTTTTTTTTTTTTTTTTGGTCGAGGGGCATGTGGGATCTTAGTTCCCCGACCAGGGATCGAATCCACACCCGCTGCAGTGGAAACGCAGAGTCTTAACCACTGGACCACCAGGGAAGTCCTGCACTGTTTTTTTTTTTTAATGTTTTGGATTGGCTGCCAAAATCTAAACATTGGAAATTTTCATATAAAGATCCAAATTTCTGCATCCTCTTGAAATTGGAAGAACTGACCCCATTGGGGCCACGTGACCCGCCTGACGGCCCTTGCTGGGACTGAGCGGGACCCCTCCCCCCACCTGGGGAGGTACGCATGCTCTCCAGCTCAGCCGTTCTCCACTAGGTCCCCGGACTGACGTTGACTTTGAGACCCAGAGGAAGGGCAAGGTAGGAAGTAAGCTGTTGCTGGCCCTCTGCTACCTCGGGCTCCTGGAGTTTT
The DNA here is from genome assembly GCF_965194805.1 of Balaenoptera borealis. NCBI lineage: Eukaryota > Metazoa > Chordata > Mammalia > Artiodactyla > Balaenopteridae > Balaenoptera > Balaenoptera borealis. Next base: position 87,972,660 of record NC_138875.1, read on the forward strand.
TGTCATCCTCATTCCTGGCTGATGATTGGCTGAATCATCAGACTCAGATTCCGGTGGGTGTCAGCAGTGAGATGTGTGATTTCACGACTGTCTTCCGTACCCTTCCTCACTGGCAACATTTCCCCAAATCAACACTGCTTTTGAATCCCTTCTGCCCAGAACTGTATCCATTTCTTTAATAACTGCCTTCTTCTGTTCCACATAGGTTAGGCTAATACGATTTCCCTATCGTTTCCCTGTTCCTCTGTCAAATAAATCCATTTGCTGTCACCTTGTATTTTGAGCCAAACGGAAAATGTACACTAATCTATATAACAATCCAGTGGTGCCTGAATGTCATTAAATCAGGTAGGGCTAAAAGGCAGGTTTAGTTGCTAATCCCAAGATGCATTCAGTAAGACCCACTTAATTTCACAGGTCTTCAGTAAGTTGAATAAAAACTAGCCTTGTTGTTGGCTGCCAAGGTTATTGAATGGGTTAGACTGTTAACACATCTGTTATTGGTTCCCACATTTTCTTGGAGATAACTTTTCTTATTTCAAAATGAAATATTTTGAAATATTTCAAAGTACTGCAGTAACTTTTGCTCTGAAAACTTAATCATAGAACTGCTCACAACTTATTCTATGTTATTAAAGAATTGTATTCCATTTACCTCATAAAAGTTATTTTATCCACCAAATGAAGCAATGAAGCAGTAACATAAGAATTATAATAATTGCACTGTCTCTCTCTCTCTATATATACATACATATTATATATCTATAAGTAGCAAAATATATTATATAACAGTATATAATACATTTAATATATAATATAGTGACTATATATATATACACACACACACACACATATAATTATATTTATACACACATATGCATAGCAAGCACTTCACACCAGGTACAGGCATAGCACTGAATGTCCATGTTAGAAAAGATTCACATCTACCCCAGGTACAAGTGGAGAGAGAACCTGCCAAGGCATCACCTTGCTTCAGCTGAAGAAACGCAACTTGGGACTTCCCTGGTGGTGCAGCGGAGAAGACTCTGCACTCCCAGTGCAGGGGGCCAGGGTTCGATCCCGGGTCAGGGAGCTAGATCCCACATGCGTGCTGCAACTAAGAGTTTACATGCTGCAACTAAGGAGCCCACGTGCTGCAACTAAGGAGCCTTCAAGCCGCAACTAGGACCCAGTGAACCAAATAAATAAATAAATAAAATTTTTTTTTTAAAAAGAGAGAGAAACTCAACTTCACCACGTACACTCACCCCCTGCTGGCGAGACAGTTCCAGGCTAGATCCAGAAGGCAGGTGACTGGCTGGGCAGCCTGCAGGAGACATGGACAGCCAGCTTTGGCCAGCGGCAGCCAGCCTCCTGCAGGTGCCGAGCCTGCCCATCAGGCATGGGACAGTCTAGCTCTCCATCTCGGACAGGATCTGTGTTGGTTACAAGTCCCATGAAGGGCAGAGGGGATGCTTGTGAAGGTGACAGTGGGGGATCCTTTCTCGTGAAGAGCCCCTCTAACAGCCACTGGTATCAAAAGAGTATTGTCTCCCAGCGTGAAGGCTGTAACAGGACGGGAACTATCGTTTCTCCACCTAAAGTGTTCCACTGAAGATGCGGATACAGAGGATCATTGATCTGTTTGGAGGTTAGGGGACCACCCTCATTCTGGACACTTCACTGCAAAAATCACAGAAACCAAAGCAGTGAAAGAATTAGTTGGGGGTTTTGGTTCTAAAATTGTATTCCCAATGAAAGTGACTCTTTCAATACATTTTTTAAAAAAAAAGAAAGCAAACACATGTATGTGCAAACACAGGCACACATAACACATAATGAAAAATCTGCTCGAAATTGATTTATTTCATGAAGAAGTCGCTCTTTTTACGAAGGACTGATTTAGGAGTCTGAATTACAGCAGTTGAGGTTGAAATATTTTAATCGGAAATGTTTTGCTCCCTGGGAAAGAGAGTTCTAAAGACTGAATTTTCCCAGTTGAGGGCATTATTTCTAGCCAATTAACTTGGGCACAGTTCAAGTTCTCCGGGACAGATGGGTCCCTCCCACACTTTCCCAGGCCGTTACTGCCTGTAGGTTTGTCTCTAAATGATCGTGGAGCAGTGAGGGATGGGGCGTGACGGACCCAGAGAGGACAGACGGCTTCGGAAACCCACTGTCCTGCTGAGGGCCGCCGGTCCTTGTGGAATTCTGTTTCCAGCAGAGGCGTAAGAAGTAAGCGGCAGCCTCCATGGTGAGATTCGGGTCTCTCATGCCCTGAGTAAGCAACTCCCTCCACAGTGCTTCCTATCAGGAGGACGGATTTCATAGCAATAAGAAAAGAAACAGCAAATCCCTGTCCTACAAAGGCTCAGTGTCTAACAGCTGTCACTATTTGATGACTCAGGTCTTGATTTGTGTCAGAAATCATGGAAAGTGGCTCCAGGAGCAATTTATAGTCCTGTGACTCTGGCGTCCACAGATGGGGGAGGCACCCCGAGCTGCCGCGCTTGGGGGTTTGTATGATTTACTGAACAACATGAGAGCTCCTGCAACACTGAAATATGGTCTGACCGCAAGGGAGGCTGGGAAATGCGGTCTAACCCCCAAGGGAGGCTGGGAAATGTAGTCTAATCCCAAGAGAGGCTGGGAAATGCGGTCTAACCCCAAGGGAGGCTGGGAAATGTAATTAGACCTCTATTCAGGAAAAAGCAACACTTTTAAAATAGAAAATGAAGTCTAATCCATACTTGTAGATCTCAACATAAAAACTCTACTGTTCTTGTAATTATCACTATGGCTCAGTGTTTACCAGATAGGTAAACATAGGACCGGCGAGAAAAAGTAGTTACCTTTAGAATCACAGCCACCCAGAAACTTAACCCACCTCCCTTTGAATTGGATGATTCTCAGGATCTTCCCACCAACTGGTTTGCCATTTGCCAACAGCAGAGCTTCAGGGAAGGCCCTGGCTGAGAAGACTCCGATGAGAATCACACACCTGGCAAGTGTTTGTTCATTTGTTGAGCCTGTCTGTTCTGTTTTGGTTTATCCTCAGGTCAGAAGGGGTTTAGGTGGGCACACACCTTACTTCACGTCATCATTTTAGGACCCCCCCAAGGCCCCTGTCTCGCGATGCTTTCCCATAATCCCTTATCATCATCCCCATCATCATGACGCTTGGCCCACCAGAGCCCCCTTTCTGATGCGTTTCAGGTATGGCCTCCACTCTTAACTTTGAAAAGAACACAGTGATGATGTGTGGATATGTGCGTTTTAAAGTTACACAAACATTATTCATTCCAGGTTGTATTGTGTTTTACAGTCTTTACACTCACAACTGTGTTCTGAAAAGCTCCCAGGCTGCTGTCAGCTCCTCTAGTTGACTTCTGCCAGTTCCAGCTGATGGAGTTGGCTCACCAATCCCGCCCCGACCTAGACGATCCTGCCTCCTGGTGATTGCTCAGTTCTCTGAATTTTTGGTGCCACAAAGGTGTCATCCAGGACTTCCCTGGTGGTCCAGTGGCTAAGACTCCGCGCTCCCAATGCAGGGAAGCTGGGTTCCATCCCTTGTCGGGGAACTAGATCCCGCGTGCCGCAACTAAGACCCGGTGCAGCCAAAATAAATAAATACATAAATAAAAATAAAAATAATTTTTAAAAAGGTGTCATCCAAGCAAAGAGTATTCACAGCTACTTGTTTTGTTTTTGTTCTTTTCAGTATTCTACTTATTGAACATTGCAAAAATGATGATTTTACAGAAGCTTTGAAGTTCAACTGAATACTTTTAATATTCTATGTATAAATCTACTATTTTATAACATTTTAAAAGGTAGTTTGGGGACTTCCCCAGGGGTCCAGTGGTTAAGATTCTGATTACCAATGCAGGGGGTGCGGGTTCGATCCCTGGTGGGGGAACTAAGATCCCACGTGCTGTGGGATGCAGCCAAGAATTTTAAAAGAAATAAAATAAAAGGCAGTTTCAATAAGTTAGTAAATTAAATTCCTTTAAATACTTCAAAACACATTCATAAATTTCACGTATCTATCTTCTTTTTAAGCAATGTATATGCCTCATTAACATGGAAAGCTCTCTTATATACTTAAACAGCCCTGTAACTCTCATAAATAAACTTATAGAGGACTCTCAAGTTCTTTTAAACATTCCAGTCTTGTTTATACTTAGGGAAATTATCGTATACTTTCCAACTTAAAATTGCAAACTAAAATTAATTGCAAAATTCTGTTTCAGCTGGAATCACAAATCTAATCACTTCCCAATGTGACAAATTATCTTAAATATTATAAGCAGGCTACATACAAAATATTTCCCAACAATACTTAAGCTTAACACAAAAATATTAGTAAACAGGTTTGATTTACTTTATCAGCACTATTTTTAATTATTACCCTTTCTGGATTTTAGACTCACTAAGGAAATAATTCTACCCTTTCCAGCAAACTGAGGTTCCAGACTCAAGCAAATGTCTTCATCATCTCATAGTAATTAGGATTTTCTTCTCAGTGGGCTGAGATTCCTTGTTGACAACTTTTTTTTTTTGACTAGAACAAGAGATCTGGAGCCTTCAAACACCCAGGTGATGGATCTTACCACTCAGACAACCTTGTTCAGGATTTTTCTAGAATATTCCACACTTTCCAAGTGGAGGTCTTCTGCAACCCATCTATTAGCTAATTCCAACTGGAGTCTGAACCTTATCTTCCAGGTTGCTTCACCCCTGATTGGATTCCATTGATCTATGGACTACTCTATCTGTTCTGAATTCTTGCCATGTTCCTCCTGCCTAGCAGGGCCAACATGCCTTCAGATACTGGGATGACCTCCACTTGGATTCACTTTTTCTCTCATGCTTAGCTTACTTGATCCTTAAATGTCTGAGATATTCGCAAAGACAAGTGCATCTATGGCTTCTTCCACCCCCTCCACCTCTCCAGGGAATGAGATGCTCTTATTACAATCTCCACTGTCCTCCTTTTTAAACTTTTTTTTTTTTTTTTGGCTGCGTTGGGTCTTCGTTGCTGCACGCGGGCTTTTCTCTAGTTGCAGCGAGCGGGGGCTACTCTTCGTTGCGGTGCACGGGCTTCTCATTGTGGTGGCTTCTCTTGTTGTGGAGCACGGGCTCTAGGCGCGCGGGCTTCAGTAGTTGTGGTGCGTGGGCTCAGTAGTTGTGGCTCGCGGGCTTAGTTGCTCCGCGGTATGTGGGATCTTCCCGGACCAGGGCTCGAACCCGTGTCCCCTCCACTAGCAGGAGGATTCTTAACCACTGCGCCACCAGGGAAGTCCTAAACTTTATTTGTTACTCTTCAATGTCGGCACCACCTCTAGAAGGGAGGCGTGTCCAAAGATTTGTGGATCTTTCTAAAAATCTCCACAGCTTCCACTGACACAGCGGTGATACTCTTGAGCAACAGAAAAATAACAATGGTTATTACAACAACTGTGGTTTATTGACATGCGAAGTTCTTAAAAGATGGGGAGTTGACAGTGCTATTCCATAGAGAAAAGCGGACGTAAAAGGGAAACTAGGGATAATGCTTTACTTGTTTGCATACGTAGTGGGTGTTTGTAGGCAGATATTTCATTTCTTCTATTAGAGCTATATTCTTCAAGTCAAGTTCAGAAATAGTGATGAAATGAATTCACTCCACTGAGCAGAAGTTTTAGAGTGAGTTGAAGTCTAAAGTAGTAATAGGGTCTTAAGACTATTGGTTATAAGCAAATCACCAAGGTCACCCACGGTCTTAGATGTCAGTCATTATGCTAATATGTGCCAATTTCATTTCTATTTTTGAATTTTGAATTTTGAGATGATTATAGATCGACAGGAAGTACAGACAAGTGACATGTCACTCTATGGTTTCATTTGCCATAACGCTGGGACTACCAGCCTGGGAACTGGCATGGATATGACCCCGTAGAGTTAAATTGTGTGTCCTCCGCAGAGGATGGGGCTCTTTGTTGCCCACTCTCTTCCCCACTCGCTGGAATTCCCACCCACCCCAGCCCCAGTCACTGCCTTTGCTCAAATCCGCGTCTGGAGGCTTGGCTTACTCACCACCGCCCTGTACCTGGCTGACGGTGGGCCCTCCTTGGTGCTTCCATAGTGCCCTGAGCATATTTTATCCGGTTCTCACCACACTGTGCTATCAGCATGTCTCTGTGTATCTACTGCTCCCACCAGAATGTGGAGTCCTAGGGGGTAAGGATTGGTTGAATCCAATTCACCTCTGAGCCTCCATCTGATGTAGTACGTGGCACAGAATACACACCCAATAAATCTGGATCTATTATGAAGAGGGACAACTGGGGTCTTAGATGAAAGCATGCAAATCAAAATATCCTCCTTAATAGACCTCAAAAGAGTAGTATCATTAGGTAGATAGAGAGCATGGGAGAAAAAGTTGTGTTCTTGGATAAAAGCTCCCATAAATAGCTAGCCTTTAAGCAAACTGTGTGATTAGGTCAAAGAAGATACCAAGGAAAAGAAAAAGCAGCTTTACGTTTACAAACAAAAAGAAAATAGTATTTTCACATATAAGGGCACTCGGCGTTTAGGATTCAGAACTGATTCAGCAAGTTAGATGAGGTTCTCTTTTAAGACATGATTAGTTATTCATACCAAGTGATTTTTATTCTCTAGCTGCCTAGACATTTAAAATGTACTTTTGACAAGTAGAAAAATATGTTCCGTGCTTTCCTTCCAAATAGGCAAAATATCAACTTGAAAGAAATTATTTGTTTGTACAACCCAAAGGGAACATAGAACAGGAATGAAAAAGCTGTGAAGACAGAAAGTCCATCTGGCTGTAAAAAGCTACCTGTTTTTTTTTTGGGGGGGGGTTGCTTAAACAAAGCTAAGAAGAAAGAAGAAAAGCATAAAGGAAGGGAGGGAGGGACGGAGGGAGGGAGGGGAGGGGAGGGAAAGGGAGGGAGGGAGGGAGGAAGGAAATATTTTGGTGCCTTTCACAGGGAGCAAAGATAAAAACAAAGAACAGCTTTCTCCTAGGTACAGAAATTATATGGATCTCATTGTCTTTAATCGATGCCACTAAAATTAGAAATAGACTCAGGAGGAGTTTAGATATATATGTAGATAATAGCCAGGAAATTTAAATTACTTTAAATTAAATTACTTTAAAGGTATTTCATAAAAGCTTCTCTAATACTTTCTGTTTCAAGGATGTTATGCTGGAAATTCCACAGCAGCCGTTTTCTGGGGCTACCTCTGTGACTCTGCATTATGTAATCACTGTTACCAGTTGGTCACACCAGGATGTGATCTTATTTGGAAATAGGGTCTTCGTAGATGTGATTAGTAAACATGAGGTCATATGGGACTAGGATGGGTCCTGGATCCAGTCACTGGTGTATCTATTTATAAGAGGAGAAGACACACAGAGGCACAGACCCAGAGAGACGGCCATGTGATGACAGAGGCAGCTATGGGAGAGTTGAGGCCACAAGCCAAGGAACGCCAGGAGCCACGAGCAGCTGAGAGAAGCAGGAAGGATTCTTTCCTAAGTCCTTCAGAGGGAGCATGGCCTGCCAATGTCTTGACTGCAAACATCAGGCCTCCAGAAGGGTGAGGAAATAAATTTATGTTGTTTTAAGCCACCCAGTTTACGGCCATTTGTGACAGCAGCCATATGAAGCTAATGCAATCAGGTCATAGTAGAAGTTTCTAGAGAAGCAGAGGCCCTGATAGCATGTCTGAAGTGGGGACATCACATGTAAGTGTCTGGGGAGGTCCAGTAGTTAAGCCCTCGGACACTGCTTGGGAGGAGAAAAGTCCTTTCTTTTCTAAGAATAGAGGGAAATTGCCCTCCTCCCGCATGGGAAACGTAGGTCCCAGAGGAGCATGTGTGTTTTGGGCATAGGTCCATCTTAAACCCCTCTTTCTCTGACCGTCACCTCATCTGTGCAGAAAAGAAATAGGAGGTCAGAGCAGGGCTCCAGAAAGCCAGGCTTCCCTTTGCTTTGCCCCAAGCAATTCCTCAACCCACGAAAGCTCCTGGAAAGGGTGGTCCCTGCTCTGCCTGTGGAAACAGTGGCGGCCACGCTCCCTGGATCTGTGGGGACCATGTTGACATGACGGCCCAAGCTGGGGATGGGCCAGGTGTGCACAGGTGGGGAGACCACGAGAACCAGGAGGTACAAGAGAAAGGGGGAAATAATATCTTCCCTCCTTGAAGCCATAACAGAAAGCAAGAACACAAATTAAAGAGAAAGGTACTGTATTCGCTTCCCAGAGCTGCTGTAACAAAGGCGGCTTAGAACAACAGGAGTTTACTCTTGCAAATCAAGGTGTCCGCGGGGCCGTGCTTCCTCTCCCTCTGAAGGCTCTGGGGAAGGGTGTGCCCCAGGTTCCTCTCCTGGCTTCTAGTAAATCCTTTGCTTGTGGCAGCATAAACCCAATCTTCACGTGGCCTTCTTCCTGTGCGTGTGTCTGTCTACATCCAAGTTTCCCTTTTTATAAGGACACCAGTCATATTGGACTGGGCCCACCCTCATGACCTCATTTTAACTTGATCTTCTGCACTGACCCTGTTTCCAAACAAGGTCCCATTCAGAGGTGCTGGGGCCCCTTTCTGGGGCACACAATCCAACCGATAACAGGTCCGAAACTCTACAAGGTCTATTTTGTTTTGTGCAAAGATTTCTGTCTCTATAATCTTAAACATACATCTTCAGGGCATTAAGTTTGGCTACTTAAATAAAGGATCATTAATTAATTAATAATTAATAATTAAAAACTTGGAAGTTAGGAACACTCCTAAAACTCTAAATGTATGGAATAAGAAGATCTGATTGACTTGAGATAGTTCAGCCCTTAACTCCGCTATTTAATTCCTGGAGTCTCAGGCGAATCAATCCACCTCTCTGAACTTCCCTCCGCTTGCTTGCAAAATGGAGCTAACAAGACAGGTTCACAAGGTTGTCGTGAAGATGAAATGGGGGTAATCTCTTTAAGAACATCTGTGACATGGAAAACTGCAGTAAAAGAGCCGTGCTATTTCCAATCTGATTAACAAAATAGTCCTAATAGTATTGATATTCCTAATCGTAATGGAAGGAATCCGGAGGAGGGCTGGTGGTTTGAGCTTGGTGATGAAGGCACGGATCGCCACCTAGTGGCGGCATACGGTAGCCGTGGCTCTGTGTTCTCTCCAAGGTGAACCCGCCTCATCGTGGCTCATCTCCAATTATCAACTGAAAAACAATGAGAAGCAACTAATCGCTATTGAACTTCACAGTTGAAAGTGTGAAAGTATGAAAGTCCTGACGCTCAGACTAGGTGCTGTTCAGAAGACTTCGAGGAGGGACTGTACCTTACCCTTCCCTAAAACATCCCTCCATGTCCCCGTAGGAGGTGAAACCTGGGATAGTCAACGTTAGTCTAAATAAATTGCCTTTTCCATCCCCTCTTACTTATAGGGCATGACAGTAGGGTAAATGTCTAATAAACATTTGTTGAGTGAAATAATGAAGAACTTCCCATTAATAATATCAATACCTGATATTCGCTGAGCCCTTAGCATGTACCAGTTCTGTTCTAAATGGATAACCCAGTATATATGAATCGTCTCAGTTGCCCCGGGGACCGTGGCATATAGCAAAGAAAGTCCATGCTCAGAATATTCGTAGCATCTGATAGGAGTAGAGAATCAGGACTAAATAATGACTCAGTAGAAGTTAATTTAAAAATGGGCCGACCATGTGCACTGCTGACCTTTATAGATGCTGAATTATTGCGTTGATAAGGGGAGTCCCATTAAACAGAGACAGCTGAGAATCATGGCAAACAATTTATAAATGTAATTCAGGAGCAAAACGTATCATCCACGCGGGACATCCTCAGCAGAATTTGCGATTCAAGGTAAAACCGCATCCCATGTACACCCTGAAAACAGGTAGGTCTCTGAGCCCAGAAGTGCCTTCAGTCCCGTCATGGGCAGCAGCCTGAGGTGATGGCTGAAAAATTTGGTTGACTTCACTGTTCTGGGGGGAGGCAGGAAATAACACCTACTCGTGTCATCAAGGTATTAACCCAGAGACATTAGAGCAAATTTACAGTTATCCAAATAAATGAAAGCAACAGAGTCTAAGAACAATGCAACCCTCATGGTTCGGACTGGTACTGAGTTACACTGGAATCCAACCTCTGGACTCCCGTGGGGGCAGAGCCTGTATCACAGCAGGGAACAAAGTGAGAAGATGCGTGACATGTGTGTGACTCCCAGTTTTCCTGGCGCCATGTTGGCACCTGCAGGTGTGACCCCTAACCTACCTTGAGACACGTGGTCTGCTCCTGGAACTTTACCTTTAGGTGGCGGACACCTGCCCCCTTTGCCTCATCTTGGGGTCACACCCCTAGTGCCTCCAGAGTCCAGGCAGGAACCACAGAGGAGTGAAGCTGGGTGAGGGAGACTCTGGGAGACTGGGGTGGGCGTGCCCCGTCTAATGGGGATGGAGGTTGGCTGCTCTCAGGAAGGGCATGAGCCCAGTGTGGGCAGATCTTCCAGTTTTTCTACGGAAGCTAAGACTCTGTCTGGCTCTCGATTGTTAAATGTTGACAATGGTGTATCTTCCCTCCTCCCAGAATACAAGACAAATAAAACACAGGTAGGGGCCAGATGTCATATGGGGTGATTCTACATGGGACCCATCCACCTCTCGCTTAAAAACTGAAATCCCAGATTCTAGTCCTTCAAGTTGACCTTGATCTTGCTCAGACTGGCTTCTCCAACCTTATAGTCTTCTGCTCCAATATTTTTCTGTTGTTAGTGGACAGAATTTTGTTCCCAGAGTTTGAGCTTCCTTTAGGGACCCTTGTACCCTCTGATCGCCTTCTTGTACTGTCGTTTTCCCTTCTTGGTATATCTCTTTTAAACATTTTCTGAGTACTTTTTAATAGCGAGCTCTCAAGTCACACGTCTATGAAACTCTCCCTCTTCTGGAGTTTTTCTCTCATCCATGACTTTATCATTTCCCTTTCTCCTTCTGGGCAAAGCTGCCATCCATTATAGCGACTGAAATGTTAGAGATGCACTTTCCTAGCTTTCTCTGTAAGTATTGGTCCATAAGACCCATCCTGGTCAAGGAGATATAATGGGACAGCTTCGTATTACTTTTGAGAAAGGTTTTCTTCCCTGATGTAAAGAAAGAGATGTATAAGAAGTGCTTTTGTCCACCCCTTGTTCTTCCTGTTTTTAGATGATACTTTGAGAAGGCATGATGTCTGGGGCTGAAGCAGCCATCTTGCAACCATGAGGAAAGAGGCCTCTGAATGGAAAAAAGCAAAACAAAACATGATGGTAAGTATTGAGCAAAAGGATGGAAATAGTCTGGGTTCTCAATGACGCTCTTGGGCCATCAAACCATCTCTGGAACTGCCTCCCTCCTGGCTTCTTACGAAATGAAATAAAAACAAGCCCTATTGGTTATGACACTTTTCCTTGAGTATTTCATTACTTGCTTTCGAAATCATCCTAACTGAAACATACCCAAATACTCTTCACCCTCTCTTTTAGCTCTTGGTATGCATCTTATCGCAGGAAGCCTTGCACTTTCATATATCCCCTCAAAGCCTTTAAAGTTTCTGAGAGTAGAGACTGTCATGTTGACGTCTAAGAAGCCATCTGATTTTATGCTCATTTCTTTCTGTATTTGTGTGCTGTGCTGTCCATCCAAGTATGTATTTCTCAGCACATTTGGTCCGGATGGACCTGACTTCCCCACCCATAACACCATCGGAGTACAGAGTACCTCACTTCCTGGCCACACGGATTGATTCAGGGACAGACACACGTCCCAGTCACAGACAAAGAAATTCAATTCCAAGGCTTTTGTGGAACTGGTAGTATGGAGGAAAATAAAGACATCTTCCTTCTGGGCTTACTGATGGTGCAGCCCTGAAGTTTTTATGAATAGTTTCAAGGGGAGTGGTTGGGCAAGAAAGGAACCCAGAAATAGAAAAGCAGAGTTAAGACATTGAGTGAGGGCTTCCCTGGTGGCGCAGTGGTTGAGAATCCGCCTGCCAATGCAGGGGACACAGGTTCGAGCCCTGGTCTGGGAAGATCCCACATGCCGCGGAGCAGCTGGGCCCGTGAGCCACAACTACTGAGCCTGCGCGTCTGGAGCCTGTGCTCCGCAACAAGAGAGGCCGCGATATTGAGAGGCCCGCGCACCGCCATGAAGAGTGGCCCCCGCTCTCTGCAACTAGAGAAAGCCCTCGCACAGAGACGAAGACCCAACACAGCCAAAAATAAATAAATTAATTAATTAATTAATTTTTTAAAAAAAAGACATTGAGGGAGAAAAACCAGTATGAGAGCCAACGGAGACCTGTATGTGCTTAGACAATATTAATTAGCAATTCCCATTTCTTGAAACCAAGAGTCCCAACTAATACATATTTCCTTCAATTCACCCTCAAAAAACACATTTCTTGTTGCCTCTGCAACTGTTGGTTTGCATAAGTAAGTCTTTGCTTGCCTATATGGCCGTTAACAATTTGGAAGTAATACAGATCATTATAAAACCCACTACTAAAGACAAGTAAAAAAAATATTCTAAGCGAGACCCCAGATCCAAAAGACCATTTACCAATGACCGTCCTGAATACCATCCGAGGGCCGGAGACATAACACAGGAGGCCAGTAGCTCAGTGAAAATGGATGTGACCGCATCAGGGTAACGAATGCAAATCTGGGAATTTGAATCATTCACCTAATATTCAATTTAATATGTTCGATGTGCCACATAAGTAAGAGCTGAACACTCCAAAGTCCAAGGCTCTCAAGAAAGCCACCCAAGACCCGGAAGGAGAAAGAGGCCAGATCTCTTTCACCTGTGAAGCGGGCCAGGACCCATCCTTTCCTTTGAACAGATCGGGAAATGTGTGAAACTTCCAGGATGCAGCGTCCCTTCTGTCCTGGTGGAAAATACGAGAGCGTGTGTCCCCCTTCTTTGCCTCGCAGCTGGCTTTCCTTGCTGCTGTTCCTGGCACTGGCATTTCCGGTGGCTCTGTCCTGCTTGGAGACCCCAGAGTACCCATCCATCACTATCCTGCTGGGCATCTTTGTTTTTTCAGCATCCAAATATTTGGCACTTCCAGCAGCTCCTGTGGAGTCTGGAAGCCTATCATTACCCTGAACAAAGCCCCCGCCCCAGCAAATGAGGTTTGCTCACAGAAAAGGCACGTCTGTGAACGGAAAGTGAGGCAGTGCAGGGAGAAGAAGAGAGAAACACAGAGGAAGACGCTGCTATTTTTAAGCAGAACATTCTTTTCTCTTTAGAATCCGCATGTGGCGTGAGGCGAGAGGCAAACGCATGCCGAAAATGGATTTTTATTGACAGGAAAGTACTTGTAAATGGGAATCTATTTTTGACTCGAGCTAAAAGCAAAGTCCTGCTTGGGGGAAATAAGCCGTGATTGGCATCGTGCTTTGTTTATCTCATGTGCGCCATTGTCTCCAGCAGAACGAGAAGCATGTTTGTTTTGTTTACTTAATCAGGCAGATCTCTCGCTCCTTCCCTTTGCAAGCTTCCAGATTCAAATGTTGGCAGCGTCCTCTGAACAATGAGAGAAGGGACACAGGTTCCCGGGCTCTCGGAGTCCTGTCCTAAGTTCATTCTGCAGGCCCGCCCTTTGGGACCCTCGCCCTGTAAGACTTCACCACCATCCTTAATGACTAGGAATACTGGTGAATGTCTTGCCCATGTCTTGTAAGACACCGTGGGAGAGCCCAGGGAGGTGTGAAGCTCCGAGTCCTTAGCACGAAGCTTGGGGTCCATCAAGAGTATGGCTGCCACAGAATGATTCACCTTTGTTGGGGCCTCTAAGATGTTCCCCTAATAAGAAGCACTTTCCTTTTTAATCTGAGTTCTGAACAAGTTGAGACAAAAGATTCAAGATAGGAGAAAAAACATTGTCTTAGTTACTGGCAGAGCCTGCGGTAGGTAGACTGATGTTCTCCCCTCCTGGACACAGCCATGCCCACATCCTAACCCCTGAAACCTCTGAATATGTTAGGTTTTGTGGCAGAGGGGCGTTAAAGTTCCAAAGAGGGCTTAAGGTTGTGGATGGCCGATTTTGCCTGAAGGAGACGATCCTGGGGCAGCTCTGCTAGGTCCACAGGTGTCATTAAGATGAGGGAGAGATCAGGGGAGAGCTAGCACAGGAGAGAGGCAGGGGGCTGCAACACGGCTGGCTTTGCAGACGGAGGAAGGGGGGCCATGAGCCAAGGAATGGGAGCCACATTAGAAGCTGAGGAAGACACCCCAAGTTCAGAGCTCACTTACCTGTCCTTACATCCCAGTAACACCTTCCCCGAGGTAGAGGCAGGTCTGTGTCTGTCACCTGAGAGGACGGGGAATATGCCTGGAATCTGAGCCTGAGCCAGAACAAACGCAGGGTCAGTCATTCAAAGGATGGCTCCAGCCTTCCATCTGACATCCCTAGGACTTTCCCAAAGTGCCTTCATGCACCTTCTAGAAGGGCCTCCAGAAAATCTCATATTCCTTCCCCTCTGACCCCTAACACCTGTTTTCTTTAATTCTCTCATTCCTCACTGTCCAAAAGAAATAAAATGTCAGCCGCCTATGGAATTGTAATTGTTCTACATTAAATGTGGCTACCTTTAGTAGCAGTAAAAAGAAACAGGCCAACCTAATTTTTTTTGAGATTTTTTTTTTTTTTTTTTTTTTTTGCGGTGGACCATTTTTCTTTTGCCTTCATTGAATTTGTTACAATATTGCTTCTGTTTTATGCCAAGCACCTACAAACTCCCACAGAGACAGGGTGACAGGGCGAACACCTCCTGGAGGTTTACATTTGTGAATGAAAAATATTGCTGCCCCATCAGTAAACAAAGGACGTTGCAGCCATCGAGCCGTCACATTACAGCCGCCCTGATGGTGAGCCCTGATGGAACTCAGGATGGAAACAGGATGCCCCCCATCTGGCAGTCAACTGCCGCAGCCACCCCCAGTGGTACACCCCGAGGAGACACAGGACGAGAAAGCACAGGATACTGGCCCCAGATAGCTGAGGTGCACATCAAAGGAAGGATTTCAGTGAGCTCAGACTTTGCTTCTTCCCATACAAAGAAAAACGCTAAAGTCATTAACTTGAGATGTCTGGTTTTCTTTGATTCACAGTAAACTTTTGATATTCCGACACCTGGTCTTTTGTTGCAAAAACTCGTATGTATCCTGACTACCCGCCCCCCTTGCCTCTTCGGAACAGTTTCTCAGCATTACCTGAGATGTTGTGTCCCAGGCTTGAAGTCCTCAGAATGTCTGCAGAATAGAACATAACTCTCAACGTTTAGGTTGTGCATTTTTTTTTTACTCAACACATTCTAAAGAGGTGGCTCCAGGAAAGACATCCCTAGGCTGCAAAGCCAGCAAGAGGCTTATTTAGAAGATCTGCCCCTCAAACTTTTTAAAAGATGTACATACGTCTCCAATAGACAGGGCAAGGACTTACAAGTAGAATCTTCCTAAAGGAAATACTGAAAGAAAAGGGGAGGTCTCTTTTTTGGCATCTGGGTACATTATTTTTGATTTGTGTTTAATTTTCAGTGGCTAGATTATTCCAGCAGTTGTGTTAGTGGGAAGGGACTTGGTGATGATCACTGACACTTCGGGAAAATTTAGAAAAGGTGCACTGAAATTAGCAAATGTCAATCAATCAATCAATCAATCTAGGCTTCGGAGCCGGGCAATCTGTGAAGTTCCAGAAAGTTGGGACTCACCAGTGCGGACAAGTCCCCAGAGACCCCTCCAACCCTCCCACTGAAGAGCCCTCCCTGACCTTGTAATCAAGCAAGGACCCTTTCAATGGGGTCCTTTAGGACGTGTGCCCCCTAACCTCTCCCATCATGTTCACTCCACTTCCCACCCTCCCCTTTACCCCCAGTGGAAGAAACCCTTCAGTGTCCTTTGGAGACAGGAAGCTCAGCTCTTAGTAAGCATTTTTCTTGCGCCCTGAAGATTCCCCATCCTTCTCAGGAATTTTCACAATCAAAGAGATTCCTTTCTCTGGTGTAACATTCCATCCCTGAGGCCTAAAACAGCCCACAGTCAGCCCCCAGGCTGAGAGCAGGGCCACAGGAGGTGGGATGAAGGAGCACCGGGAGGAGAAAACAAGTGTCAGCATTTCAAACACCACTGTGGACGGCAGTGCAGGGCGCTGGGTGACGGCACAGCTGTGAGCAAAGTCTCTCTCAGGCTCACTCCTCCTCTGTCTCCCGTCCTTCCTCCCAGAATCCAATGAAATGCAGACTTCTTTTCTTTTTTTTTTAATTGACGTAACACTGGTCTATAACATTTTATATGTTTCAGATGTGCAACGTTACATTTTTACTTCTGTATACACTACAGTTTACCCACCACCAAAAATTTCGTTTCCACCCATCACGATACACTTGACCACTTTACCCACGTTGCCCTCCCCCCTGCCCCTTCCCCTCCGGTAAGTACTGCTCTGTTCTCTGTACCTATGTGTTTGTTTCTGTTTGGTTTGGTTTATCCATTCGTTTTGTACATTTGTTTGTAAAAGCAACCCCTATGCACTGTTGGTGGGAATGTAAACTGGTGCGGCCACTATGGAGAACGGTATGCAGGTGCCTCAAGAAATTAAGAATAGAACTACTGTAGGATCCAGCAATCCTACTTCTGGGTATTTATCCAAAGAATATGAAAACATGAATTTGAAAAGATGGCCGCACCCCTACGCTCATCACAGCATTATTTACACTCGCCAAGACACAGAAACAACCTAAGTACCCATCCATAGATGAATGGATAAAGAAGCTGTCATGTATATATAAAAAGGAATACTACTCAGCCATAAAAAAAAGATGAAATCTTGCCATTTTGGACAACATGGATGGACCCGGAGGGTATTACACTGAATGAAATAAGTCAGATGGAGACAGACTTCTTGCAGAAATACAAAGCAAGCCTTTGCTTCTGCCTTAACAGCAGTGAAGTTATTGCAGCCACCATCAATCTTTATCACCAGGTGATTTTGTGCAATTCTCTGTCCTGAAGGCTCAGACACTCTAAAAATATCTTCACGCTCTGGAGAGGGTTGGTGGGGCAGAAGCAGGTCGAAGAGGGAGCAGAGTGAGACAGACCCAGTGCCGACTTTGGGTCTGTTGCTCTGTGATTCTACTAAACTCTAGTTGGGGTTTTCTGCTACCTCCCCTCAGTCCTGCCCAGTTTTTTGTTTTATTTTGTTTAATAGTTAAACCTCTTCCCAGTCCATCCCCTGGAGAAGCGTCACACGTAGTTAACTCACCATAACACAGCTAGACACATGCTCAGCTACAGCGACACAAAGCCAATGAGAAATCATTTCAGTGGTGCTCTGTCCACATTCCCAGCAGAATCTGCTGCCCCAGCAGTGAGGGGAAGGAACTGGCTTCAGTTCCAGGGCCTCTCCTAGTGGGAGCATCTCCCGGCACCAAGCGTCATCCTGATATGTAGCTGACATGTATGTTTCACACCACGTGGTCTCTAGATGCCTGCCTGCTACGGCACCTGCTGTGTCCCCACCTTAGAAGGAAACTGCTCTGTTGGGTTTATTCAGTTATTTTCACCACTCTTGATTTCTCCCTCCATGCTGTTTTTAGAATCCAAGCCCAGCAAAGACACAGACCCCTGGGACCCTTCCACTGTGTGCAGAATTCGCTGTCCTTTCACTCCATGAGGATGAAGTGGCCTTCTGGATGTCTTGAGGCATGTCAGCATCTCCTGTGTCACTTTCTGACCCACCTCCTGGAAGTGCTGTGTTTGCTTCTGAAGGAGAAGACAAGAAAGGGCCATGTTCAATGTCAAGGGGTGTTGGTAGTGGAATATCAGCGGGATGGAGGTGGCCCATTGTGACGGCCAGCTGCAGACGATGGCTTTGGCTGATGGATCAAACAGTGATAATGTTTCCTCTTTTTCCTGAGGTCCTTGGAAAGCCACAAACTTCCTGAAGAATTAGCTTAGTATGTCCGTTATTCCAGGGAAGTGTTGCCAGTGTAAAAAAAAGAAAATCTGTCTAAAACCCAAAGGTCCACTGAAGGGTCTTTTGCTGGCTCAGGAAAAACAAATAGTTCAACACAATATAAACTCAGACTCACAGCCGATGGCCAACTCACCTGAGTCAGTGGACGTGGGCATGTAGATTTAAGTGGGTCCCTGATGCCTAGATTTCGGCCTCTGTACACCAGTGCCAGATTAAATCTTGGAGAAAGAGTTTTGGGTGAAGTAGAAAGAAATAGCTTTACTGCTTTCCAGGCAAAGGGGGCCAAAGCGGGCTAATGTCTGCAAGACTGTGTGTCCCACCCTAGAGGGGGTAGTGAGGAGTTTTATAGCAATGGTTCAAAGAAGAGGGTGTGGTCAGCCCATGGACATTCTTCTGACTGGTTGGTGGGGAGGTAATTAGGAGTCAGCATCATCAACCTTCTGGTACCAACCAGTCTGGGGTCTCCGTGCTGGTGGGCAGCATGCAGTTAACTTCTCCCACCTGGAGAGGGTTTCAGTATCTGCAAAGCAGCTCAAAGGACACGGCTCAGATAGTATATATAGTCCTTGAGGAAGAACTAAAGGTCCTTGACTTTGTTTAAGGGCTAAAGTATTATTATTTTGCCTTGCTTGACTGTTTTCCTTTCTCTCTACATTTTGTCACTTCTCTGATTAAATTTATGCTTTGACAAGTTTTTCTACAGAAGACAAAAGGCAGGTGGAGGACATGGGTGGAGGTCTATTCTGGGAAGGCCTCATAGAGTTCTGCTCAGCTACATCCCCAATGCTGAGGGAACGGAATCGGCAGCAAAAAGCTGGATATAGACAAGGATGTGAACAAGGACGCGGACAAAGATATAGACGAGGATGTGAACGAGGATGCGGACAAAGACATAGACAAGGATGTGAACGAGGATGCGGACAGAGACATAGAGAAGGATGTGAACAAGGATGCAGACAAGGACATAGACAATGATGTGAACGAGGACGTGGACAAAGACATAGACAAGGATGTGAACAAGGCTGCGGACAGAGACATAGACAAGGATGTGAACAAGGATGCGGACAAGGACATAGACAAGGATGTGAACAAGGACGCGGACAAAGACATAGACAAGGATGTGAACAAGGCTGTGGACAGAGACATAGACAAGGATGTGAACAAGGACGCGGACAAAGACATAGACAAGGATGTGAACAAGGATGTGTACAAGAATGTGGACGCAGAATGGAGTAGGGAGTCCACACTAGATTGGGGGGAACCTGGTTTTCCGGGGGACTCTGGACACGGGGAGGGTGAAGGCAGTGGCCAACGTTTGCTAACTCCCTCAACCTCAATCAATGTCCTTCTTCCTGATCCCATGCCTGGCCACCCTGGATAAGCTCTGACAGCTAATCGCCACCCTCCAGACGCCCTCCCTTGTCAGACCCTCATTTTCCTGGCTTCCTTTGCAGCTAGGATGGGCATGTCACCTACGAGGATAAACTGGACTTTCTGCTGAGAGGCTTTGGGGAAAACCTCCCCATAATTTTTAAAAAGCCTACTTTTTCTTTCCCATTTCCTTTCTGTTTGTGGCACAGTTGTTGAGGCCTACTGCTTGGGGCTTCTTCTACTCACTTGTGACCATAGGCAATGGCCCTGAGGATGACAATCCAACATGGGAGGCGTGAGACTGTGGATGAAAAGGGAGACAGGTTGATAGGAATGGTACAGGTGGGATGTTTATTCTTGCAATCTTTTCTTTTTTAAAAACCAGACAAATAACTCATGTTCACTGCTTAACCATTAACTAATACAAAAGGAAAAATAAAACAATTCATCACTTAGAATCTCATGACATTGATGTTTTTCTTTCTTTCGCTCTTGATCCTTGAGATTTCACTTCTGACTAATCCCCTTCCCTACCAGGAACCAGGGACCACGTTTAGTTTCAGCCTCTCTCTCCTGTCTCCTTCAGCCCTCCCATTCCCAAATTAGAAAAACCATCAATGCTAAATAACCTCCAAAGCTTAACTTCAGTGGCTGGCCTCTTGCACGATTTCCTGGTGGCTATAGGCACAGAGGGCGCCGGGGGCTGTTCTCTGCATGAACAAGCAGCACATCAGAATTCTCCAGTGTCCCAGGAGGCTCGATGGAGCCGGCTTGTATTCACTCACAGACACTCACTTGTTTGCTTATCTCTTGAGTTTCAAGCACAGTATCTTTGGAGGATTGGCAGGCGGAGGGGACAGCAATTTAATGCCAAGATAATCCAGTCACAATGACAAGCAAATCTTCGGAAGGGCTGAAGTCTTTGTGCGTGAAGAGCTGGCTCTGAATGGTAATTAATGCAGGAGCGGGAGTCTTCTTGGGGACCCTCCCTGTCCGCCACAAAGAAAGCAGCCTCTGTGCTGATAAGGGGAGACTTTCCAGTCGGTGCAGCTGCTAATTAAGTGGCCTTGACAGAAGGTTTAGATGTTTACTGATGCGGTGGGAAGATGGGCTTGAGAAAAATAAATAAGGGAAGTCAAAGAATATTAAGAATTGCCTTTAAAACTACTTGGATGCGAACAAACTTGAAGACGTGCTGCTAAAATGGTGCCTTTGGGGAAGACACCATTATCAAAATGTGACTGAGTTTGACAAAAGCCTGAAGGCTACGTTTGTTGAGGTTTCTAATGCTTATGTATGTGGCATTGTTGAATTTTTAGGTATGTAAATCTGGGCTTAGGAAGGATGGAGGCTGCTTATTTAGCAAAAGCACAGACCGAGCTCTTATGCCCTCAGGATGGAGAGACAGACAGAGACCCGGCCGGGATGTACCCTGCCCACAGTCACCGCTCTGTCACTGGTCTGCTTTGGGGCAGTGACAAGATCAGTGAGCACAAACACGTCACACGCCTCAGGACAAATGATCCTTGGGAAGTCTGCAATTAGCTCGTTTATTATAAGCAGTGCAGCCCTTATCGGTACCGTGATTGGTGCACAAATGACTTATTCAGCTGCACACCATAGATTATGATTACATTAGGAGATCGGGTGGGGTGTCAGTCGGGAGAGGCCAGGTTATCTAGAGAGGGGGCAGTGCGGGGGCTAAGAACTTAGATTTTAGGGCAGGATCGCCTGTGTTCAAATCCTAACTTGGTAGTGTAGACTGAAAAAAAAATGCACAGCTTAAAAGTAGAGAATGATGTTTTATTTGGCGGACAAAACTGAGGACTTACGCCTGGAAGTCAGCCTCTCGGAGAGCTCTGAGGGACGGCTCTGAGGAGGTCAGGGAGAAGCTAGGACAGACGGGGTTTTTGCAGCAAAGACCAGGTAGTAGAACGTCAAAAGATTACTGTGCATTAAAGAGAACCAGACATCGCAAGTTAAGAAATTTAGCCCTTTTCTATGGATGGGAAGATACAAGAGTCTGGGCTCATTGAAATCATTCCTTTGATGTGCACCTCAGTTATCTGGGACCAGTATCCAGTTCTTTCCCATCCTGAGTCCCCTTAGGGTGCACTGCTGGAGGGGGGCTGCAGTGGCCGAGGGCTGGGCAGTGGGCAGCCTGTTTGTCTCCATCCTGAGGTCCCTCAGGGCTCACCTTCAGGGGCGGGTGGTAGTGGCTTGGTGACTGTAACATCCTTTGTTTACTGATGTGTAGCAATGGTTTTCATTCCCAGTAGCTAATAGATGTGAACACGTTTCTTTATCTCACCTCTGCTCTATCTTCTGAAATACGGGGGTGATAAGCGAGAGCCTGAATTTTAGAATGGACGATGGTAAGACCATATATGACAGTAAACTCTGACCCTCCACCCCTGGAACCACCAGCCCAAGAAACCAAACCACCACCGCTGTAGTGATCAGCCTGGAATAGCCAGGGCTTGGTCGTTGACTGTCAAATTCTCTCTGTTTTTTATTTTTTGAGATATAAGTGACATACAACATTATATTAGTTTCAGAAGTACCACATAATAATTAGATACTTGCATACACTGCAAAATGATCACCACAATAAGTCTATTACCATCGGTCACCATACAAAGGTATAATTTTTGTGTGTGTGAGGAGAACTTTTAAGATTCATTCTCTTAGCGCCTTTTGAATATGCAGTACAATATTATTGACTATAGTCACTATGCTATTCATTACATCCCCAGGACTTATTTGTTTTATAACTGGAATTCGGTACCTTTTGATTCCCTTCATTCATTTTGGCCATCCCCCCAACTCTGCTATGTTCTGGCAACCACCAATCTGTTTTCTGTATCTATATAGTTTTGTTTTGTTTTGAGATTCCATGTATAAGTGAAATCACATAGTATTTGTCTTTCTCTGTCTGACTTATTTCAATTAGCATAATGCCCTCTGGTCCATCCATGTTGTTGCAAATGGCAAGACTTCATTCTTTTTTACAGCTGAGTAGTATTCTATTTTATATATATAATATATAGAGAGAGTAGTAGTCTATTATATACATAATAGAATATACAGAATATATATCTGCAACATCTTTTCTATCCATTCATCCATTGATGGACACTTAGTCAACTCCTCTATTTTTTTTTTCAGTTAAGAGACCATTACAATAAACAGAAAGGCAAAATCTTAACAGCTCCATCTCTGAAAAACATACAATTACTTTCTAATCTGGGGTCCAGCATTTACTCTGTGGCCTTGCACAAGATTTTTTTTTTTTTACTGGTACACTTGCTTTACATGGTAAAAAAAACATATGGAAGATTTACCATTTAAATAATTTTTAAGTTTATAGCTCAGTGGCATTAAGTACATTCATATTGCTTTGCAATCATTACCCACATACATCCACTACACTTCGGTTAGTATTGTCATCTAAACGATATTAAGTCTTAGAATCCGTGAACACTTTCCACTTATTTATGTCTTCTTTAATTTCTTTTACTATATTTTTTCCTCTAAAAAAATTTTTTTTTTTAGTTTTTCTGTGTACAAGTCTGTCAGCTCCATGTCAACTCCTCTATTTTTTTATCCCTACTTCCTGGTTGGTCCTTTCAGGTTTGGCTCAAGGTCAGGGATTCTGCCACAGAAGGATGGATGTTCTAGCGCCCCTTGAGGGACTAAGGCAGAGCACTGGGGTGCTTCTCCCAGAGGATTTGGGCGTCTTTCTGTGGTCAACAGTCACCACCCACCTATGCCAGAGATGCCCCCTCCATGCTGAGAGAGCCTCTGGTTGAATTTTGGAAGCCCAGGTTCAAGCACCATCCAACATCTGTGATGAGTCTCCATGTCCAAGATGGCATGCTGTGGTGATCAGAGTTAAGGGCTGAGTGGCATGTGCAGGTGCCCCTGAATAGAATTATTGTTAAAACCAAGGGCTTTGGAGTCAGATGAATCTATCTGTGTTCAAATCCCATCTGCCGTTTATCAACTCGGTAACTTTAGGCTAACTAACATTTTTAGCATTCGTTTTCTCCTTTATAAAACTGGGAAATAATAGTTCTTTCCTAAAAGGGTGTGTGTGTGTGTGTACTAAATTTAATTATGAGAATAAAGTGCTTACCCCGTGCGTGACACAGTCAGCCCTCAGCAGAAACTGACCTCCTCATTATTAAGGATGTTTCACTCTGTCTCCAAACTTTCCTTCTCTTCATGTGCCTCAGTGTCCTCATCTGTTAACAATCATTGTTTTAAACACATTTAGTGTTTCTCCATATTTTAGTAAACATTTTCTACCTGTCAAACTTCAGTTATTGATAGGCAATAACACTTGCCTATCAGTACAATAGCCTGTAATATAACAGTTAACAATTGCTTCCCTTTTGTTTTTCTAAACACCAGATATATATGAATGTGCCACAAAATAAGTCAACAATCTCATAGGTTTTCCATGAGGTGTATCCTGACATCCTATCAAATTTGCATACTGCTGCACCTGTGCATTTCAGAATCTGCTTACTTTCCTCTGCTAATTTTTCATGACACATCATTTGTAACATACAATATATGTCAGTATTTGTGATGCTAATTTTGTTGTATGTCTTCTTTACAGACACATATTAGGGCCAGCTACATAATTTTCAAGGACCATTGCAAAATGAAAATGCACATTCCCTTGTACAGAAAGCAGAAAGAAAAGTGAAGTCAAAGGTACTAAGATGTATTGGGACTTCCCTGGTGGTGCAGTGGTTAAGAATCCGCCTGCCAATGCAGGGGACATGGGTTCGAGCCCTGGTCCAGGAAGATTCCACGTGCCACGGAGCAACTAAGCCCATGCGCCACAACTACTGAGCCTGCGCTCTAGAGCCCACGAGCCACAACTACTGAGCCTGCGTGCCACAACTACTGAAGCCCGCGTGCCTAAAGCCCGTGCTCTGCAACAAGAGAAGCCACCGCAATGAGAAGCCTACGCACCGCAGTGAAGAGTAGCCCCTGCTCACCGCAACTAGAGAAAGCCCACGCACAGCAACAAAGACCCAACACAGCCAAAAATAAATTAATTAATTAATTTTTTTTAAAAAAGGTACTAAGATATAAAGGCTTTCCTTTAAAAATATGTTATTACCTATGAAAGATATGTTTGGTAGCATAATATTATACAATGGATAATAATACTTTTTAATGTGATATCTTGATTGATCATAAGATTTTTTTCTGGCTTGCTTTTCTGCAAATTCATTTATTAGATAATAAAAATTTATACTTTTAGCAATTTCATTTTCAGTGGCTCTTGGCAAATACAGAAGATTTGGGATAATTTTTAATTTTGAGAATAATATTTCTGCTGATGCAACTGTTAGTGGAACTATTGAGAACGGTGAACAGGGTAACAATACTGTATTGTATTCTTGAAAGTTGCTGAGAGATCTTAAATGGTCCCATTTAAGGAAAGAGTAGGTATGCAAGTAGGTATGCAAGATGATGGATATGTTAACTAACCTTAATGTGGTCGTCATTTTGCAATGCATACGTGTATCAAATCATCACGTTGTACACCTGAAACTTACACAATTTTATATGTCAATTATATCTCAGTAAAGCTGGGGGAAAAGAAAATATTTTATAGATTGTGACAAATCTGGCATAAATTTCTGGTAAACTATTGTGATATATGTTTTAGTACATCATGAGGTGATCATTCTTGCAAACCAATTTTTCGAAAAATATTTAACTCTTTATACAAATCATTTTGGTATGTCTGAATTTAATTTTAAACACGAATTTACACAAAGGCATTTTAATGTTTCCTCAGCCATCTGTAACTTATGGAGACCTTACAAGAAAACGAAAGTGGCTTCACAACTTGTTTATAATTCAAAATACATTGTATGTTCTATCTTCCATTAAAAGGAACAATTTTAAATGGCCTCTTGTTAATAATTAATTCATCAGAAGCATCATATGAAAATACATTTTTCCCACTGAATGCAGTGATCTTTAAATTTAATATCTATATGTAAGCTTGTGAGTATTTTGTTTGCAATGTTGCAGCAGTTTTCAAAACCAGAGATTCTAAATCCAGAAGAATTCTCTAACTCCCTAGTATGCTTTATTGAAATGTCCATGTGCCTGCTTTCGTTTGGTAACAATTTACTGACAAGTTTCAATCTTTGCACAGATGTCAGAGAATTAGGCTCCGGGGACTGACAGGCAAGCTGGTCACTCATTGAGTGTTCATGTGCCACAGTCTGAGCCCAGGTCCTGGCCCGCTGCCCCTCTGGGTTTCTGGGGGCCCCGGACTGCCCCAGACACACCGGTGCAGGCGTGAGGCAGCTCAGCCCCCATGCAACCTGCTGCTTTAATTCAAATCTCAGACCTGCTTCCTTTGGTTCATTTTTCTTCCAGAATTGCTTCAGCTCATCCCCAAAATTCAAAGAGTTAACCCTGCTTTTCCATTCTCCTCATCGGCCAGGAATGCCATTGGTGGACTCTGCATCCCAGAGCATCTGGGAGTGATTCAGGAAGAAAAACTCTGTACCAAATATGTCACAAAACCTTTCCTCAGGTAACGTCCAGGAGCCTGAGAAGACCGTCTTTCCCTTTTACAATCTCTAAGGGTGGTGACAGCTATCAAAGTACCTGTAAATGGATGGGACAAAGGTTGAATTATGTACCTGGTCTCCACCTTATTAAATCAACTTGGAATCATTACTGCCTGACAAAGGTCCCTTGTGGAGTCACAAGGTAACTGGGATGGGGCGAAGAGGATTTTATGTTCAGGGATGGAAAAGACTGTTTTCACAACAAAGGGATCATGACCTTTCATTCACAAATAATGCTGTTGATTGAAGACTGCCCACCGTGGCTTCCTCCATGACCCTGACCACAATGGGGCTCCTTCTGTAAAAAAAACAAACAAAAACCCCAATTTTCCTTGTAGCTGTAATTGTGAGGACAAAACAGCCTGTGCTTTTTCTCTGGAGGGCGTCACTCCAAAGGAACTGGATTTTATTTGCTTGCTATGAAACTCTGGTTAACCACTGAGCATGGAGTTCTCTCTCTGCCTCTGGATCTGATTCTAAATATTCTGAATGATTCCACTACATTATGTCTGAATAAGCTGGCTTTCCCATCCAGGTAGGAGGGTGGGATTTGGAAAATATTGTGAAATGCCTTTCAACCTTATTTTAAATGTAGAGCCTATTCTACTCTAAGCATTATTTGAAAGGAGACAGTCTACCCCAAGAACTCATGGTGCTCTGACACTCTCTGTGATGATTTCTCTACATTGCATGCTTCCCCATGTATTTCATTCAAGAACTACAGACTGAGTACCAGGCAGAGAGCTGGTTGATTTGGAAGCAAAAATAAAGCATCGGCCCCTGCCTTCATGGATCCCACAGTGAATCTGAGGAGATGTAAACAGAACAGTATGTGTGATACTCATGTTTATATTTACTTAGAGTGAATAAATTTATATAAATGTCCAGTTAAAGTTAAATCCATTCATTAAAACACATGTAAGAAATTAGAAATGTAAAATCAGTGGCTGGTGCAATCTATATAGTTCTATGACTGCCTTGGATCCAGGTGAAGGAGGTCCCTCCATGGGGACACTGGGTCCTGTTCTTGGGACCTACAGTCCTTTACAGTTTGTATAGCGTTTTCACATCTACCAATTTAATAGTGAAAAGACTGGTGTGGTGAACAAAGCAAAAATAATGACCTCTATTATTCAGGTGAGGAAGGCAAACTCAGAAAGGTTTCATACATTGACTAGATATTCAACCAGAAAATGGCAACATGAAAATGTGAGCAGGTCTTCAGGCCAACTCCACCACCCCTGAAATGCAAAGCTTGCCCAGTAGGCTGGTCACTCTTCTTGTGCCACTCTCTCCACCACCTGACTCATCCTCTGCCCTTCTCTGCCAGTTTCCCACTCTCAGAGGCTGAGCCTTGAACTCCATTATCATTGGGTTTCCAGTTGGGTTGTTTTCCCATTGTTTCATCCATAAGATTCTTGTTCTCTTGTCTTGTTAAGAAAAGTCTTATTCTAATATTTTTCTATGCTAACAATTTCATTCGTAGTAATTTAGTCAATCTGATTTGTACTTGGTGAAACGGATAAGGAGCCAGCTTTTAATTCTCTAAGTACCTAGTTGATAGTTGAATAACAATCCTTTTCTTCCCAGTGATTTCATTTCTATCCTGTTTCACTTTCAACATACAGTTGACCCTTGAACCATGTGAGGGTTACGGGTGCCAAAGTCGAAAATTTGTGTATAACTTAGAGTTGGCCTTCTGTAGATGCAGTTGCTTTGTATCCGTGGTTTGGCATCCTCAGATTCAACCAAGTGCAGATTGTGTAGGACTGTAGTATTTACTATTGTAAAAGTCTGCATATAAGTAGACCCTCACTTTTCAAACCCGTGTCATCCATGGGTTAACTGTATACTTGGATTTGTATCATGACTATATTCTCTTTGATGAAGCTGCCCGTATTTCTATCAGTACAATTCTGTTTAAATTACTTTAAGTTTACTTCCTATTTGAGTGGCTAATAAGGCTGACCCTTCTAATAAATTTCTTTAAATTTTTCTGGGATTTTATTTCATACCAAATGAACTTTTAAAATGATTTGTCAAAATTCAATAGATCCGTATTAGAATCCTACAAGAGTTGCTTTGAATATATAGATTAATGTGGGAAGAAAGGATTTCTTTGTGATATAGAATCATCCCATGAAAAGGTACATCTCGCTAGGCATCAAGGTTCCTTAAAGTTCTACAGTTTTCTTCATATAATTCACACACTCATTTAGTTTATCCTTATTTATTTATGTGTACTTTAGGATTTTTGTTGCTATGGTGAATGTTTTTCCCGTTATACTTTCCTGTGAAACAAAAGAAGAGGCATAAATATTGGCTGAGAGAAAGCAAAATTTTTCTTCTTTACCGGCAATATAATTCTTTGTAGGACAACCCAAGAGAATCTGCTATAACATAGCATTAAAAACAATAAAACAATTAAAAATTATTAGCTTTCTATAAAACAATTATTTCACCTTAAAAATCATTTTTATAGGGAAAGGAATTTATAATTTTTTTTTTACATAAAAGCCTACTCTAAGTCATAAACTTTATTTCGGAAAAATCACCTGAACAAAAGTTCAGGCATTATTTGAACCTATAAATTCTAATTGTTCTTATCAATTTATAGTATTTTGCCTACTAAGATCTTTTACAGTATTATTTTTAAAACTCGTGTCATGCCCAGAAAATGACAAAGCAAGTTTCTTTGACAGTATTCTATGTGTCCATCTTTCACTCACGTGCAGATCTACCCAACGTTTATATCTTGTCGCCACTTTGAAAGGCATTTGTGAGGATACTGACACTGAATAGCAGTAAAATTAAAATTTCTGTGGAACTGGGATGACTAATTTTCAATGACCTGGATTGTTCTAGAACCAAAAGCTTTTCTACGTTTTCCCTGTTCCTCATTGCTATTCCCCCAGCCAATCTACTCCACCAGCCTCTGCATCTCAGTCAATGCCAACTCCATCAGTGGAATTCATCAGGCCAAGACCTCTTTTACTCTCACATAGCCTGCAATCCAGGACCAGGTCCAGCTTCCTGGGCACGTGGCCTGGGCAGTCACAAAGGGCTTCTCACTAAGAAGGGGTTTTACTCTCTGTGGCTGCCATCTTGAAATTCTTCACCATTTTAAAACATGGGGCCCAGCATTTTCATTTTGCATGAGGCCTGGAAAATTGTGTAGCTGGTCCTGGATGTTATCGTCAAAATATACCTGGGCTTGATGCCCAAAACTTAGCCCCTATGCACCGGTGAAAAATCGAATCTCAGAGACAGAGTTTTGGGTGAAGTAGAAAAGACTAGCTTTATTGCTTTGCCAGGTAAAGGGGGCCATAGTGGGCTCATGCCCTCAAAACTGTGTGTCCCAAGCCAGGGGGATTTGGTGAGGAGTTTTACAGCAATGGTTCAAGGGCGGGGTTGCTGATAAGGATCAGGGTGTGTGCAGGGCCTACATTCCTTTAATCTGGCCTCAGGTGGTCTCCTGGTGAGCTTCTGTGGTTCTTGAGGTTATCAAATTGTGACCTTGTCTCTGGAATGAAAACTGCTTTATCAAGTAGTGAACATCTTCCATTTGTTGGGAGCTTTAGTTCTGCAGAAGAGCTCAAAGATATTGTTCTGTGCATCCCCTGAGGGGGAACCAGGACCCTGCCCCAAGGCTGCACCATTGTCTCCTGACTGCTCCTCCTTTGTTTCTGCATCCCCTCCCTTCCCTGATTAGCAACTGTTTGAACCTGCCCTTTGGAACTCAGGGAAGGTCATGGAGGCTGAATGAAGCCTATTTCCTGTAATGGAGAAATGGGGGACACAGGAAGGCTTTTGTGCCCAGGAGCCCCACAGGATCCTGCTCGGTTTCAGGCTCTGGCCAGGCCTCGGTTTTGCATCTGCTGACAGCCCAGTCCTGGCCCCCTGCCTGTCTCGGGTGGCTGCGGTAGGCACTTCTAGAGCCCTGTGCTGTGGCCATTGCCCACCATCTAATCCTGACAGCAAAGGGATGGTGTCACACAAGTTGGATGTGTCCCTCCACTTGCCCCCAGCTCACCAGAGTCCAGGCCAAGGATCTGACAGTGGCCTGACATTTCCTGTCCCCCATTTGCCCCATTGGCTTCATCTCCTCCAATTCTCTCCCTCAGCTAGAGCGGCTGCCTCCTCCCTGTTCCTCAAGCACAATATATGAGCCTGTCCCAGGGCCTTCTCATGACTCACAAACACCCCTCCCCCAGACACCCACATGACTCCTTCATTTGCCTCTTCAGGTCTTCACTCAAAGTTCTCAGTGAGGCCTTCAAACCAACGTGATTAACATTAGAAGGATTCCAAGGTGAGCAAGTAGGAATATAGGACCCCAATTAAATTTATTTTTTTAATTAATTTTTTATTGGAGTCTAGTTGATTTACAATGTTTGTTAGTTTCTGCTGTACAACAAAGTGAATCAGTTATACATATACATACATCCACTCTTTTTTAGATTCTTTTCCCATCTAGGCCATTACCCAGTATTGAGTAGAGTTCCCTAAGTTATACAGTAGGTCCTTATTAGTTATCTATTTTATATATAGTAGTGTGTATATGTCAATTCCAATCTCCCAATTTATCCATCCCCCCCTTTCCCTCTTTAAATTTGACTTTCAGATGAATAATGCATTTTTTTTTCAGTATAAGGGTGCCCCCAATATTGCATGGGACATACTTACACTTAAAAAATATTATTTTCCCTGACTACTGTATTGAAAATTCAACACCAGTCCCACCCATCACTAGTGGCCCTTTTCTCCTTATTTTTCCCCTATTGGACTTACTGCCACCTGACTTGCTATGCATTTGATTTATTTATCTATTCTTATGACCTGCCCATCCCACCACCAACCTCGTGGCTATAGACAGGTATGTTGCCTTCATTCCAGCATAACTTAGAGTCGGGAATTTGGAATGGCCAGCTCGTGGCTACTCAGAGTGGTCACTGAGAAATGTATAATTACTGATGAAGCACTCCAGGGGCAGCCATCCCCTGCTCTGTTCTTTCCCGAAGCTGGCTGTGCCCATGCCCTGGGGTTCCCCCAAACATAGCCTTTTAATTAAGAAACCTCTTTGTTGCTTAAGCTGACACCAACTGGTTCATACTGCTTGTAACTAAAAGGAATCTTTTTAGCAATACAAGGATACCAGGGAAAAGTACTATAGAATCCTATTTAAATTTAGGACACCTTTTCCTTAGTCTAACCCCAACCTATGCAAAGTCGATTCCTTCCTTCTGCCCACGGGTCACAACCACTGCTTATGGCAGGTTCCATGGACTTGTGTTTTTCTCCAGAACTGCTCTTGAGAATCATCTGGGGGGCTAAAGCAGAATTCTAGAGGTGGAGGCCTGACATCAGAGCTTTTATTATTATTATTATTATTGAAGTACAGTAGATTTACAATGTTGTGTTCTTTTCAGGTGTACAGCAAAGTGACTCAGTTACACATATACATATTCTTTTTCATATTCTTTTCCATTATGGTTTATTACAGGATATTGAATATAGTTCCCTGTGCTCTACAGTAGGACCTTGTTGTTTATCTCTTTTATGTATAGTAGTGTGTATCTGTTAATCCCAAACCCCTAATTTATCCCTCCCCCCCTCCCACCCCGCTTCCCCTTTGGTAACTTAGTTTGTTTTCCGTCTGTGAGTCTGTTTCTGTTTTGTAAATGAGTTCATTTGTGCCGTGTTTTAGATTCCACATATAAATGATATCATATGATGTTTGTCTTTCTCTGTCTGACTTACTTCACTTAGTATGAAAATCTCTAGGTCCATCCATGTTGCTGCAAATGGCATTATTTCATTCTTTCTGATGGCTGGGTAGTATTCCATTGTCTACATGTACCACATCTTCTTTATCCATTCATCTCTTGATGGACATATACCAAAACTTCTATGTTTTTTAAAAGCTCCAAATTCTAATTGCAACCAGGAATGAGAGCCATACTGTGGGAAGGATGGACTCAAGGTCATGCCAACAGAGGCAGAGGTGGGCTGGAACACATGTTTTCTGACCCAGAAGCTGTGTTCTTTCCGACACAGCATCCTTGAGGCTTCCTGTCCCTTCCATCAATGGCTTGGTACCTGTTGGGATTGTCCAAGTGCCACGAGAGAAGCTTGTGCTTTAGAGAAGATGTTCATGATTTATGCACATGAGAATCCAAGCCCTCTTGCTCCCAAAGATGGACAGTTAAATTCCAGAGTCACTTACAAATCCTTTTTCATATCTTTGGAATCTGTCCACTTTTTCTACCTCCCCGCAAACCTCCCTAGTACAAGTCAGTGTCCCCTCTTGTCTGGATGACCATGAAACCCTGTCACTGGTCTCTCTCCTGCTCCTGTGCTTCCCCATCTATTACCCTAAGTGAGGCCAAAGTTCCTTCAAAATCGGTCATGCAGCAAACACACTGCGGTACGTCCATACAGTGGAATATCGTTCAGCAATAAAAATCAACGAGCTATCACGTCACAAACACACATGGAGGGACCTTAAAAGCATATTACTAGGTGAAAGAAGTCACTCTGAAAAAGCAGCATTCCATATGATTCCAACTACATGAGGTTCTAGAAAAAGCAAAATTATAAGGATAGTGAATAGTCAATAGCCAAGATATGGAAACAACCTAAATGTCCATCAGCAGATGAATGGATAAAGACATGGTACATATATACAATGGAATATTACTCAGCCATCAAAAAGAGTGAAATAATGCCATTTGCGGCAGCATGGATGGACCTAGAGATTATCATACTAAGTGAGGTAAGTCAGACAGAGAAACACAAATACCATATGATATCACTTATATGTGGAATCTAAAATATGACACAAAGGAATTTATTTACAAAACAGAAAGAGACTCACAGACATAGAGAACAGACTTGTGATTGCCAAGAGGGAGGGGGTTTGGGTTAGCAGGTATAAGCTTTTATATATAGGATGGATAAACAATGAGGTATTGCTGTATAGCTCAGAGAACTATATTCAATGTCCTATTATAAACCATAAAGGAAAAGAATATTAAAAAAAGGATGTATAAAAAAGTATAACCAAATCACTTTGCTGTACAGCAGAAATTAACATAACATTGTAAATCAATGATACTTCCATTAAAAAAAAATTGCTATAAAGATCGTGAACAGTAGTAGTTGCCAGAGGCAGGGAGGGAAGGGAGAAGATAGATGAAGAGAAGGAGCACAGAGGATTTTCAGGGCAGTGAAACTCTTCTGGGTGACACTGTAAGGGTGGATATGTGACCTCATGTGACGTTATGTGACATTTGGTAGAATCCATAGAATATACAATGCAAGGAGTGAGCCCTAATGTAACCTATGGACTTGAGTCAGTAATACTGTATAAATATTGGTTCATCCATCAATCGTAACGTGGACCACACCAGGGCAAGATGTTAAAGGGGCAAACTGGGATGGGGGGGAGTATATGAAAACTCTGTTCTGTCTGCTCGATATTTCTGTAAACCTATAACTGATTTTAAAAAATTAAAGTGTATTGTAGTTGATACATACAATGGAATAGGACTGAGTTTTAAAAAGGAAACTGACACATGTTCTAACATGAATGAACCTCGACGACATGATGCTGAGTGACAGAAGCCAGACACAAAAGGACAGATACTGAATGATCCCCCTTATCTACACCTAGAGGACTCAAATTCCCAGAGACAAATAGAACGGTGCGGGGGGGGGGGGCGGGACAGGGGCTGGGGGAGGGGGAATGGGGCTGGCTTTTAATGGGGACAGAGTTACACTCCGGGAAGACGCGAAAGTTCTGGAAAGGAATGCTGGGGATGCTTGCACAGCAGTGTGAATGTGCTTAATGCCACGGAACTGTACACTTAAAAATGATTAAAACTGTAAATTTTCTGTTATGTATATTTTGCCACAGTAAAAAAAAAAAAAGCTTAATCATTTTTTTTTAAATGGATCACGTTACGACCAAACTCTTTAGTGTTCACCCTGTCTTCCCTCCCTTCCCCGTTTCCTTTCCTCCCTTCCTTTTCTTCCTCTCCCCCCCCTCCGCCTCCCCACCGCCCCTTGGATTCCCCACTGTTGCTCCTCTTTCCTTCACAGAGCACTGAGCACCCCGTGGCCCCCTGTGCATATGCTCTTTTGGAGCCCACACCCCACCTGTGACGATCCTTTTAAAGTCTGCCTTCTCTGTACCTTCCGTGGGGGCAGGAACCACCCTGGAGGCGTCGCCTTCTCCAGACGGGGCGCTCAGGCACCCGCTGCGGCGGGAATTGATGAAGGAGCTCCCTCCTTCCCAGGGGATGCTCGTCCATGTATAGATGGATGCCAGGGCTTTTCCTCCCAGCAATTCATGGCTTTTCTGTCTCTCAGGACACCTGCAGCCACCAGCGCTCACAGAGTGCAGGGACCACCCTGGGGGCTGGAGCGGCCACATCCATCCTCCAGAGGAGACGGACTCTGGGAAGTTGAAATCTGCTGGTTTTGATTTCTGTTTTCCATTCTGCTTCACCATCTCACTGGAACACTCCTCTACAGGCAGAGAGAAACCATGAGCGTCTCAAGTGACTTTGTGCGGTTCCCCTGCCCCAGCCCCAGAATCGTGTGGGTTTCAAGGGCTCTGATGTTCCTCCTGGGCTTGGTCAGTGTGCAGAGGAAGATGCCATTGGCTGCAGGTCAGTTTGCTGGGGAAGGAGCACCAGGGGACCCGAGGTGGCAACTGTCAGGCAGCACAGAGTGCAGGAAAACGCAAACCTGCCACGTGCGTGGACGGTGACCCATGTGCTCTCTCCTTGGGGACATCATTTGGTTTAGGAGAAACTGCTGGCTGCGATCATTCATTTATCATAAATTTATCATTTATAAATGCGCTCTGTCATTTATCCCAGAGCAAGCCAGACTCCCCACAGACAAGTCCCCTCCAGCAATGCCTCTGGAAGACGGCACAAAAAAATAAAATAAAATGTGCAGCCGCATAATTAATCCCCAAGCTGCTCAAAGCAGCCACAGCCAAAATACAGATGGAGAAGGGAACCGAGGATACAGTTCTGTACATTAGTATTTTCCTTAATATAAGGAGTAAGAGATGGAATCAAGCCCTGGTAGAATTAAGAAGGTTTTTGTAAAGTCAGATTTCCTGTACATCATGCAAGGGAGAATTGCCTGGAATTTCAGAAAGTGGAAGGAACGATTCTTGAATCTCACCATCTCTTATGCTTGTTACAAGAAACCCTTGAATAAAAAAATAACGCTTTTCCTGACAGAATGGGGTTCCTAAGCAAAGAAGGCATTCCAGAGAGTTAAGGTTTCTAAAAAACCACAAGTCATTAAGTGTCTTGTTTAAAACGTGAATATTTCATGAGCACCTTAAATGCATCGCGCTAGGCGTATGGACCTAGCTGTGAATACAGCAGGCTGCTAAAAAGGAAAGGTGCCTGAAACTCAGGGAATCATGAAGGCTGTTTACTCCAGCCCCTAATCATTCTGTTGTTGAACTCAAGTTCGTGTGCCCGATGCACAGTGAGGCCAAACAAACAGAAACGTTGGAGTTTGGAGCAGAGAAAGGTTTATTCCAGGGCCAAGTAAGGAGAATGGGTAGCTCCTGCTCAAAGGACCAGAACTCTCTGATGGGTTTGGAGGAAGAGTTTTCATAGGCAAAATTTGGGGGCAGGGATGCAGGGTGTGTGACCTTCCTCTGACTGGTTGGTGGGGAGGTAATGGGGTGGTATTCTGGGAATCTCAATCATCAGCCTTCTGGTTCAAACCGGTCTGGGGTCCACGTGCTTCAGGCTCAGCCTGAAGTTACCATCCTCCACCTGGGTGGGGGCCTTAGTTTCTGCAGAAGAACTCAGAGATGCATCAGATTGTTCTGTGGACCCACTGAGGAGGAACCAGGACCCTGCCCCAAGGCTGCACTATTGCTTCTTGACTGCTCCTCCTTTGTTTCTACGTCCCCTCCCTCCCCTAATTAGTAACTATTTGAATCTGCCCTTTGGTATGCAGGAAAGGTCTAGGAAGACGAAGCCTTTCTCCTACAAACAAGAAACAGGGGACACAGAGGGGCTTTTGTCCCTGGGAGGGCCCCGAATGGTCCTGCTTGGTTTCACTTCAGTTTGTGGGTGTGCAAGTCACACATTGGGGAACTTTTCAGGTGTGTGAGATGGTGCATCCCTCCACTGAACACCATCCCCGCCTGCCATGCATTTGGCTCTGTTTTTACTGTTCTTCAAAGGCTTTCTTCGAACCAGCCTTCTCTTTATTCTCCCTGAGACCTCCTCCAGCAGCTTGTCCTTCTAATTTGCTGCTTAGCAGCTTCTGGGAACTAAAAAACCCGTATAACCAAGACGGGCAATGCTGAGTATAAATCTATTCTGAAGTCTTCTGTGCAAAAATATTACAAAATATTTTTTGGAGTCTTTTTTGTGGGTAACGTTTCCTTGAAATGCTCCTGATTGTCGAATGTGGTGAATAAGTGACTTCTAATTACCAACTCAAGTGGGCTCAAGGTCAGAGTAAAGAGGTACATCTGGTTTCTGGGTCCTGGAGATCCAGGAAATGCTGAAACTATGTTCTCAGATCTTTCTGCCCCTTTCTCAACAAGGCTTGGCTAGGTTGGCTCCAGTCTCAGGCAGCCTCAAGCTCTGGGCTTGTAGCCTTCCAGCTCAGTGGTCCCCAGAGAGAGCTGCTCCTTGTCAGCAGGTACAGCAAGAAGCCCAGGACTCTGTTCATTCCAAACTCAGAGCTGAGAGCAGGAGAGGGAAAGCACAAGAAAGGAAGTCCTGGGAGATGGGAACAGCTCTGGGGCCAAGAGACGGGGTGGGTGAGCATCCCACATGCCCCCGCCAGACAGGCCGGGAGGGAGACAGGCTGGGTCCTCATGGGAATTTGAGCAATCTTTACTGGAATGTGGGACATGTTACTGAGTGAACCAAACACAGATATTCACAACTGCCTTTAATTTTTCTCTTTTACCCGATTTTTTTTTTCATGTATTTGTATATCAGGAAGCTGAAAGTGGCTCTAATTTGAGCTGTAAATGCAGTTTTGGTGTTAATGAATCATTTCTACCATGCCTTGAATGGTTTCAATGAGCCCAGATTTTGCATCTTCCCGTACATAGAAAAGTGCTAAATTCATTAACTTGCAATGTCTGGTTTTCTTTATTTAACAGCAATATTTTGATGTTCTCACTACCTGGTCTTTGTTGCAAAAACCCTTGTGTACCCTGGCTCCCCACTGACCTCTTCGGAGCAGGTGTTCAGAGCTATTCGAGAGGCTACCTCTGGGGCTTGACGTCCTCAGAAACTCCTCCCAGTAAAACGTAATTCTCAACTTTTAGGTTGTGCATTGTTTTTCAGTCGACACTTGTTTTAAGCGTCTCTCTAATGGAGGGTATAAAAGGAATGTTCTGGACCACAGCAAGAAAACCAGTGGAGTTGCTGCTGGCCACTGAAGGCGGCTGAGGTATGGCCCGCCTTGTGCCTGACGTCAGCCTGGGTGATGGGGCAAAGCACCTCTTGATGGAGACAGAATCTGGACCGTCACTCTGGCTCCACCATCGGCTCATCTCCAGGGGCCATAGAGGCTGAGAGCAGGAAGGGACACTAGACAGTCACCCCCTCATTCAACACTGAAGTCCCCTCCACCACCGCCACACTACGTGGGCATCCATCCGTGGCCTCTCAGAGGCTGCAGGAAGCACGGGGCTTCCAACTGCACAGTTTACGTTAGGTTGCACCCTCACGCTGCACACCCCGTGGGTGTGGACACACGTATAATGACATGGAGCCATCATTATGGTCTCCAACCACGGATTCACTGCCCTAAAAATCCCCTGTGCTCTGCCTATTCATACCCCTCGCCCAACCCCTGGCCACCACTGATCTTTTACTGTCTTTTCCTTTTCCAGAATGTCATAGAGTTGGAATCATACAGTACGTAGTCTTCTCAGACTGGCTTCTTTCACTGGGCAAGAAGGTTCCTCCACATCTTTTCATGGCTTGAGAACTAATTTCTTTGTAGCCCTGAACACCGTTCCATTGTCTGGATGGACCCCAGTTTACCCACCCATTCACCTCCTGAAGGACAATTTGGTGGCTTCCAAGTTTTGGCCGTTATGAATAAAGGTTCTGTCAACATCTGTGAGCAGGTGTTTGCGTGGATATGAGTTACCCACTCCTTTCGGTAAATACCAAGGCGTGTGATTGCCGGATCACCTCCCAACTTTTTAAAGCTCCAAGAAAATGATTTTTTTCTTTAAGAAAAGAATTCCAAAACAGGTTTTAATAGAATGCGGTACATAGTTACGTATATTCTTTTAACAAGCTGGCATGAGGCCGCCCTCACACAAAGTACATAGTGATGTGTCTGCAACAGCCTTAATATGGTGGGATTATGTTGCCTCTGCACGCGATGAGGTCCAGGAATGGGCCACGTGCCTGAAGAACTTCTACCTTTCAATCCTGTCAGGGTCTGTGTCATGTTGCTGAATCACCGATGTTTTCATCTGAAGTCTTTTGCAATTATGAGACTCAGGCCAAATGGCCTTTGTCGGCTCTTCCCCCATCACACACTTTCTGAGGCTCTGGTCTGCCCTTGCTCTCCTCCAGAGGCGGTTTGCTCACTACCTCACTGAGGCTTATTCTGCCTTTGGACAGGAAGCCATCGACTCTCATGAGATGAAATAGATCTTATTTCTCCAGACAAGTGAGCACAGAGCAAGCTGCCCCAGAGGCGGAAGCTGAGTGATATCTTAGGACGGAGAGTTGGGAGCACCCGAAGGTCACCCGCACAGCACTCTGAGGTGCCTAAGTCCCTGAGGCCAGCCCGGAGCCCTGGGGAGGGATGCAAATACCCCACATCCCACATGCCAGGTGAAAGGGCAGAGCACACGTTCAGGGTCACGCCGAGAGCTGTTTGCAAATCCTGAATCTGCTGCTGACGAGCTGTGGATTTGGGCCAAGTATTTGACGACGCCGAGCCTTAACGTACTCACCTCTGAAACAGGGGCTACACGTGCCTACTGGGGGAGAAGATGCGTAAGGAGCTTAGCCCTGTGCCTGAGAGCGGGCTGCCTTCCTGTGAACCGTCACCATCGTCATCGTCATGACGGTTGTCATGGGAGGTGTGGACAGAGGGGACAGGCAGGTGCCTTGTCAAGTCTCAGAAGAGTTGGAGGAACTGCTGTGTTGTCCTGTGGTCACAGGGCTTCGCTGGAACCGGCGCTGACACAGGGTTACTCGCCCTGGAAGTGCAGAAGGGGTCAGAGCCCCCGGTGGTGACAGGAAGCCCTGATTAGTTTCCTATCAATTCCATGAGACGTTCGTGCCTGATGGAGCCGTCCCTCAACCCTGGGTGTGAATCAGGGTACACAATGGCACACTATGTTCACATATCCAGAGAGGAGTGCATTGCCATTTTAGGAGTGTGTGTGTGTGTGTGTGTGTGTGTGTGTGTGTGTGTGTGCGCGCCTCTATGTATATGTGTTTCATGTGTGTACAAGTTTCTGTGTGTGTATAGTGTATAGTGAGTATACTCGTGAGTGTATGAGTGTGTGCTGTATTTGTGTGTGTGTGTAAATCTGTGCATGTGCATGTGTGTGTATGTCTGTAAGCATATATGATGTGCGTGTGTGTGTGAGTTGTATATGCAGGCGCAGGGTGTGTGTATGTTTGGGAGTGTGTGGTGTATGTGTATGTGTGAATGTGTCTATTCGTGTGAGTATACATGTGTGTGGCATGTGTGTGCGTGGGGTGTGTATCCATGCATCTGCGTGCATGTGCTCCCCGTGTCTAAAAGGCACTATGACCTGACCGCTGGGAGCTTGTTTGGGGCGTGGAGTCAGAAGAGCTGAGTTGCAACCGCAGCTCCACCTGCAGAGACACAGCCCTGGGCATCTTCACCTCTGGTTTCCCCTTCCCCATCTCACATCCACTCTCAGTAGAGGGCTGCATAACAACATCTGCCTCCTTGAATTACAGTAATTCCCCTACATACGAACAAGTTCTGTTCCGAGAGTTTGTTCTTAAGTCCAACACAGTCAGCCTAGGTACCCAACTAACACAATCGGCTATATAGTACTGCACTGTTATAGGTTTATGATACTTTTCCACACAAATAATACATAAAAAACAAACAAACACAAAAAATAAACATTTTTAATTTTACAGGACAGTCCCTTGAAGAGAACAGTAGTCCAGTACGAAAGCTGGCATCCAGGGGCTGGCATCGAGTGAACAGGCAGGAAGAGTTACTGACTGGAGGAGGGAGAGGAGGAGGGAGATGGTAGAGCTGAAGGGTCGTCAGCAATAGGAGACGGAGGGCAAGCTGCAATTTCACTCACGCCTGACGTTGATGGCACATGTTCTGGTTCCTTGCTGGATTCAAGTCTATCCACCCTCTTGAAAAAACAACCCAGTGATGTCTGGGTAGCAGCTCTTTTTTTCTCATTGTAGATGACACGGTAGCACTGGATTGCATTCTGAACGGCAGCTGCAACCTTCGTGTACCGTTCTACGTTCAGGTCCTGTGCCTCAAAATCTAACAGTGCCTCCTCAAATAAAGAAAATCCCCTGCCACTTCCTGCGTCGTGAATCTCTTCGGTTCTTCAGTTACTTCTTCTTCCTCTTGTCTCTCTTCATCCTTTCTCTGGGTCTCCAATTCCATCAGGTCTTCATCAGTAAGCTTCTCGTGTTGCACAGCAAGGAGTTCAATGAAGTCGTCTTCTTGCAAATCTAGCTGGAAATAAAGATACTGTACTACTGTACTCTATACAGTACTGTACAGTAAAGTACACAAAAGCACAACCACTTGTAGAGGATGCACGCATGTGACAATATACACCAAACATGTGAACTAACTTACGTGATTGGACACGGGAAGGCACGTTCACATCTTTGAAAGTTCACAACTTCGAACTACGTTTGGGGACGTACTGTACTGGGACGATCAGTGACATGGCAGAGCCCGGAGTACAGAGGCACCCGTGACTTAACAAGGATCGTCCCAGAGAGTTTAGGGTCCTTGACGTCCACAAAGGCCTTTGTTTCCAAGATCCCCAATCTGGCTGTGAAATAACACTCCAGCTTCACCTATAATGATACTTGTACATTTTTAGAAAGCGTGTGTTCTTTCGGTAGAATTTCTCAGAGAGGGCTGGGGTCTTAGATTCCATCATAAAAGAAAAGGAGAGACAAGTGTGTGCCCTTCACTAACTCAGGGCCTGATGTGAAACCATAACCCGTGGGCCGAAATGCAAATCCAGCTCAATCCAGCAAGCTTTTGACCGGGCTCAGTCCCTGGCCCTGGGAGGGATACAAGCTTGAGTGCAGTGAAGTTTACATCCAGGGGAGAGTCACAGCCCCTTTATTTGGGGGTTGAGACCACCAACCAGACCTGCGTGCATAGCACCTCATTTAAATTAATCCACACGCACCTACGGAACGAAGCTTCCACTGCACCCATGTTACCAATGAGGGACGGGGACACACAGAAAGTACACACCTGGCCCAAGATCACAGGGCTGGGAAGAGGCGGAGATGATCCTCAAACAGACCCCCTATGATCCCTGCTCTTGCTACACCCATCAGGCTCCCACAAGTGGAAAAGATGAGCCCCTAAGGCAAACTCCTTTTTTGTTTTTACCCCTCCCCAAAATTAAAATCCAAGCTCCCTTACAAATACTGTGATCTTGGGTGAGTTCTTTCAGCTCTGTGGGTTTCAGTGTCTGGAAATGAAAACATGAGGATTGATGTGTCACCTCCTTGGAGTGAGTATTTAATGGGAAGCACATAGTGATGTCGGTTTCATTACCGGGATGTTGGGGGAAAGTTAGCCAACAGCCAGAACCCTCCTCTGTTCTCTGAGGTTGAGAGAAATCAAAGCAGGGACCTCAACATCCGCTATTCCTGAGCCCCCGAAGCAGGCTGCAGGTGACCCCACTTGCTCACACCATACTGCCCTTGAAGACTGGACCAGCTGGGTGTTTCTAGCTAAGGAATTACTGCGTCCCCTTGAATACCTGGCCAGGTAGGACCCCTGATTGGGTTTACCCTCTTTCATATTCTTCATCTTACCTACTTTGCTATTTAATATTACATGTTCTTGTGTCTTTCCCTCATACTTTCTCATTTGTATCCTTAGATTTCACCAGATGTGTTTGAATCTATCCAGGCAGAACAGAAAAGACAACAATCTTATTTATCTCTTTCGATTTTACCACTGCAGCAGGATCTTAAATTACTCTGATACTATTTTGCATTCACAACAGAAATAAACAAAAGGTGATAGATGACATTTATGTGGTGCCAGGTTTTGTTTTTTTTTTTCTGGCCCAATAAAAGTGCAAGTCCTCTAAAAAATCTTTCCAGGCAGTTATAAATAGGGTAAAATAAGGTAAAAGGGTGGCGTTTGAGATTGAGGCCGTAGTAATCATTTTAAAGCCATTATGAACACATTTTTGAGTAAATATACAGGCACAATTTTATGTGCTGCTAAGAGCTGACAGAGCCAAGTTCATTTCTGAGCTGCTCTTCAAGAAAAGCATTGTTTGCTAAGCAAGTTGTTAGGATAAGATCTGTGGGTGGAAGAATATTAATGTTGATCATGTGAGTCTGCATGTGTAGTGGGGAGAGCTAAGGACTGGGCGGTGGGGGGGGGGGAGGGTGTGGGGGTGGAATCTCTTCCAAAACAATATCCTGAGATTCCTGAGTGTGATCTGCCTAGTTTATCCAGTTCTCGAGGCTGACATTTACCATCTATGTAGATCAAAGACATGAAAGCATTTAAACTGGAATTGATCAAAATCAATTTCATGAGGAGTGAATTTCAGTGTGTAGGTTAATCCTTTGTTTTACATGAGCCCTAACACCCTGGTCTTCCAGAATCAACAACCCAGGAGATCCTAAGACCCAGTAGTTTAGAGGAGGGTCAACAAACTTATTCTAGAAAGGACCAGAGAGTAAATATGTTAGGCTTTTCAGACCAGGCTGTCACAACTACTCCACTCTGCAGGTACAGCAGGAAAACAGCCCCAGACAGCACATCCGCAAACGGGTGTGACTGTGTCCAACACACTTGACTTACAGAACATCAAGTGACTGGATTCTACATAAGGGCTATAGTTTGCTGACCCCGATTTAGGAAATAGTCATCTGTTTGTTTCTGCCTCTTTTGCACTTTTTACAAATGTATTTGGGGGAAAACAAGAAAGAAAGAAAAGGAAAACCACCTCTGCTCCCTACCCTGGGCAAAGGTTGGAGAAAACTCATATTTTTGTTTAGGAATTTGACAAGAACATGCAAGAGAGTTTTTCCAAACTTGGATCCTGAGGGTCAAGGCTCAGGGCACGGTATGAGCTGAATTGCAGAATAGCAGAGGGGAAAGGGTGAATTTTACTTTAGGGTTAGGGTGAGGCTGCGATTCAGGATGGGTTTAGCAGAAGGGAGACAGGTGTGGGGAGGGATCGGTAAGCCAACGAGGGGCCACAACTTGCTGCACAGACGTGTCCCTGGGACCCTTTAAAAATCACGAGGCCAGGGGCTCCCCTGGGGGCACAGTGGTTGAGAATCTGCCTGCCAATGCAGGGGACACGGGTTCGAGCCCTGGTCTGGGAAGATCCCGCATGCCGCAGAGCAACTAAGCCCGTGAGCCACAACTACTGAGCCCTCGTGACACAACTACTGAACCTGTACTCTAGAGCCCGTGAGCCACAACTAGTGAAGCCCATGCACCTGGAGCCTGTGCTCCGCAGCAAGAGAAGCCACCACAATGAGAAGCCCGTGCACTGCAATGAAGACCCAACGCAGCCATAAATAAATAAATTTTTTTAAAAAACCCTCTTAAGTTTTAATCAGAGGAAAGCAAAAAAAGCCTAATAAAAATGACCAAACTATTTGGAGACCAATCAAGAAGATGCACATGAAAAAAGTCTTCATCGCTATTAGTCATTAGAAAAAAGCAAGCTGAAACCACAGTGAGATAATACTACACACCTACTGGGAATGTAAATTGGTACAGCCACTATGGACAACAGTATGGAGGTTCCTTAAAAAAACTAAAAATAGAGTTGCCATGTGATCCAGGAATCCCACTCCTGGGCATAGATCCAGACAAAACTCTAATTTGAAAAGATACATGCACCCCAATGTTCATAGCAACACTATTCACAATAGCCAGGCCATGGAAGCAACCTAAATATCCATTGACAGAAGAATGGATAAAGAAGATGTGGTACATATATACAGTGGAATATTACTCAGCCATAAAAAAGAATGAAATAATGCCATTCGAAGGAACATGGATGGACCTAGAAATTATCAAACTAAGTGAAGTAAGCCAGATAGAGAAAGACAAATATCATATGATATCGCTTATATGTGGAATCTAAAAAAAAAAAAATGATACAAATGAACTTATATACAAAACAGAAATAGACCGACAGACATAGAAAACAAACTTAGGGTTACCAAAAAGGAAAGCAAGGGAGGGATAAATAAG
This sequence comes from Balaenoptera borealis, assembly GCF_965194805.1. Taxonomy (NCBI): domain Eukaryota; kingdom Metazoa; phylum Chordata; class Mammalia; order Artiodactyla; family Balaenopteridae; genus Balaenoptera; species Balaenoptera borealis. Next base: position 88,017,191 of record NC_138875.1, read on the forward strand.
CAGTTTGGAATTAATGTATACACACTACTACATATAAAATAGATAAAAGACAAGGTCTTACTGTACAGCACAGGGAACTATACTCAGTATTTTGTAATAACGTATAAGGGAAAAGAATCTGAAAAAGATATATATATATATATATATATATCTGAATCACTTTGCTGTACAACTGAAACTAACACATTATAAATCAACTATACTTCAATAAAAAAATTAAAAAAAAAAAAGAAAGAAAGAAGAGAGGGAGGGAGAGAGGGAGGGAGGAAAGGAGGAAGAAAATGCAAAAAGTACTACACACCTATTAGAATGTTGTTTTTAATAACAATACGAAGTGCATACAAAACAGTGCAGCCACTTTGGAGAATAATTTGGCATTTCCCTATACATTTAAACATGCACATACCCTACAGCTCCCAAATCGCACTTTAGATATTTACCCAAGTGAAATGAAAACTGTGATCACACAAAAACCTGTAGATTCAGATTTGTAGTAGCTTTATTCTCCATCACACAAGACTGGAAACCACCCAAATGTTCTTCATTCACTAAATGGACCAACCATGCTGTATACAGACAATGGAATACTACTCAGCCATAAAAAGGAATACATGTAAAAACATAGATCAGATGATTTTGATGTTTGAGAAAAACTAGACTCAAGTCTCCATACTATAGGATTCCATTTATAGGACTTTCTGACTAAGGGACAACTGTAAGGGCAAAAACCTCTGTGGTTGCCAGGGTTAGAGGTTAAATACAAAGTGATCCAAAGGAATTTGGAGAGAGTGATGGAATTTTTCTATTTCTGGATTGTGATAGTGGTTACACAACTATAGACATTTATCAAAGCTCAGAATAGTGCACTAAAAAGGGTGACTCTTCCTGAGTATAAATAAAACTACAAAAAACAAATTCAGTATCACCTCCAAAAAAGAGATAAGGAGATGCACTTTAGGAAGGGGGGGGGAAATATTAAGAAATAAGAAGAAGGAACATAGTGTATTTATCGAATGAGAGGGGGTGGGGAAGAGAGAAAAGGAGGGAGGGGGAGGTAGGAGAAAAGAGAGTCGAGGGTTAACAGAGGGTGAGAATGATCTGTGACATTTTGTGGTTCTAGATGTAACACCATCATTGGCATCACCAGACAACGTCCTAAAACTTAAGGCTATGCTCAAAGTTGTTTTCCCTAAATCCAGAATCCTGAGCTACCCTGGCAAGCCTCTGCAACCCTGCCAGATCTCTGCCAATGGGCAGAGTTTTGATTGCTTTTATTTTCTATCCCATTAATAATGTCTAAATGTGTAATCATTTCAGGTACTAAAACACTGGACCCTACATCTCACAATGTGTCTCATTGATTTTCTGGCTTTTAACTGTCCTTTTGAATTAATACTAATAATATAACCACCACACAGACCCTGGCTCAGGTGAACACCTTTGCTCATAGAAGAACCCACAGGGTCCTGGCAGGTCACAGTCAGAAAGGGCTGTGGGCTCTGTCCATGCCCCACCACTCATCCGCAGCTCAGTGTCTTGGCTTTCAGCCTGGCCACAGTCCTGAAGTTGTGTGTCTTTGGGTAGATTTGAGTTATCAGATCCTTTCCAGCTAATGAAAACCAGTTGCAAGTCAGTCTGATTAGTATATCAAGTTCTAACCAGTCAATAAACACCATTTTTCCAGTGCCTCCTACCTACCCAGATAGATATCAAGTCAAGGAATACAGGAAGTGTTCCCCTCACTGAGGTCAGTCGTAACCGCATCCAGAAAACAAGATTCACACTGAACCAGCAAATGCACATACTTGATTCCTAAATGATGTAGTACCAACTGAAAGTACTCGAAGACTTCAGGGGAAAGCGGAGAGCCAGGAATCAGAGTGGGCTTTGTGTAAAAGCTGGGCTGGGACTTAAGGTGCTGAGAGCAAGGACATGCAGGAACAACAGGAAAGGACATTGCAAGAAAGAGAATTTGATCCGTACTGATTCTTACTCTGTTGGGTTTCGCTACTTAGGATAGTCATGTGTCAAAAGCACAGGATTAAGAAAACATGGACTTGGGGCCTTCCCTGGCGGTGCAGTGGTTAGGACTCTGTGTTTCACTGCTGAGGGCACGGGTTCAATCTCCGGTCAGGGAACTAAGATCCCGAAAGCCATGTGGCTAAAAAACAAACAAGCAAACAAACAAACAACCCTGCTCCTTGATTCCCAATCCCCTTTAAAAAAAAAAAAAGAAAGAAAAAAGAAAACATGGACCAACACCTCCCTCCCCCCAAACACATACATATACACAGTCTGCCCCATCACTCCCTTCTTGGCCAAAAAACAAGAGCAATAACTGATTTGTAAGAAGGAGCAGTAGTTCATTGGATGGAAAAGGAAAGGATGGTGTTGACTTTTGAGGTTCATGCCCAGGGCATGATCTAATCCCTGCCCTTACAAATGTTCAGGTGGACATAATTCCTTTAAAAAAGGCTTCGCTGCTAAAAACAGCCTCTGTCCATAACTAGTTTCTGGGGCACTTGTTGGTCTGGGTTATTATCACCATCATTTCATTCCCAGGGATATGCATCTCTGCAACTGAGCTTGTTTTCCAAAATGCATTTGCCCTGTTAAATACACCAGCTATCTTGCCTGTCGATACCATTTTCTCAGAGATCACCATCCCAAGGGAATGGAACTCAGAACAGTCAAAATCCTTAAGGAAAAAAAATAACGCGAAGTCACTGCCTGACATTTTGACTCTTAAACCTATGATAATAAACATCTCCCAGTTGTTGGGATTTTTTTCATTTCAGTATTCTCAGCAAAACCGAGGACTTAGAATTCCTATTTAAGTCCTGTCTCATATAAACCTGGTTTAATGTAATTATTTTGCTAGATACTGATGATCCTTATAGATGTAGTGAACACATTACCTTTTTCTACAATGCTGGTGGGTTGTAATTTAGTTCATAAGTCACTCCACCAAACTGATGACTTACATTTAGACATCATAGGACAAAAATTACTGAATTTTCTAAACTCATTTACTAATGCTAATCTTCATGAATATTTCATGGAAATCCCAGAGAGCAAAAGAGAGAGAGAGAGAGAGAGAGACAGAGAGAGACAAATTTCTATGTACGGAGAGTAAATTTTGCATTATTTGACATTTAAAAGAACAGAAGCAGTGTTTGCGTCCATAGTATGCTTTGAATCAGAATGCTCTTTGAGGGAAACTCAGGAGTGACATTTACTGATTTGTGCTTTTAGGTTTCGTACATTACATGGGTGATACATAATTCATGCCAGAAGCCATTTGGCTGAACAAAAAACTAATTTAGTTCATCCCCTTCCAATACAACTTTAAACACACATATGACAAGACATGTGGAGCTGGGGCTGGGGTGTGGATGTGTGTAAGAGCCCAAGAAAGCTCGATTAAATATTTCACTTTGGTCTTCTTAGGAGTCTTCAGATAGAATTTCTCTTGTTTTATGAGTGTCTTGATTTATATTTTTTGAAATAAATCATTACTCATGAGTCATAAGCAAAGTTAGATGTTGGCAGGGTCAGAGATAAGAGAAAATGAACTAGGGAGCTTTCCCATGTACTGAAATGTCTATGCTATGCATAGCATAAAAACGTAACTTCTGTTTTCTTTCTATAATGACAGTCTTTGTAATGGAACACTAGGTGTACATGACCAGCTCAAACACTCAAATGTTTAACAAGTGAGGTCAACAAAATGGCGGAATAGGCATTTTCTACTGCCTTCCCCCCATCTGCACCCCCATATTTATTGCAGAGTTATTCACAATAGCCAAGATGTGGAAACAACCCAAGGGTTCATCAGTAGATGAATGGATAAAGAAGGTGCAGTGTATACATACAATGGAATATTATTCAGCCTTTAAAAAAATGAGAAGATCCTGCCATATGCAACAACATGGACGAACCTTGAGGGTATTACTTATTTATTTATTTATTTATTTATTTATTTATTTATTTATTTTTGGCTGCATTGGGTCTTCGTTGCTGCGCGCGGCTTTCTCTAGTTGCGGTGAGCGGGGGCTACTCTTCGTTGCAGTGCGAGGGCTTCTCATTGCGGTGGCTTCTCTTGTTGAGGAGCACAGGCTCTAGGCGTGCGGACTTCAGTAGTTGTGGCGCTCGGGCTCAGTACTTGTGGCTTGTGGGCTCTAGAGCGCAGGCTCAGTAGTTGTGGCTCGCGGGCTCAGTACTTGTGGCTCGTGGGCTCTAGAGCACAGGCTCAGTAGTTGTGGCTCGCGGGCTCTATAGCGCAGGCTCAGTAGTTGTGGTGCACGGGCTTAGTTGCTCCGCAGCATGTGGGATCTTCCCATACCAGGGCTCAAACCCGTGTCCCCTGCATTGGCAGGCGGATTCTTAACCACTGTGCCACCAGGGAAGTCCCGAGGGTATTACGCTAAGTGAAATTAGTCAGTGTTTGCAAAACAACAACAAAACCAAAAAAGTGTCTAAGGATGCGATGGGTATGTCACGTAACCCGAGGGGTAATCCTTTCCCAAAGTACATGTTAAGTCAAATCATCGCATTGTACACTTTAAGAATGTACAATTTCTGTTTTGTAGATAGGTTCACTTATGCCATAATGGAAAAGAATATTAAAAAAAGAATGCCTCTATGTGTATAACTGAGTCACTTTGCTGTAGAGCAGAGATTGGCATGACATTGTAAATCAACTACACTTCAATTAAAAAAAAAGAATGTACAATTTTATTTGTCAGTAATATCTCAGTAAAGCTCATATAATAAAATTAAATGTTTAGCAAGGCCCCAAGTTGGGAAGACTTCACCAACACCGGAAATGTATCAGTAAATCCCTGGCTGGCACTTCTAAGAGGTCCAGCCTGCCGAACCCCAGAGGCTTTGGCAAACTGAATTTATGATACTTGGACAGACACACAGGCATGTGTTTAAGGCTTTTTTTTCAGAGGAAAAAGGACTTGGTGTTTGGGGGGCCGTGGTGTATCTTTGCCTTCCTAATTCTTCTTCCCCATCTGATAGGAAAGCCATGTCTCTCAGCAGAGCAAGAGTGGATTCAGTAGGAGAAGGAAACACACCTGTCAGAGGGAAGGGTGATTTTCTGCAGGTGCAAGTGTCCTCCTGCTCAGCACACATGCTGGGCCCTGTAAAACCCTGAAATGCAATAACCTATGAGGGAAAACCATCTGAAAAAGAATAGATATAGGTATAGATATATATGTATAACGGAATCACTTTGCTGTGCACCTGAAACTAAGACAACATTGTAAATCCACTGTACTTCAATTAAAAAAACAAGAATTAAAATAAAAAATGAAAAAATGAAAAAAAAAACCTGAAATGAATGATACCCTTGGGGTTCTCCACCTTTAAAAAAAAAAGATGAAGGCTGTATCTAGATTTCTAATTAGAAAATAATACACATCCATTGTGTTTGGGGGGAGTGGAATCCAGGAAGGAATAAACAAGGAGACATAGCATCCTGACTTTTCGTCTCCCAGAGAAAACTGCAATTGGAAATCGTGGCCTATTTTCTGCTAGTAGTTGATTTATATAGAGGGATGCCATAAATAGAATCTGTATCCTTCTTTTCCCACTAAAATTGCATTGCAAGCATTTTCTACACTACGAGACTATCTTTGAAATGTTCTTTTGAGGAATTATTTTTTTCAATGTAAATAAGTATTATAACAGTATTATTTTGGAAAAAGCTGCCAAAAATGAATATAAGACAATGTGCATAATTCCATGACCCATTGCGGTATCTTCCAACTATCCACTGTCTTCATATATGGACATACACGTTTAGCAAAGTAATGTTTTTGGAATAGTAAGTCATGTGATGGATGCATTAGCAAAGCTGTGACCTGGCTCACAGCTTAACCTAAACGACCTTCTAGCAAAGACCCTGATGTCATTTGGGACCCAAAGCAAAAACACTCCCTGGCTTCACATGGGCCCTGCTACCTTGCTGGAGGCTCAGGGTCCTCTCTTCCTGTGGTTCTCATGCTGCAAAAATCCAGAAGCCTGGCTCAACTGCAGAGGTGAGATACGGAGTTTTACTCTCAAAATAGCAAAGTGGTTTTTTCAAGTTTCAATAATAAAGCTGATTTTAAGAGCCTTAGGCCTTTAATATGATTAAACGAAATCGGTCTTTGATAATAATTATATCAAATCTAGTTTTTAAAAAACACAGACGCAGTTTCTGCCCTGCAAGCATCGCTCTAAACCCCGTATCCAGATTCACTGTTTTGCCATTTACAGCCACAAAGACTTGATTATTAAACCCTGAGAATCACCAGGCAAAGCTTTCCCCTCTTTTGAAGCCCCCAGGCTCCATCTGGGGATTCTCAACCACGTCTGGGGTAGAGACACGGCAGCGGTCATAAGTTCCCCTATTACTGTAATGTGGTTGAGAACCACTTCCAAGAGAGAAATCCATTTCCGTGTGCTGAGGTGACTTGACTGAGGGAATGAGATATTGTTAAAATTTTTTAAATTTAAGTTTAGTTGATTTTCAATGTTGTGTTAATTTCTCCGGTACAGAAAAGTGATTCAGTTATACATATATATATTCATTTCCATTATGGTTTATCACAGGATATTGAATATAGTTCTCTGTACTATACAGTAGGACCTTGCTGTTTATGCAGTCCATATATAATAGCCTACATCTGCTGACCCCACCCTCCCAATCCATCCCTCCTCCAACCCCCTCCCCCTTGGCAGCCACAAGTCTGTTCTCTATGTCTGTGAGAATCTAAAAAAATGATACAAATGAACTTATATACAAAGCAGAAACAGACCCACAGACATAAAAAACAAATTTATGGTTACCGAAGGGAGGGATAAATTAGGAGTTTGGGATTAACATATACACACTACTATATATAAAATAGATAAACAACAAGGGCCTGCTGTATAGCACAGGGAGCTGTACTCAATATTTTGTAATAACCTATAAGGGTAAAGAATCTGAAAAGAATATATCTATATCTATATATAGATATATATCTGAATCACTTTGCTGTACACCTGAAGCTAACACAACATTGTAAATCAACGGTACTTCAATTAAAAAAAAAACAGCAGGAGCAGGTTGAACCCTCCCAAGACAGCATGGGATAAACTGGGAAACATTTCTTGGACTTCAAGTTGTTTCAACCCATAGAAGCTGGACCTGCAGGGAACTTTCCAGAAAGCACTGAGTTATCCTGGGGGAAGCAGGGGTCCCTATTGGACCACTAGACTCTGTTAGAGAGGATGGGTGCGAATCAGTGAGTACAGGGCAGGGAAACCCTCATTCCATGGGCTTCTCTATACCGGTCTAGGGTTGAATAATGAAGTTTTTCATTGAGTTCAATTGCCTCATGCAGCTATTTCTTTGGGGAAAAAAAATTTTTTTTCATTGTTTAAATAGGAAGTAAAATAATCAAGTTACATAACAAGGACATTTTTTAAAGACTAATTTAGCAAAAATTATGTGAAAAATATGGAAAATCATTTTTCCCTACTAGCATGGATCTGAGGTCTTTTCTATTTATATGCAAATGTCAGATGCCTGAACCTATTTTATGTTTTACAATTTTGAAATATTGCCTATTTCAAATAATATGTTATATTGCCTATAAATGTTAGACTAATGAAGTGCTGATAAGGTAGTGAGGTCTTTTAGAAAGCAATTTTAAGAGATACCTTCCTAAAAGTACATTCTCTAACAGATATCTCTTTGTATAAAGCTGCAAGGAGCATTTTAATTTTTAGATGTAATCTTTTCTGGGGTTTTTTTTTTTCACATTACTCTAAGAACATGTTGATCCTTTCTTAAAGAAAAACAATTAAATGTTACGTGTAAAAAAATAGACACCAGCTTCACAGAAGCAAATCCGAGTAGCCAATACTCCAACTCTGCCTGGAATTATCTGCAAACTTCCCCTTATGTAATGACCTTCTGTTCAAGAGTCTTTTCTTAGTTCTGCAGTATTTCTCTGGGTTTTCTTTGATTGTTTGAGCTTTACCTGTATTTAAGGTCCCCCTCGAAGAAAAACATAATACAGATTAGCTGAATTATTTGTTTTTAATCCACTGCTGCGTAATAATAAATTGTAAAGCACTTTGGTTCAGGCAGAAAGATGGCTGACCCCAGAGAGTTGCTATCTGGAGAAACTCTGCCTTATTTGCAACCACCTTGTTGCAGGAAAGCAGCCCAAGTGAATACAGCCTTGTTTCTTCAGCTCAGGAATGTGCTAGAATAAAAGCCAGAGGGAAAACAGAGAAGTAAGCCTCTCACTGGTGTTCCTGGTAGAGTTTCCAGTGCAGACGTGGGTTGGGGACAGCAGAGCGCTGTTGCTAAGGGTTCTGCATAGACTACAAACCCAGCCTGGCTGGCCACATACAGTGTAGATTCTACCCCCTCTCCTGGCTGCTGGGTCTAAGTAATGTGTGTGTTTGCTTGTATATTCGTTTTTTGTTTGTACATTTATTTTTCTGTTTTTTTGTATGCTTTTTTTTTTTTCCTCCTCTCTGCAAAATTTAGGTTTCTTCCTCTTAGTTTCTTATTCCTGTTATCGATCACCAGTTCACGTGCCCGACATACAGTGAGGCCAAACAAATTGAAACCTGGGAGTTTGGAACAGAGAAAGGTTTATTGCAGAGCCATGCAAGGAGACGGGTGACTTGTGCCCCAAAAGCCCCAAACTCTCCAGAGGGTTTCAGCAAAGCATTTTTTTAAAAAATTTTTTATCTATCTATCTATCTATTTATTTATTTATGGCTGTGTTGGGTCTTTGTTTCTGTGCGAGAGCTTTCTCTAGTTGCGGCAAGCGGGGGCCACTCTTCATCGCGGTGCGCGGGCCTCTCACTATCGCGGCCTCTCTTGTTGCGGAGCACAGGCTCCAGACGCACAGGCTCAGTAGTTGTGGCTCGCGGGCCTAGTTGCTCCGCGGCATGTGGGATCTTCCCAGACCAGGGCTCGAACCCGTGTGCCCTGCATTGGCAGGCAGATTCTCAACCACTGCGCCACCAGGGAAGTCCTCAGCAAAGCATTTTTAAAGGCCAGGTGAGGGAGGGGTGTGGTTGGTCGTTGCTAACTTCTTGGCGATGGAATCCTTTGTTCTTGCGGCTGTGCACGTAGGTCAGGTCACCATGTTCCTACAAACCTCCAACAAGACAAATGTTATTCTCTGTTCTGCAACTTTTTATCTCTGTATGAATGGAAAATTGTTATACTCTTAAAGGTCAGAGCCTTGAGAACAGGCTATCCTGTATATTTCAGGCTACAGGCAACATTCTTAACCTGAAGCAAAAGCAATAGAATACAAAGGTTAAAGTAAAAGAAACAGATCCAACATGGAGTCAGATTTGTTCTTCCCTATTACATTCCCAAGTCCCAACCCTCATTAGCCTGGTTCTGTCCTATGAGACGATCTTGAGAGGATGTCTCAGAAGGAACCCGTGCCCAGGTCTTGCCTCCAAGTCCCTTGTCCGCGCGTGTGATGCCTTCATTGGAAACCACATTTCAATTTATTTTGACCAAACACAAGAAAATCACCTCACTTGTAAAAGCTGGAGGGAAACTGCTGCTGGGAATGACGGCCTTTGTGATGGCCCTTGAGAGCGATTCCCCAGAGGGCTTTATTTGCCACACGCATTGCTCCTAGACGTTTTATTAGGGCGTAGCGTGCAGCACTACATTCTGCCGCGTGGTCTCCTGAACTCTCTGTTCAAATAGATGCGACAAGTAGTTAAAAGTTTCCCAGAGGCTGTGAGTCTCCTCCCAGCAAACATGAGACCCTCAGGTCTTTCCTCTGGCCTCCCCTGCTCTATCTTACACGGCTCTCAGCAGCCCCCAAATGGAGCTGGCTTCCTTGGCCCAGAAACCTGGCTGGGATGGAAGCAAGCATTTTAAAATTAAAGTGTGGGTGGGAGGGAGAGAGGAGGAAGGCAGACAGCACTGAGAAGGTTTCTGCTGCTTCAGAAACAACTTGCCAACGTGCGCTACAGCAATGGCTCACTTTTGAGTGACTGTGTCTTTGGAGGTGAACGTGCACAAATGGTTGCAGAAGAGAAATGCGCTGCAGAGCTATGCATCTCCTTCAGGTGGCCCCGGGCGGTCCGGGGTGCGCCTGCAGCCCTGACTAGGCAGGAGGACCCCTGAGTCCAGGAGTTCGGGACTGCGGGTGCTGTGCTGATGGGGCGGTCTCCGGACGTTCAGCATCCTAGGAGCAGCGTCCAGCCGGTTGCCTAACGGGGGCTGGACCGGCCCAGGTGGGAGTCACATCAGGTCAAAACTCCTGTGCTGCATATGAGGCTGGCCCCTGGCAGGCCTGGCCCCAGGTCAGGTAGGTTTGTGGAAAATGGTCCCTCCCATGGGAACAGGATCTGGGTGTCACAGGGCTCCGGTTGACACTGCCCTCCAGTCTTTTGTGACTCACTCATACTGAACTGGCCCATGTTTTCCTAATCACAAGCACTTAACAGCTCCACGCTGGCTCCTGGACCATACTGGTTGTCCAAGGCAAGTTGATGGGAGGGAGGGAGGTATCCGTTTGCCTGAGCAAGTAGAAGCTTTCTGGTTAAGCGCACGTGGGGAAGGCTGGGATGCTTGGCAGTGAAGCGTAATCAACTAAAGGACCCGCTCAGGGCAGACAGGACAACCATTGGAAAGGGGACAGAGCAAAATTCATATCCGGAGCACCTAGTACACACCATGTACTTAATTTCCAGAAGGAAATTTTATTTTTCCCACTGTACGGGTGAGCAACCAGAGCTGACAGGTGTTACCTTTGAGGGAGTGAATATACAAACACAATGACCAGATTAGAGACAACAACACAACGCTGAGCCACCATCTCCATGGCAACCAGGCCAGGAGGCCAAACCCGCACCTCTGCAGCTGCAATCAGCCCAGGACATTCAGAACTTGGTCCACAACCTCCAGCTTCCCTATTTTTGCCTTTGCTTACAACTCAGAGCCAAACAAAGAAAACTGAATATGCTCCCCAAACTCACCACATAGGATGGCCCACTTCTAGTCATACGTGACCAAACGGAACCGAGGCGGTCCAATCTCTCATCTTTTGCTGCTACTGTTAGGAGTGAAAATCAGATTTTCCTAGGACTTGAACTTGGGAAGAATCTTGCTCTGATATGGAACCCAAAGAAGCTATCCGGGGGAGAAGAACCACCAGCTAAAGACCAAGTCCGGACGACCTTGAGCCTTTTTCTCCAGCCCTGTCTGCATCCAGCGATCACTACAGTGTCACAAGAGCCAACCAATTTCTGGCTTTTGCTTAAGCCACTAAGAGTTAGTCTGTGTTATTTGCAAACATAAGAGTCCAGCAATTACCCTGAAGGATATGTTGTACGCCCTCCCCAGGCCATCAGTTTTTGTACTCAGGACGCTGACTACAGTGGAATTTTTTAAAAGATGCAATAAGTGTGCATTTAGGAGAAGCCAAACTGATGAGTACAGACACGGAGCTAAATAAGCACAAACACATCTCCTCGGCACAATTCCGATTTCAGGTGCCACTGTGAGGGGCGCTTCCATGCAAGCTCACGCTTACACGAGTCATCTGAGCCTTCCTCAAAGCACCAGGAGCACATCTGCCAGGGCAGAGTGCAGCCTGGAAGAATGGAGAATTCCTACCCCCCAGAGCAACTTCCTCCAGCAGGGGATGGTGGGATAAACACCCCACCTTCCTATCATTCTCATGGGCCCATTAACTGCCTCTCAGAGGGCCCGGCAGGGTGTAGAGCAGCAGTGCTGAAAATGCACTGTTACACTGGCTTTTCTCGGCCTCCCCCTTCCTGCTCCCTCCCTCCTGTTTCTTCTGGGAACACCTTCCCAGCCAATTACCTGCACGTGACAATGCACCAGTAAAACCCCCGGTGTAGCGATGAGGGGGGCTACCTGGGGGATCGGCTCTACTGGGAAGACCAGCATCTGAGCTAGACCTGAAGATGGGTTTAACTGTGTTGGAGGTATCAGGTGGGGATAAACAGGCCAGGCAGCAGGAACAACATGGCACCAGGAAAGCATGGAGCAGGTCAACACCTACAGGCAGACTTCCTGGAGCAGGTGTCTGAACGACCCGCAAGGCTAAGCTGGGTTCTTGAAAGCTAGTGGGAGACACTTAAGTCTTTTGACAGTGGGAAAGTGTAGAGGTTTCGGAACAAGGAGAAGAATCTGAATAGAAACTTTTAAAGATTAATTGGACTGCAGTTTGAAAGGAGTTTGAACTAAGAGCAGAGGGGAGGGAGGGAGAGGAACAACAAAAAGACCGAAGGAAAGGGAATTGCACGTGATCGCCACTTGGAACTTGGTTCAGTTAAAAACAGCTACAAAAGTAATTTGAGACATACATAGACTGAGTTTCAGATTATACTGAAGATTTTAAATTTTTGTTAAGGGTAACAAATGTGTTATGCTTACCAGTTGCATGACTTCATGTTTTGGGGAGAAGTGCTGAAGTATTTAGGGTTCAAGTGTCATGAGGTCTGCAACTTACGGCCCGATGGCTATTAGGTACACACAGAAAATAAACATAACGAAGTACTAACTACTGGATCTAGGTGATAGGTAAATGGTTGTTGATTATAACCTTAACTTTCAGTATACTTGAATATTTACAATAAAATTTGTTCATAATAAAGAGAAATAGAAGGGAGTCTTGTAATGAACATGCTCAAAATATCCTTTCCCTTTGCCTTTGCTTATCTGGAGTATTTACTGTGGCAGAAATTGTTGGTTATCTTCCCAAAAGCCATCCTCCCTTTTGTCTTACAGGACACTGCTTTGATTCAAATGTGCCAGGGCCTCAGGGAGTGAATCATAGTTGTTCTAAAACACTCATAGCAATATCACCCTCCTTTGCCAGATACTCACTTTCCTTCCCTCCCTCGTATCTAGGGGACCATGTGACACAATTCTAACCAAAGATATATAAGGGGAAGTCAGCTACAGATTTTATAGTTGTTGCTCAAGTTTTACTCTCTAATTCAAAAGTAGCGAGGGTAAAAGATAGCTCTTTTCTCTTTAGATGCTATCATGTGAGAAGTGGTTATGGAGCAGTGGCAGCTATCTTGCTACCATGAGGAAAAGTCCTAGAGAATTCAGAGATGCTGACCCAGGGCCCTGTCATCACTGAGTGGCCGAAAGAACCCTAAATTGTCTCCGGAGTTTTTTATGATGTGAGATAATTAAATAACTTTAATTAAGTCACTGTTAAGTCACCGACTTTAATCAAGTCACTTTAATAATAGCTTTGTAAGATAGTTTGATATCAGGAAGTGTGCTATGTCCTGCTTTGTTCGTCTTCCTCCAGATTGCTTTGGCGATTCTGGATTCTTTTGTGGTTCCAAATGGAAATTAGGATTGTTTTTACTATTTCTGTGAAAAAAAGTCATTGGAAATTTGATAGGGATTGCATTGAATCTATAGATCGGTTTTGGTAGTATGGAACTTTAAAAATATTAATTCTTCTGATGCATGAACATGGAATATCTTTCAATTTGTTCTTGTCTTCTTCAATTTCTTTTATCAAAATCTTGTAGCTTTCTGCATGCAGACCTTTTACCTCTTATAAGCCACTGTTGACTAATAGTGTCACTTGCAGCTAACAATCCCCTAAATAATAATCGGCTTATCTTCCTAAGGCTGCAGGAAAATAAATTAATTAGGTTTGTGATTTCTTTAATGTGATACCTACAAAATGGAACTGAAAACCCAAATTGAAGACCTAAAGGTTATCATGCTAAGTGAAGGAAGTCAGACAGAGAAAGACAAATATCGCTATATCACTTATGTGTGGAATTTTAAAAAAGATACAAATGAACTTATTTACAAAACAGAAACAGACTCACAGACATAGAAAATAAACTTATGGTTACCAGAGGGGAAACGAGGGGAGGGTTACCTAGGATTCTCAATAATATAAAACTCGATGATGGTGATAATCCCAAGAGACTATTAGAAATCTGCCCGACTAACTAGTAAGGGAGCTAAAGGTGTTTCTCCATTTTTAACAGCTATTCCAAATTGGATGTTAAATTGTATCCCCAAAGCTCACTAGGCACAACTTACAGCGTTTGTGGCAGCCGACATTCGGGGGCTGTGCCTTGCAGAAAACTGTCAGCACAGCTTCCTCGGACTTGGGCTCACTTGGGTCTAAGATTGACTCTAAATATCATTTGCTGTCAGTTTTCTTCCTATTCACTTTCTCAGGGTTCTTCTTCCCATGTTTAAAAGTATGCATAGGGCTTCCCTGGTGGCGCAGTGGTTGAGAATCTGCCTGCTAATGCAGGGGACACGGGTTCGAGCCCTGGTCTGGGAAGATCCCACATCCCACGGAGCGGCTGGGCCCGTGAGCCACAACTACTGAGCCTGCGCGTCTGGAGCCTGTGCCCCGCAACGGGAGGGGCCGCGATAGTGAGAGGCCCGCGCACCGCGATGAAGAGCGGTCCCCGCACCGCGATGAAGAGTGGCCCCCACTTGCCGCAACTGGAGAAAGCCCTCGCACGAACCGAGGACCCAGCACAGCCAAAAATAAATAAATAAAAATAAAAGTAGCTATAAAAAAAAAAAAAAAAGACTCAATGCAGCCAAAAAAAAAAAAAAAAAAAGTATGCATAAATTTAAAAAAACTAGGGAGCCTATTTGGCGTACACAGTGGATTATGTATGATGATCATTTCCCTAATGGTTAAATGTTTATATTTAATATGTTATATATTTTTTGTGAATATGATTTTTAGTGATCACAGAATAAAGTTTGCCTAAAAAAATTAAAAATAAATAAAAATTTTAAAATAGCAGTTTGTGGAGCAACAGAATCCAAGGCTCAGGAGTTGTTTACATTTTACAGAGTTAGCAAAAACAGTCCAAATTCACATCAATATACACAGTAACAGGACCCCAAACGGCTGATAAGATGCATAAGTATATTATCGGGCAGATCACTGCCCCTCCTGTGAAGGGTTATAGATGAAGGCTTTAGGATTGAGGGCACCAGCTATGAATCCCTGCACATCACACATTACTGATGGTCCCACAACATCCTTTCAGCTCTATAGACACATGCCCCCCCCCGCCCCCACCCAGGATAAAGACGACTTTTTCCAGTCCAATTTGTAGCTAGATACAGCAGGATAATTAGGTCCTTAGGTTTTGATCCATGGGATGTGAACAACTTTGTGGGTCTTGCATCCATGAATCGGATCACTTTCCTCCATGAACATGAGGACAATACACAAAAGGACACGGAGCCACAAGATACGAGGAAACTAGGTCCCTCTGGATGGCATCACGGAACAGAGCCACCTAACCGTGCAAGACCACACACCTGCCACTGGACTGCTAGGTACGATAACGATAAATATCTCCTACCTCGTTTAAGTCCCTGCATGTTTGGTTCTTGTTGACATGGCAGATTGTCCTGTACCCTCAACAATGTATTTGACTCAGCCATGGGATTAAGCCTTCTGTTTGCATGATGCCATTGGATCCTATACCTAGTTCTCTGAGTAAGGTATTATTGTTTAATTATTATTATCGTCATCATTATTTCTACTTTACTGATTCAAAAAATAAAGCAGAGTTTATGTAAAATGTGTGGGATCACACAGTTAGAAAATGTCTAACTGGTCTTGAATCCAGGTCTTCCAAAAACAAATATCATGATGTTTTCTGATTGGCTCAATGAAACAGGTGCACCAATATTTCTAGTACATTTGCAATGAGATTATCGTGATAGAGGATTATGTAACAGAACCCCCATGACTAATTTGATCAGAGACTACCACAAATGAAGAAAGTCATCCAGGCATTTCACCCAGTAATCTTTCCTATAGCCTGATAACACCCAAGGGATGAAAAATAAAGGATGTGTGGATTTAACTTTCCCACCCAAGACTCAGATAACTCCATTATGATCCACACAGAGCGCTGGGCTTATGAGATGCAGCCGTTGAATGATCACCCATTTCTACATGGAATAGAAACCCTCCTGTGTCTGAATTGCTGTCTTCTCACCATAGAGGAGAGAGCATCCTGTCATTCAGAGCAAATCTAAACATGGTGCACGTGATTCCAATGCTGGATTTTTTTTTTTTTTATTAAGCTGGATTTTGTGACCCCAGGCTTGACCTACGCCTAAAATTCAGTAAGTTAAAATATTTTTAATCGCGAGCATTTTTGAAGTAATTTCATTGGCATCTCTTCGTTAAGGACTCCACGGAATGTTGCAAGATTGGATTTGGGATTTCTGTTCTAAGGCAATTTTCCTTGAACTACGGAGACATTGCTTATCTCCGTCCTTCTCCTTAGTCATCGCTCTTGAAGGACAAAGTGACCCAATGAAGAGAGAACCACATGAGGCTGAAAGATAAAAAGTACTGGAGAACAATCTAGCAATACATCACAATACCATTCTACCACACCTGCGTGTGAATTACAGCTGATCCCTGAACAGGGTAGGGGTTAGGGGTGCCAAACCCCCTGAACAGTCAGAAAAACAGTGTAACTGACCATGGATCCTCCAGGGCTGCCGATGTTGCAGGACTGTAATATTCGCTATTGGAAAAATCCTCACGCAAGTGGACCCACACCATTCAAACGCATGTCGTTCAAGGGTCAGCTGTGTATGTCACCTTCTTGTGACTTTTAAGAGGCTGGGCTTCCTCAAGTTGGGACACTGGCCCCACGCCCTAGAAAAAAACAGACCGACCACCCCCCTCCCAAGTAGGAACCCCATCCTTAAATAGGATTCTCTACTGAGGAGAAAGGGGAAGAGGGGAGACACAGCTGCGGAGGAGTGGGCTGGCGTTTACATCAAGGTGCTGTTTCTACCGAATGCATCACCATTCTCAAACATCCTCTCCCAGCGGCAGAAAAAATCAGCATTTTAAAGAAGGGAGAGCAATTAGAACCAAAGAGTGAAAATTCTAACCTATTATTGTTCCTGGCTTAGAGTAAAAGCTTGTGATTCAGTCTCTCTGTCCACACACAGCCTGGTCCAAGACCACAGAGATCTCCACGCATCTTTGAACAAATCTAGGTGACTTTCCATCCTGTTCTCATTTGCTTAGAGATATGAGAGCCCTTGTACCCTGTATCTTCCTGTTTTGTCCCTTTTATATCTCATTTTTTAAGCAAAATAAGAGCTGTTTTATTGTGTATAATTTTACCTATATTAATATATAAACTTTAAAAATTGGAAGAAATGACTATTTTCACCAAAAATAATCTAAGTTACAGCAGCATGTTCACAGTCAATTACTTAAATCCTGGACAATCATCATTGACCTATTTTTCAGTTTATCAAGAAGTCATCATTCAAGCTGCGTTAATTAGGCCATGATACGGTTAACTTTATCTTACTTTCATGAAGTCAAACTAAGACACTACGTTTTCCTTCAGCAAATGCTCCCTTTTTGTCGCAAAGACATGTCCCCTCCCTATTCATCTTACTGTAATGTGCAAACTTTATATCCACAAGATTTGCCTCAAATTACTTTCACCTTGGAAAGCCACAAAGGTGTGAGGCAACCTGCTCAGTGAGTTTTAAAATAGCAATAATTCAGAGCAAAACAATTAACTTTCATACAGGCAAATACACGGTGTGGAAGGAAAGGAAATATTCAGTAACGGGAGTTGAGAACAATTTCTTAAGATGAAGCCAGGGCTGGTAATGCTCATAAATATATTCAGAACCATCTTGTGAGGGTAGATTATTTGCACATCAGAGCCGAGCTGTAATAAGGGGGGCAGGGCGGCGATGCTGTTAGTCAGGAGAGTTTGCTGGGAACTTGACTCGTTCAATGGATGTGGTCCAAGGCGAGGTGAAGAGACCCAGGTGTTCTGGGTACCGTGAAGAATCCTTGTCATTCTTCCTCTGGATTCTGGGGATTCTGACTTCAGCTTCAGCATCTGGAGTTTGGTCCATTGTGTTGGCTGAGTTCCCTGCTTCCTTTGGTTCTTTGGTCTGAGACCCAGGGAAGCACTGGCTTGGTTCCCAGTGTAGTCCTACAAATACCTACTTCCATTTCTATCGTCAATGTACTCGCGGTGCCTTTAGTAAAGGCTCTTAAATTACAGCATCCATCAAAACGGCCAGGAAGGCTCATCATGCTTGCCAGTTCCTGGGAACCACCTGCTGCAAGAGATTCTGCTTCAGAGGTTCAGCATGGGGCCCCAGGAAGTGCATCCTTTTTACACAGGAACCCGACACGATTCTGATGCAGGTCATGTGAGGCTCACCATCTACAAGATGTGAGTCCAACCTGCTCCTCCTGGTCTTTTACAACTAGATTTTGTGATGCTCTCTCTGGTTCCACCTCTTTTTCCTCCAAACTAGGATCCTTCCTCCCAGCTGAGACAGCCCTCTTTTATTAAGCACCTACAATTTGTCAAGCAGGAGGTTAAGAACTTCCGTTGTATTATCTCATTGAGTCATCGCAACAATCCTTTGAAATAGGTACTATTCTTTTTTTCCATTTGATAGGAGAATAAAATGAAGCTTGGAGGTCAAGTCACTTGCCTAGGGTCCCAAGCAGAGGCAGAGATCAGACACAAATCCAGGTCTGCCTGGAATCAGAATCCTAATTTCATCACTGCCTCCATTGTTTTAATCCTGATTCTAGACTGCTTTCTTCTTCATCATGCCCCATCCTTGTGACCTGGAGAAAACTATTATATTTACCTATAAAGTCAGGGGATCTGGTCAAGTTTCCACCCATCTCTGGAGTCTTAAGACGCTGAGCTGAGCTCACTCTCTTTCCCCACCTAAAAACCCTTCAATTGCATTAGATTCAACACAACCCACTTCTGCTAAAAGTGATCATTTGTCAGAGTCTACAATTGCCAGGTCTTTTTCAGAGCTCTGGGGACACAAAATGAAAAAGACAAAGTGCCTGCCTTCACGCAGTCAACTGAAGTCTAGCAGGGGAGACAGATGGGTCCAACACTATTATGTCACCAGGAACTGGGGTGAGCTTCAGTGATTGTACCCATGCTGAGACAGGAGCAAAGGAGCTGGGATTCGGGAACGAGGCATCGGGAGGGCTTTATAGAGAAGCCAATATTGAAGGAGTTTCTAAACATACAGATATGATACATATTCAAATAATAGCTATGCTATATTATTGAACACTTGCAGTGTACCCATCATGCAACCTACGTGCATTTTCTCATTAATCCCTGTGGCAGCCCTGTGACTAGGTACCTCAGCATCCCCACTTGGCACATGAAAGCCTGAGCCTTGCAAGGGTTCACGCATCAAGCCAGATCTCAAGCCAGAGATCACCCAACCGGCATGATGGGCAGTTCAGGTTCAAACTCAGGCAGTTTGATTCAAGAGTGCAGGGGTTATAGCCCAGGGAGATCAGCTCGGTGCTTTGTGACCACCTAGAGGGGTGGGATAGGGAGGGTGGGAGGGAGACGCAAGAGGGAGGAGATATGGGGATATATGTATATGTATAGCTGATTCACTTTGTCATAAAGCAGAAACTAACACACCATTGTAAAGCAATGATACTCCAATAAAGATGTTAAAAAAATTAAAAAATAAAAAATATATGTAGAAAAAAAAAAAGAGTGCTGGGATTGAAATAACAAAGAAAGGCATGTGAGACTCCAGCGTGATCAGGAAACGTGGGGTAGTGCCATGAAGATCTGCACATATGGAAGGGTGCAGAGATGGGAAGTTCGGTGAGGGTAGACTTGGGCGGGCATAGGGGTGCAGGCTGAGAAGTTAGCATTTACTACACGCGGTCAGCTCAGATTCTATGGATGTTTTTTTTTTGGCAGCATCACGCAGCATGCGGGATCCTAGTTCCCAGCCCAGGGATCAACCCCCCGCCCCTGCCGTGGAAGTGCGGAGCCCTAACCACTGGACCGCCGGGGAAGTCCCGTCTCAGATTCTAGTTCCTCCGTAAAGCCAGTGCACCCCAACCTGCGAGGGTCTCCCCTTTCCCTGGATTCTCAATCTGGGATGAATATCACAGCTCTTGTGTCTCACTGGGCATTCTTCTCCTATTGCATGCATTGGGTCATCTAAGCTGGGGTTTCGTCAAGATGCGAGACACTCTACTCTATATCCCAGGAGGCCGTACGTTAGATCACACAGCCTCCCTTCTCCATCATCTCATTAATGAATCTAAGAAGTGAATTTCTGATCTCAAAGATAAGTCTTTAACGGTGGCGGGTCAGAGGATGGGTAGAGAAAGATGCTGGAGTCATTCATTCCCCTGACTTCTGCCATGTTTGGGCGTGGTCCATGTGCTTCTAGACAAGATCACGGTGTTGCCAGGCTGCCATTCCCAGGCTTGTGCCTCCCCCTGGGCACTGGTCCCCCCTCTCTTGCTTTGCCCCTTCTGGCCGGGGGGAGGTAAGGACTTCCCACGCTGGCTAACCTGGGCACTCCACATCGTCTCATCTCATGGGACAGACCTTCCCACATCACTGTCAGTGGTCCTTCCCTTAAGCTGCTACAGTCTGGGTATCAGCTCTTTCCTTCTGAGATATAACTAGTGCAGGTTGGTTTGGTTTGGTTTTCTTCAAACGTCAGAACCCGTCAATATTTCTTGTTGAAGGAATATTTCATTTATCCTTGAGCTGAGCCTGTAGGCCAGTGTCTAATGAACATCTGGCCCTTTCTCAAACACCATTTCCCTTCAGCTTCTCAGGAGAGGGGTCACACCATGTGGTTTGGAGCACCTTTCACTCCCAACCAAGGGAAGAGCCTCCAGACCAACGATTGCCATTACACGGGCCGCTCCAGACACACACACACATACATCTTTAAGAGTCAGCACAAGCATTCTCTGATGAAGACTGACCACAGAATATATATAACAGAATCATTAGAATAGGGGCAAGTTCTGTAAGCAAGGTCACAAGACACTTCCGTGCAGCTGGAGTGTCCCTCTGGAAGAATCCCTTCCAGACAATCTATGGGATGAGCCCCTGCTGTGTTGGTTTTGGCAACGTGTGGGTGGTCTACCGTGGCACAGCTTGGGAAGCTGCTGAAACAGATGGCTGGAAAGAAGCCATGAAGCCTCCTCCGGGTCTCCCAGGAGCACATCTCCGCTTGTGTAATGAAAGGAGTGGGTCTCTGCTACAACGTTGGCAGTTCCAGTGAAGCAGAGGAGACACCGAGATGTCAGAGGGCTCCGCGTCCATGTGGGCTGGCACTGCTTAGGGTGACATCATAGGATACCAGATTCAGCCTCTTCAAGGGTTTTCACAAGAAAATGACTCACACATCATGCTAAGTCTTCGACAGACTTTACTGAAAGTTTGGTGGATCGTGGAGCCAGGTCCTGTCACTGAGTACAAACGCCTTTCCATCAGTTTGCTTTTCCTCATCTCCTCTCCCCACCCTCTCCGATCTGCCTATGCCTCCTTTCACCACTCCTGAGGGGTAGCACAGGATGTTGGCCCCTGGAGTTGGTCACCAAGTACTTCCAGGTCTCCACCTCCAAGGTGTGGTTGGGTAGGGACCATAGGACTGGGTCTGGCTGGTGGATCGTAATGGAACGTGATGTCTATTGTATCTGAGATGGGCAATTTTATTGCCAGTGTAAGACCCTCTGGAGCTCTTTTTCCCTCTTCTACAGTGACTGGGGAAGAGGGAAGGATGGATACACGTACACCTTCACACTCTGAATATCCCGTAACTAATCTCATAGAAAACATGAAGAAATCATAAATTGACTAAGTTTCTCTGCCCTTTTGGACAACAGGAGCTTAACATCAATGTTGAATTATATGAAAAGAAAGGTTACATTTCTTTCAGTTGGGTCGATGTGCTGAGTTCCATACCCACCGCAGAGAGATTCTAGGACAAGCTGTCAGAGAGAATTCCATTTTCTCCATCTCATTACACATACTCCACTGATTCGTGGCTCAGGGAACAAAGAAGGTACAGCCGGCAAAGATAAGTCTTTAACATCAGAGCATTAAGAATCACTGCTTCCTCCTGGTGACAGATGAAGACAGGCTAACGTTGTACATTAGCTAAAGCACCAACGCATGCAGGGACGGTCTGTAGCTTGGTAATATCTGCTGGGAGTGTCCACTGACCAAGCACACAGAAGGCACTGGTGAACCCTTGGCCTCAGCACTTTGGACCCATTGTCTCACTTCATCCTCAAACCTAAAGACTCCACATCTACTCAGGGAAACACTGGCACCAAAGCTGACTAAAATAGTTGATTTAATGGTCTATAAATCAAGGTCTTGCAATGTGAGTGACTCCAAACTAATCGTATCAGCTGTTACACTGTTTCTCCCTGACCAGGGAACACTCACAGTTCAGATCAATTTGCTTATCTCTGGTCTCCTTGAATCTCAGCCCGAAGCCCTGAGTGGTGATAAGTGATGAACAGTCTAAGTTATCCAATATTTTTTTAGTGGGTGAAGTGAGCAGGGGGGGCAAACAAAGAGAGGATCTTTCTGTCAGAGGTTACTCAGTGACGAGATGGCTGAATAGTTTTTACCTTGAACAGAGCCTGGGGAAATTAATTTGATAAGCATCTCATCTCTGCCGGCTCAGTGAAACTTCCCTAACTTCCCAATCAAAGGGCTCATCGGAGGGCATTGTTAAGAACACAAACTCCAGGTTCTACCCTGGGAGACTCTGGTTCGTGAGGTGTGACATGGGGCCGGGGAACAGTCATATTTATGAAATCTTCAAGTAATTGTGAAGGTCGGGCCAATGAGGGGAACCCTGCCATGGGAATGCGGGCAGGTTGAGATGGGCAGCTGTGCCATTCTTCTCTCTGACCTGGAGAGATTAATAGCACGAACCACGGAGGGCTGTTGTGATGATTCAAGGAAAGTCACTCACTCGACGGGCATTTAGTGAGCACCTGCTGAATACCTGGCATTGAGCTGTGAGCACAGCACAGCCCTTTGTGAGGACAGGGGTGGATGGACAGTTATACATCACTCATACCCAGAGCTGAGGCTGTCACGTGAGAGACACATGGCCCAGTGAGAGGGGGCTCAAGTGGGACCTGGGGGGCAAGGGGCACAGCAGGCTGGGGGCATGGAAGGTGTCCCTGAGAGGCAGCCTGGGATGAAGTCCAATTTTGTGTGTCAACTTGGCTGGGGCACGGGAAGCCCAGAGAACTGGTGATGTTTTATTTCTGGATGTGTTTGAGGGTGTTTGTAGCAGCGATTAGCATTAAATGGACGACGTGAGTAAAGCAGATGCCCTCCCCGTGGGAGGTGGGCATCCTTCAATACGTTCAGGACCTGGAGAGAACAAGGCAGAGGAAGGAAGGATCTACTCCGAGCTGGATCACCTTCTGCCCTCAGCCTTCCTGGTCCTCAGGTCTTCAGACCTGGACTGCAATCTTCCCCATCAGCTCTCGGGTTCTCAAGCCTTCGAGCCACAGCCACCAGCTCTCCTGGGTCTCCAGGTTGCGGGAAGATGTCCTGGGACTTCTCAGCCTCCATAAATCACACGAGCCAACACCTTACAAGTCCCTTTGATCCACACACACCCCCCGTGTTGGTTCGGTTGCCATGGAGCCCCTAACAGCCCCTGCGCTGGGGCTGCAGAGACAGTATCAGCCTGGTTGGTGGGAAGAACGCCCCAAGCAGAGGCCTGAGTCCAAAGACACGAGGCCAGTCCAGGTGTCACCGACCAGGCTTCGTGGCCTCCTTAACCAATAGAAATTGATC